>NC_133579.1:33260226-33860226 GCF_964106895.1 Numenius arquata | reverse complement strand
CTTTCCAGCAGCAACAGAGAGGTGGGTTCCCTGGCAGAAAGAAAGAGGTGAGTTTGGACTTAACTGAATCTTGGCAAAGGATTTAAACTGTTCATTTGTAATTGTATTATTTATTGTAAATATATACATTATATATTATAAAATTACAAATAAAACTATTGGTAATTAAAAAAACTTTCCTAAAGAAAAAGAGCTGAAAACTTTCTATTCTAGAGAATATAGAGTTGGTAGACAAATTTAAAATATTTTTGGAAAACAAAAACTCCCACAGGGCATTTTTTTCTTCTAACTGAACATTTAATATAATCATTGATCAATCACATTTCAAATCTTTTTTACATTCCAAATTGCATCATCATCAATTCTGATAGTGACAGCTAAGTTTGCCTTTCTGTTGAAGAAGCCTGGTCATAAAACCAGTGGGAAAATGTATGTATCCTGAAAATGCCCTTTTCCTATATCTGCAGTCCATCATCCCAAATTATCCTGCTCTTCTTCCACTGTCTGAACAACAGAAGCCACAGAGGACAGTATCAGAAATGAACAGTTTAGTTACTTTTCCCCTTCGGTGTCTTGGTCTCCATCATGCTGTTATCTACTAACAGAGAACATTTTAATGGAAAATGGAAAACTGTTTGGGGGACCTACAAGGCAGGACATAGGCATGGCCATTCAGAACTGTTACTGGCACCCACGGCTGAGAAAAAAAAAGACCTATCTTCTCACATTGGCTATAGCTCTCACATTGAGCTTTGGATAGCTCAAGTTGTCCTGCAGTTGTCCTGCATGGCTGTGTCGTGGTTTAACCCCAGCTGGCAGCTAGAACCATGCAGCTGCTCACTCACCCCCTGCAGCTGGGATGGCAGAGAGAATCAGAAGAGTAAAAGTGAGAAAAAACTCATGGTAGAGAAAAAGACAGTTGAATAGATAAAGCAAAAGCCACACACACAAGCAAAGCAAAACAAGGAACTCATTCACTGCTTCCCACGGGCAGGCAGGTGTTCAGCCATCCCCACGAAAGCAGGGATTCGTCATGTGTAACTGTTACCTGGGAAGACAAATGCCATCACTCCGAACACCTGTCCCCCCTTTCCTTCTTTTTCCCCCAGCCTTATATACTGAGCATGATGTCATATGGTATGGAATATCCCTTTAGTCAATTGGGGTCGGCTGTCCCAGCTGTGTCCTCTCCCAACTTCTTGTGCCCCCCAAGACTGCTCACTGGTGGGGCAGTGTGAGGAGCAGAAAAGGCCTTGACTGCCTAGCAACAACTAAAAACAGCAGTGTGCTATCAACACTATTTCTCATCCCAAATGAGAACTATACCAGCACTATACCAGCGCTAGTAGCACTGTACAGCTGCTAGCACTATAGCACTATATCAGCTGCTAGTAAGAAAGTCAACTCCGTCCCAACTGAAACCGTGACAGGCTGCCAAAACTCCTGCCATGGAGGCACATGTTGTTAGGGCCCTTGGTGCACCATGAGGACAGGACCTGCCAGGGGTCTTCAGCCCCTTCCTGTGCTCCCCTGAGGAGTGGTGAGGGCCAGCTGCTGCCTGCAGGCAAGGGAATCAGGCCCTGTAACACATGGGGCCATGCTGGCCAGGTCCTTTCCCACAGCGCCCAGGCAGGGCAAGCTCCTTTACTTAGCACTCATTAGACCATGTCTAGAATATTGCATCTGGTTCTCGGGACCCCCAATACAAGAAAGACATGGATAAACCGGAGCAAGTTCAGCGAAGGACCACCACGGTTGCTCGGGGCTGGAACGTTTGACCTGTAAGGAGAGGGAAATCAAGGGCTGATTCAGAGGAAAAGAGGGCTTCAGGAGCACCTAACAGCAATCTTCTAATACCGAGAAGGATGTTACTGAGGAGGTGGATCCAGGCTCTTCAGAGTGGTTCATGGCAGGAAGACAAGAAGCAATGGGCCTAAAATGAAATAAGAGATGCTCAGACTGAATATAGGGACAAATATTTTCACCATGAGGATAGTCAGGCATTGCAACAGGTGCCCAGAGATGTGGTTCAGTCATGTTGGAGGTTTTTTATACCTGGCTGGATAAAGCCCTGTCTGACCTCATGATTGACCTTTTTTTGAGCAGGCTGTTGGACTAGGAACTGCCTGAGGTCCCTTCCACCCTGAATTGTCCTCTTATTTAGGGTGTGATTTGCTGTTTTTTGCACATTGGTGCACCATGACAGGGAGAACTAAAGAGAGTCTTCTATGGCTGGTGATTCCAGTGTAATGATTTCAGAGTTTAATTCTTTGGAAGGATATTTCTGTTTTATGAGTTTGGTCTCAGGTGGGTGATCCGCTCTTCCCAGAAGAAAATTAACAGGTCAGGGAGCCCCCTCTGAAGAGGGACCATGGTCCTTGACTTGGGAATAACTGAGCTTTGAGAGACCTGTAGAGGCATTGGGAGCCTCCAAAACAATATGAGCTGGTAAGAAGAAAAACAAAAAGGCATGTAGACATCAGAGGCAATAGAAGTTAAAAAAAATCCTAGGGATCAGGAAGGACAGCACAGTGTTTGCTGTAATTCTGAATGTCATGAATCTTGTCTGAAACCCACCCTAGAAGCAAAGATCTCTCTGCAGGGCCTTTTTATTTCCAGTCTGTCTTACCCAGTGACTTTGAATTCACACAAAAATTTTAGTTGTTATAGTTCCTATTCTAAAATAGTAAACTTGGGAGTGTTTTGGTGAAGTTACTACAAAGAAAAAGCTGCAAGTGCTCTGAAAATCACAAAGCTCTTTAGAATGAAGGAAATGAACCTAGGCCTCTCACACCCTGAGCGTACCAGCCTTACATTCTTCAATAACATGGGCCTGTCATTAGAATTGCTTCTGTTTTATAAAGGAAAGCACTTAGATGTTTGAGTCTGGAAGAGGTTTTAGGGCCGAAACAGGTAACAGCACTTATCTGAAGAAGGAGGATTTATAACTTACACCTTTTGGCTGGATTACCTGTCAACTGGTCGAGGATAATAACTTTCTCTCCCCCCCTCAATATTAACCGTAGATTTTTTCCTAAAATGTCCTTGTTTTCCCTGGGCATTACTTAGGAAGCCAAATCAAGGCTATGAACTCTGCTGAAAAGAGGAGAGGAATTATGGGATTGACCATTAAAATTTGTCCATTTTTAGCTACTGCCTCTTGGGTGTAAAGCCTGGAAGGATGAGGTTGAAGCCCTCATCAAATTTCCTTTAAATTCCCCAGACCTTATAAAGAGAAGTGACATGTTTTGAGAAAAGACTGAAGAGTCTGAAGAGTATGCAATTCTTACTGTTAAATTATCTTTCAAGCTCAATCCAAAGAATGTTTCTTTAACTTGCCTAATTTTTTTAAGAAGTATTTTTATTCCACAATGAATCTCATGACATTTTTAAATTGGATTTTTCTTCAGAGAAAGAGTGTTTCAAATAGTCTTCTTTTTGAAAATTCTTAATTTAAAGGAGCAACACCAGCAAGGTTGCACCACAAAGGGGCACAAAGATGGAAGCCAAGGGTGATGACTATCATCATTATTGACCAGGGTACAGTCCCACAGGACCCGAGCTGGGTGAGCAGAGCACTGATAATAGGTCCATAGATAATCCCAGACAAAGTGAAATGAACCAGGTCCATTCAGGAGACACAGCCAGAGACAAACTTGCAGCAAACCTGCTGGTCCAGGGTCTGTGCAGGAGCCAGAGCCAGCTGTGCCTGAGCACAAGCAGATGATCATTGTAGTTCCCTCCAGATCTATTCTATTCTATTCTTACAGCACAGCTCAAGGAAGGAATGAAGACCAAGACTTGAGTTTAGGTGGAGATTCTTGGCCCACAAGCAGATGTGGCTGGAGGTTCCATGCCAGGCTGGACAGGGCCATTAAGGCCTATTGGTGCACTCAGAGCCCTGACAGATAAGATGTTCTAAATATTAGAAAAATCTCTATGATTTGTTATGAATGATTGCTGTTTGATAATGATTATACTACTATATATATCTTCACTTTAATCAACTAAAATACTTAAGCATCAGTAAGATATAAAACCAGTTGCTTTCAGGAATCTTGCTTTATATATGTTTTTAAATGGTGCTTATGAAGTCGAATCTTTTCTCTGAATGGACACCAAAAAAAGCATGAATTTTAATATGATAAGATTTTGTTCCAAAACTCTATATTCAAGGTAGAAAGTAAGAAAGCTTCAAGCTTCTTGTGTTTCAAGCAAGATTTTTAAAGACTAGCCACCTGGTAAAATGTTAATGTCTGCTTCCCACACTGATCTGATTTGGTGTCCTTGGTACTCTTGCATGCTTTTAAAATTGGACATCTAGGTCTCTCATATGGTGACAGTTTGCTCTTTTTTCCCCCAAATGTGAGACTGAACAGAGGTCAGTGAGAAATTAGAATTCACCTGTGGTGCATTACACAGCCTGAATGGTCAGAATTTGCTTTAACCAAGGATTTCACTTTGACTTTTCAATATCTTTTTTAGTTTAATACTTCAACATTGAATACTTTTATATATAAAAATCACAATCACAAAATAAAATATCAGCTTCAGCTAGAAAAGTCCTATTGAATTTTCTAGCCATTGATGCCCAAGCAATTTTTCTTGTGAACTACTGTAAAGCAACAGAACCTGACAAAGACTCAGTCACACAGTGGAAGTTGTCAGATGTGCTGGGTCTCATAGGAAGGTGGAACCATGGTGATATATGCCATCTGCTGGGACTCCATACGCTAGCACATTCTCAGGTAATGCTTGGTAGCCATAGAATCTGCCTGAAACTGTGACTTATTGAATTAAAGATAACTGTTGGCAAGCTGTAGCAATAAATGCCAACCGGCAAAGCTGGTTTGAGCAGGCTACTTCCAAAGTTGCATAGACAGCTGGGGGTTCAAAGACTGAGGCATTTCTCTGCAGGCTCAAAACATCTTTTGTTACACAAATTTTCACATTTTTAACCAGATTAGTATAAGAAATGCCGTGTTCTTCCTTTCTATAATGTTAAGACAGGTTTTCCTAATATCACACAACCATGTTTTTTCAACCTTCAGATATATGATTGAAATTGTTGAATAATCAAAATATTTCAATGAAAATGTTATTCACTTTTGTGTTTGTGTTGGTTTTTTTTCACTAGGCAATTCACAGGATGAAGTATTCATAAATGTTACGGAAATATTAAAGAATATTTTTGGAAATTCTTCATAGGAATTCAATAAAAGTAATTTTTTGCAGAACAACAACATTTGGCAATGTATGTTAAAACAAGTATCGCAGAGAAACATACACCATTTCATCCATGAATCCAGAGTAGTTCAAATTTTTACTACCAAAAATAGCACACACAGAGTATACTTACCAATAGTTATTTCAAAAAATTATCTGTAGAAATCAGTGCCTTTGAAAAAATCTTAACCTTTCTGAGATATCAAAGGTATTGACTGCACTTTTTAATTTTGGTATGTAACCACTTATGGAGACTATTCTAAATTGTACATGCTATGAATGCTATGCCTGAAACTATGAATGATTTACTGATGCTTAAAAAAAAGACCTATCTAAAACATAGTTTTCACTAGTTGAATTCGAAGCCTATAAACGCACTTTCTTGAATTTTCTGAAAGCGTTTGTATTCTGCATGACAGTGGTGCAGTTGCAGTTTTTGATATAAAGTTCTCATGAAACAGCATCAATTGTTTTGCTGAATCTAACAATTTTTCCTGCATTCCTGCTTCCTGAAAGTTTTGTTTCTCTCCACAAGATCAGCCAATTTTGCTTTTAGTAGGTTTATTCTTTATAAATCTAGTAACACTTATTAATAATTCCACTGCTGATTTGAGGACTTGACAAAGATGCCCTAGGAGGCTGCTGTAACCTGTGTCCAGCTGTCTACATCTTCCTGGGAGCCTATTTGCATAGATGGGGTTAGCTGAAATTCAGAAAGCCACTAGGAAGGTCTCTTTATGAACTATGGCCCCAAAGGCAATTCTTCCCAACATAGGAAATATTTTTTTCTATAAAAGCTATTTTATTCTTTTACTTCTGGCAGTGGCTATTTTGGCTTGTACCAAAAGCATTAATCTTCTTTGCGCAACGTATATCATCAACTGAGTGAGGAATTCACGGTAGCCTGTTGAGAAATTTTTCTGTCAGTGTTGCCTCACTCAAAAGCCAAAGCAGCTGGACAGACAGACCGCGCTAAGACTGCTTGTTAACTTCTAACTTAGCACTGTCTCCATGACAGCTTTAGTTTCAGCAAACGTTTAGGTCATTACTATTCAAACAAAAGTGAGCAAAGGCAGAATGTAGCAGTGCAGTGAAAGCACCGATGTTTTAACTCTGCATTTTGATTTTCTGTAGAAATTTGTAGGTACCTTATTATAAATTCTGTAGTTGATAAAGCTGGGACAGCTTGCATTTGAAGTAATTGCTGCTCCATCTACAAAATAATTGGATCAAATAGGAAGAAAGAGATCATTAAATATGTGAGATTTTGCCAGAGTGAAAACTGAACTTACTTTTTAGAGGCTGAAGAATCTAAGTACTTCAAAATACTGTATTTATCTCCGCTTCCCAACAGAAGTAATCAAATTGCTGACTTCCATGCACCTTTGGGCAACCAAAGGCACCGGATTTCCACATTAAGAAAGAAACTGGACTTTCACATTACTATGTAAAAATAAGTTTACTCAGAATACACAGCCTGCTGAGTCAATGATGCCAAACATGAGGTATAACGTCATTTATGATGGTGAAGCAAACATATGAAACTTTGTATTGGATGGATTATCAATATGAAAGAATGATTAAGAATCTACATTAAAATTTTAATGAGCACTAATAGACCCTAATGTGTAGCCCACTTATTAAGGAAAGAAGTCCCACTTAATTTATCCCAGTTTAGAAAAAAGTTCAGGGAAGGTTCTGTAGAAGGGAAAATTAGAATGAGCATCCATTACATGGCAGATAAACCATCTCAGAGTAGACATTTTCCTTATTATCACCAATATAGAATTATATTGATCCATTAAAGTATTTCAGATAATGCCTGCTACTTCATACAAAGTACTAGTATTCCATTTAGAGCAGCAGCTTTATCCACCGGGTTTGCAGGCAAGCTTATTTTCCAGCTGCTTGTGGAAAATATTTCTGCCGCCTCTGAACCCCCTGGTGTTTTTCCAGTCATCTTATTGCTAAGGCTGAACCAAATACATACTATCTACTACATTAACTTCTGTTTAGCTGAGCCATTAAACATACTATTACATCGTACTCTTGCAAACATCACAGACTGAAAGATTTAAGATTAAAGGATATGCCTAGAAGCCTGAGAAAATTCCTGTAGACATATTGAAAACACTCCTTTACAACATCAACTAAGTATCAAGGCTACTTGATGAACAAATCAAGATCTGCAGACACCACAGCCTGCATGCTCTTTCTTAGAAGATTTTAATCTTTGTCCTTGTCCTTCAGTGGAGTTTCTTTCCAGAGCATCTTGGCTTAATAAATGCCTTTCAAGAAGGCTTCAGTACAAGTGAGAGAGTACTTGTGTAGCAATCTTGAGTTCTTATCAGCTGTATAGTGATCAGGTGAAGGAATAATTGATTTCAATCAGCAACACCTGTTTTTATAATTGCTCAAGTGATTATAATTCAATAATAAAAAGCCAATTTAACTATATTTACTCAGATATTAACCTCTGATATACAGCATAAGAGTGAAATTGTAACTGGTTTAATTCCCTTAAGAAAACAATTGATATCATACATTTATTCCATTCTGGTCTGTTTTCTTTCTTATTTTCCCTTGTTATTTTTCTTTTTTTTTTTCCCAGAAAATAAATGTTTCCACATTCTCAATTGAAAGACAACCATTGCTATCCATTTTCTATCATTGTCAAATATGCCCCTTCTCTCAAAAGGTTCAATTCTTTTCATTTTCCCTCATAGTTATCTTTATATAATTTGCCATTTTCATAATGGCATCACATTGTTGACACATAATTCAACTTGTGATTTCCTATAATACCAGATCCATGTCCATAAAACTGCTGCTTAGCCTGTTATTCTCCCTCCATTTTTGTACACTTTCTCTTTCCTACCCAAGTATAAATATTTGCAGTTGTTCTCAATGAACTGCACCCAGTCTTTTTTCTAGGCATTTCTCCATTTTGTTGAGATCATTTGTATTCTAAGCCTGTACTTCTGTATTCTTGCAGTCATTTCCAGCTTTGTATTGTGTGCTTGTTAAGTTTGCAGGCTCACAGTCCATCTTCCAGGTCTCTAATAAAAATATTGAATGTAAGAGGTCCAAAAGCTGTTACTGAGATCTCTTCTCAGAACATCTTGTCATTCTACCTACTAAATAAACTACTAAGATACTGCATTTCATTCTCTTTCTTTTTTTCATGAGATTTTTGTTCTGAAAACAGAGGTAAAGGTAAGTCTATGATTTCCCCTCCCAATCCTCTTCTCCCTTCACAAATTAAACCAGGAGTTTGTCTTTTTCAAGTCTTCTGGCATGTCCCTCTCTTCTATGAGTTCTCAAAAATAACAGCAAATCTCCATGTGGCAAATGTCTGACTGAGTATTCCACGGTGAATCTTCTTTGGCATAGCTGATCTGGAAACAATTAAATATATTCTGTAACCTGCTCTAGTAACCTCTTTTAGTCTTTGTTTCTGATCTGTTAGTCATTGCCTTGCAGTTGTGAAGAGTGAAGAAAAACAAGAAGAAATTAAACATGCTGATATTCTCAGTCTTGTTTGTCCATACCGTTAATTATTCTTCAACAACCAGACCAAAACATTTCTGATCATCTCCTTAGCACTGATATGGTTACAGAAAGTATAACAAGACATTACTCATATTCCTCATTAAGTATCTCACATAGGCATTTCTAATTTTATCTGTGTGTACTTAAACTATTTTTTATGGTTGTTCTTGCTAACCTGACCTGGTTTCTGCCTTCTGTGTGCTTTTTTCCTGGCTAGAATATGTATCTCTACAACTTCTGTTCTCAACAAGATGAAGTATAATGTTACCAATCTTGACGACCCAGTACTGGAAGGTAGCGACAACATCTTTTCCTTCCTTTTGTTTTATGAGAGACGTAGTTATTCTTATAATTTATCCAACCAGCAGCCAGGATTAGTGTTTTGTGATCCTACTGGAAAAATAATGTCTCACTCAAGTTTTGTTTCAGCGCCAATCACGAGCAGGAGGAGCACAGACGCCTGGGGACATCGCTGCCAATTGTATCTCCATGGTGCCACCTTCCGACAGGCTTCACGCAGCCGCATCGGTGCTCCCGATGGCACCGCACGACAGCCAGCTCGGAAGGGAAAACACCGCTGCAGGGAAAGAGGAGCTTATGGGGTGAGATTGGCCCCGTGAGAACCCATCTGCCTGAGACTGGAGAGATGTGGGTGTGAGGATCAAAAAGGGAAACTTCAGGAGCATGATCTGGCATGTATCTTGTCTTCTGTATTGTACGCAGAACAAAGTGGGCTTCCTTTCTAACTTCCTGTCTACTGGGCAGGAAGACCCAAATATTGTGCTAACGGTGGTTGTCAGGTTTATGCCGTTGCCATTGCTCAGTAATAAAAGAATTTCCAGAAAAGCAAATATTTTAAAATCTTGAAAACGTTAGTACATGTGTAAATCTGTTCATAGCAGTTTAGGGCTAATTTACAATATGGTGACAGCAGGACTAATAGACATATTTTCAATGGAGAGCGAATTGGCGAAGTTGGTATTGAATGCTTTCCCTGTGACCTGCCACAGCTCCTGAGCGGCTTATACAGAGATGAGGGCAAACGCAAGTTGCTCTGTCATCAGCATGAAATATGTCTTGCACTCTTGACAATTTCTTGGTCCCTATTTTTTCTTTCTAATTCTCCATGTTTCTCATTTAACCTCATATAGAAGACAATAGGAGAATGTAGACCTGGGATGAACATGATATGCTGACTGAAATCCTTCTTTCGGTCCTGTGAAGGGAGATACCATGAATACCTAATGATACATGTATTTTAGACTAGGACAATCTATTGTTTTTTCTTACACATTGAAGTGCCTGTGTCTGTACCCGGTTAAAGAGGAGTCAGAAAGGAGTCAGAAAGGAGTCAGGAGCCATTACTGGGCTATCTTGCTTATTGTTGATTCAAACCTTAAAATCAGGATTGCTGAAGATGCATGAGGAAAATATAACCATTTCAGTCTATCTTGACCTCTAATACTCCTCGAAGTACTAGAGTTACGAGAGAGAAACTCTAGTAAAAGTATCAATTAGGCCTCTAATACCTCTAAAAGTTCTGCTGAGAAGTTTAAAAATAAATTTAAGCATAAAAATCAACAGATATATCTATAAGGTAATGTGGGGAAAAGACTCTGATGGAGGACTTGTTCTTTTGAGAAACTGTTCCTCTTCATAGAATGGCTCTCTTAACTCTTCTGAAATGATGTGAAGCCCTCATACAAAACTGAATTAATTAAAGAAAATTCTTGTCATTGTAAGTTTTAAAAGATAATATTTCTATGAACTTTGCTGTGAGTTAGTTGCAAATGCTTTGCTATGAGAAGTTGACACCTGATACTCAAATGTGAATTGTTTTGTTGTGTTCTGACGTTTCAAATGATTGCGTATTCTTGCCCATTCTGTGGGCATAATGCTTACAAGTCAGAAGGCTTGAAAAAACCAGGGGGCTTGGACTGTCTGTCCAAGAAAACAGTGCTGCAGGGAGAGTAGCCTAGCAGCCTTGGCAAATTCTAGAAAATTAAAACTATTCAAGAGGCTTTTCTTTTTGTTTGTTTGCCTAGTTTTAAAATGATATTCTCAGTGGAGATATCTGGAACGTTGCCTATTTGCATCAACATGAGGCAAAAATTCTGTCATATTATTTAAAAAGAGTTGAATCTGATTGAACAGCAAAGGTACTCCTTGGTACATGACTTGATCAAATATACTGCTTTTTTGTGGCTGTGGCTATGGCTATACTCTGTCTTCCCCTCTTTAAAGAGCCTGTCTGTCCAAAGGGGCAGCTGCCATTTTTTTTTTCTTTATGGTAGGGCTGAGGTCTATGAGCAAATACATTTGTAAGCTTCTCTTAGAGAACAGATAAAAAAATAAACCCAGAAATGTGGATGTATCTGTTCAGAAACTTGCTGAGTTTTCCAGGTCACAGAAGACCATTTCCTGTCAGTACATGAAGAGAGCAAAACCACTGATTTGCTTATGGGAGAATGAAAATCCTGTGGCTTTAGAGTGCTTTGTGTGTGGAGAAGGGGAGAACAGCGGAAGGCAGGGAGTTGTTGGGCTTTTTTTCCCCTGCAAATTAAAACCATGTTATTTATGTGCTTGTTTCACCAGCAAGTGACTGCACTTAGAACATCCTTGGGTGTTGGAATAAAATCTTTCTTTAACAAGCCTTACCTGACCAGGACTGAATATAAGTGGGGGTCAGTTCCAAAAGTAAACACCTATCTGTTCTATAACCAGGTCTACTCTTCATTTGCTGAGGCCTGAGCTGGATCTTTGACTTCCTTATGTAGGGAAAACATCAAATCTTGATGTTCAGTTTCCTCCATGTGCAGATTATGGGGCTGTTGTCACTTTTGGGATTTGTGGATCGCTGGTAGGAAAGACATGACTAAAACTCTGTGCTTTCTGGTTTTAGGAAGCTTCTTTATTTTCTGTCCCTTGAAGGAGGAAGAGTAGAAATTGGCTGGGTGTACGGACACACCTGGAACCATTCCCTTTCTCATTATCTCATATGGCATCCTGGTTTAGTTGTATGTGAGCACCAAATTTTGGAAGGACTAAACCTGTTTGATAATATGTCCCTATGAAGACCAAAGTAAAATATACTGGTCCTAAATAGGGCATTGGTATAGTAATTTTAATCTGAAATAAGACATCAGCCTGAGTGAGTTTGCGAGGTTTTGCGTGTGGGTTTAAAAGAAAGAAAAGTGCCGGGATCCAGGAATGATTAATGGAAGTTTATCCACAAATGCTGCCACACAGCATTCCAAGTAAGACCAGAGGACTGATTCAGTCTGTGCAGTTTATATGCAAATTGGTCTTGCACAGGGAGAGAGATTGCTTTTGACAACTTGACTCTAGCAATGCTGGAAGGCACCTAGAACGGTCCTACTTTCTATTTTCTGCAGTTCCTCATATTGCTTGAGGTGTTGATAATGAAAGACTCCTGCCCAAACTACATGTAGCTTATGTTGACAGAGACGGCAAATACACATGGTAGCTTTCATATTTCTCTGTGAAGTCTTTTGACTTTTTTCATACCTTTTCCGTAGGGCAAGCTGTGAAACAACATATAATTTCTGTCACCTGTGTTGAGATTTCAGTAGTAGGATTACAGAAGATTTTCAGGTCTGGAGAAAAACATTCAGAAAATGGTGTTTGAATGATCTTTGGACTCCCTTTAAGCTTCAAAGGAACTGCAACACTTTATCCTTAACCTCAGTAATTGCTGTTTAAAAAAAAAAAAAAAAGGCAAAAAAAAAAAAGCAGATTTTAAAAAGAAATCATGCAATCTAGAAACATACTTTCCATCTGTGTATTGCGGCTGAAATCCAAAATAGGCCAGCTGGTCATAGCACAGCTCACATATTCACAGTATCTGTCCTCTGAATAAGTCATTTCATCATAAACAGTGGAAAGCAAAAAGCGGAGCCTTAGCTTCTCTGGTTTTTTCCCTGTATTTGACACTCAAAGGACTGGCAGACACTAAAAGATTCCTCTCTGATGTTAAATTTGATATTGTCATTGCATTTTATTTGCTGCTCAAATATGTCTTTTTAAAACTGTGTGATCCAGGATGTGGAGTGGAATGTTTGTTGTGGCAAATGCCTCTCTTCATTGGAGCAGTTTGGTCTGGCAGTGTTCCCAGTTTGCTGTAGATTTAGCAAGTAAGTTGTGTACAATCCCTTGATTTTTGTTCTTGCTTTTTGTGGCACTCTATATCTTGAGAGCTCCTGGAGTTTTACAGTAGTGTCTTTCAGTACCTACATTTTATATCTAATCAACAGGGACTGAGAAATTCCTCTTTAAGTAATGGGAAATCTCGCCTTTTTCCCCTTCCATATTATTGATTTTGCTTTGGGGAGCAGACACTGTGCATAAAGGCTGCAGCTTTCCCTGTTCCTTCTCCGGGCTGGAATGTTTTGAACCAGTGATTGTCACTCTGTGCTGAATCCTTTTAGATAAAAGATAATGTGTCAGGTAGGGGAGGAGGGATGAAAGGTAAAATCTGTAGTAATAGCACCCAGGGATCATGAGGGGGTAAATTAGTTGTAGTCTTTTTTAAATGATCTGAAACAGTTTTGATCAGAAGCAATGGATATGGAGCCAATGACCAAGTTCCATCTGAAACATAACCAGGGAAGGAAATACAAACGTGACTGAGGAAACTCCTGCAGTTAGGAAAGTTACTCAGGCTTTGACTGGCGGTCTGTCAGAGTGGGGGCACTAGATTATGTGAAACTGCAAGAGGGTTCTGTCATTGCTTAAGTTCTTCCCATCTTCCTCATCTGTGGTTTGGCGAGCCCTCTCCATCTGTCCTGGTGGCCCTCCACTGAACTTGTTGCAGTTTGTCAAAATTGCTCTTGTACTGTGGAGAATTATGTTGTATGTTCATAAAAATTAGAACAAATGACAGCTGAATTTATGGTTTTGTGCTTTACTATTTTATCTATTTTTACATTCTTAAAGTATGAATCCGGACAGGCTGTGTTTAAAGTGCTTTGACTACCAATGGCCAGACTTTTGGATAATTCAGTGAGGGAAAGCATGAGACTACAGTCTTTATCTTCAGCAAAATTAGGTTTGGAGTGGGAACATGCCAAAGAACGGCTACTTTCAGAAAAGTAACCAAAGTACTTGCTGCATCTACAGTTTCCACGCACAGTCAGTCATGCATACCTATATTGTACCTCTGTGTAAATAACTACACGCACAGCCTTACTCTGGGCTCTGAGAAGAATACTACTATGCTTTGCAATTGCATCTGTGTGTTAATATGATGCCTCCTCCTCATTAACAATGGTATTCATTCTAATTGTGTGGAGTTTTCTGTACTCTTTAAAGGACATCAACTTGTTCCATTTGCTTTTTTTTTTTTTTATTCTTTAATAAGAAAACATCTTCTTTGGTTACAAAGGTGCATTTGCTTGCTACAGGTTTACTAGCATTACAGAGTCACTTAGGGAAAAGGGAACCTCAGAAGGTCTCTAGTCCAACACCCCACTCAGAGCAGAACTATCTCCAAAGTCACTGCAGGTTGTTTAGGGCCTTGTCCAGTGGGTATTTGAATATCTCCAGGGATCAAGGTTCTACATCCTCTCTGGGCTGCCTGATCTTGACCCCTCTCATCATGCAGATTTTTTCCTTAGATCTAGTTGGAATTTCCCTTGTTAAAACTGGTGTCCGTTGCATTTTGCCCTATTACTATGCCTCTCCAAAAGGAGTCTGTCTTCTCCATAACCACCCATTATTTATTTATGCTGTAGTTGTTTACAGAGCTCCATGAGTGGCTGGTGAAGAAAGACAGGTACTCTGAATAGCTGTCAAGTTGAAGTAATTAAAACCAAACCTGTTGGGCAGAGGCTTCTGCAGGCCAGAAAAGTGGTACATCTGGTCTGAGTAGCTGGACAAAGCATTAAGGGTCTTACCTGGGAATACAAAAAGAAAGGTGATATAGGTATCAAAATGCCTCTTTATGGCTTTGCTTGCTCACAATTAGAGAAAATTTCCCCTCGTGCCAGTTGTGTGAGAACTGTCCCAGTTGTGTCACATAATAGTTTTTCCAAAAGGTAATAGATGGTAGCTTGGAAAAACTTGATCTGTAATGAACCCTGTAGGTCCTACTGGAAGACTGAAAGGATTCCTTCTCCTTTTGTGTGGTTTTGGGGTTGGTTTTCCTCAGTGAAAATTATCACAGTTGTTCAATCCTGTGAGCTATGCCTTTCCACTGCATTTGTTTTCAACCCATGGTGGACATAGTGGAATACGTCCTGCTCACTCCACCTGCACAGGTATGCCCTGTACTCGTTCTAATATGAAACCTAGAGAAGAGTATGAGTCCTTCCTTGCTGAGATTTTGTGATATGAAGTTTTGCACAGGGTTGGTACTGATATGAGCCAATTGATCCCTGAGATAGGATTTGAGGTTTCAGTCTCTCTGGAATGCAGGTGGAATAGAGGTCTCTGTGCATTCTCCCAGATCTCTGGTCTCTCTTTGTGGCCTGGCTCACATTGTGTGTTCATTCCTCTTCTACCTTCATGGCAAGATACGTGCTACGTGCACCTCCTTGGTTAGTACCAGGATGAACAGCTCTGTGCAAATGGATTTCACTGCTTTTGAACTCCTGATGAGATCAGGTGGACTATTCAAGCAAAGCTGGCAGTCTTTTCTTATTTACTTGGACAGTATTATATGCAATAGATTCTGCTTCCTATCTCAGAAATTTTTTGTTCAAATGTGGTTGTGTGCGAGTGGCTCAGGCACAAACAATTGTTGCCATTCAAGCAGGATTAGGTGTGGTTTATATCCTTCCAGATTTGTTTCTTTGTGGTGTGGTTCCGTCCTTAGAGATGCCTGATTGTTGAGGTCTGTGCTTAATTCTTTACCTACTCATATACTTAGCAGCTTTACTCAGTTAAGTAATACTGCTGTAGTTTAGCATGAGTCTGTTAGATAGAGGTCTGCCTCTGTATTAACTTATTGTAATAAAAATGTAAAATAACCGGAGCAAACCCCTATTCTAACTACATATGCTACTACTTGCATACTTGCATACTACTTGCATGCTCTAGTGCCCGAGATTGTTGGGTTGTGTCTGTTTGTGGGCGGGGTGGTGTGTGGTTGTGGGTGTTTGTTTTGGTTTGGTTTTGGTATTTGGTGTTCTGGGTTTTTTTTGGGTGGGTTTTTTTTTTGTTGTTGTTGGTTGGACTCGATGATCTCAAAGGTCCCTTCCAACCAAAAATATTCTGTGATTCTGTGATATACAATTAAATATGCCCTCAAGTAATTGGATCTGTAGGACAGAAAGCAAAACATTGCAAACGGTACTGGTTTGCAATAATTCATAATCCTTTAAGCATATAAATCCACCAGACAGCTTAGAAGTGCAATTTCTGCCACCAGCTATGTTGAAAATGCACTTGCATACTTAGTACTAAACTATGGCATCAAGCAACAAGCTATGCTCTAGGGATAGTGGAGAGTCCCTATCACTCCTGTGCCAGTTCTGGGAGTTGTCATGTCTTAGGGAGGCACAGTGCCTCCAGAGCTGCTCTTGCATCACTATTAATTAGGGCTCACTTTGCACTCCTTTCTGCATCTTGTCAGCTTCAGTGGCTGGTGTGCAGGATGAGATAGTCTCGTCCCCTTAGTGTATGCCATAAGAACTGCTACAGTGGGTCAGATCGAAGGTCCAGCCAGCCCAACACGTATTTTCTGACAGTGGCCTGCAGCAGATGTTTAGAGAAAGAGAAGCAGAACAAGGCAATTACAGAGAGATACTTTTCAGTGGTTTGCCGGGAAACCAGGAATGTGGAAGCTTCTTGAGCCAGTTATTGTCTCTACACTTTAGCATATGATAGCTGTATAGGCTCCCAGTGAACTTGTTTTAATCTCCCTTTGAATTATTTTTATTCTTCCTGCCTCCCCAATATCTGATGGCAATACATTCCGTAACGATTTCTTTTGCTGTCTTTAAAGCTGTCACCTGCTAAATTCGCTGGATATTTTCCCTCCTGGGTCACCCTCCAATTCTTGCACTGTGAGAAAAAAATACTCAACCCTAGTGCGGAGCAAAATCCTTAGTTGGAAAAAGTCCCTTCCTGTCCACTGCTTGCACAAGGGGTACAAGCAGGAAAAAGGATATTTTCTGCCCAGGTATTGCACAAATGCATTAAAAAAGAAAGGGATATGACCTGGCAGCCACCCTCAACAATTACCTTATATTTAGGAGTGGAGAAGGCTCAGCCGCTACGTTCTTACCACAGACGATGGCAAGGGTCAGGGCAGCGATCCTTTTCTGTACCAAGATCAGCAAACACCTTTTAGTGAAAGCAAGGCATGTTTCTAACAGACTAGTTCTGAAGAAGAATGTGGAGGGGATGTTTTTCCTTTAAGAAATATCCGTTCCAGTTAATTGAAACATCTGTGTAAAATTCATTACATTGTTTTCTTTCAAAAAGAAATGACAGTTCAGTTCAAAGCTTTTGAATTATACTTAGATTTTTCTTTAGAGGAATGTTTTGTTTCATTTCAAAATTAAGTTTACTGGCATTTAATTTTAAAGAAAACAAAGAAAATGAAGAAAAAAAGCAGGGAAAGCAAGAAAGCCTGCCTTCCCTTCCATTGTGAGCCGCTTCTGATAAAAAACGCTCCTCATCAAAATAACAAGTTCCCTCCACCTTCTCTAATATGAAGGATTAGACCTGTTAGAAAAGTGCTAGCGACTTTGTCTTTAAAACGGTCTTTGGCAGGCTGTCTGTGCTACATAGCCCACACCTGGTGGCTGATAATTATGATCAAAAGTTACATTTTACTGTATTTACATATTTTAAATTAGATTCCAGCTAGCTAATTGCAAGAGAACCAAAGAAGGATATTTACAAAATTGCATTTCATTCTTTCCTCCTATGTTTTATTTGGTCAGAGTTTTCCACAAAGGAGTCGGGATTTTTAACCTATCAGCTGTAATGGTTGTGAACTGAATGACAAGCAGAACTTAACGTATTAACTTTTGCATTTTTTTAATATCTCAGGTAAAGAAAATCTCCTATTGGCCCAGATGACATTGAAATCAAAATAGATTTCTCTCTTATTTTTAGAGGAGACTAAAATGTGAGCTGATTATGAAAGAGTCATTGAACAACGATCCCTACCTCCCCACAATATGAAAAAGATACTACAAAAATTAATGTCTTCATTGACCTTTCTTCCTCTTATTTATTTATTTAATTCCAGGACAGGCATAGTGAAGCAAAATAGGTGTTAGTACTGCTCACAGACTAATGGAGACTTTGCAGGTGCAGGAATTAGATTCTGAGAAGCAATGACTGAATATTCTTGATAACGATCTTTCTAGCAATCGATCAGTATTTATTTTAGGAAATGTCTGAAATATATGTAATATCAATAAACTGCAAAGATGTGTTCTCCTGTAAGTCAGTGTGATTGCCAAAAGACTACTGCTACGTAAATGAAAATCTGTTAATTGTTTAGTGTTGCCAAATGTTTAACTGGCCTCTGAAACTTGGCATACACAATGAAAATTAGTTACCAAATGGATAAAACAATAGCAATTATCCAGGAAATGTGATCTTGTTCTCTTCGGCTGTGTGTTGAGATGGAGTGCTGTGCGCTGAGATGGAGTGCTGTGCTGCCGTTATCTCATGCTGGGTGAGTTGGGCGAGTGGTGAGATGCCCAGGACAGAAAGGTAGCTCTGAGAGGTTCAGGGAGCTGGGCAGCTTGCAACAGCAGATGCAGTTTGGCTCCGTGGCTCTGGGCTTGGTGAAGGAGCATACAGCAGAAGGCGTAGCAGCAGTATTTTTCATGATGAGAGCCCTCTGGTATACAAATCTCAGCTGGAAAGTAATTGGGATTGGGATGAAATTTCTAGGGATGCCTGTGTCCATCATAATGTCTTGGTCTTTGAAGGTATCAGTCTTTGATGGCTTCTGAAGGAGGGTAGATTCTGAACTCAGGTGCCTTGGTTAACTGCCTGGTGTTAGACAGGATAATTCTGGGTCAAAGACGTGAGAGTGGGTCTACATGTTAGCTCTCTGGCTGCAGCCAATCCTGCCTGGCCTTACATGACTACAGTGAGGTTCCTTTTGGTCTCTCCTAGCATTTTAGCTCATAATTCATTTCATTCTAAAGAAATGATGCAATAGCAATGCCTGTTTCTTTCCACTGGCTAAAAAGAGTACCCAGATGACTCGTTCAGGTGTATGTGTCTGCAGTGTAAAAATATCTGAAGGTTAGGTGAGATCAGGGGCCCATTTACAATCTTTATGGATTGTGACTACTATGAGCTTCTGAATACACACTCATACCATTCTGGCTGTGTGTCAAAGTTTTGGCATGATGTTGCTCTAAGGGGAAAAGTATTCATGCTTGGTTTCTTTGATCTGGCTGTGGAAAGCTCAGTGCAGGAATCAAGCCTGGCAGCAGCAAAAGCAAGGTTAGACCTACAGCAACACTTCCACTTGGCTGCATTTTACCTTCCAAATATCGCTCTTTCCCTATACCTACATACAATTTAGGTGTTACATGTAATACCTATGTTATGTTGCTAATAAAATTATTGCAAATCCAGGCTCCAAGGTCTCTTCCACAGAAATGGAACAGAAGCAGAGAGGATGGCAAGCAACGCCAGTCTCCTTTGTTTGCTCAGGTTTTGTTCTCAAAGGCCAGAAAAGAAGCATGAGGCTTGAGGGCCTTGCTAGGACTCATTCCCTACATCATCCACTGTGACTTTTCTATGCAGTATTATCCCATAACGTGCTGAATAGCCACAGAGTCATGGTAGTTTTCTGCTAAGTGACCATTAGAGTGACCACTGAATATGCAATTTCCAGCTTACTATCCAAATGTGTAGTTAAAATCTATTTATAAAATCCCTCCCTATCTTCAGTGCAGCCTTTTGTACAACCCTCTGCAGGACGAAGTATCTTCTCAACCTCTTGACATACTTTAAAGAAGAAAAATATACTATTGCTTCGTGTGCCAAAAAATGTTCATTACCATCTCTGAAGTATGAATGAAATCAACTAATCTTCCAATCATTAAGCTGCTCCCTAACTTTTCTAATCACAGATTTTAATGGGATTAAAAACAAATACCATGCATCTGATAAAACAGGTTTGCATGTGACACACAGAACTGTGTGTCAGTTGGACCTTGCTGCTGAGGGTACAATGCTGTTTGATGGAACATAGCAGTGTTCAGCTGGAAGATGTTTCGTGCTGATCCCAAGCAGCAACTTCCTCCAGAGCATTGGAATTCCAACTGGGTGATTTTAAATACAATTTATCTGCTCACAACGTATGTACAAAACTATCCCCAAGGTCTTTCCAGACTGCCCTGTGGTTATGCCCCAAAATATATTTCATGCACCACGTGTGATTCAAATATGCCCGAAAGGACTTGGAGACCAAGAAGTGAGTTCTGATTGAAATAATTCCTTGGGGCAATGTTTGCTGCTAAGAAGTGGCTGAATACCACAGAGATTAATAATCCCAGTACAAAATATTTTTCCATGCTCTTTCATTCCGCTCATTTATTTGGAACATATGCCAGGGAGCATTAATGTTTAAAAAAGCCTCCGCCCCCATCCATGTACAATGTTCTAGTTAGAAGGGCCCAAGGTTATACTAAGTGTACTCTTCCAACTGTGCAGTTAGGTACATTTACACCACTGACCTCCCCTTCTTTCTTCCCCCAAGTATCCTCTCTTTCCCGAATGCTCTCAACAGAAGTAAGATAGACCTTAAAACACTTAAGCTTTTATTCTTGACTCCCTTTATAGTCTGGGAAGAGGGAGAAGAGGGTTTCTGTGGTATAATTTACCTGGATTATTTTACATCTCTGCGTTAGGATGAAAATGAATCCACCCTAGAAATGCCTCTTTTGCTTTAAAGTTTAGGTGACTGACACAGGTATGGATGTGTAAGCTAGGAAGGGTGAGACCCAACATGTTGTTCAGATAGTTCGTGACTGCTCATTCTGAGGTGTGGGAGCCAGCATGTCTACTGTGTTACTGTGTTGTTCCTTTGCTAATGCAAAATGATAGTACACGATACGGGGATGGTGTCCTGTGCTCTGGGTGTCTCAGCTGACACTGGTACTAAAAGGCACTGTGTTTCAAGAGCTGGTCTTGGACACCAGTGTGGTGCCCCACTTCCACTATGGTTTCTACATAGCTCCCCATGCCCCTTCCTTGGCTCAGTGAAAGCCAAACAGGACTGCAGTTCTGCTTCCGCATTAAGAAAGAGAAAACACATCGCAGACTATACCAATCCTGTAACAAAACAAAAAAAACTTTTCTGGCTCATTGCTATTTCTATTGCTCCTTTGGGTATACATAACTACAGCAAGAGCAACTGTGTAATTTGACCCTTTTTGAAAATGAAAAGAAGGAAAAACTGAGACGGGGTTTCACTGAAACATGAAGATTCCAAATAAAATGAGACCCTGTGTACAACTATGTGGAGAAAGCAGCTCTTAAAATTACAATGTCAGTCCCTGAGTCAGATCCAGTACTTGGGTGATTGTTTTAATTAGGACTGACATATATTTGTTTCTAGATGTTTCAGCAAGTAGGGAAGAAGGGAGATCTTGGCAGAAAGTGTATGTATCAGGAGGCACCTGATGCTATTGAGCCTGAAGCAAACCTCCCCCAAACTCTTCAGGATGTCATTGAAATACACAGATGTAATTATTTGAAGTTCCTTAAGGAATTGATGTCGCAGTAATTAGACAACTCATTACATCAAGAAATAAGGAAATAAGACTGACAGAGATAAAAATGAACACACTGATAATTTAGCAATATGTGAACAAACAGGATTAAGAACCAGCTTTCCGAGAGGAGAAACATCTAGGAGAGAATCAGCAGACCCAGGCTCTTTTGTTAGTTTATCCAATAAAGAAAATAAGGTCAAAATAGTTGCAAAATAGTCACTGTTGCTGCACTGTTCAGCAGCTTCCTCCCCACACCTCCATCCTCTCCAGCCTCTTGTCAAACCCTGTTCAATGGTACCTCATCCCAAATGAAGGGCAACATGTGTGAGACCTCTAGAATCAGGCTTTGACATGTCCTCCCAGCCAAGTCGACAGAGTATTTCCTATGGCTTCAGCTATCTTTGAATCAGGGCTTCAAGTTGCTCTGACACCCTGCCTTGAATGAAAATGCCCACAGAGTGTCCTTATTCTAATGTGGAGCTGACTGTCCCTCTCTTCAGTTACTTTTTTGAGCTCTGCATATACTATTTGCTAGAACTTCTAGTGTACCATTTCAGACTTTCCCTCTGAAAATTTTCCTGGTTAAAATTCCAATATTCATTCTAACATCTGCTATAAGTCAATTATTAAACAAATCTTTTCCTCAGGGAAACCTTGGTGGTAATAACATAAGAGGCAGAGAGGTATTGTTGTAAATATTTTGAGAGTTATGGTGAAGCTAAACTTTAAGGCACAGCGTTCTTATTATAGCAGGAAACTTTAACCATGTGTATAGTGCATCCAGATAGGCCTCTTTTTATAGCCACAGATGATGTGCTGCTGAACAAAAGTTTTGAACAATAAAAATAAACTACCAGCACATGCTACCTCTTTGCGTTTTCTCTGCCCATTAAGAGAAGAAACCATCTGAGTGAAATAATTTTGTTGTTCCTCTCAGGACTATATCTTTGCCTACTTTGTTGAGCCTCTGTGCAATTTATTTGAATGATCTTCAGATTCACTCTTACAATACAATCCTCAGCTGCCCTTTCAAGTTTCCTGTTGCATGGCAATACTTTTCATCTCTGCCCTTTCTGGTTGTAGATCTTCACTTTTTCTGTCCTTTGCCTGTGAAGAGTTGTCACCAGTTTTGCTGAGGACTCTCGGGTCACTCTTCAGCTCTGCAGGGAGAGAAGATGCTAACAGGGCCTGGACGGTTCAGAGGCAGAAAAGATGCAGAGAGGTTTTGTGACCAGTCACTAACCTGAAGCCAAACTTACTTGGTCAAAAGTGATCAGAAGTAATTTCTGAAATCTTCTTGGCAGCCATATGTAAATGGAAACTAAAGCTAGCAAAGTTGGTTTTGGTTATGTTTTTGGGGGGTTTGTTTAGTCATGGTTTGTTTTGGTTGGGTTTTGGGGTTGTTTTGGTTGGGTCTGTGGTTTTTTTTCTTAATAGAGCATGTCCTGTGAAAGCTTTTGTGGAAACTTTTCAACAAACCACTGCCTACCCCCCAAAGTGCCGTAATTGGAGGGAGGGGGGAGAATTTGTTATACTGATGTTCTTTTATTGCCTTTTGCTTTTCCCTGCATGAGTCAGGTTCCAGTTTTCAGCAGTAAAATTGTAAAAAAAACACCACCCAACCCTAAGCACAGGGATGGAAAGCTGTTTGGGAAACAAGCACAATCCCAAAGGACAGCAGTGATCAAGCTGTCCTGAGCAGCAGCTGAACATGGCTCATCTCAAGGTGAGATGAACAGTTGCTTGTTCTTCCACTCACCTTGCTGGTGTTGTACCGCTGCTCCGGTGCCTGACACGGGACAGAGGTGGGAAATATGTGTCAGAGGCAGCAAAAACTCCATTGGAACTCTTTGGAAAAAGAAACACGAGTCACCAGCTGAGTGAAGACCTGTTACCATTCAGCAGCTGTCGTTTCTGAGTGGGATTTCAGGCTGATCCGGCCCCCGTGCTCCGACCTGAGCTCTCCCTCGGAGGTGCGCTGGGGAGGGAGTGTGAGGGAGTTTGCACAGCTGCTGCCGGTCCTGTGGAGGCCTGACCCAGGAGCCAGAAAACTGGTCAATTAGAGGCTTGTCGTTGACTCCAATGGGCTGCAAATGAGCTCCAGAGTGAATAAAGGGTTTCAGTTCCTGGAGCTGCTCATCTGGCACCTTTCACCAGAAAGGGGCCAATTTTACAGTTTTAAGTAAATAAAGTTTAAAGCAAACAAAGCTGTTTTTCACCAAAACTCTGGGTTCTTTGTATGTGAAGAAGTGGAAGCTGCTATTGCCTCAGAGGAAAACTGACAGCTAAAAGGAGCAAAAGAAGAGGCTTGTGAATGAAAAAAAAAAGCTGTATGACACATTGCAACTCCCCTAAATCAAGGCAGCCTCCTGCAGCAATACCTGAGCTAACTCCAAATCTGAGAAGCATTATAGGCCTGTCAGCATGGCACTCTGCCTGAGCCACATAGCCCCTGCCTAATGTAGCTATGCTGCCTCTAGGACACAAGCTGGTATCTGTACAACACTGTACTGTGCTGGTGTGACCAGCCCTTGCTCCTTAATGCCCTACAGTTACCTAACATCATGTCTTAGTGCATGCTAACACACATACTGTTCCCAATTTGATGCTGCACTTTAATCTGTGTTTAATTTAGATCTGTGTAAAATCCATATACAAGAACTAGGTTGACTAGACAATTCAGCAATCAAGCATCTGAGCAGCTAAACTGATGGGGTTTTTTTCTTTCTTTTGTACTGAAGAGAGACAGTGCGCTGATTTCACTAAATCAGCCTAAATTCACCTTTTGGGTTACAGTCACATCAAATATACAGCCTGGTTTGAAGACCCATATTCAGGCACTTGTACTGTACAGAGTGGAAAGACCTGATATCTGGATTTCTTTGGGACATTTCTCACATTCTGATTGTGATTCCATCATAAGAAAGGTGCAAAAATGAACTATAATTGACCATTTGGAAGTCTGTGATGTTTTCACGAGGAGATAACAATTTCCCCTTGTTCGCATTACAGTATGTTAAGTATTTAGTAAATAGTCTGGAAAGAGACTCTTTCGAAGATTTTCATTACTCAACACCTACTGTTTTATGGACTATTCCTAAATTGTTGTAATAGTGCAAGCTAAAGGGATTTCAGATATAGTGACTTTCTTTTTTTGTATTCCCTTCCCCTCACCCCATTCATTCTCCCTTTTCTGGCCAGAAAACCTCAAACCCCAGAATTCCTCCAAAAACACAACTCCGGTAATAATCAGAATGTCGAATTTCTGACAAATGCCATCTGCTGATTTCTTTTTTTCTCCCCCAAAAGACAAGATTTTGGATACAGCTAGTAAGTACTTTAGCTTCTTCTACTTTGTGATACCAAAATAATCACCATGGCAACTCTTTAAGGGCAGTCTTCCAAACAGATTTATTGTGAATGCAAGAACTCAACAGCACTCTCTAGCAAGAAACAAGACAGCATCTATTGCAGGTTATTTTGCTACAATGCGTGAATGATGACTAATAGACATAGGCATGTCTGTCTGAACTTTTTCAGTTATCCCTAATAGTTTAACTTGCCATATTTATAGGTGGTGGAGGATGCAAGGGGGAGAGGGAGGGAGGGAGAAGCAATCAGTATTAAGCTTACACAGCTTATGTTGTAATTGCCTTTCCTGAATACATTTTGTGCGGCCCCTGATGGCTGTAACACAAGAATACCAGAGAAACAGCACAAATACTGGAACAATGATGCACTCGACTAGAAGGAGGTTGGATTTCTTTTGAGATAACTAATGAAGCTTCTGGCATATTGATTTTCTCTTTTCCTTCCTTTCTTATTTCTTTTTTCTTGGCAAAACAATGAAAGTAAAGGAGATTGCCAAAACTATTCTTTGCCATACTGGAAATGAGGAAAAAAAAAAGAAAAAAAAAAAAAGGTTTGTTTTTCACAGCTGTGAGGAAGATAGACCAGGACAAATGCTAAATTATTAATCCTAAACAGTCATGTTGGTATTTTCCAGGTAGCTCCCTTGGCTCAGGTGTTGCTTGGAATTAGAAGATATGATTTGTACAGAAACCAGAATTTTGGAAAACAGCCAGCATTGCTGTGTTATGTAGTTGTGTAAGAGGTTATATATGGTTCTTGCTTTGCGTTTGGCAAATGGTTCTCACTTAAACATTCATTTAGCAAGATTACTTAAGTGAACCATATAAGGCTATTCCTTGGAGCTGCAAAATTACTTGTTACAGTGATGCACTATGCCAAAAGCTAATTTAGGCTCTACTTAGGAATTTATAGCATTTATTTATCATGCCATTCGAATAAGGCAACTTTGCTGACAACTCTTAGCTGGTCACAACTTTTATATCATGCCGCATCTCATCTAACACTCCCAGACATTTATTTTTCTGTTATGTACTGTCACCTCATTCTTCTCAGTGCAAAGTAAGAAGATAAGAAACCCTGTAGAGAAGCAGAAGCATGCTGAACCCTGTGAAAAGCATCCTTTTCTGTGTGAATGAGGGCAGGACTTGGAGTTTTGGGGAGCTCTACTTTAATTGAATGGAGCATTGAAAGAAATAAGAAGGGTCTTACCCACCCTCATCTCTGATTTGAGAAGATCAGAGACACAAAACAGGGACTGTTTCCTCTTCTCTTTGTCAATTCAACTAAAAGGGAATGTTAAAAATATTGAAGGATCCCCTGCCTGCTGTGTCACGCTTGGAGATAACATCCTGAGGATGTTACTTAATGTATACCTGTGTTCCACAGCAAGTACTCTTCCTCGGGAGTAAAATATCCCACAAATTTTGTTTGTGGGCTTTCCCAGACTCAACTACATTGCAAATTGTTTATGAAGTGAAACACAAGGTAAAACAGACATACTGATTCAGTGAAGCAAGTTCTGAAACCACCGGAAACTTGTGAAATTCCCTTGAAACTAGGGAGTGCACAGAGTCAGGGGAAAGCACTGATGTCGCTTGCTTTTCAGTCAACTCAGAAGTTGGCGCACCGGCTTATGTTCAGTCAAATGAGTGCCTGCAAATCCAGGAGAGCTCCCTGCAGCCAGGTTACTGTATTCCGTATTTGTCTCAGATTGACTGAGATCAAAATCTCGCCTGTTGTCTCTTTTTACATCTCATTTTCTGTGCAACCATCCTTTGTGCAGAAAGCTCTCTCTCTGTTGCTTTTTGGTGCTAGTTTCAGCTTTCTCCTGATTCCCAGCCCCTTTTTCTCTTTAGCACTGTTACAATTTGAAAGTGCTCCTTCCTTTGTCCATTTTTTAAACAAGAAGAAAAATAACGAGGGGAAAAGTTAATTTATGTCTCATTGTAGATACTAATTGCAGAATGCGTCGTCTTTCTTTTCTCCCTTTTCTCCCCTTCGCTGACGCACATGCTCTATAATAAGCTCTGTTACTTGGAGCCTGTAAGCCTCTATAGTAAGCTGAAACTGCTACTATATTTACTCACTTTCCACATTTAGACAAAGGCTATTTTTAACCGGAGTTCTATTTGCGGGGGCTGCCAACGTCACTTAATGTTCACATGCATCTTGGGCATCATATGCTTGTTATTTTTATTTACTGTGCCTGTGCCAGGTCTGCTTTTTTATGGGAAGAAAGAAAGAGAATGCTTCTTCAGGCCAGTTCTTGAAAGCTCTTTTGTACAACAGCAGATACACAGATAAGCAAAGAAAAAGCAACTCAGCGGTAGATTTGGCAAACCTGCTTTTTAATGGCTGGCGTATTATAGCTCATGGTCTAGTCGCAAAGCTGTGTTCTTAGTCCCACTGCATTTGTTAAAGGTGAAGATGTTTCAGAGGTACGTTAATTATTCTGGTGTGTCCTGAAGGAGCCATGAGTTCTTGTTGTGTGATGAGGGGTGCAGGGATCAGGAAATTATTATGATTCCAGTACTGCTACCAGGTAGTTAAAATAGACGATGTGTAAATAATCAGTGCTTTTCTGGTCCTTCTTGTTAATAGGTGCATGCTTTGGAACTTGAATGCAACAGATGTTATTTTCAGATAATTAGTTTGGTTTTTCAGTGTAAGAGTCCCCTGAAAATTCTGGAGATTACTGTGCTACAGCCATAAATCAAGCCTGCGAGTTGTGGCCCTTACATAGCATTTTCTGTATGGGTTTCCCTGCATTGCTCTAGTGACCTCAACTTGACCTAAGGGAATTGCCCTTTACAGAGGTTAGAAACACTTCATTCAGCATGCTGACTCAGGATGCCTGATTCGTTCGAATCATATGCCCAGGATTTTGAGATAGCCACATGCTTTTGTAGGGAATAGGTTATTCTCTGCACATATAGCAGCATCTTTATTTGCACCAAAGAACGAATTCCTAGAAAGGATTGAAGTTAGGGACCAATCATTTAATGCTTTGCTGTCAGCGTGCTTAAGTGGAAAGTTTTAGCAGGAAGCTAAGTTGGGGAAGAAAACTGAAATGGAACCTCCTAGAAGTGGATTTTGTTTAAGTTTGAAATGTTTTGGAAAGCTTACAGGGTTTTTTTTAATCTCTGTACTTCCTACTCTTAACGCTAATTCCCTTTTCAGACTGATTTCAACATGAGAGAGACTGAATAAGCTTCACACCAGTCAAAATTTCTATATGCTGATTACAACAGAATCAAATCTTTTACATTTTCCTGTTACTAATTTTTCCAGTGCTGTTTCTTTCCCCACTACAGCGAATGCCTTAATTTTCTTAAAACCCCCCCCACTTCTGGTTGTCTATAAATTGACGTCTGGGTTTTAAAATCAAAACTGCTGTTTTCACATATGTGCTTCCAACGCTGGGCAGCAAAATCTCCACTAAGTCATGGACAGGTGTTGAGAGAGTCAGTGAGAACTGCACATGCTTAATGCTCTATAGGTTAATCCATTTATTTAGGGGACCAAACACAAATGGATCTACATAAGTGTCTTTAGATGCTTTTATTTAAAAACATGTCATCCTGATGATATTATTCTGTGTGGGATTCTCTCCATGTGAAATCATGTTTCTACCACTAGCTGATCTATATTTATTTATGGTTTAGAAACTACAAACTGAAACCGAAAGCTAGGGAAAAGGAAGTGCATCTGAAGAAAACCCTGTAACTCTGTACCTTTGATTATAAACTGTCTTGTAAAAAACGTGTCTTTTCCAGTCTCCCTCAGTTCTGCTAGGCCTTAGATTTACCATTAGAGAATAAAATGCATTCAGGACCTAAGGGTGACTCCAGGCCAGCCCAGTGTGTAGTGTCTGTGTGCCTGCCTCCCTCTGAGCATGGTTCACGCTGATGAGGCACAGCAGCAAGGGTAACTACTGATGTTACTTATTGAGCTGAAGAATCACAACTTAATTTTTTCTGATATAACTTCTGGTCCTTTGATAGGAGCGTAACCGCAAGCACTCTGTCCCGTGTGTAACGTCTCTGATATCCACTGCCACGTGATAGCTAAAATTGTACAAGAAAGAACATACATAAACATCCTTTTGGAGGCAGAACCCGTCTTCCCTTTGTCATGCCATGAGCATGTGATATGCACATGGCTCACAAATGACACACAGCCAATAGCCGTACATATCAGGAGCAGAGGTGAGCTCATCTATATTTTCAAGGTAAATCTGTCAGTTACCGTATACTGATAAAGAATGAGTATATCAAAATCTTGGCTCTTTAACAGAGTCTTTTTTGTTTGCTGTCACAAGTTACAAGTAGCAATAACTGTGCTTCAGCTGCACTGGCATAATTTTCAGCCATCTCCTACAAAGGTACTTTCTCCAATGTTTTTACTGCAGTGTCCAGGCATATTTTTGTAGCATAGGCAAAGATGTGATATGTTTATGAATATATGAACGGTTCTTTCCTGTCAGTTTTCCACAAGGGGAAGGGTGGGCGTGATGGAGTCTTTAGGGTTCAGGAAGCTTTGGAAACATCCTCTCACTGCTCAGTCTGACACAATTTTCCATCTCTTTCCAGAAAACAGCAGCAAACTTTGTAATTTATAGTAGTACTAGACTTACTCTGTGACCACAAATGGCAGGCAAGCCACTGAAAGATAAAATAGACTCGTAAGAGAGCCTGTGCAGCCTTCTGCCAATATATCCAATTTTCTACAGCATCAAATATTTGCACTAGACTGTGGCAGGAGGAGACTTACCAAAAGCAAAGAGAACCTTTTGCATCTGAAGAGCTACTGTGGAGGGGAGGAAAAGGGTTAAGTATTACAAAAGTTTAAGCTGACAGCCGGCCCTTGCGCTCTGCTGCTTCGCAGAGGTTTCCCTTTGATGGAAAGTATTTCAGTGACACAAGACACTGGCAGCTGAGGTAATACGCCTCTGCTGCCGAAACCTTGCGCTTGCCAGTGGAAGTCAATGAGTGAGACAGTTCTGAGAACAGCAGTGGACAGCTTCTGTCCCTCCTCATGCCTTGCTTGTGCATGAGAGCGTGCTGCAGGAGTGGCAAAGGGGATTGCACTGGGAAATGCACTGGATTGGGACAAATTGGCATTATTTACCTGTTGCTACAATGAAGACCCTTTCTGAGGCATGATGAGCAGTCCCAGATATTGTTATGTTATTCATTATGGAGAGCAGCACCAGCATAATGCTTATGGATCACTACAATCAAATTTGAGCCTTCAGAGTAGATGTACTGCCTTTATCCTCTTCCCATTGATTCTTGAATGCACTAAATCCATATATGAGTATACTGTGGCTTAATGCATGAGTTGTCAGGAGACGATACTCAAAACCTGTAGCACCAGTTCCATTTCATGTGACCGATCAAACCTGTCACCTTGTCAACAACATCCTTTGTTGCAAAAAGAGCACTTCACGTTAACTCTTAATGGGAAATTATTTCTACAATAGTTTGTACTCTTCAAAACATTTATTATGGCTGACCAGAGCCCACTGAGGCCTAGAGCCCCAAAACTGACCCATAGACCTGAAAGCAGACAGGTGCTGAATGCCTTTTGTAAACTGTAAGCCTGTGTTGTTTGAGCAGTGTAAGGAACACTGCTGGTAGTACAGGACTATGCATGCACACAATTCACCCTCGGTGCTCTAGTGTATCTGGATACAGAGAGGATTTGGGGTGGTGTGGAGATGTAAGGCATTTTTCCCCCCATATAATCTCCTATTAACTAAAAAAAAATCAGCAAATTTTCTTATTATTCAAAAAGAGGAGATGAAATTATTGGTAGACACACCAACAGACTGGAAATTTTTAGTAGATGTATCTACATTCACCAAAGTTACTTGAATTTTTGAATGTAGCAGAACCAGCTTTTCTTTCCCTATTGAATTCCAGTGTTTGGTGGCTTTGAGGAAGCACTACAGTCCTGGTATGTGAATCAGAAGCCATTCCATTCAGAGAGAATAAGCAGTGCTTTTTCAGTTGCTGCTGTACAATATTACTTGAGGAAACACTTGCAGGACACACAGCTGGGGAAAAACATTATTTTTAAATAGATATCCTTAGATTATTCTACGTAGTCTGTTTCAGAGATCTTAGAGATAGTTTTTAAGTAGAGAAGACCTTATTTAAAATAGAACCAGATTTCACATATCACAGAAGTGAAAGCGTTTTGGACCTGAGGTTAGCATGTTCTAAAGAAAGAGACTATTTGTACTGTTTGGATTTGGACCTAGTTTGGAATATGCATGAATATTTGGATCTAGGCTTACAGGCAGGGCAAGGCAGAATGAGCTGCCTGGAAGGAAGTTGTGAATCAGACCCTTCGTTTCCAGGCATTTCCAGGCATTGCTTTTCTTCAGATTGAGAGCAAGCAAGTTGGCATTCAGCCCTCAGTCTTCATTCAAACCAAATTCCAGTTGCAATATTGCCAACTCCAAGTGTTAAAAATCAGGAGATTAAAAAAAAAAATAAATAAATGTGTATTTCTGTTTGCCGTCTGGTGTTTGAGACTTAATATGGGTTATGTTTTCAGGCTTTTCTCTGCAACCAGAAGAGATAGCAACTCTGAGGGTAAGAGGTTGAGGGCAGAATGAGATTGTCACGAAGCATTTGACTCCAAAAGTAGCACTGAATTGAAAACCAAAATATTAGGAGATCCACACTGTAAAATCCCATGAGTCAGAATGCTTTACCATATAAGCTTGTGGGAATTTTTTTGAATAAGAATTGTGTAAGGACTCCAAGAATAATTTTGTTATATTTCATGTTACTGAACATGCTCTCAATAAGAGTTAAAAAATTCATTTTCAAGAATTAGAAGCTTCACAAAGAGCTTTTATTCTTTGAGCTGGCTTTTATAGAGACCTGTCAGCAAATATACTAGATTTCAGTGTCCCTGATATATGGAGTTCTCTGGATGCCACGTGTCTGTCCCCTGGAATAGGCTATAGCATAGGAACAAGCAAGGATAAATGAGGACATTTGTTATAGCCTGTGATCCATCCCAAATCTCTCGATACATAAGCAACACCAGATCCAAACATCTTGTCACATCTGCTTCATACACCAAACAGCTGGGTGCACAGATGCTTTGGTCTACTAGAGCGTCTTAGGCTGAGTGCATTCTTCTCTACGCCTAGTTATTTGTTTTAATTGGTTTTGATGATTTGACTTAAATCGCTTCTGATGTTGCTGGAATACAGGTACTTCTGTGGCTGATTGTGACAGCTGCCACAAGCGCATGAGAGGCCATATCAGTAACCTAAAACTTCTGGGTGAGAGATCACCATGAGCAGGCCCTGAACTTAAGGACACTGACTTCAGGAGCAGAATGTCGCACTCTCAGCTAGAAAAGACACGCACACACAGCTTTTGGGGAAGGAAGTGAAAGTTACACAGCTAAATAACATACCTCTCTGTATAAATTATGTTTATACATACATATATATATACAATTACATATATATATATTTATCATGAATGACAGAGCATCTTGTTGATTTCTCCCTGCCCTTCTTTCTTAAACCCATTGTCTGTCTTGCTATTATCATATCATATATCATATTATAACGTGTCAAAATTTACTTTTAAAGCTATTCAAAGGCAGGATTGGGTCTCTCTCATCCACACGGTTCTACAGCCCGCATGCCTATGAGGACTGTAAATAAGAGATAGCATTTCTTCCGAAAGGAGATATGTCCAGTGGCTCAGCGATTCCCCATGCTACTCAGTCTTTTCATGATCCGTTTCGGACTCACAGGGAAGAGCCCTTTTGCAAACGCCACTTCCCTGAGCACCTGCCATGTGTGCCAGTGCTCCCAGTGGAAGTATTGAACCAGTCTAATGTTCCTCAGCTAACAAAAGCAGAAACAATCACAGACCAAGATGGTCTGGCTTCTGGCCAACTTTAATTAATTAAGTTCTACCAAGCGTCACACATTTACCTCTTTAAAAAATTTCTGTTCGTCTTAAATGAAAATCTTCTGGGGAAATGAATCACCAAATCCCCGCCAGAACATAAGCCCAGTTTCTCACAGTGCAGAACAATACCTCCCAGCTGCCGTTTCAACCTCAGGCTGCTTCCACACGGTGCTGAGCTGTTCTGCCTGCACCGATGGCACTCACAGAGAGCTTCCCAGTGGCCTTCCCTGTGGGCCTTCTGTATGCAGACTGCCTGTTGCAGGAAGCTTAGGAGCCCTTGCCCACTCCCTCCATCCCATCTTTGTTCTCTGCATCCCTTTGGGAAGTTTTGTCCTTGAGGACATACCACACAAGTCCTCTGTGCCATAAGCATCTATATGGAAATGACCCAGCTGGCACAGACCCTTGTGAGCTTTCTTGCCATGTGAACACTTCTTTACTCCCTTGACATGTTTATTTTAAAATCTATAAAACAAAGAGGGAGGGGATAATGCCAGTAGGGGAGGAATTTTCCCTAACTAGTGGAAAGTGCTTTATATCTATCACTAGTAAACAGGCAGGAGGGAATCCTGTCCTTGGTGTCACCAGCAGGACATTGGCTCACCTCTAGTCATTCTATATGCACCATGACATTTGCTAAGTCAGACTTCTCTCTTATGTCTCTGAGCACTTTCCATGAGGCACTAAATTACTTCTCTCTCTCGGGAACACCTCCCTGTCATCCATCCTGTGCTACAGTGATACTGCATCACAAGTCACTTAAGACTAATTACAGTTGCTCCATGTTTACTGAACCTCGGAGAATCACCTATCGCTCCTCCTACCCGTGCCATGCTGTGGTAGGGTGTTTACACCTTGGGAGTGCCAGCACAGCTATCCCATAATCTTTGAACTTAATTGCAGTTCTTCATAAATGTTGAGATCTTTGTAACATACAGCTGAATTTTACTTTGACTAAATTTTTCATTAAATTCCTTTTCCTGATCTCTGACCCAAACCATGGGAAAGAAATCAGTCTTGTTTTATTCAGTGCCAGAACTTGCTCAAGTAATGTGAGCATAATGTTGTCCCTTGATGTAAACGGCTGAAAACTACCCTTGCATTCAGTACTGCTTGTATAATGCTTTTTTTTTTTTTTGAACACCAAACAGTGCAACCACTTAATTCTTGAGTTCACCATGCTACAGGAGCTTGTGCTATGCCACCAAATTAGAAAGTCTGATAAATGTTTTTGCCTCAGGTAAATAATTTGCAACAAGAAATGTATTCCGGGAATGTAGTTTCTTTTCTGCTCAAGGAGTATCTCTGGGAACGTTGCTGTTTCCTGGAGATGGTTGTAATAAAAGCTAAAATTAACAAAATAGGCATTACTACAGGCATTGCCAATAATCTTCCAGGAAATGAATTAAAAAACTCAACCTATGCATATTTGTGCATGTAAGATCATAGTTTGATTTCCTCCCGTTGCTCAGGGTAGTTAACCTCCATCACCTGAATAATCATGCAAATCAAACAGGAGCCTTGCAAGAATGCTAGTAAAGTGTCTTGAATCTGTTCAGACACTGTAGGCTTTTCTTTATCCTTAGAAAGGCTGTATTTTGTGAGGCTGGGATTGTGTTAAATGGCAAAATTTCTGCTTCACAGGGGTTTGAGTGCCAAATAAAGGTAATGCACAAGTATGAATGTTTGCTATTTCCCACTGTGGAAAGAAGATGACTACATTTGCAGTGCTGGAGGTTCAGATGGGAATGGCAGAGAACGTATGGTTGATATTATATATTACCATTTTGTGTCAAGGATTTGGAATGCCATTTCATGGGTGATGGGGTGGGCAGGAGGGTGAAGATAGAAGAGTGTTAATAAACAACCTTATTGCTTTCTACTACTCGTAATTTGTTTGCTTTTTTTCCAGAAGAAATCCTCTTCGTACCTTATGTCAATCATAGCTGAGAATACGAACTTTTTTTCATGTGAATAAATGAATGTGAATGTATGTGAATAAAGTAACGTGCCATTTCCTATCTGGAAATTATGCATACAGTTCATATGGTGAAAATCCATCTTTTCCTTAAGCCCACACTGGTGTTTCAAATGCTGATGTTCTTGTAGAAACGACAAAAAAAAATTGCTAGATGGAGTTGGCTTAAAGGAAAACAGTCAAGATTTGCAAGACCATCATTTGGATTGAGTGAAGTCCTTTTCCCTTTTCCTCCTTAGTTGTATTCAAACAGCCTGTCAGTTTTTAGCCTTCTTTTGAAAGTAACAGTCAACAGTTAGAGCTCTGCCATGCCCAGGGACCAGCAGCTCTGTGCCGTCTGTTGGCCGGGACGGAAACAAACCTGGGGCTGGTATAAGTGTGAAAATTCTCAGTAGGGAAGCAGCTGTGTTTTGATCCTCCCCGAGCATCTTGGAAACTAGCAAGGGGAATGATAATTATGAGGATGATATTATAATATTCACATTTAAATATATAGGTTTTAGAGTTGCTCCCTTTTCAATATGCATTTGCTTGGGCACAAAAGGTCGATTGTGTATGAGCTGCATATGCTTTTCCCTGTGCCACAGCATATACGTGAAGGTCACAGTACGTGAACATAACTGTGACAAAATAAATGTCCAGAATACGGTTTGGGGAAAAGTTCGTTTCCCCATTCCTTGTTAAGTGTCACAGTCGTATCAAAATTCAGCCAGTACCTACCATTTCTGATGCTGTGGAACACCTTGGAGCCTGCTTATTACATGGAGGATTGTTCTGACCATAGCTGCAAACCCCAACATACTTACAAATGGTAGAAACCTATCCTATCCCCACAGACTAAGTTGCATTGGGATAATTGGATTATAGCTAGTAAGAGGAAGGGAAATTGCATTGATCGCCAACAGGGCAGAGAGGACATTTTGTATGCACCTTATACTACTGAATCAGATTTTAGATACATCTGCTTTATTTTATAAAGTTTCAGGGCCTAGCCCACCTATTTAGAAAGATGGTGAGGTTCATGGTTGCCTGTTGAAACACATGAACCAAAAGCATGCATACGAGCTGCAATTCATATGTCCATAAAAAACACATATCACGTGGACAATATTTTCACAGGCCACAAGTAAATGTGTGGTAGGGTCTACCTGGGAGTGGATAGGGAAGAAGGGTGAACAAGAAGTTTGTTCGGCTGCAGTAACTCCTAAGAAAGCATTTTGCACCGTATCACTCACTGGATCTATGGCTACTTACAGAAGTAGATCTGCCCCAGTATTTCTCTCAGTTTGATTTTCCTTTTTTTTTCCCTCCTGATTTTACAGTATGTTGGGTTTTGTTGTTTGAATTTTTACACCTGTTGTTTGTACGCGGAGTAATAACAATACTCCTAGATGTGTCTGACTTTAAAAGTTTGTGTTGCCATTAAGCTATTTTCCTTTCTTTTTGTGAGAGACGGACAATTAAAAACATTCCCACTATTTGTAAATTCTCCTTGTGAGGAACACAGCAGATTGCCTGGATCTTCTGCTTGTTGTTCTGGCTTCAGTTTCAGAACTGAATGCACTCCTTCTGCTCCGTCTGTTTGAGTTTTGACAATGCAAAGGATGAAGCTGGAGGAAGTCCCATATATAAGCGAGGTCTATGCTTCTGCTTTATCTCATTTTTAATTGAATTTCAATCGGATTCTGCTCACTTTTATGTAATTCGGTGCAGGAAGATACAGAGTTTTTGTAGTACACTTTCTGTAACTACAAGTTCTCTCTAGTCATGAAACAATAACATATAATGGGCATTATATTTAAGCACAGCTGATGTTTTCAACTAGTACCCTTTTCCTGCAAAATAAGTTATTTTGCACACATTCATTTGCTAAAACATGTATAGGAGTAGCAGAAAACTTCACCATTGAATGCATTATCATACATCTTTCCTCTTAATTAACTGCATGTTAATTATTCATCAAGCAGAAAATAAACTAGTGCATTTTCTTCAGCTAATTATGCAGTGTGCTTTTGTAATATGACCTCCTTTTATTGGACAAAGGAAAAAATCCTCACTTGGTTGATGTATGTAGGTGTTTCCGTTCTCTGCAATACCTCATTGAAAGCCTTTTCTTTCAACTGGATTTTCTTTACAAACTTCTCACTTGACACTGTCTTCTCAGCCTGACTTTGTCTTGTAGGTTAAAATTCAGCATTCTTGAGGTCCATTTTATTCTGCAGGAGTACCACACCAATAAAGCCAGCACTGTAGTAAGTTCTTTTATTGTCAAAAATTGTTCCTCTAAGCAAGCCTGTCAACACAGACGTGCTAACTTGCCTGCCTGGTATCTTTATGACGTTTTATACAGATGAATTTACAAAATCTGGGACTGTGTGATGAGTCTTCTAGTTATTAATTAAATATTAATAGCATTCTTTTGTAGCTTTGTATGTGTAAACTAATTTTTTGTAAGATATTCTGCAATGTATTACAGATGAAGTGAGGAACACAAATGATTAGCCTGAAGTGTGAGTTTAAGTTTGCTTGTATAGCCCAGTTACACATTTCTGTCTGTATTATGAAACCAACAAACTTTTATTAGCAAACAACTTTAATTGCTAAGAGCTGGTTCAGAGAACATATGTCATACACTCTTTTTATAAACAAAACAGACAAATGTAGAAGACTTTATAAGCTCATCTTGCAGCTTCTTTTTACAGGATTGAATACTATAAAAGAAATAAAAAATTCAATTAGAGCACAGCATTACGAGATCATTAGAAATGAAGTTGTTGTATTGTGTTAACAGAAAAATTCTGCTATTTTGAGGTGTTGTAACAGAGGGCACGCTATGCCTGCTGCTGGGGCTGGGTGGCCGGCACGGGTGGACCTGTGAGTGAGAAGACAGCTATCTGCCTGGAAAATTCAGAATGTTTGCTCTTCTGGAAACACATAAGCCTAAAATTTGTGACATGCAGTGTAAATTCATACCATATAATTAAACCATACTGTTTATAAGAACAACTGATAAAAAGCTCTACAAAAAATTTGTTACTGAGCCATGTCAGCTTATCAAATTGGGACCAGAAATGATGATCTGGTCAAAAACTAGCAGTAAGAGCAGAAGTAGTTCACTGTAGAAGCTTGGATCCAAGCAGAAGAAGGGGAAAAATCCATCTCCCCTAGTCCGAGCCACGGAAAATCAGATATTGGATCTGGGCCAGAATCCAAACTTGTCAATGGCAAGTGAGAGAAGCGTGACTCACCCAGCCTTCAGAGAAGTGGTCCACGTGAGGTGGGTCACCCCACAGTGCTGCTGCTCAGTCCTGGGCAGCTGCAGAGGAGGCCTAGGCTGGTGGCTTTGGTGAAATGCCAGGCTTTCTCATGGCTAACCTGCAGGGAGATTCATTTGTCCTTGGACCCAAGGCTGCAATGCTGACTTTCTCTTCCAGAGCTACAGTAGTTTTATTACATTGTGAATCTTTAAGTTCAGGTCTTGGGCACCCTCAGGAAGGATATCAATTGTCAGTGAGGTTTTTTTGTACAGTTGTGAGCTGGTGTTTTAGTCTGTTGTCATCTGTCTTTCAGGCGGAAGAGTTTATTCTCAGGACAAGTGTTGTCTATGCCAGTCATAGCTCTGGGCAGTTTTCTGCCTTCAAGCCCAGCTTATGTCCCTGCACCAGTTTCTAAACAGTTGCCTTATGCAACCGAAAGGGAGAGCATGCCAAGCCCTTTGGCACAGTCCCGCTGACAAAGTCCTCCTTTCCCGGGACTGAGACGGGCAGGGCTGGGCTACAATGGGCCATTCAGCCCCTCTGCTGCACGAGGCTTCGCAGCGATGCCGTCTGCACGAGAAGGAATGGGGAGAACGGCTTATCTCCGTGTGGCTCCCAGCCCGCTGTGCATTTTAGGGAGGACAGATGGAAGCCCCATTGGATTGAGCTGTGGAGGGAGTACAGATTAATTGCTATCTGACTGTCACAGAACGGTACCAATTTCACTTGCCTGGGAAGCAGTGTGTGTTTCAAGGCAAGGGAAGAATGACATTTGCCTGATGCTATTACTTCTCTTGTTCTCCTGCCTGCAAGAGGAAAAAAGAGGCACAGTACTGCATGGAAGTCTGTTTCCCTGCTGAAGAGAAATAAAAGCACCTCGTCCTGCAGGCACGTAATTTTGTTAGTCTGCTTTGCCAATTACCTGTTTTTAAAGCACTTTAAATTAGATTCAACTTAATTCTGTTTCACTTTCAGGTCATAATATTGTTTAGAAACATTATGGAAACACAGACACAATAAAAGTTCTCAGTGGTTAAAAAAATAAAGAGGGTTGATGTTTCCATCTTTGCTGCTCAACGCTGGCCCCATGGCGTGGCTTCAGAGGAAACCCAGCACATCGGCCCCGAGTACCTCTTAGCACCTCTGCCCCTCACGCCCGCTCCGTGACATCCACGAGGTGGATGCAGTTGTCGGCACGTTACGGGACCCACTTAGGTGGCAGCAAAGGAGACCTCTGAGTCACAGCTTGAAAGGGTGATGAGACTTTAGGAAACGTGAAGAGAGAGAGCGTGCAAGGCAAGGAGGGAGGTCTGCGCCTCTTGCTGCCGCGGTGTTTGCTGGGCAGTGATAACAGCAGGTCTCAGCTGGGATGCGCCAGGGGAAGATACATTTTGTCCCTACTGTCTCCAAGGGATAGCTGCCGATACGGCAGTGACTGGCTACGTCTGGCAGATGGGGTCCTGGAGTGAGAGTGAAGCTGGTCTGCCATGCAGAATAGATACGAGGCACAGTGCTAGCAGCAGAGCAGAGAGAGAAAAGAGCCAGTTGTGTGAATTTCCCCGTCTCTGAGACCTCTTGGGTCAGCATCTATTGAAAACTGTGTTGCTTATTTTTCTGGCTCCCAGGCTCCTTTACTGACTGTCTTGAAGACGTTGCTTTGCAAGAGTAAAATAATATTTGCACTGTACAGGATAAAATTTGGAACTCTTAGTTCTTCAGACAAGCCCTAGTATTTTTTCAGAGCTTAGACAAAAGCTTGGGAGCATCTGTGTCTGTTTAAATTGATGGATGTCTGCAATTACTCCATTGAAACTTATCCCGATATAAATGCAGTTATACCAACATAGAACTGGTGTAAAACCAGAATCAGGTCCCAGATAATTGTCTGAGTCTTGAAACTGTTACACATGGGTGTGTGAGCCATGCCAGCTTATTTTTACCGTTATCTAATGCAATAAACTATTTCTTTGAATTTTTCTCCTTGTAGAGGCATGTAATGTGCTTTAGTGAAGTTAATCATGTGCTGCCTCAGGTGACTACTGCTTGTATTTCTAGTTTATTTCCTAGCCTTCTTTTAATTCTCCCTTATTAATAGATGTGATGAGGTTTCAGAGGAAGCTTAACTTTCTAGAAGCCATTTCTCTTCAACTAGCTGTGACACATGCCCGCCTGATGGATGTACGGTACTCACTTTCTCTGCAGACCAGTGTCTGATTTCATTGGGAGTCCTCACTGACTCTAATATTGCTGAGACAGCTGATCATCTTTCTTTTTTTTTTTTTCAGCGAGGAAGCACCATGTACTCACTCTAATTACAAATCCCGTGATCTGGCCATTCTTCAGCTTTTGCAGCTTGCCTGTAACTCTCCCTATTGAGGTTTTAAAGATGATCTGGATGATGAACACCTGATCCCCCCCAAATATTCCATTTAATTTATTGTTCAGCTTTGCACTGATCTCACTTTACTGGGGGAAGAGGGGTAAGAAAGGAGAAGGTTATTTGTTTATTTCTATTCTGATTCTAGGGAAAGGGAACTGAGAAAGCCAAACTGTAACTCCCTGGCCACCATTTTGTGTGAGGATGCAATACCCAATGTATGCTCTGTGGCTGGTCCTAACAGCTTTGTGGAGCCTCCTCATTTTTGATGGTGGGAGGAATTCAGTGGTTTTGATTCACTGGGTCTGAGTTCAATAGCTGCTGGTGGCTCTGGAGCATTTACAACAACTGTTGTAAATGGTGCCCAAAGGCACCATGTCAAGGGCAAACACACAAAAACAATTAGTGACTTTTCTAAGCAGTTACTGTTTGATGACTACCTTAATTAAAATTCTTAACTTCAATAAATCAGTGGCAAATACCACTGGAAAGTCCATCCAGCTAGATTTACATTATTAAAATAGTTATAAAGATTGATGCAGGTCTGCAGAGAACCTTCACTGAGCCAGGGAATGTGCTCAACCAGTGGTGTCCTGTGGTGTGGGGCTGGGTGTAGTAGCCTACACAACTACACAGGGCACCTGTCTCCTTAGCTCAATCTTTGCCAGACCCTAAACTGATGTTATAAAATACTTGAGCTTCAAGAAGGATTGTCTTTGTCAGTTGCCATGTTCTAATCAAAATATTTCTTTAAGTGATGGCTCACAGGGTCTGTGCAAATTTCCTGCTGATTCTGATTAGTGTACATAAAAATCTGCACATGCATTCTCTTCAAATATAAGATCTGCCTTGTTGCATGGATGCGGGTATTCCTATCTCTTTGACTGCTCTATCTTTGCCTCTCAGTGACTGTGTAAGCAGGCCAGCCTGCAGAAGCAGAGCATCCGTCACTGGAAAAGGGTGACCAAATTTTTACTTAGCCTGTAAGCATGTGGAAGATATTGGTGTGGAATGAATATATCCTTCAAGTTATACCTTTAGCATATGTTTTCTCTGTAACTCAGGGATTTCTCTGGAAGTCAGTGAAGGTCTTGTCAAGTCAGTTTATATGGCTACTATTCACTGACATGGTTTTGTCCAATATGGTTTGTTTTCACCTTACAAGATGACGGCATTTCTTACAATACCTTTCAGCCATATGGAAGACAAAGCCCTTGATAAACGGGATGCTCTTTCATGCTCTTACCTTGTCTTCATCCCTCTGAAATGTGAAGTAAATTCTTTGTTGAAACAAGTATACAGCAGAGACTATTCAGAAGTTCTTTGGCTGGCCTTCTCCATAGCTCTGTGTTTACTTACAACCCAACACAGTGTGAACTTGGGGGTGTTGTGCTGATCTGTCCTCTGAGTATTATTTCCATACGTGTTTATTTTCCAGGAGATAGTGCTGACTGCCTACCTGAGGATGTGCAGAAAATCAGAATCCAAAGAGAAGACCCACTTAACTAGCTGAAAGCATCCCTGGTTTTCTTTTTTAAATAGCATTCTCTAACATAGAGTCTATATTGATATATTTTTTAAAAATAGCAGTCGTGGCTGAACAGTTTAAAAGATGCATTAAAAAAATAACAAAAAAAAAAGAAGAACGGGGTTTTCCCCCTTCATTTTGGATAGCCTCCAGGCCCTCTAAATCATATTCCGGCCTTGGCTGCTGCCATTTCACAGCCTTTTCCCCTGTTGCTGTTCAGTCCTGGCAAAATCCTATTCCTTTCTAACTGATAAAAGCTTCTAATATGTATCTGTCTGGGAAAGTTACTGGTTGATCCAAAAGATTCCAAGCTTATGCCATTTGCCTAAGACTTGAAAACAGCCTTGTGCAGATGCTATACTCTTTGGCCACTATCCGTTAAGCATGCATGACACCCAGAGACGTACAGCTGTAGTTACTCCCTTAAATAATCTTATTGAATAAGATCGTGTAATATAAATTAATGAGTAAAAATCAAATGACTGAGTGAAATCCTCGTCTCACTGAAGCCTATACTCATTCTATAGAATAGCGAAACTGCTTTATTTATTTCAGACCTGGATCTTTATTTTGCCAGTTTTGAGTTACAGGGAAGCTTTTTACATTGGTATTGCTGTATCAAGAGCAAGTACTGTGTCAACAAAAGTCATGTCTCTGAATGGTGGGTGACATGATTACTATTTCTACCTCATTATGTGAAGTTCATTTTGAGTTTGCAAAGCATTCCACAAGTCTCAGTTAAACCACACCATGAGGGAAATACTGATGCAGACATTTTAAATGTGCATATACTTCCACAGTGAGCATAATAGTTCATCCAGAAAACTAGAGAGATGCAGCATAGCACACACAAGTGTCCTCTAAGACTAGACTAAATGGGGGCTGTAAACTGGCATATATTAATTTTCCCCATTATTGTTTTTAATGTCTTTGGATCTGAACTTAGAAGTGCTACAAAAGTCCACTAAGTTTTCATCTGCACTTTGCTGCTCTCTGGTAGCGTAACAACCAACACAAAAGGGGAGTGTTTGAGAATACTCCCAGATGTTCAGCTTGCTAAAGCACTGCACATGTGCCGGCTGTATTTGGTATTTTTAGATTTCTCTGAGATCCAAAACACTATCAAACCCCAACAGCTTTTTCTCTCTGAATCTTCAATCCATGCTGTGTGGCACTTGTTTGTATTGTACAATGCCAAAGCAGGGGCTGAATAATCAGTCACCCTGGCACTTTGATACATTCTCTGAAACTACAGAAAAAAAAATTGGCCTTAGGAATGCATTTTTTAGCTCCTCTGATAAAATCCTTAGCCAGTAATATTCTCCCTGATTTGTTATGGGGTTAAAAAGAAGGAAAAAACCCGTCTTAACCACATTCTTCTTTCTTGCAAACCACACAAAAATTTTTCTACTCCTCCTGCCCTGATTCCCCAACACTCCCCCCCACGCTGCCCACTCTGTCTCCTGTCATGTAAGATATAAAAAAATTGTAGTGTTTCTCCTGGGCACCATGAGGTTGAACTAGAAAGCCTGCCTACAGCACATTCAAAGATGACACCTACTTCCTATGTAGAGCAGGTTCTGAATTTCAGCAGATATCACTATTTCTCAAGTCTGACTAATGCACTAATATAAATTGTTCAAGACTCTGCATCTCCTTTCGTATTACTCTTTCCCATGCTCTCATCCTGCCCCTTCCTCCCTCCCAGGACTTCTCTGTCAGGCTTTTCTTTACATCTGACTGCAGCACAACATCTAACCATCATCTCCTTCCACCTCCACGGCTTATCTCCGGCGTCAAGCACATGGCGATGCTTGTTTCCTGCGCCGCTCGCTGTGAGCATTAAATGGCTGACTGGATCACCTTGTTATATCGCTAGCGAGCCCACAGTGCCTCCGAGAGAGCAGCTACGGCTTCGGGGAGCCCGCAGTAATGTAGTCGAAATGCAAACTGATGACCAGGAAGTTTAGCAAGGAGAGGTACCTCCCCACCACGCAGGTCCCTCTCAGCCGGCATGGGAGGTGGTGCTTTCTCTGCTATTTCCAGCTTTGGTGCGAGGAGTCTCCCGAGTTATTTTTGAGAGATTTTTTTTTTTAAACCTCTGCGTGTCCCTCCTGTACACCCTGTGCTGGCTGCCCAAGAGTTGTCGAGTGACAGACAGAAGAGGGGATGGTGGCCAGGGCGGTGGCATGAGCCAACGGGACATGTGACCCACATGGAGTCTGTGTCACCACAAGCGAAGCATGCCTTGGCAGGCCTGCCTTGTCACTGACCCTGCGCCAGCTCAAACCACTTCTTGGTAAAAGGTTCCTTTCTGGGAAAGGTTTCTTAAGACCCAGGCTATCTGAGTGTTGCACTTTGATACCTTGTCAAATTGCTGCTGCCACTTCGGCAAGTGCTGTTTGCAAGTCAGATATTCATGTACTTCTCAATGTCTCAGCTAAATGCCGATGGGTGGTTCTTCTATCCTTGCACCGAGACTGGGACTGCTGGTCTGGCCAATGTGGCAGATGTGGTGTGTCTCATTGCATCAGAGTGTATGAGCTGGAATGGCTTTAATGGAAAATGTCTAGTACAATAAAGAACCTTAGTCCCCAAAATAAGAGAACTCTAGGGTCATAAAATCATAGAAAAAATTACATTAGAAGGAACCTTTGGAGAAGTCTAGTCCAATCTCCTACTCAAACCAGGATTAGAGCTTCAGAGCTAGAGCAGGTTGCTCAGGGCTTCATCCAGTCAAGTTCTGAAAACCTCCAAAGGCAGAGATTACGCAGCCTCTCTGGGCACATTTTCTCAAAATCAATGTGCAATTTTTAAATATATCTCAGGTCTTCGGGTAACAGTAGGATATACTTTGCTCCTGTGCTTGGAGAATCATGCAGTGCCTCGGCTGCAAGTGTTCAGGCCAGAAGTTGCTCCTGTGACTACAGCAAACATACGTGGCTACATTCCAGAGGGTTTTCCTGGAGCTTTTACCATGAAGGTCACAGGATTATAAAGCCACCAGTTATGAGTACAGTGTGAAAACATGCCCATGTAACAGAATCTGTCCTAGCTTTACCTCTTGGATGCCCATCAGCCTGCTGTGCGAGGATCCAGCCATTGGATCTTTCACTTGCATTTTTATAGAGTATGGACGGAGTCCAGGCAAATGCCCCTGTTTGTTTCCTCTACTTACTCTTTAACACCTGCTTTTGAGACCTCATGGTTTGACTCCTCAGCCAAGGTCCAGTGCTGACTCTTATCTTTTCTTGTATTGGTATTTCCACTGTGAAGGTTAACATTCAATTTCCACCCAATTCTTCAAAAGTTAGGCACTTGTTAGTGAAAATACATACATGTGAGTGCATAAAGCCTTTGTGTAGAGTTTCTGAATGTAACAAAGCCAACTACTTAACAGAAAATCACAGAAGAACTTACTAGTTCTTACTGACTTAAAAACCATGGTGAATGCTGACTTTCCTTGGGATCTGTGCAGGGAGCATCAGGAAGACAGGACCTCCCATTGCCCCATGGGGTTCCCACACAGGCTGCTTCTGATCAGGAACTGCTGAACCAAGCCTTGAACTGAGAGCTCATTTTGAAGCCCATGGCAAAATTCATAACAAATACTCCACCTCGTCACAGTTAAGGGTCTGGTTTGCAGAGCTATCTGTTTCAAGTAGCAGTGGGAATGCACATCTACATTACATTTTTAAGAAGAGATACAAATTTAGCAAAATTTAGCAATTCTGTGAAGTATTTGGTAAGAAAGAATGGGAGTGCCACTTTAATGCAGCAAATAACTGTTCAGCAGTGTTAGAGTGCAAGTGGTTCACACCCTGATTTGGAAGCGAGATGTTTGTGCATCTGTAGAGTTGTGTATGAGTGATGAGATGAAAAGACATCTCAATACTAGGGACAGCAGAGCAATGCTGACCAGCGTCATGGCAGGACCAGTGAAGGCAGAACTCACTGCCTAGTGTGGGATGTTACTCTGGTAAAGAGAGTCCAGATGCACTGTGGCTGGTGAACTTGCCAGGTGCAGTGTGTGCTGAGTATCAGGAAGGGTGGTGACGTTCCTTAGCAGTCTATTTCCTCACATGCAGAGGTCTACCATAGGGCAGAGAAACCAATCTCTTGGCTTTGCGTTCTTTAAATGTGAGTTAACATAAAGGGTCAATCATTTATATTCTTTGATCAGGAATTGGTATGTGGGGAAAGCTCCACGTTTCCAATGGGAATAGGACTAGTAACCAGCTGGATCTGCTGTAGTCATTTGCTCTGTGGTTCCTAAGACAAAATTACTAAGGGTCTTGTTTGGTACAAGACATTTCAGTTATCATTAATTTTTTTATTTTATTTTTCTTTTTTTAATCAGAAAGGTAGAAGAGATAAAGCCTTTCACCCCTCAATACTCACTCAATACATAAACCAGTAGCAACATGGAACGTGTTCTGATTTCACAGGTGATCTGTGATATCTGCAAACACAATCAGAGACAGACTTCAGACTCTCTTTAAACTCAGCTCAGAGCTAATCAGCAGAACCCAGGGCATGATCCCTCTCATTCTAAGGTAAATACCTATGCTTGGCCAGATGAATTGTCCACTAAATTCCAGTTTCTATACTGACTCTGTCTCCACTGATGATGGAGACATCAGTGTCTCTTCCTGTGTCCACTTAGCAAGTGGACTTTGCAGACAATGTTAGGAATCCTACTTCTAGTAGCAGAATATTAAAAATGACCTTGTCTCAGTAAGACTTCAATGAATTAGGGCATTGTCCATTGTGGCAAATTGTGGAGTGCAGATCCATAAAGGAATCAGAAGAGAAGGGGTGTTTCCCCTGTAATTCTCCAGGTAAGAGTAACCACTGGAGGGAGAGAACATTGAACCCCATGCTGGGATACTTTTGAATTCTTATCAAAACAATGATAATAAAAAACAAACAGTTGGAAATGAGAATTTGCAGAAATATTCTCTAGATGAGCTTCATATATACAGAATTCTTTTTTGTTGGAAAATATAATAGAAGCAGTGTCTTAGGAAGCTTTTAGAAAAGCACAAACAACTCTCAGTATGGCTTTTTTTCTTGGTAGGTGATTAATTTAAATGTCAAAGAAGACCAATTGGAAAATTCTTTAAAAAAAGTTAAATCGAACATATTAAAGTGGAACTTGTTCCCTTTATATATTCATGTGTTTTATATTCTGGCATAATTATTTTAAAACATGACTAAAATACAATGAGTTTGATTAAGATGGTTTTAATAAGGAGCTCAGAAAATGTGTCTGTATGTAATAATAACAATGAGCCTCATATTTTACAGTTTAATTTGCTGGGTCAACATCTAATGCTTTTCCCATTAGCATTGGTGTGATTTGATGTGGAAAATAATCCCGTTTCCCAACAAACTTTAGGAGATAACAAATATTTAATGACACCCTACGTAGAAACAATAAATAAATTTGAGTCGCTCTTGGACTCCTGTGGAAAGAGGTTGTGAAAATTTTATAAGTTGGGAATTAATAAATTATAACCTGGCTGTTAAAATGTGAATCACTAAAGACTCTTGACACCCTTTTCCTTTCTCTAATTAGAATTTAAAAATAAATAAATGAACAAATAAACTTGTCATGTTTAGAGGTTAACTTCTCTGCAGAAGTTGCAAAAGTAAGAAAAGTTGATCATATAGAGTTTGCATATTTTCACTTACAAACCAGAATTTCTGGAAAGGGCAGGAGTGAGATAAAGAACCAGCAGGACAAAATATAACCCGTTTATAAAAAACTGTTGTAACATACAAAACAATTACCCATAAAAATTCCTGGAGCCTCCAGATTCTTTACAGTGCTCTATATATTGAACAGTTGTAAGAATTGTCAATGCAGTTTTCATTTAGTAAAGTGCAGTTACCTCAAAACCCTTCTGTATGTGTCTTTATTCATGAACATTTTGCATTCAAATTCAGAATGAGCAGAAATAAACACCATAATGGTGATACAGGGACATCAATCAAAACATTGTATGTACTGAATATTCTGTGGAGCTCAGATATTTGTCTGGGAAAGATGGGAATTAAGTAAGTGTCTGTCCATAGACTGGCTCTGGCAGCCCCCTGGTTCATATTAGCCTTTCATCTCTGCTGAGCTCTCCCTGCGCATATGTGGAGGGGGCAGTTGGTCCTTCTAGCGCCGTGAGGATTCAGGGATGAACAGAGGGAAAAGGAGTGAAAGCAGACCTTCAGTTCTCAGAGCAGAATGAAGGTAGACTTAAAACATAACTGTGTCTGCATTTATGTCTGGGATCCTCTGTCTGTCCTGTGAGCAACCTGGTGCTCTCTGTTGGCCTTGGAGAGCCTAGGGGCAGAGCCACTGTGTTGGGAGGGCACTGAGAGGAACAGTGATGCTCATCAGAATCTCAGTGCTCTCTACAGATGCCTCTGCCTGCTTATTAACCTCCCTGAGACATCTTGGCATAGAGGACATAACTTCCTGGTCTTCTCCCTTCCTAGAGCATCTCAGCAAGTTGATACGGGAATTCAGTGAAGGGCAATTTAAGTTTCCCATCTTCTAAGTACATATCTGTCTCAAGCACAGGGATCTTTTGTTCAGAACAGAGTACATGCTCTTATTCACTAAAACGTTCCTGCTAAATGAAAGTCCATAATCTTGTCTGCTTGCTCCCACTTTCTTAGTGTTCATTGTATAGAGTGAGATAAGAAGAAATGTGCTAGTAGACAATACTACAGGATGATTCGGCAGGCCTTGTATTTTCCACTTAAAGTTATTTCTGTTATTTTTCACGATCTGGCTAATCTCACGACCATTTTATTATCTCTTGTTCCTCTTCTCCTCTGTATTTATGACTCATGATGTCATCGTGTAAAATTGGTCAAGATTAGATTGGCTGCCTCTGCTGAGCTGGAATTAAGTTTAGTCTTTTGCTGATCCCATGTAGAGAAAACTATTGCATAATTTGATTGGGCTAATGACTCCTAGTATTGGCTTTTGCTGAAGTATCTCTTTTATTAATCTCGGCAAGTATGTCCTTCTCCAGATTTTGGCTATTCATCATACTTTAACTTCTGTTGCAGATTTCTACATTTACAAACCAAAGTAATCTTCGGTTTGGTAATGTTCATTCCTTGGCACTGTTTGTTAGCAGGTAGAGCTAGACAAAGCCCAGTCAGAATAGTAGGGTCAAAATCAGAGTACATAATTCTTTTTCCTAAAGAATTATTTTGGATTTTGCAGTCTCATTTTTCAAATGGGTCAGATAACAATCTTGGAAGCCACTTGAAAACCAGGACTTTCCTGAAAAACAGATGTTACTGCCTGCACTCTTTCTAGTAGATGCTGTGTAGGTGTTAAAGCTAGAGTTTTACTGCCCCTTTCATATAGTGCTCATTTATTTCTGAAATGATTCTTCGTCTAAAGAATGGCTAATTGCCTCGCTTTGTTGCTGTGGTTTTTTCCTTCTCAACAGGATGACACTGAGTGCCCATATGGGTGTATGCCCAGGAGAGGTCCCCAGGAGTTCCTTGCCTTCCAGGATGTCTGCTGTTCCTAGGTCCTGACCCTGCCACGGGCTCAGGAACAGCAGCTTTACCCCTAGCATGGCTCTTCATGAGGCAAAGCACATCCAGCACATCTTTCCTGGTCTGCTCTCTGTGTGGCAGTCCTTAGGTCAAGGACATCATCTGGGGCCATGGCAGAAAAAGGAGCAACTGAATGCAAATAACCAAACCTTCCCAAAGCATAAGGTGTTTTGATCTCATGTTTGATTCAGGTCCATCCTTTCTGGAGACACGCAATCTATTTTAGATATATATTTTTTTAATGGAACTAAAAGAGGAGGAAGGATTTTCTCATTAATTTATTCTGCTTCTGTTACTGTCTTCTTATGGTTCTGGGGGTTGCCTGTGATTTGACTGACGAACTGTGTCTGATTATTTTTCAGGTCTGGACAAAAGAAGTACTCCGTTGTACGTAATAGCAGTGTGGAAACATATTGAGAACCTGTCACAGCTGAACCCATTACCTAAGTAGTGGTTGTTTCTTTTAGTCATATGTTTAGTATATTTTTGTAACGTACTGAAGGATTTCCTACTCTTGCATGCATGAGTGCAAGCTTGGAGCAAGTAAGCTGAATTAACATTATTTTCTTTAGAAAAACAGATTAGAGGCTTCAAAGAATTCTTGGTTGACTCAAAATGTTTTCCTAGGAGAAGGTAAATGAAAATAGATACTTGTTTATTCTAACCAGATTGTAAATAGTTTAGGAACTTTGAGTCCATACTTGTTTCTATTACCAGAAAATGCAGAAATTCAGAAAAAGAAAATGAAAACCTTAAAAATTCCAATATGAATTAATTTCACATTTGGGGGAAAAATGAGGCTCATTCTTGATTAACCTGCACTGATTCACTTGCCTTCTTGTTAAAAATGAAACCATCATATTAACTTTCACATTTGACTATAAACCCCCTCTTTATTATATCTCCCTAGCAAAAATCTACCTCTCAGCTGGTCACCCATTATTTGTAAGGGAACTGGGCATACTTGAATTTCCCAGGACATGTCTATTGGAAGGCTGGTAGGAAGCCACGTTCCACTGGCCCAGTTCTTGCCGTTTCATCTGCCAGTAAAATTTTGCACACAGTGACCTTTGAAATTCCCAGCCGCTAGCCACTTGTTCGGGAATGGGCACCATGAGTCTGGAAAGCCATTTACGCTGGTGGCCATTTTGACCCCACAGCATCTCACAAGGCAGGCCTAAGACTAGATGAGACAGTAGTCTCCAGCTCACAGCTCACACGTAGTTTACTATGTTTGAGCTGTGTTTGAGCCCCTTTACTGTGCTTGTGGTCCTAGCATCCACTTTTATAGATACACGTCTCTTGAGGTCAGCAGGAAGCTTAAAGCTTGTAATAGATCTTGGCAGCTTAATTTCTCAGTAACAGCCCAAGGGAAGGTGAAGATAAAGACCACTGGAATGGTCCTTAACATCCAAGAATCCCTATATGCTTCTCCGTTGTCAGCATATCCCCAGCTAGTGGGGTGGTAAGCAGGGTTGATAGCATAGGGAAGCTTTCATTTCTCATGTCTGTGCCATTGTCTGTAATGGGTAAGTAGATGTCCTCCCAAATTGCTAGCAAGTCTTTTCCTAAAACTCAATGATTGACAAAAATAAGAGAAAAAAAGTTTGGCATTTCCTAGACTGATTTAGGAAGTAACAGAGCTGACCAGAAAATAATTTTTAAAATATGATTTAAGCCTTATTAGTGTATTTCAATTCAAGCGTTAATTTGCTTCTCACTAGAGTTTTGGTACCACCCTCTTTGCAAAGAGTAATTAAAAAAATTCATTAGCGGGGATGGTAATCTCTTCTGCCATTTCAGTCAATGTTGTAAGGTAACATAGCCTGGAGCTTCGCACAGCTTGGCACTTGTTATAAAATAGGGTATTTCTAATAAGATTTACATTTATTAAGACTCTACTGTGGCTGCCCCAATCTTGATCTTCCTGAAGTTAAAGGGGAGAATTCTTACTGACTTGACATAGGATTTGACCCAAACAGCAGGACGTCTTAAAATAAAAAGCAGACCTTGTAGCATCCCTCATTTTACTGGGATAAGAAATAACATCAAAACAGCCTTTCTCACAACATTTTTTTCTTACTTGGATATAAAATGCACATTCTCACTCACTCACTCAAACACTTTGCATCGAAATTGTAAATAATCATAGAATCATAGAATGGTTCCAGTTGGAAGGGACCTTAAAGATCATCAAGTTCCAACCCCCCTGACACGGGCAGGGACACCTCCCACTAGGACAGTTTAAGTTTTTAAGTTACCTTAAAATAAGTTATCTTCATATAAAGCACATACGATATAAGACACAAGTGAAGGCACTTGACTTAGGAAAAGTATAGGCTTCTCAGCAAATTACTGGTTTCTTTTAGCAGCTGGCCAAGGCGCTGTAACTTTGGATCCCTAAAATAAAAGTTTTCCCTGTTAAGCATAACGTTATAGATTGAGCCAAGGTGAGTTACATTTGTGTCTATGTCATGACGTGCATTCTTTGCATTCCTTTCCCTGACCAAATAAAATTATCAGAGAAAGAATTGATTATATGTGGTGTCCTTTATGCCATGGCCCCTTACCTCAATATGAAGAATGAATATGAGGGCTGAATTGCTTTTAACGTACAGCTATCTGAGTTAAACCAGGGTATCCCACCTAGTTAGAAAAGTGTAGCTACTAGCAGACACTGTGAAAAGGAACAGCCGCTAAGGTGTCCTCTGCCTTAGTAAAGCCCTTGATGTGGTCATCAGGTGTGTTCTTGCTATCTTCACTGATGTCTTTTCCTTTCATGGAGCTATGGTTTCCATGATACCAACTGACAACAAACCGAATGTCTTAATAACCATTTGGGATGAAAATAAGTTACTTGGCAATGCTCTTTTGGAGGATTTGCATTTTCTAGCCAATAGACTCTACACAAAGTTGCCCAGCATTCTTAAAACAAACAGACTTTGCATGTTGAATTTACTCATTTAAATATTTAGAGAAGATAGTAAGTAAAGACAGCAGTAGACACTTCATACCAAGTCAGAGTATTTCTCCTGACGATACAAGTTGATTACAGCTGTGTGAAATATCTTTCTCTTAGGGTATTGTCTTGTGAGAAGGAGAAGCACCTGGTGTGCCATTTTCACTCCCCTTTATCTCTTTGAGAAAGATCACCAGGTAGTTTCAGGGAACCTTATTGTTCTTATAAGTTGAAGTGAGCAAGCAAAATGACCTGGTTAATCTGTATCTTTTATTATTTTCTTGGCTTCCAGTGTTTCCTCCCTTGTTAATTTTTTCCAAAATAATTTTAAACTTTTTCATCTGAGTTCATATGGGAATATTTCCATAGTAATTTTGATCACGCCTGTCTGGAGTGATTTTAGTTTAGGTTTAGTGGGTTTTTTTGAGTTGCTGGTGCCAGAGATGCATGCAATACACGACATATAGCATATCACAGAGTTTTTCATGTGCAATAAAGGAAAAGAGCAAATTTCATTGCAGCTAAACACTGGATTTTATAGAAACACATATGCATAAATAATGGTTTTAAGTATCACAAGTCTTTCTGTATGAAGGCCTATTTTTCACTCTTAGTAAAACAGCCAGACTGGTATCTGCTCACGAGCCAAGTCACACACTTTTTTTTCTATTGTGAACAAGAAAGAGCTTACAAACAAAGATTTAATTCTTTAGCTGAATAAATAGTTTCTTGGCAGCGATTATAAGGGGAGCAAAATGCCTATTATGCTTTGATTATAATTATAATTCTCACTGAATCATCAACTCCTATAGCAAGGACTGGTATTTTTTAATAATAGAGAGCTGAATTTTTTAGCCTTGAACAGTCATCCACCCTGGATTGCCAAAATGTATCAAGTATACAGCTAATGTAAATGAGTGTTTTTCTGCATTGCCACTATTATTGTATCGTTTGGGGAAAGGAAGTATGTCTGTAAATGAGAAAGCTGCTTATAGCAAATACATAATTCAATACATTTCAGTGTTAACTTTGTTTCCAAATTATCTAGGGATGACATCTTGGGATGTTTTTTGAAAAATTACCTGTTTCAGAAAATCTGCTGCATGATATGAGAACGGATAACTTTGGTTATGCAAGTAACTCATTGATATCCAATTTATTAATCTAATAAGTTGCATGCTATTCCTCCTATTTCCTAACTGGATGCAAATATCTCTTGGAATCAGGGCTGTCTGGACGAGAAATTCACTTTTTGCCTGGTTTAAAATGTACTGGTTTCAGTAACTGTTGCCAGTGACAGTCTTGAAAGAACATTCAAGGGAAATAACCATGACAGGAGCAATAGGCCAGCAAAGCTGTTCTGACCCAATACTTGGAAACAATATCTTAAGGTATTCTCTCAGATCTTTTTTGGGCCATACCTCTACCTATTGTGCTCTTTCAGGCCCAGTCGCCCAGTCACCCAACTGAATGCAAGCGATATCAGTCTGGCAGATCTGGTCTGTTCCTGTGGGCACAGCAGCTTTCAATGACCCAAACACTTGGGCAAACTCATGAGGAAACGATCAAGACTGATACCTGGCTATCATCATGGCAAATATTAGTGGATGTCCTGTGAAGGCAATGTTTCAAGTTGAGCAAGCTGGCATTTTTCAGCACAGTTCTGTCAACTAGCCCCATAGCTGCTGCATCTGAGATGCTGCAGTGTTGTCATGCCCTTACTGACAGCTTTTAGCAAATACTGACTTCTGAAACAGCTTGAAAAGTATCCAGGAAAACTGGAGACCCCAGGAAATGCATTAATTCTTTGTCTCTCTTTTAAAACAACATTGGATTGACATTAAAAACAGCACTCTTCCTGGAGACACAGTGTTAGTCTGTGGCCTCAAGCCATGACCATCATTGGCTATAGAGCAGAGGAGGAGCAGCACGTGTAGACCTGGAAGCTGTGTTATTAAAGGAATCTGATCAGCTGAGCCAATATGTCTCTTGGAGATTCAGAGCAGAACAGAGAAGAATGCTGCGTGCCAAACCACTCATTACTTCTCACCTACCCCATCTCACCAGACCTCTTTTAGGAAACAACAGCAACAGCAGTGTTACTACCCCCGCGTTTTTATACTTGGACACTGCACAAAGGAATGAAAGTCCCTGCACCAGTGTTTCTGGGAGCTAACAGGGGTTTTGCAACAAGTCCCAGGAGATGGAAGGACTCTTTGCATCTCCCCTCTCTCCATCCCCCCTCTCATGCATACATACATATGTATGCACAATCAGGTCTTTATTTAATGGGACTTGAATTTACAGCACATTAGAACAGTGTGTGGTTTGTACAGAAAGTGATAATACGGATTTAATTAGTTTGATCTTGCTTTCTGTGCTAAAACTGAGTATGTTTAAATGATTATTGTGGCATTTCTTCTTTATTTGCTTTGTATGTATCATAAATAATAATACAATAAGTTTTCAAATGTCTTTTCTGGTGGCTATTAGGCTATGAAGCAAAATGGGAGTGCTCAGTGGAAGACTAACAATAACTTTATTGTTACAGTACATTTAATGCCAAACAAATATGAAATCTAGATGACTTTAAAAATTTTAATCCTTTTACCCATCCTGAAAATGCCGACACTTTTTTTATATGGCTGTTATTTAACAGTTTAGAAAAGTGCAAGACAACTATTTGGGGCAGAGATCCATTTAACCTTACCTAGACAGCCAAAAATTAAATGTGTAGTCTCAGCCAGTTGTGCCAACTCCTCTTAGTCAAAAGCTAATCTAACTCACCATCCAGCTCTATGATCAGCTGGGCTCATCCAAAGGAAAGGGCAAGAACACACAATCAGGATCAGAGAAATGTGGGAAGACTCTTTTTCAGGACAATATAGTTTTGAATTAGGTTAAGCCAACCCTAAAAATCTCACCGGGTTGTTACATCTAGAGAAGCCCTTTGTTTCATTTTCAGATGTGTTTTTTCTTTTTCCCCTTACATGTTCCTTGTATTTAACTCTGCAAATTTAGGCAAGAAAATATCAGGCAGGTCACCTGAGGAGCATGGCATTTATAAAAGTAACATTTAATTCCCTATTTCTTTGCAGACAGGAAGAAACAGAGATGAATTATCAGTGTTGAGTTGCTCAATGTAACAGATGGGATGTTGGCCAGCTGAGAAGATTTCAGTATACCCAACAGAATCAAACAAAAAGCTGACAAACTGACAAAAAGTAAAAGATGAGATGAGATATTCTGAGAAGACTTGAAATTAGCAGAGCTGAAACTAAATTAATCCCTTTGAACTGAAGAGCTTTCTGCCCTCAAAATTTACTCCAGCATATCTCTGGTTCCACATTGTGACAATGGGGAATCTCAGTGACCCTTGTTGCACCTACAGGATAAGCAATTCTGAAAAAGTATGTGTGGACTAGTTAATAGTCAGAAGCATGTTTTGTTTTCTTTGCATGGACAAAGGAAATTCAGGGCTACTGCAGGGTTACAGGGAAGGAAGATCCCACTAAGGTTCAATTTGTCATTCTTAGGGAAGACATTTTACTGTCGTAATAGACTGATTATTGCAAATTAAGGAACCGGATTAAAAATTCCCTAAAATTTTGGCACAAACTTTGATACAAACTAAAAATCCTGAAACTTACAGCAAAGACTATTCTAAGATACCTGGGGAGAAATTACAGAAAGTGCAAGTTTAATAAAAAATCACAAAGGTAACCTAGCAATTTACTGTGATTTAAAATAGCAAGGGAGTTAAACTTTTTTTAGAAAACAGATACCCAATCTGAAAGAATTCTGTAGGAATGAGCTCAATGAAAGGTCAATGAAAATGGGACTAAGCAATAATAAAGAACAACTGGAACTGAAGAACTGAATACAATTTATTTAGTTATATCCAGTACAAGGTGTATGTCAGTGTTTACCTAAAAGCACTGCGTAGAGAAATTACAGGAAAAAAACACTCTTATTTTCTTTGACTTCATGAAAATTTTTGGAGGTGTGTATCCGATATATTTCATTCAGTTATTTGAAGAAACAGATTACTGGAGATGAAGCTAAATCTAAATTTAAAAAAAAAAAAAAAAAGAATATTTTTGCAGGTCTTTTGATGATCTGAAACCAGGTAATTTGAGTCTTAGTAATCAGAGCAATAAGCATTAACATAGTACTTCACCAGAAATTCACCACCTCCTAGTTAATTAAACCAGGTTGACAAAGCCGGTATTCAATTAACAGGACCCTCCATCAGGTGTTGATGTTCCTTCATCACCTCCATCAGGTGTTGAGTTCAGGATGTGACCTGGTGTCCATGAGCAGGTGTGCCTGGAACTATCATGGGGAACAGTTTGCAGGGTGCTTTGGAGAGTAACTGCCCACAAGGCAACTCTTCTTCTGGAGTCACTAGTTTGAGGAAATGAACTGGTGAAAACTGGCTTTTGTAGCTGCTGTTAAGGAGGGCTTTCGTTCAGCATCCCAGTGCCATCACCCAAGCCTTTTTTTTTTTTTTGCATTTTTAGAGACTGTTCTTTTGTATTCATGGCAGGGGAGCACCCTCTGGACAGTTGCTCAGCCCAGGGCTTGTTCTACAGGGTGGGACAAACAAGATAGGAAACTGTATATTTGGAACAATGTGCATAGATATGTACAGGACTTTGATCTGCCCCCCATAGTCCTACACAAGATAAGTTTCCCAAGGCGCAAATTGTTGTGTCCTGTGACAGAGGGAAAAAAGCATTCATGTACTGGGATTGTAGGATTTGTTTTATGAGGATTTCTTCATCTTTTTTGTCTTTTTGCACCAGGACTATTAAGCCCCTAAAAGACATTTTCAAGACATTATATGCAGATTAATGCAATGGCAGATCACAAATTTAGGTGCCCGACTAATACTGCCAGAGGCTCAGTCTCTAGAGGGCTGTTTAGTTAGTTTGGAACATGGGATTTTCATGCTGTATATGCATTTGATTAACTTTGTTACTCAATATTCAGGTTAGTGTGGTGTCTAGTGCAGTGTGGGAGAAACACTTCATATTGTGCTGCAGATAAATGCATGGAAATAAATTTATTCTTGTATTTTAAACTTCATTATTGGCTTAAAATCAGGCCTTAATTTGAAGTTTCTGTTCATTTGCTTAGGCGCTGAATTCAGATGTCACTGATGAAGCTTTCACTAACTTGCCTCTAATGCTGCTGGCAGCTCTCCCTTTATCTCTGTTTCTTTCCACCTCCTTGCCTGGACAACCATTTCTCCTTTGCTTCATGAGTCTACTCTGTACCTTGTTCCTTTTTTCTCTAGTACTTAGCTTTGAAGCTGCCTCCCTGGGGGTGTTCATCTGATGTTCTTAACAAATAAAGTCTAGCATTCTGTGAAACTCGCATGCCTTTGGGTTTCACCACAGACTCAGATCATGGTCAAAGTTTTTCTTAGATTCATTAACCTTCTTAAAGGGACTTGGTCCTTTCATACAAACCCAAACCACTGCTTACTTTCATTATCAAAGACCACAGGAACTCAATAGCTTCATGACATTTTCATAGAAAACAGTTTGGAGCAATAGTTTCTAAATTTAAGTAATCTACAAGCCTTGTAGGAAATTCTGGGGATGTGCATACATGCAAATCATACATAGAAAAACTTTCCAGCTACATATAATACTCTTGCATTTGTCTCATTTTAGCCATAGGTCTTATATTATCTGTAGTATTGTACAAGTTTAAACTTACCTTTAGCAATTTTCCTTAAAGCTGTCTCTCCTACAGCACAAGTGTTGTCACATGGTTTCATTTTATCTGGTGTGTGCACACATTTTGCCATTTTGGGTGTTTTTTTCACAATCAGCTACTCCAGTAAGTACAGTATCACTTATGACTGACTCATTAACCATGCAGTCATTTCTGTATCAGTTGGTTTTGCTTTTAGTAAAAAAATCTTTTATAAAAATAGCGAAGCCGAGCAAATAATTTCCATCAAACACTTTATCCCCTCTGGGGAAATCTACGACCAGATTGCACTTATTTGTCAATTATTAATTATTTATACTTTTCCAACACTAATTTGCTGCTTACTATATGGATTAATTACAGATATCCTAAACAGAAATTAATTTCCTTCCCTCTATAATTAGTCAGCAAGGTCAGGTCACTTTGTTTCAGATCCCTGGTCCACGTCACGCACAAGCATTCATTCCTTGGAAAAATGAAAAGACTAGTGCCAGTAAAGTGGACAGCCCTTGAATGTTTACAGAAAAACACACACCTGTGTCTTTCCAGGTAAACAGATTGTGTTTTGGTTAGCATTTTCATTCACATTTATTTTGTCAGGTTGTGAGGATGCTAACAGTGCAGCGGGGAAGGGAGGCCTTGTTTCATACATCGGTGTACTAGGCTATTTTGAGTCTTCAACACTTGCCTTCAGCTTCCATGGCTTTAAGGCGCGGAGGTGGCCAGGCAGTGGGCAGGTTCATGCAGGGATGGGTCTTCGTTGACAAGGGTCCTTATTTTATAGCTGCCATCTCAGAGGGTAGCACATGATCCTGCCACCAACCTCTTAAGTGGGTAGTCATAGCCATCATAACATAACAATGAGGTCTCTAACACAGCTGTGCTTTCTGTTAGCACCCCTGTTGTCTGTGGTAATGAATCTGAACAGGTATTTCTATTGACCTGTTGCATGGGCTTGGTTGGCTGAAGTTGGCAAAACTTTAAGAGAAATTAGTGCACCTGTGTCTGTGAGCTGCATCCAGAACTGGTTTCTGCTTCAGGTCCCATCCCAGCATAGCAAGCAGGAGGAAATTATATTGTCTACTTGATAATTTATTCTAGGAAAATGTTTCGAGTGCAAACAATCAGCGAGAAATTTGTCTTCCTTATTCAGCAGTTACGTATTCTCTGTTCTCTGCAGAACATGGTAATATTGTGGGGTGATTTCCTCACTGTCAGCTTATAAAAATACCACACTAATTTGTTGTAGTTGGAGTGGCTCTGCCGGGAATCCTTCCAAAGCAGTCAAATACCTACATGGACTGACTTGGCTGCCTGGCTTACTACATGCACTCTAAAAATGGCAGGGTGAGACGTATTAGAACATACCAGCCTAGTCACCATCTCCCTGCTCTTGTACTCTTCATAGTAAAATCAATGCACATTGTGCTCTCAGGCTGGGGCTATTTTTAGGTGTTATTTTTCCACTCGGTCTGCAGCTGTTTTCAGTCACAAGCTTCTTTAACTAAAACAAATACACAGTCCTTGGCAAAGACGAGGTTGTAAAGAGGACAGAAGTGTGCACATGAATCTTGTGCCTGCCTCACACCGTTTTACGTAGTGAGGGTCAGAGGGGAGCAAAGAGCACCCTGATGTCCCGGGAAGCCAGGGTCAGCATTCACCATCGTGATTAGCCCTACCTTCCAGAATGAACGATGAAGGGCAGGCTTCTCAGGGCAGAAGAATGTGAGAGGAGGAGAGCTGGAAGGAAACCAGACTCAGCATTATCTGCAACACCTCCCCGAGAGATACACACAGTCACAGTCGTTGCTGAGCCTTTTGCCTTAAGTATGAACAAGCTCCTTCAGCAGAATATGTAATCCCATCAGACCTGCTGGGTTGTTGTCATTTCCTCCTTCCCTCTCCACCTTGGGGAATGGAGAGAATGGAAAGAATGGGAAGAGTTATCACATGGGATGCCTTGGAAACTGTTGGTCTCTGAGCAGGAGCTCTGACTTTTGGAGCGTTTCCTAAACTCTGCAAAGCATGAGGGCTGAGTTTCCCTTCACTTACAGGAAGGGAACTTTGTTTTATTCTTTCTGCCCTGCTGCTCCCGCTTGGCCCCAAGGCAGCAGTGGAAGTCCATAAGGCCAGAGCTGCAGCTCCCTGTCTACAGGGTGGGAATAGCTTGATTGAACTTCCTGTTAATTTAAGAGCAGGAGAGAGCAGATTAATCCAGCTATGTCTTGTTTGGTAAAAAGATACGTTTGAAATCAAATGGGCATTACAGTAGCCAGCCAACTGCTTTTAGTGCTGTTTGTCAGGCTCAAGTGATGGAGAGAAGTGAAATGGAGTAATCGTATTGTCCGAAGCCACTCCCATCCATCCATCACACTGGACATCCTCACTGTCTACTGCGTAAACAGATAGGGTACTGAGAAGACATAGGTCTCGAGATGTTTCTTAAACTTTAGTGCTGCTTACAAGCCATGAACACTGAGAGGCTGTACTCCCTCTCACAAGTTTCTCACGTCATAAAATACCAAGGTTTTTTTGACGAATAAAAGGAGATGGGCAGGCAACATCTTCATTTCTCCATCATCCCATTCAATTCACGTGAGGAACCTCACTGAAATAGTGAGAGTACTCTGGTGGATAGCATGTGCTATGCATGATAGCAGATATTGGAGGGACTGGGAGCTCAGATTATAAAAACCCAGTTGATCTCCTTAATCCGGCAGAAGACATGGGTCTGCCATGGAATAAGAATCAGGGTGTCTTGCAGATATCACATTATTAAAAAGCTTTACTCTGTGATACAGTCCCTTCACTGTGAGGCTGATGCAAGTAAAACAAGTATAATTTTAGCTTTCCCTGTTTTCACTAAGCAGCGTATTTACTAGTGTCACTACATAAAAGCTAGCTAGCTATGGTGGTAATTAAAAAAAGCTGTACCATGAGAGTCATTTGTGCTTGTCTTTTGACTCGCATTGTTGAAAAATCGGCTTTTGGTAGAGTTTACTGTTTTGTTGTTTAATATGGAAACTTTCTCACACTGTCCATTAGGAGAAGTGCTGCCATACTCCATGTGGACTGCTGAAACCACAGGTATGAAGTGCCTTGTTATGCTATACTATCGAGTTCTTCACTGGGTTTTGTATGAAAAGCAAACAAAGACACTTCTTCATGAAATCAGAAGTGCCCAGATTATATTTCACATGTGTGAGTTTCCTTGTTTTTATTAAAATTAAGTTTGCTCATTTGCCATTTTCAAGCTAGTTTGAAATGAGGATCACCTTGTATCCTAGGAAACACAGTGAGAATTTTATATGTGATCACATTTTTATCCATGTTATGAAAAAAGCAGATGGTAATTAGGTGCATTATTCATAGGAAAGCTTGTTGAGCACAGTGTCTGTATGGTTCCAGCTTCGATTAGAACTTGTTTGGAAGAACTACTTCATACCTTTCAATTGCCCCTCATTAAGTGTAATCATTACTCTTCTGTGGCCCCAGCGTGCTTTAATTTGTGCAAAACAGCATACACAATATTATTTAGAAAAAAATCAGCAAATTTCTGGGGTCCCTTTCATTCTACTTGACATCAGTGTGATCTTTCTGTCCATCTGAATTCATTATTATTGTGGCTGTGAGTGTGCCTTGTGAGAGACCACTTGGCAGTGGGAGAGGTGCAGGGCTGTCCTGGTCCAGGGACAGCAGCTGAGCCATTGGAAGAGACCAATTCACTCACTTAGATAGTGCAAAGGATGATGATGGCATACTTAGAGGCTGAGCCCAGTTTGCATAAGAAGGACAGGTGTCAGGATTCCCGCATCTCCAAGCCTTCTGCCACAGAGAGAGTGATGGAGTAGAAAAGGCACAGCCATGCTGCAACAACAGCATGACTGCACCAGGATTAATGTTAGCTCAACGTTACCTACATATTTGCCTATTTAGGTGAGTCCCAAGTCATGCCCAGCAGGGTGACTAGAAGTTGCCATTAGACACTTGGCTAACCAGGACTTTTCTTCTCCCCTCCAGGGATCTTTACGTCCTGCTGTAGGAGTCCAAGTCAGGACAGTTTTTTGGGACCCAGAGAATCTAGGGCAGTAAAATCCTTTTGCAGAGTCAAAAGTAGTGGCATCCTCCATTTCTGAGTCTGACAAACTGGGCACTCCTGTAAGTACTAGGACAAAAACTGTGTTATCCAAAGTTAGTGAAAAGATAGACAGTAATACCTGTGGCTTTTGCTAAGAGAGAGCCTCAGTTCCTCTTCAAACAACACATTGGCTTCTTGCTTTGCCACAGGATGCATGCTAGCCCACATCCGAACAATTACATTGCCGGGTAAAAAAGATTTGCCGTCTGCCTTCTATCTTAGAATCTCATACTCCCAAGAAACACAGCTGGAAAGCTAGAAGTAGCTGCTTTCCCTTCCACCTTTGATAGTTTCTTGATTTGTTCAAGCTTTCTGTTTGGATAGGACACATAGCCAGGTGGTGGCAGCTTCCCTTAACATCTGCAGGAAGGACAGTGGCCATGCTTGTAGTTCCAGATCTCTGCAGCATTCAGCACAGTTGAGGTACTGCTGTCTCCAAAAGCTGGCAGGCCTTTGAAGCAAATCAGGTTGACATAATCCCAGGAGATCACACTAAGGATGTCCAGATCTCTGTTGGTAGTTCTGCTAAAAGCTCACTGTAGTTCCCTCCTTCTCTTGTGGCTTTTCAAATGCCACAAAATGTAGCCATGGACTTTTTGTCTCAACACTGACACTTCGCTGTGTCCTGATGATATTAGTGATCCCATATGAATGAGCTGATGCACCACCAGCTAATACAACACACCACATCACATCTCTTTGGGGATACAGACACTTCCCTGTCTCTTTCCAAAACATGAATCCAATATTCAGTTCTTGTTTCTCAAAAGTCTTTAGTAAGCTATCCCCCTCAAAAAAAAAAAATAATAAATTCAGGTGTTTCCACCTGTGTAGCTTTGCCACTCAGAAGGCAGAAGCGTATACAAGAAAATCCAGTGGGATGATCAATAGAGCTGAGTTATACCAGGGTGACTGGATGGGACGCCCACTCAAAGCCCAATTGCCATTGTAAAACATCCACCCTGAAGACCCCAGAGCAACCACATGGCTACATATATTCTTATAGAAGTACAAGGTTCATCTGTGGCACAGCATTTCCAGTGAGCCATACAGTCCTGAGTAAGGAGCTACCCAAAACTGAATGACTGGGAAGTAGGACCCACCGCACACAAGTGTCCTTGTTTCTCACTGAAAAAAAATCTTGTCAGCCTAGCCCAGTCTTGCACTTGGGCTTCCTCCAGAGACTTCTCTGTAAAAGAAACCCAAGAAGTCCTCACAGATGGCACTCAGACTTGGAGATCTCCATATGGAAAATATTTTTGGAAAGACAAATAACTGTAACTGGGTCAGACAAGGATTATTTTTTTCATACTGCCCCTGAAAATAAAGAGGGGTAAGGCTATTGTTCGTCTGCTTATGCTACCCAGAGTCTTCTGCACCCTTCCACAGCATGCTAAAGTGGGCAAATAAGGATACTCAAGTGCATATTAACACTTATATCATGCAAGAAAGTGTGTGTGCGCATATGTTTAAGAGAGAGGCTCCTTAAACTTATCAGTACTGTAGATGTCCATTTTATTTATTTTGTGGTTAGGATATTAGCAGCTTCTACTATGTCATCTGCATTTGCTTCTGAAGAAATGAATTTCAGTGTTTTCCTTACTGACAAACTAATGCTTTTAATGTCTCCTCTCTCTCTTGCAGCAGACAATACACTTCTACACAGTGTTAACTGTATCTTGCAGAAATAGATTGCTTTGAAGTAACCATCAATATACAGATGCAAGGGTCCAAATAAACCTGGTAAAATATATACTTGACTAAACAATGCATCAACACATTTCAGATGTTGTTCAACTCAGTTGAACTCTGTTGTTCAATGCATCAACTCAGCTCAGGGATAACCTTAAGGCTAGTGACAAGATATTTTTTTTGGCTCACCTTCTGGTGCCTCTGGTAATGAGATATCTGTATTGCAGTGACCTATCAGACAGCTAAAGACACACATCTCTAAGCACAATGTTTCTGTCAGTGCTGTTAGTCTCATTTCACATAAGACCCCAGATGAACCACAGGAAGGCTGAATTCATTGTGTTCTTCCTCCTATGGCTTCCACCTACACAGTAGCTCTGAGTTCCAGGCTCAACAGAAGCACAAGACAAATAAATGGGTTAATGGGTTCTCCTTCTCTCCTTGCTTCCTTCCTTGCTTGCTTGCTTGCTTCCTTCCTTTCTACTGACACTTCACACCAAAGCAGGACACTGCCTGCCCCAGACCAGCCTCCATTACTACTGAGGTCACTGATGACCACTTGCACGTCTGGGCAGCCAAGCCTGGATTAGGAGTGTGTTTTCTCAAGCATCTAGTGATGCTAAGCCAACCTCTTCCCTGGGTGCCAACAAAATAGAAAGTATAAATGGTCCTTATTTGTGGATGTACCTGTCCTCTTTCACAGGCAGTGGCTTGCTGTCATTACAGGGAGCCATGATAAGAGAAGTCTGTAATTTATGTGAAGGAGAGAACAGTGTCCTGTGAACAGGTCTCTTGTCCCGAGGGTGCAGTCTGATGTAGCCGCTGGCCAAAGGCCATGCCTCATGACACAGCTCTGCTTCTCAATCACATGCTGTCATTTAGGAAAAGTAAATTTCTGAGCCCATCTTGCTATGAAGAAACAAAAACCCCCAATCTACAACTGATTTTAGTCATAGAGATGCTGCCTAAATTAGACAAGGAGCTGAAACGCTGGGCTTGGTGAGTGCATAGTTCATTTGTCCCAGTATCAGTATTCATATCTAAATTCCTAACCTCAGGTGTCTGTCTCAGTACCGGACCATTTAGCATTCTATTAATGGCCTTTTCCTAGAAAAAACCAAATGTTCGCCAGCCCAACCATCCCATGGTCCACCAATCCAGCTATCAAATCCTCTGGACCTCCTAATTGCTTTTCCAGAACAGGCACGTGTTCCTGTTATAAGCTTTATCAGCTGAGTTGAAAACATGAAGTGAAGCAAAACAGATGGAATTTCATAACCAATTAAATACTACAGAGGGAACTGTAATGAGTAGGCTCCTCATTTTCAAACTGAAGTCAGTCATCTTGTTAAGCCTCCTTGAAGCCATGGCAGTCCCCTGCATTCTCTTCTGCAGCCCCAAAGCTTGAGGGGACCCTGCATGTTGGGAGCATGCTGAGATCTTGCTGCAGGACTGAGTAAGACCTTGCTCCAAAGGACTGCAATCAGTGGTTGCACCTTCCCTTGATGTAAATGCTCAATGTGTCTTTTCTGCAGTGAGTCTGTCGTTCTTTTGGTACTACTGAACCATCACGGTCTGATTTTCTCTGTGGGCCTTGTAGTATGCTCGCTCACTTCACAGCTCAATGAGAAAAATGGAGTAACTATTAAAGAAGATCTTTAAACAGCTAGAAGATGTTGGGTTTGTGGCCAATAAGTAGCATGGGCTTGTAAAAGATAAATCCATGCCAAATATGGGCAAGGAAATTCTATGGCAGAAGGGTACAATTAATGGGAAGAGGGACTCCCTTGGTCCAGACTTTCACTCCTTTCACAGCTGAGCTTGTGGAAATCAAGTTTATAGTACTCTGAAGTGAGAGGAGGACCTGGACCAAGTGAATTACAAGACAGTAAAATCAGCACACATGAAGTGACAATTAGGCTTGAAATACCAAGGGCCTGGGGGTTTTTCCCGAAAGTGTCTGATACCTGGGTCTCACAAAATCTTACCCATTAAATTAATTGAAACGGGCTTGTGCAGATTTATCATGTGGATATAAATGCGCTGATGATGGAGGGAATCACCCTGTAAGAAGCTGCACAGACCATAACTTTGGACATCGCTGTCAGTGAATTGGAGGAGGGTCTAAGAGAAAGCTGGATCCTGTAGAGTGAACTCCCAGCACACTGCCTGAGGAGACCCACAGGTGCCACCAGCATGGGCTACTCAAATTATAATGCGAGATCTGCAGCACCACCAGATACTGAATGGGTGGGAAAAACTATTATCCCACCACAGGACTGAAGTATGTTGCATTGGCAGGTGTCTCACTGAGGACATAAAAAGTAACTACCTACTGCAGATAAGTGGAAAAGTTGAAAAGTGAGCTAGGAGGGTCTTTCTAGATGGGTACATTCCTTGCTGAGGAGCTGATCTTTGGCTCTGCGCACACACTCCACCTGAAGCCAGTGGGCAGCACAGGGGAAAGCAAAGAGGAGGGGCAATGAAAGATGGTGGGGTTAGGGAGAGATGGACCAGCACTGTTCCTTTTTGAGCTGCACAAGCTTCCCATTGTGTATGTGTGCATTTGTAAGAGAGAGGTAGAGAGAAAACAACTCACTGCTTATTGTGAAAGGTTACAGGAGTAAAAAGAAGCATAGAGGTAATGTAAGAAAGATGTTTCTTAGTACTGGTACGGCAGTCAACTGAATGTGTGTCAGTTCCCTTTCTTCCTCTCTTCACTCAATATATATATTTAGATGTGAGCAGAGACATTGTTAATCTCAGATCCCAAATGCCACTTGATAACTGCCAAGATTTTTTGGGGGGGACTGCTGTAGCAGCAATAATATGACGTTATGTTTTCTGTCCTGATGGACGATTGTATGTGAAGTGCTCCTGTCTCCAATACGTACAATATTTCAAACTTTCCTGCCAAAAATAAAAATGGAAAAAATCAAGAAAGCCTTGAGGCAACAATAACTTATTTGACATCAAGTTACATGGGTTTTACATGTTTATTTCCTCAAATATTCAATTAAAAGCTTACTTACTGTGGCAGATGTCATATCACATGGTGCATATGCTCCCTCTCCAATACAGAGCAGCTTTTTAGAAACGACTGCCAAAATGTTGTAAGAACTTTTATAATGGTTTCAGGATGAAGCATAAAATGTAATAAGCCACACATTTTTGGTGAGTATTTTATTGATCATTTGGAACTAGCTTTCTGTTTGGGGGTGGTTTTCTTTTTATTTTTTTGGGGGGGGAAGGAGGAATATTTTCCATGAAAAGAGGGAGAGAAAGAAATTGTTGGGGTTTTTGAAACTGGGCATGGAGGCTTTGCTGTGAAAAGATGGCTGGAGCGACCTGAGTGAGACAGGTTTTTTTGGTCTGCTCTTGTTCCCACGTGTGAAAAGCAAAAAGATGTTTAACTGTTACTAAGAAATACTTCAGTAAATGCAGTTCCACTGAAAGCATTTTATTTCTCTGAAAAAGATTTCTGAAAATTCTGTTGTTGACCATTTGGTTAGCTATTATGTGGTTAAAAACAGGCTGTTTTCCAAAATCCTTGTCTGATTTCCATTCATAAATTAGTGCATGTGTTAACCAAACTTGGATTAAATATTAAATTGATGTAATGCATCTACGTCTATCCAAATCGGGTATAGCCACCTGTTATACCTCACATTACCATAATTACATAAGCCAGTCATTAATGACTTTCAAGAAAAAAGATGTTTTCTGGTTGACAGAGTTGTTCCATACTGGATATGCCGCATGCCTTGCCATAGCATTTAAAATCAAGCCCTGGTTCAAGGACGCTGGACTACCTACATAAGGGTGTAATCAGCTATGATGATCTCCATGCCTTTCTTTTGTTTGGCACTAGTTAAACAGCTCTGAGAAAACTCCAAAGCATCAGGAGAAAAGAGCTGTGAAAAAGAAGGCTGAAAGGAACAACAAGTGTATTTGCTTGTGCCCACTGAAGCCTTGTGTGATCCCCTGGAAGGATATTACTGTCTTGTTCAGCAAAGGAGCGTCAGACCTAGGAAAGAGGGTGAGTTTTTACAACATGACCATAACACATGCCAGCTGACATGTTACACACAGGACAAGAGTGAGGCAGTAATATGGATCTGTCTTCGCTAGCGTCAGTGTCTGCTCCAATCTCTATAAACAACACATGTCAGCGCTGGATCAATATACTTGAAATGACAGAGTTTTATGGATTTTGAGGAGCTTTTAGGACAAAAAAAAAAAAAAAATTCCGAAGTGTCTTCATTGCAGAGTAGATCCTGACTGAACCTTGAACATGGCACTTAGCTCTCTGTGGTTGCCCACAGAGTCTTTAACCCTAACTTCAATCACAGTGCTTTCAACCTAGGACAGCTAGTGTTTAAATTTAAACTTTTATTTCACTTCAGCATGGGCTTATGATCCACTTTCTTTGCCACAAGAAGATAGGCTAATCAAAGCTCATGGCTGTGAGGCTCCCAAAACATTTCTCTTTCCTCTTCTGGAAATGATTCAGAGCTGAAACTCCATGTTTGACTTCTTTCTATGGAACTTCAACAGTATTCAAGCAGAGATCCTATGCCCCAAAAAAAAGACTAGGCAAACTCACTTGTTTAAGATGAACAAGACAAAATCTGTGTTAGGGGTTGCCCAACATCTAGTAGCCCAACAGAGGTGAAGCACACAGACACATACATACAATGCGCTTATATATACACCACTGGCCACACAGACCAACATGCACAGGAAACACCCACACAAATAAAAACATTGTAGCAGCCTGATCCTGTTTCCCTCTCTGGGTGACCCAGATGAAAGCCCATTAGTGGAAAACATATACGCATATGCAGATATATGCAATATTAATCCCTCCTTAGGTATGCAGTTTATCCAGTAGCTGTCACTTAGATCCTCAGCTACTGGCACATGCAGATACAGGCGACTGATGCCTGCAGCCCCACTCCAACCACTGGTACTCAAACCTCCTCTCTTTCAGACACTCACACACACACACACAGACACTATGCATCCCCCAGCAAGCGGCTGTGGAGACTCAGGCTATCCAACAGCTGGCCCCCAAGTTGCCCTGCCTCCCTGGTACCTCATGCACAGGCACGCACATGTAAGCATATGGGTCTCTCTGGTAGCAGACCTGTGGTCTCTCCAGTGCCTGACCCTCAGGCTCCTTGGTCTCTCCGACAGCTGGCTTGCAGCCCCTGGTCCCTCCAGCAGCTGGCTCCCAGTCCTTCTTGTCTCTCCAGTATCCATCCCACAGCATCCAGCCTCTCTGATGCCTGACTCCCATGTTTGGAAAAGCATACTGACCAGCAGTCTCTACACACAGCCAACCCCTTCTAGCTCATCAGGCAGAGGAACACCACTGGGGGCACACAGTACTTGCAATATGGTTAAAACCAGATTAAGCACTTTATCTGGTCAAATGCCAGCTTTTTCACTGACCATCCTTTGGAGAGGATGTTCCTGGGATTCCACGACTTTGTATTCATTTTTCACGGCGTGCCATAGGCAGGTGTTGCAATGAAAATTACCTTGTAAAGTAAAGATATGTTTTGTAAAACAGACAAGGTAGATGTAGATTCATTCACTCTTAGAGGAACTGGCTATACTAGGATCTGAAAAAGGTAAATAAAAGTTGCAAAATGGTGTGCTGTCACGTAATTTCAAATGGTAGTACAAATTTCAGAAATGAACAGAAATTCTCATCTACTTAGATACTGTAGTTTACAACTTGATTCATTCAGATTAGCTGTTAAAATTCCATTAGGGACTACCATTAGATGAATAAGGACTCTTGCAAGTGCAGGAGTGTTCACTTTGTAGAACTCAGCCTATAAGAACATGTTACTTATCCCAGGTCTGATACAGCAATGAAACAAACTGAACAAAGTATTTAAAGTTGAATGCTACTTTGAGCATAAGGAAACTGGAATTAAAGAACAAACAGCACATTTTACATATATACCAATCCCAGTATTACTGATCATTTTTTAATGCATTCCAAGCTTGCAACTACTATTCCTTGGAGACAATAGGTCCTTTGTCATTTTGATAGAGAAACATACAAAAGAGACATGGGAAGCTTGTTCCATCCACCCACGTTTCCCCATTATTGTTGGACTGCTCCCTTCAGCAAGTTTTGAAACACATTTTCTGGTTCAGTTTCACACAAATCCAGCATTTCTAGTTCCATTATTGATTTTTACACCACCATCCAAGGTGCTTCAGGGTTTGTAATTTTTTACATGACACTATGCTAATTTTTTAAAAAATTTTTCTTTTCCCACTTCTACCACTACTGTAGTTGTACAGGGTGTATTACTTTAAGCCACTGATATTAAACCATACTCGAGAAGACTGGCTGGTGGTCAAAAGTTGTTTCATATTGCCCAGTGCCTTTAATTAAAAAGCAGATGAGACCAATGCCAGCAACCTCACAAGAAGCTCCGAGTGCTGACAGCAGTTGCATTAGCATGGTAACTTTCGGAATTGCTCTTCTGAACTATCCATGTCCCTGGACTGCTGGGCTGGATTTCAAAATGTGCATTTCTGCCAGATCTGTGAGGGATAAGAAGGTTACCCAGAATAGGTCTCATAAAAGTAAAGCCTTTAAAAGGGTGCTGCTCCACAGAAGCAGTTACCCAGAATTACTGTGAAATCCAACTTGCAGAGAAGAGCTGGAAAGGAAAGAAAATGCTGGAATTTATTTTCTTGCACAAGACTGAAAAACAGGGCCTCTTTGAAAGACTTAATCTGACAGCAAAGCTTCCACAAAAATAACTCATGGTTTAGTGTCTCTATTGACAGCAAAAGGCATAGACCAAATATCAACACAGGCATACTCTAAAATGTGTGCTTGCAAGCTTAGTTTGTTGAGGAACCAAGAGCATCATCTGTAGCAACAGCAACTTCTCCCTGGATCTTTCGGAAAAGAACCCTGCCTACATTTCCACTGCCTTTTATCAAGTAATGGCTGCTCCGGGCTCTGTCCAAAGACACATGCTGGTGAAGGAGAACAGGCATAAAGATCCCTCTTGATCTTGGAATCTTGAGTCTTAGGGGGACACTGTAGTCCGTACCTACTGTGCAGCTCTGTTCAGCCACGGAGTGAGAACCCTGTTCCAGTCTCACACAGGAAAATTCCTGCCCACTCACAACTACCGAGTGATAATGAATCTGGAAAATAAATAAATAACTAAAATAGAGCTGAAACATTGGCTGGGTTTCTTCAGGCATCAGGAACCTGGGTGCTGAATCTTCTGTTATCACAAGCATTTGTGGAAGCCAAAAGATAGTTTCCATCTTCTGTCCATACCCATATGGAAAAATGGGAGCTAGACATAAAGTCAGCATCAGAAATTGCCCAAAATTACTCTGAGGTTGCTGAGAATTAGTCCTTTGAGGAACTGCATGTGCTAGCCTTTGAACCAAAGCAGCAAGTAGCATGTAGGTAATTTTTGTTTGTACAAATCCCAACCCAGTATCCAAAAAGAAATTTGGATCCACATTAAGAAACCTAAACTTAGGCTTCTACATGTGAGCCAGGTGCCCAAGATACCACCGCAGTCACTGGAAACTTAAGGGCTATTCAAAAACACCTAAAACTCAATTTCTACACTTGGTCAGCTGAAGAGCTGTAAAGCTACATCAAATTTTAAAGTCTAAATCTGCAAGCTGAACCCCATCCCCAAGTCTCTCTGTGGCAAACAACTGGAACTGTGCAACAACAAATGATTTTAGCAATAACCAGACTTACTCCAGGCTCTACCTGGAACAAAAAACTTCGTCACAGAAAGGCTGAACATGTGCTCATACACTAATGAAACAGGTGATTCCTGCCAAACAAAAAAAAAGATAAAATGAACAAACAATTCTTCCCTTGATTTGACAGGTCAGGTTTAAGATCTTGTTACAAATACAGTTTTTGACCTGGTTTATGGCATCATGCTCAGTGTGTGAATAACTAAGAAGGTGCTTGCTACCAGCCATCCAGAAGTAGGAGATTGAATTACATTAGAGCTTTTGGGGATTTGTTTTTAATCAATCACTGTCAAGGGACATCACTTTCTGCATGTCTCTCCTCTAGGGTACGTAGCAGTTCCCCCCTTTGAACTTACTTGTGACAGTCACTGCTCAATTTCAGTTTTTCTGTGGAATATTGGGACCTTCAGGTACATCCATATTGCAAACAGGATTGATAAAAATGTTGATTTTCCCAGAAATTGTACACAATTTGTTTGAGGGAGAAACTACACTATGGACCTGTAGGCTGGAGGCAGAAATGTGGACACTGACCAGAAAATATCACTGCTGGGAAATATTGGGATAATAGTTTTAGTAAATTAAAAATTTGATTCTAATAAAAATGCCTAAATATATTGTAACAGGTTATTGGAAAGGAAAACTAACTTTCATATATTCTTGTATGTTGTTAAAACTCCATAGATCTAATTTGTTTTACATGTGAAGCAGTGACCTGTTCCTGCTGTTTCAACCGGTTTTATTAATAAAGGTTTTCTGAGGTGAATGCATCTGATACCAAAGACAGTGTCTCTAGGAACTTGGATAGTTAAATTAGTTGTTTGGGGCTTTTAACTCAACTCTACCCTATTACGATTGAGAAATGTAGTCATAACATATGACATTGACTTGATTATTGTAACCAAGCTAGGAGATGGCACCTCTGGGCCTGTGATATTGGCCTGCAATGGTACACAACCAAAGGGAAAACACTTTTTTACTAAAGATGCTATCTTTTGGAAAACTTCACTTGCTTATCTGGTCAGTAATTAAAGAGTATGTGTTCTGACCTGCCAAAGAATATTAAAAGAGCTACCTGAAACAACCTTGCAAAGTACTTTAAACGTGTGCAGTAACAGAAATTATTTGGCCCACTCAGATCTTGAAGTTCAATACTCATTTACTGGAGTCCATAGTGAAAGATGGGTACTTCCAGGGGATGACTCTTCTCAGCTATTAGACTGTTAGCTGCAGATGGGATGAATTGTCTCTTGTTTCTCTGCACTAATTAAAGGGGAAGCCAACGTAACTAATACAGACTAAACCCCAGTTTTAGATGGTGGCAGCTGAATGAGTTCTTCCCTTACACTTTTCTGATTTGGAAACCAAACATTCTCTCTAGGGGAAAACTTTTCCAGGTATATACTGCAGGTGTATGCACCTGCATATGAGACTGCATGGTCCTATTCACTGATGCTTGAGCAGCTTTGTCACAAGGTAGGTAAAAGACTATGCTTTCTTTTGATGCCTGAGACATCAACTGAGAGTGAAAATGATCCCCACTAGATCCCTTGCACGCAGCACGTAGTTGTCACACATGCGAGCCCCTGCTACACAGTGCAGGTCTCAGTAGGTGGTGAACATGCTCAAAGTAGAATTGGGCATGGGCACTACCAATGAGACAGTGATGTACCAGACAGATCATTTCTTTTTCCTGGATTTTGGGCCACATGGGTCAGTTTGGAAAAATAAGTATTGGTCTTCATGCCAAATACTACCAAATATTTATGTTCATATGAATATGTTCAGAATTAGTATTGTTTTGAGTCGAAGACATTTTTCTTTTGGAAACATTTTATTGTCTAAAACTTAGAGCTGACATTATTACCACTCTGGTCCCCAGATAAAACTGTTTTTGCAAATGTAAAGGCTAGGGACTTACATCAGTAAGTAAAGAAAAGCTCTTGGAAACATAGCATGGGATCTTGGCTCCATTGAAATAAACGGTAAAATTGTCACTGACTTCAGCAGGACTGTGATTGCATACACTGCCAATGAATTTGTGCATGCAGCTGCTAAAGCAACTGTGAGCATCTCCAGTGTGATTTCTGAACATGAGAGTGAGAGTGACACACTTCTATAGGTTAATTGGTCCATGCTTTCACTAAATCTTCCCTTTTATTCCCCTTTAAAAATATTTTCCTTTTAGAGGAACGTACCACAAATGAAAATTGTTCTGCTGCTGTTCTTTGCAACACTGGATGTGAACTACATGTACTGAGTAGATGATCCACTCTGTAGGAAGTACAAGACAACAGGGAGTATTTCTCTCTCATTGTAAAGTAAATGGAGCTAAGAATTACAGATGAAGTGGCCAGAACAGGGAAGTACAGACATTGACTTAATAACCTGAGCATCATGGTTTTCGAATCTACTTGTTCTGTAATTGTGATTTAAACTATCTTCAATTCATCTTGGATTTACATTTATCTTGTTTGGTTTCTGCCCATGTATTTGGGAAATTTTAAAAACTGCTGTTTTCAGATTCACTGAAATATGAAAAAAACACGTCAGTTAAAAAACAAACAATATATGTGATAATAGAACACAGATACATTGGGAAAACATGAAGTGAATAGTCAAGTACATGGCACAGATCAGAGGTGTTAAATTAACACACAGTGAATATGCACAGTTATTCTGAGGAAATGAAAAATGATCAGCAGATCCACTCAAATCGATGCAAAAAAATTGACTCTGACCTGGTGCGTCTCTAAGAAACACAGGTTTTTTCTTTTTTTTTCTCCCTAGGAGAAGATGCTCTAAACTTCCTAGAGGCAGACACTTTAGAAATGATTAACAGCAGCATCAGTTGATCTTTGTGTAGTGTTTTAGAGATCAGTCTTCTCACTAAAGAGGGAGGTTAATAGATGCATCCAGATTACTCATTTTCAGCTGTTTCTAGTTTAACTAACATGTAAAATGCTATGTACAACAGCCATGGTTTGGAGGCATTGTTTCTACATTCCTTTTTTAATTTTAGCAGCTATATTTTTTCCTCTTAATCCCTATAATAATCCTGTTTTGAGGCATGGTTAATTATTTAACTTTGCCATTCTCTCAGGGAAATTATGGACTAACTTGCATGCATGTTATTAATACAAAGCACCATTTTGTTAGCTAATTTAGAATTTCACACCCACATCAAACAGGCAGATGTCTATAATCTATTATTTGTGATCCCCCTCAACTGCGCCGAGCGGACAGAGCACGCACTCCCGTTCTCCCTGCCTGCTGCGAGGGCAGCATCCTGCCGTCGGGTCCCCTCGGAAACCCAGCCCCGTGTACGCTGGTGCACCATCATTTGAATCTCTCAGTTTCACAGCCTTTCTCCCTTAACGCCATGCTTGGTGGACACAGCTGGCTTCTCCTTTCTTTTGGGAAGTTTTTTTTTTTTTTTTTTTGAAATTCCTTCACTACTGCTTGATTGCCATTGGATACACTCTGGCTCGGCATATGCTTCTCAGCTTAATTGTGACCATTTCTCACCCAGGTTTGGGCCCCACCAAACCAACTGTCAGAATTTCTCCCAGAAAAGGGGGAAAAGGCAAATTTTAACTCTCCTCCCAGTTGGTTTTGCTTTTAATTTAGAAATGAAGAGCGTATATTTATTTCAAAAGGTTACGTGTCCCTTTTCTTCATTCTTGGCTCTCACATTCATTTTGTATTGCAGCTACTTCATTTTAAGCCTTGTGCAGCACAATGTTGTTTCTACTGTAATGCTGTTTAATGTAGCAACACAAACCTGGCAAGTGACCTGAATTTCACAGATCAACTGCAACCACACAGGAGAGGTGGGGCCCTGCAACAAGAATGTTTTGTTTCCTTTCTTGATGTTCTAATTGCTGCCCATGATCCAACTGCTCCCCCATCTGACCTTGCATGCAATTTTCATCGCTTATTCTTTGGAGGCTGTCTAGATGTGTGACATGTCTGCAGTTCCTCTTGGTAGAATGCATATTCAGCACCTGATCAGCTGTGTGTCTCTGGGTGTGAGACAGTCTAAACAGAGTCGTAACAAATGAATTATGTGATGTACAGGGTGTCTTCAAGTATGTCATAAACATATTGTATAAGCCAGATTCAAAAGGCAAAGCCCTACCCTGCTGAATATTTTGCATGGACCATCTGAGAGCCCAGATGTCTTAATAGAGCTTCTTTCTTAAAGCAAGCAGGACTCTTTAGACAACCCAAGTGGCTGGAATATTGGTACAGGCTTGTAAAACCTGATGATGCTTTGAATACATCTTTCCTATGATCGTCTTTTTTCTAGCATTTTTCTTCACACAACACCTTAAGTCACTCGAACAGAGACATGGAAAGAGTGAGGATGAGTGTAGGGGATGTAGATGAGAAACTGAGATAGCATCAGCTCTTTTGCCAGTACTTTTACAATTCCATATATGTTGATTATATTCTGCATCCATCAGCCACTTTCTCTCAGGGCCAGAGCAGACTCTACCCGCAAAGCTTCTGTGCACTCTTGTTGAAACATGTTAAATTTCTCCTTTCATTTCCTGTGGTTTTTGTTAGCTAGAGGACTAGATCATTCTGGACTGGAGCATTCGTTTTCATTAAAAGTTGAAGATCACCTGATAAGTATGGATCAACCTAGCGGTAACTTAAAACTCTTGGTGACAGCTTTATTTACTCATGTTTCATGCACAGTATGTTCCTTATATCCCATATGCTTTCTCCCTCAGAAACAGCAACCTTACATTCACAAAAAATCAAGTTTTACCAATATATTTTTAGTATACATCTATACATTACTGAATATAGGTCTGACCTGGAAACCCTCCTGCACAGTTAACTTCGGGAATGAACAAAGAAACTTAATGTGGCTTTTTGGGGGGTCTATTTCTACTTTGTGAAGGGGTTCTTTTTTATAACAGGGGAACACCAAGCCAGTGACTGGAGCTGTCTGGGAGTGCCCTCTTCATGATCACCAAAGGAAGGGGGCGAGCCCTCAAATGTACTTTCTCTAATTTGGCTTTAAGCCCAGTCAGACAAACCTCCAGGAAGGGGGATTCTCTCAGGTCCCTTGCAGTCAGACCTCTGGTCCTCAGGGGCAGCATCCTTTTCCTTTCTAGAGCCACCTGACAGACTCCCTGCTGGGAAGATCTCTTCGTTTGTTAACTTCCCCATCTGCTGCTGCTAGCATGGTGCATCTAAAAGCCATCGCTGGCTGGCACTTTGCTTGATGGAACCAGTGTCCAGTGGCAAGGGGCTGCGAAACATTTATAGATCCTTGTTGTGGCTTCGGCCCAATTTACCAAACCAGACCGACAGATGGCCCTTCCCCCCTCTTCTCCCCCCCCAAAAAGAGGAGAGAGGAGGAGAAAGAGATAAAGGAGATTCAGAAGTTTAGAGTGAACTAAACTACTTTAATGAAGAATTAATATTAAAAATAAAAATAAAGAAGAAAATAATGAAATAGATACAATATATACAAAACCGTATGGAGCTCCCAGGACAACAGTCAAGTCACCGGCAGGCACCGGGGAAGTCCCAGACTGGACTCAGCGACGGATGGGAACTGGATTCCAGCTCTGGAGTCAGGAACACATGGATCGGGATCAAAGGCAGATGAACAGACGGAGTCCTCTCCAGACGTCGGTCATTGCAGGAAGACCCTTGACCCTTTGATCCCTCAGCTTTTATACTGAGCATGGGGCAGATGGGATGGAATACCCCAGTTGGTCAGGTTTGGGTCACCTGTACTGTCCACTCCTCCCCACCGATGTGATCCCTCTACGTTTTTCCATTTCCGACCCTCTAAGGGGCAAATAACGAAAATTGGCTGACCTTGGTTGTTATAGCAATAAGTATAAGCAAGGGCCTCCCTGCACACTGTTCCTTGGCATGGAGCACAAACATTGGTCTTATCATTCTGAGAACGAACAGTTTTCTCCACAATATGCCGTTAATTTCAGACAGTTAGAAGAAGCCTAGCTAAGATGTAAAATTACAGAACAGAAAATTGGTTTGGTTTTACTTCAAACTGGGACAATCCTCCAGCAAAGGAATGGAAAGACCTAAATGTACTAGATGCTAGGCTATGCTTCTCAAAGTTAGATGCTCATATTCACTTCCACCAACTGAAAATCTGCAGCAGTTAGTTCCTAAAATGTGTTCGCTTACCCTGTCCTGCTATGTATCATGGACTCAGCTTCAGATATACCCCATCTCATTCAAATATGGGAACACATGCTGAAACAAACCAGTCACAGCACTGACCTGAATGAATCATAGAATCATAGAATGGTTAGAGTTGGAAGGGACCTTAAAGATCATTGAGTTCCAAGCCCCCTGCCATGGGCAGGGACACCTCCCACTAGACCAGGTTGCTCAAAGCCCCATCCAGCCTGGCCTTGAACACTTCCAGGGATGGGGCATCCACAACTTCCCTGGGCAACCTGTTCCAGTGCTTCACCACCCTTACAGTAAAAATTTCACTGAATTTCAATTTCCTCCTCATATCTAATCTAAATTTCCCCTCTTCCAATTTAAAACCATTACCCCTTGTCCTGTCACTACATCTCCTGACAAAGAGTCCCTCTCTGGCTCTCCTGTAGGCTCCCTTCAGATATGGGAAGGCTGCTATGAGGTCTCCCCGGAGCCTTCTCTTCTCCAGGCTGAACAACCCCAGCTCTCTCAGCCTGTCTTCATAGGGGAGGTGCTCCAGCCCTCTGATCATCTTCGTGGCCCTCCGCTGGACCCATTCCAACAGGTCCATGTCCTTCCTGTGTTGAGGACTCCAAAGCTGGACACAGTACTCCAGGTGGGGTCTCACGAGTGCAGAGTAGAGGGGTAGAATCACCTCCCATGACCTGCTGGCCACGCTTCTCTTGATGCAGCCCAGGATGCGGTTTTCTATCAGTTCTATAGCTGGCCATATCTTAACCTTAAACAAGAAAGCCACAGAGGACTAACTTGTCTCTTTCCCAAAAGTCTTCTATTGCACAACTGCCAATAGACAGAGCTAGTATAACCCTAAAATCACATCTCTCTCTTTGGGGCATGCTTTCAAGGCACACAAATGTCCACTGATAGAACCTTGAGCTGAAACATGCAAATGCACCTGCCATCAGTGGCAAATCCTATTATTATTAATGCTAACATTAGGAGAATGTAACTAATGGAGTAACACATCTGGATTTGTAGCAGAAAAACATTGGGACTAAGGAAGTGAAATTATATTCTCAGGAATGAATTATTCACTACATGTGTACAACCAGCAGGAAGAGAACCACAGGCTGAGGAAAATATGTTCAAACTTACCAACAAAAATAAATACATGAAAGTATGATGTGAATATCAGCTACATTTCCTAGGCAAAAACTCCACATGGGGGCCTGAAATCCAACTGTATTTGCATTTTGACATATTATCACCAGAAAAGACTTAGCAATGCAGCCCCCGAGGCAAGGGAGTTCAATACTGCCAGGCCATCTGGGCTTTTTTCTTATGGCTGGAAAATTCCTCTGCTCCCAAATGTCCTACAGGATTGTATAGAGGGAAGTAAAGAGGGTAAATGAGGGATAGCCCATCTTAGAAGCAATGAAGCTATTGCAAGGAATCATCCAGACAAAAAGCCTGTACTCTTAAAGAAAGCAGAGATGGTTTTGTGCTGCCTCCCTCAACCTAAGTCATCCACTTCTTCCCCTTTCTTCCCAGTCTTGATGAGCTCACTATTATCTGCTGTAACTCTTCACAAAGCTGTTCCCCTTCCTCTCTTTCTCATTCTCCCTCCAAGCAGATCCCCTCTCTTTGATTTGCCATTACGCCTTACCCCAGGCACATCACTCCTCCTCACACACATACACACACACATACACACAAGTCCCGAAGAGAGATTACGATGCTGCATGAGTTAGTCTTCTTGAAGGCTGCAAAGAGTGGAATAAATGGGAAGGGTGCTAAAACGCTGTGGGTCTAGTTTGAGGAAGCAATTGAGGGTTGCACAATGCTTGCCTTTACGGGGATAAAGGAAAGAGTTACTGTGCTGCTCACAGAAGGTTCAGAATTTGGAAGAAAAAGGAAAGCTCTTTGAAATGCTGTCATGGGAGTGCCCACTTTGAAGTTGTGCTAGGAAACCTGACCTGGAGTGTTTATGCTCCTGGGAGAATTCAGCCCAGATGTGACAGCAAAAACTGTGATGCTCGAGCTACTGTTACAAGACCTTGCCATGAGGGAGCACTACATGAGTGGGAATGAATGGAACCAAAGTACATTTTGATCAATGAACTTATGCTGATATGCTTTGAATCAAAGAAAGAAACTTGGGTCTCTACTGATGCCTCCAAGCATGGCCCTGGGGCAATGCTGTTCCAGGAGAACAGAAGAGAGGCGCTTGGCCTTCTGTGGCATCTGTTGCAGGACTGACGGCTGAGCCTGAACAAAAACATGCCTGGCTCTAAGTAAAGTTTAGGGATGGCCCACGGATGTATGAAATCTTCAAGGCATATGTAAGCTTCGTGACTAAACAGAAACTGGTCTTCAGAAATACTTTTGCTTATATACAATATAACGTGTATAAATATGTGTATATATACAGACACATATATTAAGGGATCTGAATCACATGTTTGTATAATCAAGCCTAACGGTGAAACTACAAAGTTAGTTATTTGACTTTCAGACAATGAATGGCAGGCTCTTGGTAAATGCAAAAGTATGAGGCAAATGCAAAGGCAGTCTCTTATTTTGACTTCATTACAGAGAAGTGCATGAGAACTTGTGTGTTCATGCAAGTGGCATCTGACCAACGTTACAAGAGAGCTGAAAACCCTGTGCTCTCTTCTGGCTCACTGAAGGTCCTCAGAGCACAGCATAGGCAAATTTCAGTCAGGGCTTTGAAGAGACAGTTATTAAGGTGGTTTCTATTTCCACAAATGAGGGCCACTGCAGTAGCTAGAGGGAGCAGCTTCAAGACAAGTGGTGGGTAGGCTGGAAACAGACATCTTCAGTCAGGCATTACCCATGGTAAATAAGAAGAAAAGTCACTTTACGGATTTGCTAGAATGTGGAGCTGGTAGTCAGCAAGTTCATGTCAGACTGTTAAACAGGATTTCCTGAACGGGGACTATGATTAGTTTCCTTGCACATTGTAAGCCTGCAGTGCAAAAGCAGGTCTTTTGTCAAGAGGATTCTGCCAGCCGTGAAGCACGGTGGCCCACAGACAACCTCAGAAGTCTCAAACCATCTGGCTACTTTGATTTTAATGCTACATAAGAAAATGTCTCTATCATCTCAATAGCACCTTACATAGCCATTTCTATCCTTACCTTATTTTTACCTACAAGAGTCCACAGTAAAGACCATTTCAAATCCTAACCACCATGACTGCCTTCATTTTACACATCTAGTGGACATAAATTCTTGTCATCTTCTTTTATGCGAATGGCAGGATTTATTAGATCAGACAGGTCATTAAGTAATTTTTTTCTTTAATAATGTCTTTGATTCAGTGAACTCAAATTTATGCTCTGTTATAGTGTGCTAACAGCTATTTTTTGGCTAGGAAAGTCAGCAATAAATCTGAATTTAATAAACTGACAATAGATCTCAATGTGAAAGAGTTTCAAGGCACTAATTTTCTCAGTTATTTAAAAGCAGTGAATCCTTGCATAACTGAAAGACTAATCCCAAACTAAAAGCATACTCTCTATAAAAATATCTCATTGATCACAACATGCAATTCTGCTTAATGTGGAGATTATTTTAAAAGCTGTCCAGCAATTGCCCTGGTTACCAGTGGCAGCATGCTCTTTTCACCTGCCAAAGAGGAAAAAGAATTTGGGATTGTTCTTCTGTGAACACAGCTCTGTTCGTGAACAAGCACATACACACCTCTGTGTACACTCCTTCCTCCTCTTGCCACCCCCATTCTCTGCACACACACACACAAGCACACACACACACAAGCACACACACAAAAAAAAAGACTTGAAGCTGGAGAAGCATGGTGGAACATGTTGCCCAGTAAAGTTGTGGAATCTCCATCTTTCAAGATTTTGAAAACCCAGATAGACAAGGACCTGAGCAACCTCATCTTGCTCAGAGGTCTGCCTGGTTTTGAGCAGAGGGTTGAACCTGTGTCCACCAGAGGTCACATCCAACCTAAATTTTTCTACAATTCTGTGAGCTCGTCAGCTACCTGTGCTGTTCCTTGCTAAGAAATTTTTCAGGAGCTCCAGGCACACACCCACAGCTTGTCTACAAAGGGAAAATCACTGATAAAGCTACACAGATGTAGTTTTACCCATATATATGTCTCACTACAGATATTGTACGCACATATGCATATATATGTGTGTGCATGTGTATGTTTGTAGATGTGTCTGTGTGCATGTGTGTTTGTGTAAATGTTTTTGCATGTACGTAGTTTACAAACAAGCCCTTTGCCAGCGTACTGCCCCACTGGAATACCAATGCCTCCACCCTGCAAAAGATAAATGAGTTCTAGTGCAAGGGTTGTGGCTGGGAACTAAGATAGACTGGGCAGGTCTCTAAACATGCTCAAGCCAAATGCAGAAGCAGTGAAGACACAGGGCACAGCTTCACCAAAGAAATATTCACACTCAGGTCATGCCATTCCAGATTCTGGTCATCCCAGTGCATTGGGCAGTGAATAGTTCACCCCACCCTGTCTTGTGTTTAAAGAACTTGAATGAGGTATTATATGATGGATATGCATGCTGCATACAGGAATCACTCGTGACTAGGGGTTTTAATGACCTTGTTCTAATTTCTGAAATTCCCTCTAGCTACATGCCTATCATGAGTACTTGGGGTCTGTGTCTCCCAGACCAGTCTTAAGCAGATCTTTTAGGCCATAGATAAATTAAATACTTCATGTGCATCAAAGGACTGTATGTAGCTCCAAAAAGCCTTGGTTCGTAGAATGCCTTTGTAAGCTTCTTTTATTAAAGCCTGCCACTTTGTTCACCATCTTCCGCAGTGTTGCATCTGCCACTTATATAGCTTTGAAGAGAGAGGGCATGTGTTGAACTGCTCCAGAGCACTCTAAAACAAATGCACCAGAATGAAAAACAAGGCACCAGTCTTTTCCTATGTGTCTGGCCTAGATTAGACTCCTGTGTGACAAAGGTCGAGGAGGCAGAAGAACTGCATTCATAAGGGAATTGTCTTATATCTATGATGGAGCAGAAGATGAGGTACTCATTGCTACGAATGGGACCTACTCAGCCCTTCTGGAAACAGTCATAAGGGTAAGAATGTCACCTTTCGATATCTGAGCCCTATACTTGAATTTTCTTTTCACACCTCTCCACTTTCAAGAAGAACCCCAGTGAATCACACTGTCTGGCTGTAAAAAGGGAAACTAAAAGAAATGTCAAATGTCACGGTGGCTTTTTCACGTTATCTTTTTGTTGTTCAGACAGGAAGTAGGAGTGCATCCTACTCACGGCGCAGATAGGGGAGACAGCTGCCTCCAGAGTCTCTTTATCAGGAGCGACTGCCCCTTTCAGAGAAGCACAGGGTTGTTTTCTTTTCTTTTGACAACACAGTTTTGTTTTCTGGCTTCTATTCTACCAGCCTCGTTCTCCGAGAGGCAATGTTTCAGGGTTTCCTGTCTGCTAAAATTTGGTCTTTTTTCCACTTCAATCCACGTTTTGAACCATATCCACTCTCAAACCATAGGGAGTGACTGAGATGAAAAATATTTCATTTTAAGTTTGAAAGCCTGATTGTCATCTCACTTAATGCAGTAGGTTAGGAACTGCTCGAAATCTATGCCACACTGGGTAAAAGAGCTCAGACGGCTTTAATGCTTCAAGTGAAGGAGTAAAACAGCTTCTCTCAAGCTAGGCTTCTTCTTAGGTAAGGACAGTCAAAAGATCTTGCAGTCACATTTTCACACCACTCAAAATGAGCACGGCTGCAGATCCTCCATATGTATTTGTTGCCCCAACTACAGAACAGGTAAGCATTTTACACATCTCGAAGGGGAGATGGCCTGTCAGCTGCTTTCTGGCCAAATCCTTTCATTCTATTCACAAATGCATTCTCACTTGGTAAGGTTCAAAAGCTTTGTGCAGTCCAAAAGCTAAAGTACCTTGCAACTATAGCACATATGTCATAGTCTATGTGCTAATAAGGGTTGCAAAGAGCTGGAGCAGCCTGTGCAGATAGCTGCAGGATCACCTTCTCACACGTATGACTGGCAGGTTGAAAACTATCAAGTATCCTCAGACAGGCAAAGTTATTTCTTCTCTTCAGGAAGATTGACAGTTGCTGCCCAGCCCAAATCATCCTCTTTCTAGAGACTACAATTAATAACATGAAGAGATCAGTCAGTGATCAGACCAATGGTGTCTCGAGCAGACTCCCTCCTTGGTTTTGGCCTTTCTTTAGAGCTGAGGTTGAATTTCTCAGGGCCATAAATAAGCTCCTACAGATCTGAAAGTAGTGTTTGCAGCCCAATTAGCTTGCAAAGGCTCTTCAAGCAGTTGTTGATGATAGTAATCTGGGCTTGAAGTCTTGGCATATAAAGGATGCTTGTGATTGTAGCTCATGTTGTCTCACATTGGCTGAAGGCGTATAGAGAAGACAAGGGTCACTTAAGTGCTATCACAAACTAAGGCCTCTGACATAAGGCATCCCTCAGGTATGTACCCTATTGCCCATGTGCTGAGCTTTGTTAGTGAGATCATGCCAAAGCTCAGGCTAGAGAATTATCAGCTTTCTGAAAGAACAGCATTATAACACTGCAGACAAAGCGCTCTTATGTGCTTTGTGTTGTGCAAACTGAGACCAAGTGGTAAATGTGTCAGTTTAGGAGTGTTTTGGACTCAAGAAGCAATGGAATGTCCTTTATATCTTTCGTAATGAGAGTCTGTTTGGATTAAAATGATCTCCATGTAAGCAAAAAAATCACCAGCCTTCCCATTTCAAAGCTGGCAGGGCTTCTTACACAGGCCTCTATTCAAACAGTGTAGGGGAAGAGGAATAGGCGACTTTTTTGTTTAACTCAAATGACGTGGTGTGTATTTCTAACATAAAAAGCAAGACAGAAAATGAGGTCTGTCTGAGGCAAAAGATTTAGAAGAAAAAGGAAAGTATGAATGTAGGAAGCTGTCTGAAGACAAAGGCAAGGAAAATGAACACTTTTAGTCATTGACAGAACATGCATTTTTATGAGTGTTAACAGAAATTTGGTGTGATGATTCCTGTAATGACATCCTAGCCAGTACAGCTGGTCTACAGGCAGGAAGGGAAGAAGCTGGATGAACAGTGGGATCTATGAAAAGTCTTTAGAGCATGTTTTAAGAACAATTTCAGGCATTTTGGGAAGATGTGAGATTGACAACCTAGTAGGGTTGAAAACCATGGTTGAAAACAACAAGAAAATTCCAGCTGAAGAAATGCAAATCTATACATCATCTAAAAATAACTGCAGACAGCTATCCGACCAAAAACAGAGCCCAGGAAAGCACTGAGAAGCAGTTCATCTAAGCCAGGATCCTCTTCTCCAAAAGCTGGCAAAGCACAGTGCTGGAGAGGATATTGCAGAAAAGGTCACTATGTACAATTTTTCAACAAAGATGGATGTACGGAAAGCATATATTTAAGATAAAATGATCAAATACAATGTACTACTTCAGGCTTAATTCTTATGGACCCCTGCTATGAAATCTTAACTACCTCTTTCCCTCTATGCAACTTCCATCCTCCTCACAGAGAAAATACCATCCTCTGGCTATGTAAGGAAGTACCAGAATAACCTTCACAGTGCTTCCCTTTCCCCCCAGATGAAACTCAGCTTTCTGGTTTTCATATTACTCCCCAAAAGCTCTCCCCACATACTCACAGCACTTGCCTACCTGCTCTGCTTAGGCTCTTTTTTTTTGGTTTCTGTTCCGCTCACACTTCTGTCTGCTCCTCTTCCCACCTCTCACCTCACTCGGTAACAGAAACCCAGACCCTGCCTTGGCCTTCCCCTGTTGCACCTCTGATGACACTTGACCCAACCTGGCTGCCCGTCTATCTCCATGCTCCTCTTTGCTGCTCTCATGAGCTCCTCCTGCTATAACCTTTCATGGCAACATTTCTCTCGTATCCCTGGCAGTCTCTTGTATGACCATACCATCTCTAAACCCACTGCAGCCAGCCAGACTATTTTCTCCATCATCTCCCAGCACCAACAGAGACATGCCTTTTTTTCTGCTGTCACTATCACTGAAGCCACCTTTTCACAAAGATTCCTCTTCTTCTCTCACACACTCTTCCCTTTGTCTTTTTTCTCTTCCTCCTCTCTTTTGAACAACCCCAACATATCCAAGCCCTTTCTCTGCTCTCACATTGCTCTCAGCCATGACTGTCCCTCAGCCTGTGTCTCCTGAGAAATTTTGGTGAGTTCCTCATCCTCTTTCCACCCTCACGCATCCTTGGATGTGGATGCTCGTGTGCTGATGACAAGCTGGTCCTATAGGTGTAGCTTTCTTCACAGTTGTCTTCATGCTGTCTGTGGCCATGCCTCAACTTTCCCTCCCACCTAAAAGGCTGCTCACCAGACCACGCTCTCTCTCTTTGTTCCCTCTGTTTTAAATGCCCCCTCCTATCGTGTCCAAGTGTCTGTCAGCATTACCCATTGCTCCTGGATACAACCCCTCACCTGGCATTCATGCATCTTACAGTCCATCAGCAGATCTGTCCTCTCCCCCGACTAATAGCTTTCCTGATGCTCTCTTGATGCTGTGATTCTTTTCCCCCTTTTTTCCCACTGCAAGTTTTATACTGGCACTGGCTCAACTGCAACAACTGTTCCTCCAAGAGCAGGCTGACAACTGCCACTATGAGTTTGTTCTCTCCTTTTTCCATTCACCCGTTTCATGCAGCACTTAGCACAGTGGGCTTCTGGCCCATGAGCAAGGCATCTTAAACACTGCACTGAATGCAAATATAATCACATGGCTGTGGAAGTTGTTCCTGCCATTCATATGAATAGTTAACTGCTTTTTGTTAATTAACTTTTTGCCGCCATGAAGTTTTGTCACAAGCTTTATGCTGCTTACGACTGACCCTCTCCTGCAGGAATGGTTGAATAATAGCACCAGCTGGATGTGTCATAATTATCACAGCCTCGGCACTGTGGAAATATAAGACTTCTGGTGGGTGGAAGCAATTCCCTCTTTCTTTTCCTGTGTGCCTGAGCTTATCACAGGATGTCATTCAAGGTTAAAAAGCTTAGCATCCCTGTTGATCATGCCTTTCCCCCTGGAAAAAACATGTGATGGATATGATCAAAAAGGGTTGTATTTCAGCTGCACAGTCTGTTCAGGCTTGTCCTTCTTTACCTTACCCATGGTGTCCCAAAAACAACATGTGACCCTATGCACATGAGGGATTAATAACTGGGATTCCATTTTAGTGACACTGAGAACATCAGATCATTGTTGTGGGCCACTTGTTCAGAAAGCTGGAAGCAAATGAGCAGAATACTCAGCGATACTGCTTGCCTCGCACCAGACAGTAGGAGACTGACTTTGGATTTGCCACTTTAATGCTTAAATCATTAGGGAACATTGACTCTAGTCACATTTAAGAATTCCTTGCTCCGCAGCTGCCTGTGCCCCTTTCGCCTGCCTGTCAGTGATGTCTTCATGCTATGTTATGGAAAAAGGTGAATATATATTTCTTGTTCATAGATGCTAACACATGGAATTTCCATCTCTGTGTCCTCCTCTCTGTTTATAAAAAGATGCCTTAGGGCATTTCTGTTTGAATGCTACATTTTCTAACACAAACATAGCTGACCTTATATTTATACTTCCTTAACATCCCTTTCTATTCTATATTTGCTGTAAAATTCAGCCAAGATCAGGAAGACAGAGGAAATGGTTTAGACTTCTAACCCAGACTGGTAATAACATTAACCATAGAATCATAGAATGGTTAGAGTTGGAAGTGACCTTAAAGATCATTGAGTTCCAAGCCCCCTGCCATGGGCAGGGACACCTCCACTAGAGCAGGTTGCTCAAAGCCCCATCCAGCCTGGCCTTGAACGCTTCCAGGGATGGGGCATCCACAACTTCCCTGGGCAACCTGTTCCAGTGCCTCACCACCCTTACAGTAAAGAATTTCTTCCTGATATCTAATCTAAACCTCCCTTCTTCCAATTTAAAACTATTACCCCTTGTCCTGTCACTACATCTCCTGACAAAGAGTCCCTCTCTGGCTCTCCTGTAGGCTCCCTTCAGATATTGGTAGGCTGCTATGAGGTCTCCCCGGAGCCTAATGTTTTGAGCAAAGATGACGTACTGCAATGCCAGTTGACCATCCTACACTGAGTATATGCTTGGAAAGACTGTCTTGTCCTCCTTCTTGAGGATATGGTTATGCTTCAGTTTACCTAGATTTGGGATTGAGGCCTTACATACTCCATAGCCAGCTCCACTCTAATTGTACTGGCAAAGTTCCTAGATTCTACAACAATCTGGTGGAGGCAAAAGCCAATTCTGCCACTGCTTCTTTTCTACTGTAACAAAGGATATGTTTAATCAAATAAATATCAAGATTAACAATGAGGACAGTGCAATGGTATCTCCATTACTTCTTCAAATATCACTTTTCCTTTATTTAGCAACCTCGGTTTTCAGTACACCGAGGGTTTTTTTACATCAGCAGCTTTTGTCTGAGTTGTTGCATTTGTAGGAAGGACTCTCCCCCAGGCAAAATCAACAGGATACTTTAGAAAAAGGACATCGCTGTTTAAAACGATGAGGAAGAGCTTATAACAAAAACTGGTCTAACAATGTGTACTTATTCCTAGGTTTACATATGAGATCCCTGCGCTACCTCATTTCTTACTTGCCAATGATTTGCATATTATTGTCTCCACTAATAGAATATGTCTGTGCTCTTCTGCTGACATATCCCCTATTTATTTCTTCTTTCTTGTGATATTACCAGAGTGCTTCACAAATACAAGTAAAAACAGATTTTTGCTAGAAAGCTACAATGCTGTTTTGGTATACGGTTAAAAAAACCCAGAATTGTGGACTTATTTCTGACCTTCTGAATGCAGGGCATAGTCTCACATTTGCTGATTGTTAAAAATGCAGATAATTTTAATGTAAATTCCTTGGAAAAAGTAACTAAGTGAGCTGCAGTATTCCTTTGCCTGGACTGACCTTATGACTAAAACACTGCCAAAATTTTACACATTTTCCTGTGGTCTGTTCTCCAGACAATGAGATCCAAGCTGCCAGATTTTTCATTAATTAGTTCTTCAGTGTATGGTAGAAAAGCAAGAAGAATATAAGCTCAAATGTGTTTGTTTACTTAACCTCTGCTTCCCCTTAATCTCCAGGTTCCACATTTCTTTAGCAAATAACTTTTCCTCCATTATCGCAAAACTACAGTACCTCCAGCTTTTTTCTTTTCGTTCCTTGTATGCTTTTGCCCTTTTGCCTTCTCACTTGTTACTGTTTTCCTGGTGTGTTGATATCAGGACACCCTAATCCAGTGACTGACATACCCCCCCACCTTTTCCACGGGACTGCCCTTCTGTAGGGTGAACGGATGGGTGAGGGAAAAAATTTGATTTTTCACCAATACAAAATGTGCGTGAAGGTAGCTCTGTTAGATGGATCAGCTCTGGAAAGATGGAAGAGCTTCTGTCAATACGTTAAAGAAAAGGGAGCCATTCTGAGGACGTAAAGAAAAGAAAACCACCCGCATCTCTCTCCTCCGCCTCGCCCTCTTGGTTAACTCCGTAGGAGTCACTGCTGTTGTTGGTGTTCCTGGGGAAGAAGGAAACAGAAGTGAGAGCCTCCAAAATATGTCAAAAGAAAAAAAAAAAAGGAAAAAGGAAAAAAAAAAAGACAAAAAGGGGGGGAGAACTGTCTGAGCCATAAAGAAGGTACACAGAGAAAGGAGGAAAGTAGTATAAAGTGTACCCCCTTTGGAGAATGCAGCGGGGCACAAGCCGGCCAGGGGAATGCGTGGGGGCAGAGCAGCAAGGAGACTCGCTGATACTCTTGTGAAACCTTTCCCGACCCCGGCGGGGCCAGCTGTCACGTCAAAATAGCACAGCAAAATGCCTGCATCCTCTGCTGCCACCTAGCCCCATCCCCGAGAAGCTCCCAAGGTTTGCGGGATGGTGGAGCCTCCCGCCGGCTGCCGGTCCCGGCAGCCGGCGGGAGGCTCCACCATCCCGCAAGCCCGGTGGTTGTGGCCATCCCGGCTTTTACGACCAGCTACCTCATCCTGGCAAATGCCCCTCACCCAAAAATGCTCCGGTGAGCTGGTCGCACCTTGTGCTCGGGGGACCACTCGCAGGAGCTAAAAAGAAATGATCAGGGTAAAGGGAGATCGAGGTGAGAGATGCTGCACTGGTTTTGGCTGGGGTAGAGTGAATTTTCTTCATAGCAGCTAGCGTGGGGCTGTGTTTTGGATTTGTGCTGGAAACAGTGTTGGTAACACAGGGATGTTTTGGTTATCGCTGAGCAGCGCTTACACAGAGTCAAGGCCTTTTCTGCTCCTCACACCACCCCACCAGCGAGTGGGCTGGGGGGGCACATAAAGTTGGGGGGGGGGGGGCACAGCCGGGACAGCTGACCCCAACTGACCAGAGGGATATTCCATGCCATATGACGCCATGCTCTGCATATAAAGCTGGGGAGAAGAAGAAGGAAGGCGGGTATGTTCAGAGTTATGGCATTTGTCTTCACAAGTAACCGTTGCATGAGATGAAGCCCTGCTTTCCTGAAGATGGCTGAACACCTGCCTGCTGATGGGAAGCAGTGAAATGAATTCCTTGTTTTGCTTTGCTTGTGTGTTGTCTCACCTATTAAACTGTTTTTAGCTCAACCCACAAGTTTTCTCCCTTTTACTCTTCTGATTCTCTCCCCCGTCCCACCGGCTGGGGAGTGAGCGAGCAGCTGCATGGTGATTAGTTGCCAGCTGGGGTTAAACCAGGACAGATGCCAACACAGGAAGATTTGCATAACCTGGTTTATGCTGTGTACTTATGACACGGTTTGGTAGGCAATGCACCATTAAGACAGACAGACCTTAGCATAAGTCAAGAGAGGTGAAAATTTGAGCTGCCTGAGTTTTTCTGGCCCAAGGCTCTGCACAGATCTTTGACCAGCAAAACTGATACTGCTGTCCTGCCGTGCTCGTAACTACATGTTGCCAAATCCCTCATTCACCTTCTCTGCTGTCCAGTTGCTTTCCTTCTTCCTGGACACCACTCTTCTTCCAGGCTTTGCAGGCCTTCCTTTTTCCTTACACTACTTTTCCTTCTTAAGTGTATGCCTCTTGTCTCCCCCTTCCTGCTCTGACATAGGAAGTTTATGGTAGAAGACTGAAGGAGGAGACAGCAATCCTCAAGAATCAAATGGAGAATAAGGAGAGGGGCTAAGAAGATGGCCATCTTGGGAAGGACAGGCTGAAAGGAAGAATTTTTCTAATAGTTCCCAAAGATTGTTTCCTTCAAGCTGTCCCATGTCATGGAAGCCACAGAATGAGCAATCCTGCTCATGTAACTCCTTTTTCTGGGCAAAATGTTATGTACTTGGTTAACAGCCCATAAAGTAAACATAAATCCCTAAGCCCAAGAATGTCATTTCAGCTAGGAGCATCTATATCAACATCACAGTGACTTTGCTTGGCTCCTGTTGGTGTGTCCTTGAGGTAAATACATATATGATTTTTTATTCATCTCCATGAGTTTGGACAAGGTCTGCACCCAACTCCCAAAAGTCACTGTAGTTCCAACTCTAAAGCAGGGAGAGTATGTGAGATCAAACAAGGTAAGCTCTGAGCTTGTAACAATTAATTTTTCAGCTTTATTCAAAAGTAGAATAAGCAACATTAATCCAGGAAAGCTAGTTATCATGCAGTAATACCTACAGGGCCCGGAACTGTTGAATAATTTAGAGTAAACTTTGCATTGAGTGCCATGAACTATGCTCTAAAAAAAAAAGAGTACACAGTGCAGTCAAATCAGTTAGTTCAGCTTGAAATATCTGGGTCCTGATCCAGGATTACACCTGTATTTAAATCATATTACCCTCAGTCTACATTTCCATCTCCAGCGAGAAGTGCCCATCTGCCTCAATCCAGGCAGAGCAAAGTCCAGTACAGCCTTAGCTGTGCATTCCAGTGCAGGGCTCGGGTTTCCTCTGTGATGTGCATGTGTCTTCTCCACACACACCAGTCCTGTCCAAATAATACTGGAACCCTGACTGACCTTTCAATATTAATGACAACAAAGCACTAGGAGAGAGGTTTTCAAAGCTGCTGAAAGACATAGATAGGTATCTCATGGGATTTTTGAATGTGACTAAATAGGCCAATTGGCTGACTCCCACTGCTTTCATGAAATCAGTAAGAGTTTGGTACATAACTCAGGCATGTTTGGAAACCTTGCCGCAAGCATCTTTGAATTACTACAAATTTTGGGACATTTGGCCTTACTTACAGATGAGGTCTGCCCAGGCACACAGTAAAACAAAAAAAAATCCTCCCAAATCTGGTGACAGCCTAGTACCTAGTACATGAGAGTGCTCAGAATAGCTGGGTTGCTCCAGACAAGACATACTGACTCAGCTTCAGCTTTCGTTTCATATGCTTTGTGTGCCAGATTCAGACCCAGCAGAAACCGGGCCAGCGCTATTTTACTGAAGCCTGAGGCCTGGAGAGCACCTGCAATTGGAGCAGCTTCTTCATATACTTGGTTTCGGAAAGAAACAGGAAAAAGACAGGCTCTGCATCTCCACAGGTTCTTCCCTCCTCTCCCCTAGTAACCTGGATCATTTCTGGCAAGGACTGCCAAGTAGCCTGCAACCTGAAGCGATGCGCCGGGGGCCTCTCACTTGGGAGTGATAACCAAATTGTGGGCTGTGATCTGCTCACCACCATTTTGCCTGTCACTCCACATGCAATGCAGGAGACTACACTTCATGAACAATGTCTTGAGCAAAGATTTTTACCTCTGCCACAGCAGATAAGCAAAGACTTGCAAGAAGCGCAACTTTTGCTGAAGTCAGTTCTGGTTCGAGAAGTAATTGTTCACAGTTACATGGTATGGCTGTCTTCATTGGGAAACTTTCATTTACTTTAATTGTTACGTGAAAATAGACAAAAGCTTTTTAGTGTTTCTGAATTTCAGTCTGCTGTAGAAATCACAGTTCACCACTGAACTCATCACTAGCATGTGAAAAATATTTTGGGAAGTCACATCACACAGGTCTTCCCCACAAGTCAACGCACTGAAAAAAAATATGTATATTATGTATATTGCTCATCACTTCTGCACAGATCTGGGTTCACTGAATTTGAGCTTTGATTCATTTTAGCCACATGGCCAAAATGATCTGTATGAATCTGTCCAAAATTGTCTGCCTTTCTATTTCATGCTCATACTTGCATTCAGCACCAGATGCAAAGAGGCACTAGAACTGATATTCATCTTCTGGTTACTCAGAACCAAGCCCCCACTTCCATCAGTATTTGCATTCAGGCTGGAACAGGAGCCTGAATGCACCCTGGCTGGGAGCTTGATGTGAAGCTCCGCATTTACAACCCTGTCACCAGATTAAATCAAATGGTATGTGGTCCATAACACTGTCAGGAAGGTAGGGTATGCCGTTCTGCATCTGATTAAGAGTGATATATTCAGTCAACCCACATAATAATGTTGGTTTAGGCCTAAAATGAGAAACTGTTGGCAAATATAATAATCTTCTTTTTCAAATGATGAAGAGGATGTGCAAATACACCCAGACTATAAAACCCTAGCCATCCTGACGATACAGGGATATCGGGATTGGGACTGCGGTTCTTTATGGCCTGCGTGCTCTGCCTTTTGCCTCCTGTTTGTTGTTTATGCTTAGGAATAGAGCTGTGGGGGACGGGATATTTAGGAATTGTCACCACACAGATGACATATGGGTGCTGCCTGGCTCATGGCATCTTTATGATGGTGTGACTTCTAATCCAGACATATGCAGATTAGCAGCGGGCTCAGTCATGCTGAAAGCATTCAGGGCTTCCTTTTAAGCACCGATCCCTTTCTGACTGTCAGCGATGTGACTGTCAGCTACTGTTTCCTGATGTCTCTCTCACATGACTCCCGAGTGCCGTGATACACCGTGCTCGGACAGCTATCCCATTTCCAATCAGTGTACGGCGGCAGCAGACAGTAACGGGAGTTTCTGTTCCTGGATGGGTGCCACAGTGTACTTGGAGACATTTGCTGCTTGCATGTGAGTTTTGGAATCCCCTTTTACAATCAGGAGGTCTATGGAAAAAGAAATCCCTACCACAGCATGAACATAATACTGGCTCTGTGTGATGCCAAGAGAATTAATCCCCTTCAGCCTTAAGGCTGTGTGCCTACAGACTCCAAATGTCCTGGTACACTCAGCACATTTCTCTCGACCTTATGCATGATTTCTTGATAATTAAAACATCACATGACAGCACACTGCACTGTCTTTGAGTTATGAAACTGGGGCTTCACATCAGTAGAAAAATCTGGCTATTTTTTTTAAATCACTCACAGGAGAATGGAGAAGCCCTTGTTGTGAACTGCAAACCTGATGGTACAGTAGCTTCCAAACTCGGGGACGGGTTGCCTTTATCTTGGTTAAATGATGCTGCAGTTTAAATGAAAACATCTCAGTTTAATTTTCATCAAAAGACCATGGATCTCTATCTGTAAGTCTCACCAGCAGCAGAGCCCACAGTGCCACTTAATTCAAGGCAGGACTCCACTTAAGGTGTTTATAAAGGAGCAACAGGTGACTAAATGCTATGCTGAGAGGTACATCAGAAACACTTTTGGCAGACAGAATTTTTGGTTTTGTCTTTTGTACCAAGTGCTGAACATGTTTTGAACCTAAAGAGGTGTTAATGAAAATGAAGATAAAGAAACCATTACTGTTAGCGTCCCTCACAACTGCTTGGTTTTGAGTTTTGGACTCCTTGTTCTTGCTGTGTGGGGAGAAGGCAGCCTTCCCACAGCGGGGGGCTTTAGAGCTCCTGCAAAGGCATATCTCCCCACGTGTAAACTATTGCCAGAAGTTTTTCTTTTTTTGGCATTACAAGGTAATTGATGCATGTTTGGGGCTTTACAAAACGTTGGTTAATATATACAACAGTTGTCAAGGTAGGAAGCTTGTTCAGCCCTGCTGCTGTCACCATCCCCTCTCTCAAAAGCTGCTTGGGCTGCCATAGGAGATGCTACAGCACAAGGAGGCAGCGAGCAATGGGCAGAATGCAGCCAGCAGGGATGACCAGTTAGCCCACCGGAAGTCATGACCGGCAGTGAAGGTGGCTGCTGTTGCTGTTCATGGGAATGAAGAGCTGCTCAAGGTGAAGGTGAGGTTCCAGTTCCAGCGCAGAGCCCCCATGTAGCAGCAGTGCATGCTCCAGGTGTTCCCAAAATTACACTCTTTTCCAATGGACAACGCATCAGCCTGTCCACCAGACAGTCCTGTGGCCAGCACAACTTTCATACCTGAAAGAGGACAGGGCTATCGCCAAGGGTCCTTGTATGAGAGGAAGGAAGGAAGGAAGGAAGGAAGGAAGGAAGGAAGGAAGGAAGGAAGGAAGGAAGGAAGGAAGGAAGGAAGGAAGGAAGGAAACAGAGATGCTTCTCAAACAAACGATACAGTTTTCTTCCCTTTACCATCTCCTACTGATTTTTTGTTTTGTTTAACCCTTCTTTGTATCATTCACAGCATGTGAATAGGTCAGTGTCTCTGTGCCCTGGTTGTCCATCAAGCATAATTTAGACATTCAGATTACTGCAGAGAGGAGAATTTGAGCTGATGCCATGCATGTATGTTAAAAAGGACCACTAGAAACTGAAGTCATGTTTTGTTGCCTCCAATCTGGGTATGGCAAATAGCTGTGGCTGTTTGGCAAAGAGGCCCAGCAAATACTTGAGACTTAAGGAATATAGCAGGGATGAGATCAATATTATCATACAGAGACTTGTGAAAAGTCAGTATACTTCATTTTTTGATACAGAAAGATCTCCTTTCTGTCGAACTTCCAAAATGCCTGGTCTATAAAACACGTAAATTCAATCACATGATTTATAAACACTGCAAGAAAATTACCGTTTTCTGCATGTTTCTATAAATGCAGTTCCTGTAGGGCTTATGGAGAGGAAGCTTCAGGTTTCTCACTTTCCTTCATTCTACTGAGTGGGGACCACACGCCCAGATCAGCTGATTGTGGCTCACAAGAGCAGCGACAGAGAGGTTGACCACAGGTCCTCCTGCCTGCTGCTCTGGTCTGCCAGCCACCGGTAATGCGGGCACAGGACCACAGAGCCCCTTCAGCCTGGAGGGACCTCCGGTGGTCACCTAGTCCAAGCTCCTCCTCCACTAGGGCAACTTCAGAGTTAGATCACGGCTAATTAACAACAAAATGAAACACGACAGAAACACCGGGGATGTGCATCTGCGTTGGATGTGCAGCATCAAACAGAGAATTCGGAGAATTTCATAAGTACATTCTCAGTTAACCACTACCTGAAGTTTAAAGGCATATTTTAATGTGACACTGATTCATGATCAGCTTTTTCAGATAAATACAGCATACCCAGAAGCCAGCAATTGTAAGCTGCTCAAACTCAGTAACAAATTGACCAAAGGAAACTTACTGCTTTAATCCAAACACAAGCAGCCAAGCAGCAGTCAAAAATCCTGATACAGTTGTCAAACATAGCATAATCTTGGCTTTTACTTTATTTCAGATTTTTTTTATTTTTATTTTTTTTAGGAACTGTAATTTAACCTTGTCAAGTCGGAGTTTCTGGGGGTTTTTTTTGGGAGGGACGGGCTCTCTCCAGATCAAAGCAGAGGCATATGAGGAGAGAACTGAGAGCAAGCATGTGCTCTCGCAGTCAGTGTCGGGCAGCTGAGGGTGACTGAATCTGCTCCTCATTTACTTCTGTACAGCTGGGGGATCTCTAACGGTACGCTGCTTGCTCCGCTCGTATTTCCTTTTTACAGGGGAGAGCCTTTCATCAGAAAGCTGGAACAAACTGCACCTTTGGTTAAACCATCATGCATGCTAACCGTTGCTTCCTCTTTCCCAGTATCTGACATCAGAGCCGTGCTGTTTGAGGAAGTCACAGTTACAGCAATTGTTTCTGACCGCTGCTCCCTTCTATTTTAGTCCGGCTGAGAATGATCCCATCCCTTTATGCTCTGCTTCTGGCTAACTAGACTGGTATCTGTAACCTGTACATCCAGAAGCATTGTTTGAGAAGACCAGAGGACAACAAGACATTTCTGTGCAGAACAAAGGAGCAGAAGAGGAAAGTGTGCCTCTTTTTTTAAAATTTATTTATTTTGTATCGATTTGAAATTCTTTAGCAACAACAGCGCTTTGACTGATGTGAAGTCACAATGAAGTCGCAGTCGACTTGGTGGTGTGATGAATGCTCCTTTGACCTTTAGAGATGGTTGGCCTCATTCCCCCACCGCTGTGCACCTAGGGTTGTAATTTATACCTGTGGCAAAGTAGTTACCAAATCAGCATGGCAGCAGTTTATAGCGCCTTGCGTGAATCACAACACAAGGAACGAGGCAGGGGGAAATCAGGCCCAGTGCCTTCTCCCACAAGGCATCAAAGAGAGGATCTTTTATAATTTACTACAATGCCGCCTAAGCACCAACCTAAAGCGAGGCCCTGCCGGGCACCCTACAAACACAGAATAGCAGATGGCCGCTTGCCACAGTCCGAGGGCTTGTCCACGGTGGGAAGGCTACTGCTCATTAAATGAAGGTGTGCGTGGGGAAAGTGGCTCTTTGTGCTCCGGGAGGAGCCGCTGCAGTTTGGGAGCTCCCGGGCTGAACACAGGCGCTGTGTAAACCTGTGTGCTGCACAGCAGCGAAGTCAAAGGGCTGGAGCCCCACTTTGTACCCCTCCTAAACCCACCCTGCCTCCCGAGCGGGTTAGCCCTGTGCAGAGAAACCTTTTTAACCCTTTGCAAGTTGCAAAAGCCTGGGAAACAAGCGAAAGAATTATGCAGGGGAAGAGGTTTCCAGAGCTGTGCACTTAACCTTGAAAGAACAGTGTTGGCCACATCTGCAGGGCCTTGCTAGATCTGAAGGTGCCCTGAAGTGGAGGAACCTACCCATGTCCACACTGAAGGCCCTCAGGCATCTCAAATCCCTCCTGAGTTGGAGACCAGCTCTGTGCTCTCTGGCCTGATGTCAATCTCCAAAGCCCACCAGGAGGGAAGGGGTCCACCATCAAAGCCCTAGTCATCATATCCTCAAGACCATAGTCACCCCATAACCTCACTGTGAAGCCCTACAAAGGGGTCCAGCCTTACCTAGCGCTAAGATCAACCAAAAGCAGATCTAACTGATCATATGCAGGCATGCCAGGGCTGGGGTAGGGGGGTAGAAATCAATCCATCATCCCTCTGCCAATGACTGAGGGCCAAAATGCCCCTTTTCTGAAAAGAGCACGCAGGCTTAAACAGAAATAAGAGACGTCTTACACAGCAGGTGTTTTGAACACATGAGCTGCTGGGCCCTCACAGGGAGATGACTTTTCAGGTGGTTCAAGGCAGGTTTGCAAAGGTGTCTCATGAAATGTGCCTCCAATAAATACAGTGATCACACAGTCCCAGGGTCTAGGAACAAAACAAGAAACACAACTCCCAACTTCTTCCAGCAGTCCAGGGCACCTCCCAGGACTATTTTTCTTTAGGGACATGTGTTTGAAGGACTGATACACGGCAGTTTCTGACTCCAAGAGAGCAGCCCAAGCAAGTGCCCTAGGACAGGGCAATTTGGGCTGGGAGTCACAGCCTGTGACCATAGGAGATGGCTTGTCTTGCCCTTTGTGAGAAAAGTAGAGCAAGCCAGAGAGCAAGGTCTGACCAGAGCCTACGAAATGAATACACAACTGTGCAGCCCCTTTTCTGTCTTCTAAAAGCCTTGCAATTCCCCCATGTATACCTAACATACTAATTTTGAAAGTACCCAACAGGAACTGGGATTTGGTTTATTTGCAGTGTTGTGATAGGCCAGTTTGTAGGAAACCTGTGTATAATATTGTCCCAGACTCCAGGCCTAGGCAGGCTCTGTGTGAGTCCAGGAGGGCCTGTCCCTCATGCAAAAGGCAGGGTATGTTAAAATGGCCAACGCACCATTGTTTTGCACGTACACACTTGCAGCTGCACAGAAAATACAGCAAACAGTGGATATGCTGGGGGAGCCAGCATCAAAAATTCACCCGGCTCTGACGTGCATGATAAAATGGTCTCCGTGGAGTAGACAAAATGCCATTCTCTAAGACTGTATCTAATGCCACCCCACTCCACTCCTCAGTCCTGCCGGGATTAAGCCCACCAACAATTTCACAGAGGTCCCCAAGACACATAACTACATCTCTGTCCCTCAAGTCTTGCCTCCTCTGTGGCCAGAAAACATCCTCTGCGTCCCAGTGACTCCCTGCACTGCAGTTCTTGGCTGAAGGCAGAAGTAAGGTAAGGAAATGGAGGGGACAGCTACCTTCTGCTTCCACAGGCTCTCCCTACTTCTGAGATAACTTCTTGCTTTTAAAAGCACCCAAGAGATATGTACTGTTTATTTAGCAAAACTCTGGGATTAGTTAACTTAAACCAAATAGTGGTTTCGAACCAGTTATTTGTTCACAGCCCCTAATGCATACCCAGATATGATGAAGCCTATGAGGTGTCTTGAGTATAACTCAGCGCAGAGTTTGTCCTGTGTGGTCCTTACAAGTAATGGTGCATGAGTCAGCTGGCTAACCACTAGAAAGCAAAACCATAATCCTCATAAGCTTTCAATTAGAAACAGTAAATTAACAAAGCCACAATCACTTCTTAAAAGCTTCTTTTTCAAAGCAAGCCTTTTCTGCTGTCCTTTCTGATTTCTTTCAGGATCTCAAGGTGAGGACGAGCTCCATCTCCTTTGGAGAGATTGGAGGGGAGAGCAGGGCCAAGTGCAACCTAGAATAGCAATGAAGAACATCAGGAAGATTTTGGCTGGAAAAGGTCTCTGGAGGTCTCCAGTTCCACCATCTTCTCAAGGCAAGGCTAGCTTCAAGGCAGAACAAGTTGCCTTGCAAGCTGTCAATGTCTCCACGGACAGAGACTCTGCAACGTTTCAGAGATCTGCTCCAGTGTTGGACTAAGTCTCCTGGTGAAGAATTTCCTTCCTACAGTCAGAACTTCCCTTGCTGCATCCTGTGACCATTGCCTCTTGTGCTTTCCCTAAGCAACTTTGAGAGGAGTCTGGCTCTATCTTCTCTGTAACCCCCCTTTAGACGGTGGAGGACGGCAATTAGATCTCCCCTTATCCTTTTCTTCTCTGGGCCAAAACCCCCATTTCTCTCAGCCCACCCCGCTATGTTACACACTCCAGCCCACAGCAGAGGAGCATTTTACTCAAAATTAATGATATTATTCCACTCCTGCAGAGGTCAAAACCAATGACCTCAGATGTCACCCTGCATATTTTAATGATAAAATACTGACATTTTAAAATCATTTGAGGATTTTTCTCTCATTCTATATAGGTTACATGGCCATATAAAACCACAATAAATTAAAAATTATATGGAGTTATGTTTTATTACAAGTTGAATAAAACACAGCAACAAATCACATCCTAGCAGGTGACCATCCCTCTCTGCTAGGTATTAAGCCTGCTGCTTGGCCAGCTGAGCTACACTAAGCATCAGACAAAACCTGAAGATTGATTAGACCCAACTGGCACCTGCAGAATTAACACCTGCAATTTTGGTAGGCTAGCTAAACTAATTGAACTGAGCAGCACAAAGCTATCAGATTTCACTCCTTCTCTTTTCACACATAACTCTTGACGTCCTTTGCAAGCGGTTGTGAGAAACTGCATATTTGATTTAGTTTGAAATTCGATCATTTTCGCAGGTGACCGCAGCTTTGTAATGCAAACATGGAGATATCTCTTTATTCTCGCTGCAAAACAGAGCGGGTTTGGTTTTTTGTTCTGCTTTAAGGAACTGCCATTGGATATTCAGTGACAAGCCGTTTGAATAGATAGATTTAATTTTTGCTACAGCCCTGGTTACAATAACACTCCCAATCCCTACATCTCTTGTAATTACCACCCAGCATTTCACCCACAACTACATAACAGCCTCTCTTTCTGTATATTTAATCACCTTCTCCTAACCTCCAACTCAACTAATGGAGCTGCTGGTTGATTAGCAAACAAATAATCACCTGAGTGCCAGATACAGACAGCTGCACCCTGTGTGTGTCACTCACAACCCATCTGCAGAAGGCAGCAAATGCCAGATGCTTGTCTTGGAGCAAGCTTGGCAGCAGAGCACTGGACACAGAGAGTGGTGCGTACCTGCTTGCGTGTGCCTGTGCGGATGCAGAGAAATAAGAGCAAGGAAAGCTCGGAAAATGTTACGGAAAGGAGATATTTTTTAGCTGCTCTTCTCTCATGGCTGATTTGTTTCTTCGTGTTTCCTCAGTGTCATGAGTACCATACCATCTGCTAAAGGCAAAAGTTTGGTGCAATCCCAGGTAGTCAAAAAATGAGCTGGTTGCTCAGACTGTGCAGTGAGAGCAGGTTTTGTGAGTGGCCCTGACTAATGTGGTGTGTATGTCTCATGAGTTATATAATTTCTAAACATTACAAGATGGCAAGCAGTTACGACAAATATGTTTGGCAAAATCTCCTGACTAAACCCAGATTTTACATTTGATTCACAAAGTGACTGTGCAGTTCAACAAAAGGTGGGCTTGTAATAATTGTCAGCATTATTCACACAAATATATTAATATCTTGATATTGCACACATCACCTTGAAAAGAAGTTAGAGATTCAATGCCAGCTTCAGCGTATGTACACCAGAGTGCTTCTGAAGTACATTTGAGAATTCTCATTTAATGATGTGATTTTATTTTAAAATATACATTCAGGTGTGTGGTGATTATTCAGGAAAGATATAAAGCTCGGTCAAATTCACTGGCTTCTCTAAAGCTGGACCTCACTTCATCGTTTGATTTTCTTGACAAAAATGACATCAATACTTTAGTGCAAACTGGGATTACATCAGAGCCTTATTAAACTGAGCACTGCAAAAATAAAACAAAAGAGAGACTGAACTTTAGAAAGTGAAGATTTGCTGGGCATCCTTTCACTTGGAAAGAGATGATAATTAGGTTAGAGGTAACTCATCTTTTTCAACTAACCTTGAGCAAAATTCGAAGTTGTGCCCAGCGTAGATGCACATTAACACCATATTGACATACTTACTTCTTGTTAGTGATAAAGACAGACACTAGCACAGACACAGTCAAACTGAGGTAAAGAGGTATTAAACTTTTCCCTTACATGGCTGTAACTGCGAATGTCAGATTGGATGTTGCAAGCAGAGAAAACAAGCAAATGGATGGGAGCAGCAATATGAGAGCAGAAACGTTTTCTCCATCTTATAGGGAATGTCTGCCTGATTACAACAAGGGGAGGGGGAAGGGAAAGGGATGGGGAAGGTCCTCTGTCTTCATTACACTTATCTCTTCTGTCCTCATAAGGCTTTAGATTTCCATCAGCACAATCTGTTTAGGTTGTACTCTTCCTTCAGAGCAACACGGTGTCTTCTGTGTTTGCCAAAGAAGACGCAAACTCCCTTGAAGATCTCCTTCTAGCTGAAATTGCCCACCAAACTACAGAACTCCCTAAGTCTATGTGAAAAAATGCAAGGATCCTATGCAGAGCTCACCCAAATATTTCCCTGGTAGGATAACATCACTGTGTGACCAACAATCTCTGCCTGTGCAAACAAAACTTGATAGCAAACACAGATGAACCTTCTGAAAGATCTAATCTTAGGAAATGTACTAATTTGCTTGATCCACATGCTAAATAAGTGCTTTGTGGGCTATATCTATACTGTTGGATCAAAATTTCATTGCTTCTACATTTCTCCATCCATATCTTGGTATTTAATATTAATTTACTTACGTGAAATCAGCCATAATCACATTAGCCATGGGTGAGCTATTACAGAACTAGAGGGTATTAATTGCTAGGAAGAAACTGAACTAAAAAAACACTTGTCTGTGTGTGTGTTATAATTTGTAAGGGAAAGAAGAGAGCCTGAACAGCATCCTGCCCTCCTGCTCTGCAGCGTACTGTTGCAGCACTAACTCCATGAGAAATTGTGTGTGTGTGCATGTGTGTTGATAAATCACAAGCAACAGTAGCTTTCTCAGAGTTGGGAAGGGAAGGGAGGGTCCACAGCCGCCCCGATATTGGCTGCATACCAGTGCCCACTGGCACCTGTGGAGAGTGAACTTCTTTTACCTACAATCTGTTAGATCTTACCAAATGAACCCAACCCTTTCCTTCATAAAATAGCACTGTATGGAAGTAGAGTAATCTCCAAAAGAACAATACTGATGGAGTGGGAAATGCCAAACTATGTTATTTCATCATTTGCACTTAAAAGAGTGGTATGAGAAGAGGTTTGAACAATCCCCCTCTTCTGAGCAAAACAGACTGAACTCAGTGCCCGAAGGTCTTAAATACTGGCACTCACCTACCAGGTCACAATTTGTATCATCTGCATCTATATGACGATTGTGCGTTTCCTTCCAAACTGTTGATAAAAGTACTGAGCAACACTAAACCAAGAATAGCTTCTTATGCAACTTCAGTTCAAAATCTACAGCACTCCTCTGCCAGCTCTTCTAAACCAGCGATTTCCAATCTGTGGTGTGCAAAGCCCGCTGACAGTCTGCATACAACCTCAGAGGAGCAGCCAAACACAATTAAAACTTGGTCCTGCGGCTTTCTTCTGGAGGCAACGAGAAACTGCTTGAGTAGGTAAGAACTTACTGTCACACTTCGGCTCAATCTCACACAGTGAAGGGAGCTACTACTGCGCAGCTGCTAAGAGCCTCATCTCCTTCAACCAGTTAGACTACTACAGGACATACTCACAGAAACTAAGGGCCAGCTCTTTTTCCTCTGAATACACCACCACAGTTGCTTTCGGTTTTGCTGACAGCAATATTTGTTCTGTAGCGGAATCACAGAAATCACTACAGGATGATACTGTTCAGGGATAGTAATGAAAAGTGGAGAAGCAGTATCAAAGTACAACCAAAATGTGCAGCTGAAAAAGCTGAATGTGGTAGTAAAATCTCAAATAATTAACATAAATTAATGCACAAGAGCAATAATCCAGCTAATAGCCAATCAAAAGGAGGTGAAGTTGGAGAAATATGTAAAAATAAAAAGATCAGAGAGGAGAGAATCAGATGACACCTGACAGAAGAGCAGGCATTCAAATATGAAATAGCATGTAATAAAAGAAAATACAGGGAAGATAATGTAACAATGACACCAATGAATGAAAACCACCAAATATAAAGAAAAATCTAGATAATAATATTCATAATCCCAGAAAAGATCCAAGTCAGTCCCAGAAAACTGTATATAACTTTTGGAAGTTGAATTCAAAGAAAGAATGTTATTTATTAACAAAGGCACACTGGGGAAAGAGGGACAGGTGGAAAGATAGACAACAAGCAAACCCCAACTTTTCCAATCTTTTCTGTTTGTTTCACCATTGCATCAACATCTTTCCCTTCTCATGCACGCACACACACACACAGAGTCTCCATTTCTTTCCTTGCTCCAGCCTATTGAATCCTGTCACTCATCAGCTGTCTGGGGTCTCCTATAGTCTTTGTCCCTTTTGTGTGCAAATAACCAGTCCAATGAAGCTGCTACGATTTCTAGCTGTGTGGCGACGGAAAAATGTACTGACAAAGACCTAGCTGAAGGTAAAGTCCAGCAAACTGTAAAAGACATTTGAGAAGTCAGTGTACCTCAAGAAGTTACTGTGAAATTAAGAGCTGAAATGCACAAATCTTTGGATCTCTTGAAGGGGATGCCTTACATTGCAGTTTGTTATCTTCAGAGGCCGATGGGCAATTATGTGCTGAATAGTTTTGCTATTGTTAAAAAATGCTAATTAGTGAAATACAAACTTTTGGGGAAAATAAGGCAGTATCAACAAGAACAGCCACAAATTTTGGTCAAAACTACGAAGAAAGGAATGCCAGAATAGCTAATAACTTGCTTGTGAGAGAAATTCACATGGTGTGTGAGAGAACCAGACACACGTCCCAGCTCTGCCTGATTCACAACAAGAATACGAAGGAAGCCAAGTCAGTCTTTCTGTGGTTCAGTGACTATTAATACAAGACAGAACAGACGCAACTGGAAAGCCTGAGAAAGTCCCACACACACTCCCTTGCAACAGGCGCCGTCTGGAGACTAAAGAGGCCACAGCCGAGTTTCAGCAGGCACTTGAAACTACATTGAACTGTCTCAGGTTTATGTTGAAATGTGGAGAGAATATTTATAAAATCTCAGTGGGTTTGATGGGCTATTCTGCACCTATCTCCATGCTCCTCCTCTTTCACAGCCCTCAAAAGTGCACAATCCTGGTGTCTCCACTACACCCTGCTCTTCTCTGAGAGCTCAGAGGAGCAACAAGTTGGCTGAAGCAAGGTATTTTTGCTTAAAAAGCCAGGGACTCTCAAGGAAGATTGCCGTTTCCATGAGTTACTCTTCAATTTCTGTCACCTCCCCTGAGCCTCTGCAGGTGTTGTAGGCATCAAGAGCTTTTTTTGTGGTGCAGGGAGACAAGTATACTACAGAGTCACTACTGGCTTCTTGCATTGTTTTAGCCTGCATCTGACTTGGCTTGCTTTTCTTTTGTTTTTGTGGAAGGATGGGAACTGTGTACTCCCTAATACAGAGGAAACTGCAGCAGAGTAAATTAGAAGAACACAAATTAAACTTTTATAAAAGTTACATTCATTAAAGTTGTATGATCTAGTATAAAGGTAGTTAAAACAGCAACAGCAATAAACCCCAATCAAATCCAATAGACACCCAAGAACAAAAATCAAGAGAAAGTTTCAGGAGTCATGTCTCAGGTACCAAATGATTTTTCAAGTGCACAAAAAAGAAAAGTTCAGCAGAAGTGACTTCTAACTCCCTGAAGGAGTATGAGAGGAACCTGTAGACAGACAAGATGCATAGACTAATACTGGGAAATAGAATGAACTCTTTGCTTGGTGGCTATCAGGAACAGGAAGAGCAGTGTTTCAGGAAACATTTCTCGGAGGCAGAAAAATATGACCATTCCTTTGTCAGGACACATGGAAAAGAAAAATGTAACATCATTAAAAAAAATCCTAGAGATTTTTGCTCTTGCCCTGACCCAGAAGCCTGTCTCATCTTGATAATACTTGGTTTTGCATCTGTGCAAGCACACAAGTATCTCCTATTACTTACAGATGATGTTTATCACAGAATCATAGAAAAGTTGCTTGAAAGGGACCTGTGGAGATCATTTAGTGCATCCTCTTGATTCATACTGTGGTTATCACCCACACTAGCTCCCATCAGCTGTCGTTTGTCTGGCCAACTCTTGAAAATTTCCCAGGGTGGAGGTTGTACAGTCTCTCTCAGTAACATGTTCCAGGGCTGCACTCCTCCTCTCATGGGTTTTCCCAACTGTCCAACCTGAACCTCCCAACTGCAGTTCTTGGCTGTTGCTCCTACAGTAGAGTTTGGCTCTGTTGTCTTTGTTATTCCCCCTCCAGTTCCTGTAGGCTGCTACTAAGATTTATCAGACTAATTCCTCAGTCTCTGCTTGTGCTCTTGGTCCTTTGCTATGCTGGCAGTCCTCTGCTGGACTCCCTTCAGCTTCTTTACCGCCTCCTTTGACCTGGGGGAGGAAAAAAGGTCAGCACAGGATGCATGATTCCAGGTATGGCCTCAGCAGTACCAAGTGAAGGTGGATGGGAACAGCAACTTTGCTGGATCTACTGGGTATGCTCCTTCTAGCCCAGTGTGTAGTTTATCTTAACAATGACTTTTGACTCAACCATATGTTCAAACAGTCCACCATAACCCTGAGGTCCTTTCCAGCCAGGCTGCTGCTTAGCCAGTTACCATTTTGTACCAGTGCTGGAGCTATTCCGCCCTCAATGCATAACCTTACATTTCTTCTTGCTTAATCTCATGAAATTTCTGTTGTCCCAATCTTCAACTTTCTGAAGATTCCTCTGGACTAAAGCTCTGCCATTCTGTGTGTCAATCACTCCTCCCCACTTAACACAGTCTGCAAATTTGTTAACGGTGCCATCTGCCTCCTCATACAGGCCACTGCCTTCTTGTCTTTGCTATGTTTGAAAATGTATTTCAAGATGATGTTCTTTTTCAGTGACTGAGGTGACAATAATGGCATATTGTTCCCTGGATCCTTCTTTTTGCATTTATGAAAGACAAGCCTTTTAGCCTTTAGCCTTTTTCCAGTCTTCATGGACCTCCACAGATCACTCTGATATTTCACAGATGATAGACAGCAGGTACCTCTTTCAGTACCATCAGATGAATCTCATCAAGCCCTATGGATCTAAATGCAATGAGTTGAACTCATTGCTCCTTCCCTGTAGGCCATCCTCCATAACAAACAGTGCTGGTATGTATAAAGCTGGGAGTAGGCTTTCTGTAAACAGTGATGCAAAAAAGACATTGGGGACCCTGTTCTGTAATGTTTGCCACTATGTTGTTCTCCCCCATTCACTGGTGGGCCTATATGCTCTTTGAAATTCTTTTGTAATTAGTGTTCCTATAGAATCCCTTGTTGTTACCCTTAATGCCCTCTCCTCACCTTATCTCCAGCTGGGCTTACTCATTTTTTTCAAAAAGTGCTCATATAATATCTTTGTACTCTTCCTTTGTTGTACATTCATCTTTTCAACTCTTGCATGCTATTTTGTTGCATTACTGGCTCACTTGCTTAGTCAGGAGAGCCTTCTACTGAAAGCCCATCCTGCACAAGGAAGCAGCTTGTTTCTAACCTCTCAGTGTTTCTTTTGCCTGTTTGGCTTTTTTTGTTGTGGTTTTTTTTGTTTGTTTGGGTTTTTTTGTTGTTGTTTTTTGTTGTTGTTTTTGTTGTTGTTGTTTTTTGTTTTGTTTTGTTTTTGTTTTGTGGAGGTTTGTTGTTTTTTTTTTAAGTCAGCCAGCCCTCCTGTGCTGCTTTGTCCTTTGGCAGATTCCCTAAGAATTTTGTGTACAAATTCCCTAAGCCAAACACTGCTCTGTAAAGTCCAGGGTCCTAGTTCTGCTGCTTTGCTCCCCAGCCTTTCTCTGTGCCTTGAATTCTATCATCTTATAGTCACTGCAGCCCAAGTTGCCATTTCTGCCATACTTTCTGCCAGTTCTTCCCACTTTGTGAGCAGCAGGCCAAGTACAGCCCCTCTACCATTTGTGTTATAAAGTGTCAGGACCATAGCGTAGGGACTTTTTGGGATGCTTACATGGTGTAAGCCTAGCAATGCCTATCTGGATAGCTGAAATCTCCCATGAAGACAAAGGTTTGCAATCAGGAGACTTCTGTAATTGTCTGTAGAAAGCCTCACCCTCTACATCTTGTTCAGGGGGTCTTGGTCAGACCCCACCACAGTATCTTCAGTGTCACTCTCCCCTTAGACCTCGACTCTTCACAGACACATCGTTGGATTTCTACTAGAGCTCTGCAAAGGTAAGGGGCACCTCTACGGAGAGCACAGCCACCCTGCTGATCTTCCCTAAACAGTCTGTGCTCAGTCATGAGAGCATTCCAGTCAGGATCTAACACATAGCTTATATACGTTTCAGAAGACATCCCACCAGAAGTCTTCATATCATGCATTTTGTGTAAGACAGTGTCACACAAAATATTACTGCTCTGTTTCACTTTTTTCCTCCATCTTTTCTATATTGCCTCTTCCTATCATCCTATTAACTATTATTTCAGCTCTTTCGGGTGAAGCTTTCCTTCTACATTTGTATTTCACACACTTGAGTTCCTATCCTCGCTGGCATTAGTGTAACAATAATCTTTTAAAAAGTGTAACATAATATAACTGGGGTGAGTGTTGGGATTAGGGGGCAGGAAAAGAGGAGTTACAGGTTCCCAGTACTCATAATTTGCAATTCATCAAACTCAAAAAAGATGAACACACCTTAAAACACTCAAAACAATTTGGCATCATTTACAAATGTAAGCAAAACTCTGTGATCTAGTTATGGTCATTTATTATTATTAGAAACAGGAAAAACAGTTAATGAATGGGAGGTAGACCTGTAGGTGATCAAGAGGAGTGAATAGACTGTAATTATACTGCTTTTACTTGAAAAATCCTTGCAAAATTATGCGCAATAATTATGCCACTGTTGTAACAAAGCCAAAAAAGAATGAAAAATTATCCTTTACTAACACTGATTACATTCTACAATCCTTTCTATGAGACCTAAGAGGAGAAAAACAGATAAAGACACCAAAGTTTCTGTGTTAATCTTCCAACAGAATACCCTAGTAGTTATTGATGAAGAGCAATTAATGCCCCCTAGAGAATATTCAAAGGAATTAACAACGCTGTGGTCTCCAGAGGATGAAAGCAGGTGCTGCATACTGACTTCTCCCTATCCTGTGCCACTTGAACGGCGTAGTTTTCAAGATCTAGGAAGCCACAGACTGTAAGCGTGCCCTCCAGAAGGGGTTCACAAAGTGGCGGCTCTTCTTGAACCCATCCTCCCACTCTCACCTTCACCTTCTACTCCAAGCCCCTGCCAACATCGCCCAAGTCGGGGACAGAAGAGGGCATCTGCCAGCTTTGGAGGAAACTCTTATTAAGCCAGTAATGACTTGCCATGCCCAGAAACAGTCTGTCACAACAAAGTGCCTGAATTACAGGATGGTGTATGTGACTCCTGACTGAACATATGTTCTCCGGCCGCTCTACTCTCATATTCTGGTGCCTGCTTACACCAGCAGCCACGTCTACTTCTCCAGCTGGCTGCTGTGCTGGATTCGAGTGGTGAGGAAGGAATCAACCCCATCTAGCTGAACCACTACATCCTAGGTCATTATTTTTATGAAGGGTGTTTCTCACACCCAATAAGCAGTAAAACAATACTGAGATTTTAATTCACTTCTTACAAGCTTCCACCACAAGTATGGCACAGTTCAGATTTTATGTCAAGTTGCAACTAGTGTCCCGACAGTAAAATGATTACTAATTGCAGTTCCTCAAGGAGCAACATTAAAGTAAACCTGGTGATTGAATTCACTAACACACCCATTGTTGACTCTAATCTGTCCGTCTCTTAAGCTCTCTTTTCTCCCTATGTTGCCTAAAAGAAACACCCTTTCATCTCAGTTTTTCTCCCTAGTCTGCATCGTGAGGAATAATAATCAAGGACACAATTCTGGTAGTAGGTGGCTTTTTTGCAGAGCTTTTCTTCATTGCTCTTGCCAAGATGAATGGTGCTGTGCTGCTTCTTCCTGCCCAGCACTTTACAGGTGGGGAACCAGAGGCCCCAAAAGGTGATTTATTGGACTGGCAAGCAACAGAGCCAAATGCCATATAGATCCTGCAGTCACCATCCACCATTCTAGGTAGAAGAAGGTTTGCTCTCTAGTCTGATCTCAACGATCACTATCAATGTGAGTCATGTTTCCCACGCTGTCATTGGTTCCTTACCTGTGTGATGCTGCTAAACAGCGGTCTGAAAGGGGATTTTAGACATCAGCTCCTGCCCCAATTACTCACACAGAGCTGGCACCGTTACGCAGAGACAGATACAGTAATTAGACCTATGACACACCTCAGGGTTTAATAGTGCTCCAGCCTCCTTACATGCACAATTTCATGAAACAATCTTGGATTTTCTGAAGGTGCAGCACAACTGCAGCACATTTTTGTTTGAGGCATTTTCAGGCCTTGAGAGTGATTTTTATTTATTTAGTTGTGGGTTTTTTTAAGTCCTTAAAGAGTAGAGCTTCTTTTTGGCAAGTACACGTAAAAGTAGGAAAGCAACAGACAGTGCCAGCCTGACTCTCGGAGAGAGACAAGATCTTTAAAATAGTATTTCCGCCCCTTTTGAGGCTACAGCCTGTGGTTTTATCTGATGTACCTGTGTGGCAACCTATTCAAATGAGCCCACAGAGAGTCTCGTATGTTAAAAGATATGCAAAGGAAAGAGGAATTTCCAGTGGAAAATGTGATTGAATGGAGAGATGTTCACTTGGACAATCTCTTACCATAGCACTAGACAAATGACTAGAGGTATCTGCCAGTCTTTTTTTCCATGCCACAAGGCACTCTCTCTTTAATTCTTACATCAATTAGAACTCATAATGTAATTACTGGGCACACCAAAGCTTTATGCCTCCCTTCAGAAAGGCTCACAAGCCTGTCCACTCACATCGAGGTCTGCAAGTAACTATGAATCCCCCAGCACTTAGTGATGTGTTTCACACCTCAGCTCTGGGCTCTGTGCAATGCTTTTAGGCTCTTCTAGCCCTGACAATTACAGAGACCATTCCTCAGGAACCCTCAGGCTTAGTCAAACATTCTCTTTCTCCACATTTCTTATTCATAAGAACCACTCTTAGAACACAATGCTCATCATTTAGTATACAGTTAAGAAAAGAACCCATCTATTAACTGAATATTTCGAAACTGTGGTAATAGTACATGATAGTGTAAGTACATATGTGTTTACAGACTTTGAAATCAATTGTTCTCAAAAGTTGCATACAGGGTTTTCAATGTCTCAGGGAACTTGTATGTGCATGTATATTTATCAGAATCACAAGGATTTTTGTACGCATCAAGCTCTTCTCCAGCTATAGGTACTAATTATACTGATCACTGAATTTGTCAACATGCCTGGATGGTTTTTTTTTTGAAAACTGGAATGATCTCTAAAGCTGATGCTTTAGGGAAATGTCAGGGGAGAAAGGGTCAATTTGAAAAGGTCAAAGGGAATGGAAATGTTATGGTTTGGGGTTTCAGGGTTTTTTTTCAGACAAGTGTCATACCATAGCTCTTCATCATAAATAACCCTTTTTGTTTCAGTGGCAATAACTACAAATGCATTTGTTCTGTGATGACAGTAGTCTGATTTGGAAACTCGGAATTCTCTACCAGAAATAATCCATGTTGTACCTAAAATCTCCAAAGCAGGCCCAGACCCCAAAAAGAGCTGTCTGAACAGAGGAAGTTAGTAAACCAAACACTCTTGCTGATCTGAGCCTGGTGTTCTGCACCACAGTCCTGGCTGGTCTCAACCCAGCTGTACATCCCAGTCTCCTCCCTGGCATTTGCTCTCACATTCCTCTGCTTTACTGGTGATCAAAAAGTGTTCACTTCTGTTACGTGGTCAGTTTTCTGATGTACTCACTGTGCCACAGACACCACAAGATAAGTGACAGGAATCACAGGATCATAGAATCATAGAACAGTTTGGGCTAGAAGGGACCTTTAAAGGTCATCTAGTCCAACCCCCTCCCTGAAACGAGCAGGGACATCTTCAATTAGATCAGGTTCCTCAGAGCCTCATCTAACCTGACCTTGAACGTGTAACTAGGGAGGGATATGCAGCAGTGGTCCCAACTTAAATGTTGTTTATCTGAAGCCTGAGATTTCACAGCTTGAAAAATTATCCAGGATAAGTGAATGGACAGAGTGAGAAGTCAGGGCTCAATGGCCTTCATGTATCTTGTTGTTGTGGACTTGGGCACCTCTGCGTATTTGCCTTCCACCTTCCTGCACAGGAGGGCCAATCATAAGCACAGAGGATGCAGCTGCCCTGGGCAGCAGGTTGGTAAACGACCACAGCCCTGACATCTGCTCTGAATAAGCCAGAGCTGCAGAGAGTCAGCTCAATGCAGCTGCTGACTCCAGCAAGGAGATGGAGACACTTTACTCCCACTCATCCCATTTAACAGCAGCAACAAGTTGCATTCCCCAGGCTCTCCCCTCTTTCTCTGAGCTAGCTTCTTTCCCTCCCTTCTCCTCGCTCACAACGTGGATCCCACCCCAGCATCTCGCTTTGGGGGTAGCAGCACTGAGTTTGGTTTACAGTGCTAAGAAGCCCTGAGCCACCTTTGCCATATGGCCGTGAGTAACCCAACTGCACAGCTGCGATCACAACAGCTGCTTGCACTTGCGGTTCTTACAACACACAGATCTGCAAAGACCAGCAGGTACAGGCATCTCTACCCTACCTCAAATGTTCAGCTAGTACAATCCACAATTGCTTGAATGCCTTTGGAAATACGGTAGTCATGAGCAGTCAGGTCCCTAGAACTATGGCTTTCTGCTGCGCCTGGCCATGGACATATTTGTTATTGTGGTTCAGCAGCCACAATGTTATCACGGTTGGTCATCAACCCAAACAGGCAAAATGAGAATGTCAAAGAGCAATGAAGGATTATACTGGTATCCGGCCAAATGAACTCAAAGTTCTACACAACTTTCTACATCATCTACACAACCTTCCATAGCAAGCAAAGGAAACTATCACACGGCCACCATTTTCTTTAGGATGGTTTCTGCAAAGCTCTAAGCAGCTGAATGGCTCCAGATACCACCAGCACAACTCTGTGCTATTCTGGATCTCAGCAGTGAGACCTCCACAAAGAGCTGCTTGTGGAGCTCATCACAACAGTGTGACAGGGGAGTTTTGTAGTTGGTTGGTTTTGTGGGGTTTTTTTAAAGGTCAAAACAGCTGAAAACTGCAAAAATGAATTTGTATCAAAACAAAGTTTTGCAAAAATGAAGGCAAATGTAGTCCTTTGGCCAGCTTAGTATATAACTGTAGTTTCCTCCCATGTCCTAGCACAGACACATCTGAACTGGAAGCAGGGTTGATCTTAATAAATGGTGCTAAGCTACATATTTTTCATTGAACTGGAGGGGACGGAAGCAGGGAGCAGAAAGCTAAGACACCTGTTGCAAGCCTTCTTCAAAAGAAACTGTATAATACTAATTGCAGGCTGTCATAAAAAGCTTTATAATGTCTCAAAGGCATTGGGTCAATGTGTTAACAATTTGGTTCATGTATTTAGTGGAAAATAAAGCGAAAAGAACTTCAAGATATGCTTGTTCCCTGCAAACTAAAAACTTCAGCTGTATAGTTTGATGAGGGGCTTTATGTTGGAAATTCCTTTATAGTTATAGAAAGACTAAAAAAAACCCAAAACATTGCAGACCTAATATTGAAATAGTAACAGTGAATGAACAAAAGAAAGAGATGGTCCCCAGGAATGCAGGAATTATTGCTATGTATTCAAAGGACTATTTTTTCTTCCCTGCTTTCTCAAGACAAAACTTCAGTGCTAGTCTCTCCAAAAAGAACGTCTTTGCTTTTCAGGTGATGTCTGCTTCAGTCACTGAGCAAAGAAGTCTGAGGAAGGACAGCCTCTGGGGAGAAACAAAGCCAAGAGCATTTATTGGAAGGTATTAACTATATCAGAAAGAGTACTTCAGACTCTAGTTTAATTGAAATCAGGAATGTAGCAGGAGAAAAGAAACACCGCCAGTGTACCCTGGAGAGCAGTGCTGAAATATGTGCTACATTGACCACTGACAACCCATAGGGAGCTGGCAGGTCACACTGTGCTGGCTCTTCTACTTGTTTCCAGCTGCTAAATTACATTAAAGTCAGCTTAAAATTCATTAAACGCCTTCCTATTATTACTTTTCCATATAAGCAGTTGTTATAGCTGCTGCAGAGACATTGTGTGATGGTGACAGTGAAGGGAGAGGCCCGAGTAGATATGAATGGGAAAGGAGAGGTGATTTTGACGAGGAAAACGCTTGGGACCCTTTGCTTCAGAATTTAACTGCTCTTCAAAAGATGAAAGCAGCTACACAGTAGATTGTGAATTCAGATGCTTAAATGCTCCAGAGATACCTTAATACTGATGTGGAGGTCATGTTTTGTTTTGCAGTTTTGTATAAATTCTGAACCAGCAGAGTCATCACTCTGTGAGACTGTCATTGCAATGATGCTGACCCGGTGTCACTGATAATTACAGGTAATTTCAAGTGCTGTCATTAATTTGCCTTTTTCAATCACTCAGCAAAGCCTTACAGGCTTTGTCTTGTATATAATAGTGTTGAAGGTAATAAGATTTCTTCCATCAGGGATTTAAGGAATTGGATTTAACTCAGATTTTTTTGTAAAGGCTTTGGACTATTTCTTGCAGGCTTTGGAAAAAATAATTTTTTAGCAGTTTTCACCAATTTCAGTGGGAAGTTTTTCCAGACCAGGACACAGAGGACTGAAATTCAGGTGTTACCAGAAATATACTGTTACTCAGTTCAGAAGGGAAGCTCCTTTATAGCTGGAAGCGGAGGGGAGAGCAGGGGTCCTTACCTCCACCTCTCTATATAAAGTCTTTTTGCTTATATGTTCATTTTTTATGAAAGATCAAAAATATAAAGATCCTTTGGTTAAATTCTGGCTTTAATTGCATGTCCCATGCAAAAAAGAAGAATCAAGTGGCATGAAGCAAGTGTGGCTTTGCCAACAGGACAGAAATGACAGGCCAAGCCCAGTATTAAATGGTATTTTGAAGTCAAACAGCAGTCATGGTGCTGTCCATCCATTACCTGCATCATGTGATGTACATGAGAAAAACATATCAAAGTGCCTTCAACAACCTTTTAGCCTGACTGAAAGAACAAACCCACCAGCTTTTCTGGAAGAGCAAAGTAAGAATCTACTGGAGAAAGAAACTCTTTTTAAATCTAAAAAGGAAGATATAAACCCTTTTTGGTGACTCATATGACTTAGAGCTGTAGAGACTTTTTAAAATAGTATTTGCAATTTCTGCAGGGAAGATTTTCAGAATAGCATCACTAAAAATACCCCAATGCCTTTAAAGATTTACTGTCCATGCCCAGAATTCTTGAAAAAAGTAGAATAATAAAATAATATAGGTCCCACCAGAAAGCCATGCCTCTGCACATCTTACAACTAGAGTGTACACAGGAGATGCAGAGGTCATACACTGGAGACCCCTTCTGCATGCTATGCAGTTCCCTTGTGTATGCAATTCCCACTGGTGTCACGCTTGACCTAGGCTACACAATGATGCTTCCAGCACACAGTAGCCATGTGTACTGTTGGCTCGTTCTGATCTTCACTAAATATTGGGAGCTGAATATGGTTTGTTTGACAACTCAGGTGCAGCAGAAGGTATGAAATTTCTCATGATTGTGGGCTTCCTATGTCTTGGGGCTATAGTAAGAGCAGCCGAAACAGCTATTGCAAATGTGCAGAAGGACTACACAAGACTGACGAGACTCTCCTGAACCTAAGGGGCTTCTAGGGATCTCATTTTATTCTGCAGGTTTCCTCAGTGGAATATCTGCTCTTGTGGAGAGATAAGCTGCAGAGCCACTGGCTCTCTTTGGGAGAACTCATTTCATGGTTCTAGGTGGAGCTGTTCTGCCCCCCCATGGCAGGTCACTAGCAGAGCATGGAACCAGACCTCTTCACACAGACAAACCCATCATCTCGTTGCAAAGCGTTCCAAAAATTTTATGCCACATGGAAAGGACCTCTGTTGGTGCTCAGAGCATCGTATTCACTTACAATCGCACATGCCAGAAAATTTCAGGAGCAAGACAGCTGAAGGGAGTCTATAAAAAATTTATGGCTGACATAAATATCGACCCCTGAACAAAGAATGGTCAGAAGCGACGGTGCAAGAGGAGTGAAAGATGTGAATTATTACAGGCATTGTGACAGGTTCTCATTTGGAGCACTGGTTTTTAAAGATGAGGAATTAAAGGCAGTTGTTAGACAGGATGCAAACTTGGCCTCTGGAAGCAGAGACCAAAATGGCATATAGGGTGCAATTGGGAAGGAGGTGCCTGGTGACGTTAACTGCTCTACAGGTGCAAAAAGAATGAGATACAGAGCCAGATGCTGGAAAGGAATGAAGTAGAAATTCTCTGTGGAGGAACCCAGACAGCCTTTGAGGGGAAGAGGAAGACTATGCCAGTAGAGAGAATTAACACACAAAGCACGGGAAGTTCAGGGGAACGTGGTGAAATGTTCTCGTGAGACGAGAGAGTCCGTGCCATTTACCCCCCTCAGGAGAGCCTAGGCAACACCAGCAGTCACTGAGAGCTAAACAGGGGCTCGGCTGCATTCAGCTGACTCCTCGGAGAGTGGGAAGAAGATCGTGACTGTTTCCTGACTACATTCAAACAAATGTATAGAGCTTTTATGTGGGCAGGGGCATCTGGTTTTCACACCATATGCTACTCCTTTTGGAGTATAAGTATATAGCTGAGTAAAAGCAAGGGGATGTTTATATGATGAGCATGAAACAGTCTGAAATGACACCAGAAACCAATAGTAATAAATAAATTTTACTTTCCATCATGGGGTTCCAAATTCTCTTGGTAAACTTTACATTAATCCGCTTGACCTTAAATGAGGTGGCATTTGGGCATGGATGGGAGAAAACACAAGTATTTCTCAAGATTTGCCTGGAGTATACTTCTTACTTCCCAAACATCCAAAATGTCACAAACCAACCAAACAAAGAAACAGAAACAAAGTAAAACACAACAAAACCTCACAAAATTCCACCATGTTCCAGTCGATGTTCTCTCCTTGCTACCAAAGACACTGTACTCATTGATGTTATATTCATCGGCAAGGTGGCCTCTTGTCATTTGATGTAGAGAAGCTGTGACCAAACACTTTTCTTTAAAAATACCTGAAAAAAAATACATTGTAAGTGGTGCAGGACCACAGAATTTAAGAAGGTACCACGGGCTTCATTAACTCCCAGTGCTGTGGGATCCTTTCTGTTTTGAATAGGTTTCCAACAAAACCCTTCTTACAGGTAAAACAATAAGGAACAGCACAGGCTCTTAGTATACAAAAGGATAAAGAATAAAGAAGCAATTTCACAGCCTCTGGCGACTGACTTTACTAATTGTAGGCTGGAAGGAAAGATGGTCAAAAATAGACTACTGAAGACAAAGGGAAAGTACCTGCCAAAAAGAGGTTTTATGTCTCAGACTGAAACCTCTGTGTGTATAAACATGTGCCTATATTATTTGCTACCAGCTTCTGCTGTTTTCAGTGAATTTCATACTAATCTTATCTGCTATAAAATGAAAGAATTGTTAAGAAATGAATGTTTTCCTGGAAGAAGCTTGAAGAAAGAGCTTGAGGTGTATTGGTGCACATCCAAACTAGTTCTTTCTGTTGTTAAAAGTATAATTGGTGACAAATAACACTGTTGGTAGAGGGAAAAGGCACATGATGAATTTTCTTGACATGAAATCTTTGAAGAAAGTTGTACAGCAGAAAAAGACTGGAAAGGTGCCAAACATGATGCAAGCGTAAAAGGCAGGACATAGTGCCACTGTGCAGAGAAAGTGATACAAAGGTCTGTTTCTAGTCAGCGGAGATGTCTGTGATTAATCAGTAGCTGGTGGATGTTTGTCATTCCAAGCCATGCTAGCAACTTTCAATCAGAACTAAATTTCAGAGTTTCCATGGAAAAACATGTCAATATTGATGCCCAATGGATTTAGGTAGTACACATTAATACCTGATGTATTTAGGAGTACAAATGTGGAGCCACAAATATACACTTGTGTGATTATATGAGTGTAGTTACATGGTGGTTTTATATTTGCATCTGTAACTATAGATAAAATTTTGGCACAGTATAAAAATACTGATGTATACATTGAAGATTTCTGTCTATATCCAGAAAAAGTAGGAAATATGTACATGAGATAAAGCTGTATGTAAAGATCTGGCAGCCCGACGCACTGAGTAGGTCTGTGATCTCACTGAAGGTTGGGGCTGCATTAATGTCAGTTTCCTTTCAACCATGACAGGGAAGGAGGAGGGAGGTCTGGAAAGCACCATCTGCTTTTCCAGATTGCTGTTAATCTGCCAATAATTCATATTTGATATAAAGAATTAATGCTATGGGAGAACATTAAAAATATACAAAGCCTTCATCTTCAGCATAAGGAGCAAAGACCAGCAAAGACCAGGCATCAGGTTGTCCTCATGGGCCAGGAGGGTGAAGAACCCTCAGAAATTCATCTTGCAGGTAAAAGAGAATGAAAACACAGACAGATGTGGAAGAGGAAGGGGATATTCCTCTGATCAAACCAAAGAAAGAAACCTGGAAGTCAACAAAAAAGTTTTGTGAAGAACACTGTAAGGTTGGACAAGCAACACTGAAGAAACAGGGGCCAGGGCCAGGCATGCATAGGAATGAATGAAACCCTGGCCCTGGGGAATGTGCAGGCTGTGCTTCCTGAGCCTGCGATGGCTCCTCTGAGAACACACACTGGAAACAGCCTCGAGCAAAAAGTCACATGAAGGGAGCCTGAAGTCACTTGGAAAGGGTGGCTGGGTAGCATCAGTGAGAAAGCAAAGCGTGGGGCAATACACCTGAGGTGAAACACTAATCCTGCAACAGTTGATCGTGGTTTTTGCATTGACCAGAAAAGGTCAACATATGGTGTGCTGGGAAAACTGCCAGCAGAAGTACTGCTATTTTTTGAATAGTTTTTAATACAAATTTCAACCTTTTCCTTATCTATGCAGCTCTATGCTCTCTTTCTCAGAGAGAAAAGAGTGACAGTTACTACAGGGAGTGATCTCTACTTCTTATAGCGCCCCTGAAGATGTAAGTCGAGGTTGAGTAGGAGGGAGCTACATACAAGTGACAATTCATTGCAACAGGACTGTTTTGTCCCATACCTGGTATTCCAGCATGACAAGGGCATAGGAACTTCTGACTACACCTGCTAGCGTGGTTTCTAGCACGGCTTTGGCCCAGGCCAAATGTCATTGCTGATCTCTAGGAACGACTCAAAAGCTAATGCGGCCCAACAGTCATGCCGGATGCACCCAGCCTCTCTGATGGGGAGGATGGGTTAAGACAGTCTAGCTTTATGAACATGACCTCAGCCATGTCTGTTGGACCCAGGATCAGAGAGCAGTAGAGCCTTTGAGTCCTGATTCCATCTATTGGTATGTGCCTCTCTACTTTGCTCCTACAGTCTTCACATAATGACACACTGCCCTCTTCAGAGCAATTTGTCAGTTCCAGTGCTTGAGTCCAACCAATACAACCAAGTACGAAGGCTTTTGCATGGGCAAACATGGTATTTTGGATCCATCCTTCTATCCCTCCAAATCCAAGGTGGCAAAGGAGCTTTATAGAGGTGAATAAATAGCCTTTCAAAGCTATTGCCTTTGCATTCCTACAAAGGTCCCTGGCATGCCGTGCAGTGTGAATTTGTCTTATAACAACATCATCTTAAGTTTCACACCAGAAGCGAAAGGACTTCTCTACTCTGACACTAGGAAAAGAAAATCACCCGCCTCCCTGAGGACAGAAAGCTGGTGCAGCAACATAAGTGATCTGGCAGTTCTTGCATAAACAGGAAGGGAAGAATTCCACAAATTTGATGACATGTGGTCTTTATTTTCAGAGTTGTTTGATTGACGAGTGACTGTGAAGGGGTGCTGTGTACAGGGAGCTCTGCTGATGGGCCTCATGATCCAAAGCTGGAAGGAGCTCTAGACTGGTATCACTGCTACCTGATGACAATTTTCTGGCTCTGGGGGGTATTTCTTCTGTCAGACATACTGGATTCTGAGTGCTATCTCTCCTTCTTTTCATGTGTCTTTTTTTTTCTCTTAGGCTTTTTTTTTTCCTTCTCTTCTGAGTTTTCTTACAGTATAAAACGTGTGAATGGGTATGACTTGTAGTATGAAATCACGAATGTCGTGTCTCTGTTTCACTCTAATTTTTACAATCCTTGCTTTACACACAATAAAAATTACCAGTAAAATAACTTGTTTTATTCTCCTCTCTGGTAAGCTTAAGCTGCAGGTTGAGAACTTCTTGAAAGTTCAGCCTTTGTGAAAAAGACTACAAAAGGAGCAGGGACCAGAGCCTAGTGCCACAACACCTTACAACCCTCCATAAATAAAAGCACAGAAGCAGGACAGGGTTAATAAATAGTAAAATTTTTGGACCAAATACCATAGCTGGGAAAAAAAACAGGTAAGATTTTGGACACACAAGCCCTTTAGGGGTTTCTTTACCATAAGGTAGTCATGGTTTAAAGCTTTAGTACCCTAGATATTAGCCTTAATTTCCACAGATGCACAACGAATTTTAAAGGAAAAACCTCAGCACACTAAGTAACGTTGAGTTTACCAGCAACATACACAGCACAAATTCTAGAAATTACACTTCTGGCTGTATGAAATACACTTATATTCCATGTATCCAAAGTATATGTTGTTTAACTTAGTGGTTTGTTTTATGAAAAGAAAATGAGAGACATCATTTGTATAGCTGCTTAATGTTTTATTCCTGGCTGGGTATTTGGACTAGGAAAACAACAGCTTTCCTTTTGGCTGTTAGTGTTTAATTATTCAATGTTAACAGCCAAGAAGTAAGCTGTTAGCCCTCCTCCTCTTCTTCACAGCTTTTCTTTCCCTAGTGGGTCTAAATCTGTCCTTCACACATATGAAGAGCAATCTGAATTGTAGGAATTGCATTTTGGCCTCACAGGAAACAGCCTATGGCTTACAGTATTTCCTTTTAATATCAGTGTGGTTTGTTCTCCAGTCTTTTAAAATGACACAGTACCAGCTTCACTTCCTCTGTCTTTGATGCTCTCCTTTAAACACGATCACAGACCCTCCTCCTCCACAGACCTGCTCCCAAGCTAAGCTCTCTCAGTACAACTTCTGAAATGTAATGACTACCTACCCAAATCACTGTACCCATGGCTAGACAAGGTAAATAAGTTCTAAATGTGGTGGCTTTCCTCCTACTTCCTAAGAAGTCTAACCAGCACAGGATCTCACAAGATCTAATTAGATTGACTCTAGAAGCATTTAAAAGTTTCCGTGAAAGATGGCAGATCCTGGTATCAGAGGATCATAGAATCACAGGATGGTTCGGGTTGGAAGGGACCTTAAAGATCATCGAGTTCCAACCCCCATGCCATGGGAAATGATGGCTGCTTGAATCATCCCCAAATAATATCTCATAAAGTAAACCACATATTACTATATTTGGGTCAAGTGCACGAAGGACAAATCCAGTAGTATCATCTTTAGCAGCATGCAAGCTGCCTTTTCCTAGACTCAAAAAGTCATATATCTTGCCTCTCTAGGATGAGAGCAACTCATGACATTATCACACATCTTCATTGAACAGAGCTTTCCCCTTCATTCTTTTCTGACAAAAAATCTCAGGAAACAGATAAATCTGCTCCAGCTAAGCACGACAAAAGTCAGGTAAGTACCCCTCCATGACAGGTCATCCCTAGCTACTTTTGCTGTATCAGTTAAGGATACACAACCATTTATGGCCATTTCCTAATCTTTGCTACCAAATCATTGCATTCAGGTTACGTTATAGACTGCTTGAATTCCCACCAGTCTGATACACTTGAAATGTTAAGGGTAAAAACCATGAACTTACCATCAGCCTGGCTAAAGTCTTAATAGCCTAATAAAAGAACTACCAGTCCAGTTACAATGATGCTAACACTTCACAGTTCAAATTATATTCAGTTGAAATTGTATATACATGAACATTTTAATATCTACCCACTTGTCTGGTGGTGTACTTACCCTTTCACTGCCCCTCTAGGTCTTAATGACGATAGCTTCACTGCAGGGGTGGGGAACAGCGAGTTATCAGTATTCAAGTCCTTCGCCAGTATGATGTTGACGGTTTCATTCTCCTCAACTTAGGATCTGCTTGGAGTCCTTTTTGCATGTTTTGTAACGTGCTCTATACCTTGGGCTTCCTTCACTCCTCTCCAACTCTATGTTATACATGTACTTACTACGTGGTGTGTATTATGTATGTTGGTACTTAATACTTGTTCTCTTTGTTATCTCTAACTGGCTTTACCCATCTCTAAAGGTTGCCTTCCTTCAATCACTACTAAGTGACCTCTGTGAGCTGTTCATAGCCCTGGGGTCTCTGGTATCACCCTGTCCCTGTACTCTCAAGGTGTTTTATTCTAGGATCAGTCATACATAGCTCAAAAGTAAGTACTTGTTATTAATATCTTCTAGTCACAAAAAGTATATAAGAAAAGGTGTTACACCACACTGTTGTACACAGTGGATCAAAAGCTAAAAAAAAGTAAGTAATAGTTACCTGGTTGTTAGACAATCACTATTATAGGTAAACAAGCTAAAAGAAATCTGCAGGTAGACCAAGACAAGATCATACAAAGCCTGAGAGCTCCAGAGGCCTCCGTTGTTAATTTCAGACAAAGCCTCTGACCTCTTGCAATAAATGGCAACACCACATCTACTGAGCTTCAAGGCCACAGCTTTTCCTTGAACACTGGCCTTACGATAGAGATTTGAAAGTCTACAGCAGAAAAGTCTCTAGGCAAATTCTGAGTTTGAAAAAAACCTCTCAAGAATGTGTATGCCTTCAAATCAGAAGTGGACCTCTGGCAAGTAGTGGGTACTGTGATACGAACACTTTCTCTTCGAGATCAGATATTCAATTCAGACTGAATTAGAAGGGACTAGAGTTCATCACACACAAGTCAGTCTCTATGACGTGTCCAAATTAGAAATTTACCATTGTACAGGAAACAAATAGGCATTTTTATTCATAGGAAAAGGAGAGCAAAACTGAAGATTTCATGGCTGTGAAGAGCCATGTTCTTTGGTCCAAATGAAAGCTTACTTCTCACCAGAATGAGGTGCTTGTACTCCTGAAAGGTGCTCACTGCTCCCTCTGTAGCTTAACATGTAGGAATAAACAGCAAATGTGAGTCTCCAGGACAGTCAACATAATCCTCAGTGTCTGCCTGCATTTCCAGACACACAGGCAGGTTTAGACTGAGGCTCACTGTCTCTGACCTCTCTCTCCATTTCAACATCTGTGTTACTTTGAAAAGATGGGTGTTCCTGGTTATGTAATGCTAATAAAAAGACATCTATGAAGTCCATGTAACTCTTAGTTTAGCCTTTACTCTTTTATGTGTTTTTCTTGTGAGGTTCTCTTACTTCATGAGAGAAATTACTATCAGACATGGAATCTCATAGCTCAGGGAAGAGGCAATGTGACCTTTATTCCTTTTGTCTTCCAAAAATATATGAGATTTTAATTCCACCCTAACATGCTTCACGTTATTTCCAGACGCCCTCAACACTGTCATTCTCATTTACCTCGGTGCAGATACATTCAGGAATTTGTTGAAGAAACTTCCAGCTGATGGCATGTAGAGAGGCGTTACTCAGGGCCCACTGAGCTAAGCCCTCTAGAAACAGACAGAAAGCAATCCCGGATCACAAAGACTGACTTCCAAGCTCTGCTCTGGATATTTTTACAAATCTGAGAGCCAAACACTCTCATGTTCTGAGTCTACAACGTGTAGAAAATAGGAGGCCCAATTTTTCAGGACTGTGTCTTTTTGCAACCCATGAACCACATTGGCTTGGGCTACTCATCTTGAAAAAAAGGGAACAGGACAAAAAATAGCTATTACACCTACAGAATTTTTCAAAACCCCAAATTCCCCAAACAAGTTAAGGTTTCCTGTCTGTCCTATATAGTGTAGATATTGCAAAAACAAGGACACTTGGTTACAGGCACAAAACAGATGGAAAAAATCCTGCCTTTGTGATTGGAGAACGTTTGCACCTTTAAACGCTCGAAGTTGTTATTGATTTCCCCACCAGATGGAGTAGCATGTACAGTTTTGATGATTCCTGCAGACATGTGATTTACTTATTTGGAGTGCATACTGTATTCTTAGCTAGTATCATAGAACTATCTCTACTCAGTTCGGTAAATCAAAAATTCAACCTCCAAAGATTGCATAAAATCATTCACAAAACTGAGAATCTTCTTTCTCTCCAAAACTCTTCACAGGGCCTTTGATAATCTGAAGTAGGCTTTTATTGAGGTTCTGCTCACCCTCATCTCTTTACCTCAACTGCTGTCCAGCAGAAACATCCCAAGTTTCAGAGAATCCAGACATTCAAGTCAGTGTCAGAAAGGCTATGCAAGAATCATCAGATAATTCAGGTTCAAAGTGACCTTGAAAGGTTGTCTAGTGCAGCCTCTTGTTACCTACAACTCAAAGGCGGGTAACCTATGAGATCAGACCAGGCTTCTCAGGGCTTTATCTAAGGGAAAATATTCAAGGGAGAAGACTGCACAATCACTTTGGGCAACCTGCTCCAATTCTTGACTGTCCTCATGGTGAAAAGCTTTCTTCTTATATCCAACCTCTCTCATAAATTTCAACTTATGCCCATTTTTGCTCATTCTCCTGCCATGTATTGCTGTGAAAAGCCTGCCTTCAACTTCTTCATGACCTCTGTGTAGGTATAGGAAGACTGCTATTAAGCCTCCCCTTCTCCAAGCCACATACATCCAGTTCCCTCAGCCTCCTCTTACAGAGTAGTAAGTGCTCCAGCCTCTGACCACCTCTGATGGATTTGCTCGATGGATTTGCTCCAGTTTATCACTGTCTTTCCTGTATTGAGGGCCCTCAGAACTGGACATAACCAATCTCTGCTGTAAACCGACACGTTGTACCACTACTCTCCTGTATTTCCTGTATATTGACAGCTCAGGCACGGGCTAACTCAGATGGACTTTATACTTTTATGTCAAATGCACAGCATTACGTAGAGGAATATATGTAACTTAAGGATCCAGGAAATCCTGAATTCTAGCCCAGCCTGTGACACTGAATCACTGTGAGGAGAGGATTTTCCACACTGCTTCCACGCAAGGACAGCATACACCTCACAGGAAACATATATACAGAGTTCATCCTAACTCAGCAAGCCTGACTTGAGACAAACACTACTCTTTCTTCATTAATGTGGCAAAAGAACATACCCCCTAATGCCCTGGGATCAGTTTCAGAAACAGGTGTGATAGGGTGGAACCTACCCAACACTTTCATCTCAAGCTATAATTTTTGTGGAACAGTCAGGATGCCACTAGATCCCCTCAGCAGAAACCCAAGCAGTGCTTTCCGGCAATGAACAAAGGTGGGCACATACACAAAGAAACTGGAAGTGGCATTGATGGAGTGCAGAAATGGAAGCGGGGGCAAAGCACTGGCTTTGCTCAGATGTAAATGGCTTTATCCCACACACCGCAACAAGGAACGGGACCTGTGATTACTGCCCTTCTCAGCAAGCACAAGGAGACCTGTGCAAGACCAACCACAACCAAGAACAAGATCAAGTCAGTTCTTCAATGAACTACATCCCACATATGAACTTGAGCTATGCATGAATGATGTATCTCCTACAAAGCAGCAATTGCAACTAGTCAGGATATCGGGGGGGTGAGCAGAAGCCATGGAAGGGTTAGTCTGGCCAAAACCTGAAGACAGCAGACGGGAAGAATAAAGAAAGGATAGTAGTATTACTTGTTACTAAGAGCTAGTAAGTATTAGTGGGTTTTAGGAATTAATAATATCTCAGAGCAGCATTATGTTTTCTTTACTATTTTATTTCAAGACAAAATGTAGGTCTGCTTTTATTTTAAATTTACTTCCAGTTCTGAATCATAGAATGGTTCAGGTTGGAAGGCACCTTAAAGATCATCTAGTTACAGCTCCGCTGCCACGAGCAAGGACACCTCCCGCTAGACCAGGTTACTCAAAGCTCCATCCAACCTGGTCTTGAACACCTCCAGGGATGGGGCATCCAAGAATGAGAGACTGTTGTCTTCTGATGCACCTTAACGGTCTTACAGGGAGACTGTGCTACAGTGGTTTTACCCAGCAGCATCAAGTGAGGGTGAGAAGTGAAAAGTAAGAAGGGAAGCACTGCATGAAAGCTCTTATGTCATGGCAGGTGCTAGAAATACTTAGCATGGGGATGTTAATTAGGCACTACAGTAACGCTTGCAAGTCTGGGATCTGATGGTGTTAAGTGCACAGTGAAAACATCAAGACTTTGTATGTGGAAGTATTGCTTTGACTCCATGCGTTTATTCGTTTACAATAAAACAACTGAGTTACACCTGGAACGTCAGAACCTGCAGTGCCATCACTCTACCACTTTAATCTGCCTTTGCAGCTTTTTCACAGCTGGGTACTTCAGGACAACACACAGTAAGGCAGGATGTTGAGTTAGGAATGCATGCCAGTTCTTATGACCTGGTTCCTTGTCATCTGATCCATGAATTATCAATAGCAGTATTGTTCCCAACTAGCATTATCTGAAAATCACTGTCTTAAGGTAGACGGTGGAAGAACAGGCTCTGGAGCATTAATACAATTGTCTCACAGCGCTTACTACTAAACAGGGTGATTAGGGTGATTTAAGATACCGTCTTTTCACTACCTGATACTTATGCATTGTAGGGGCAAGGCAACACACTTCCTTACATCAGCATCATCTTCCTAAAGTACAGGCATATTTACATAGCCTGAGAATCAGCTACAGATTTTACTAAGCCTGGCATGACTACACCTACAATGTCACCTCTAAATGTGTCTTTTTAGATAGGCTTTTATTGCCTATATGGCAAAGATGAGTCAGGTGTAAACTACCAGACATCTGTACCCAAACTCCCTGGAAAACATCCATACTTCAGCCATTACGTGGGATCTGGCTGGTCAGCACTGGCAGTTACCTGGGATTACATGAATAGGGTTCTTCCTCAAAGTTGTTAGCATCTTGTCTACTTGAGAACGGGGAGAAGACCACCCAGCCCTGAGATTCTGGATGGACAAATGCTCCCAAGAGAAAGAACCAGGATTTTCATCCCAACCAACAATGAGCCTGCCAGAGGTTCTTAAGCCAGCAAGCAGGCAAGAGGGATGGGGGACAGGGCCACTTGTAAAGTTAGCTAAAATCTGCACCTGTGGAGACAAAGGGAACAGAAGTCCACAAAACACAGCAATCGGATACACAGATATCAGCTTGTAGGGGCTTTAACTCATTTTAGGGAGATATCCTAGAGACTGAACCCTTTTTTATTGGCAAAGAAGTGCCTGACAGAATGGTTACAGTTGTATTCATAAAGCCTCTTTTCCTTTCAGAGAATTAGTTCAAGGGAAGAAAGAATAAAAGGCGGGTATATATTTAGAAGTTTTCTTCTTTCTACTAGGATCACTGGGAATGCTGAGAGGAAATTCAGAAAAGCACACTTTTTAACTGAAATCATACCAGAAATTAACTTCTAGGTCTTGCTCTGGCCACCCAGTGCATGTTGTAGGCATCTTCTCAGATGGTCTGCATGAGAGCTACACATAACAGAAATGGTGTAGGCTATTGTGAAGTAAGAACTTTATGTAAGATGGTTTATGAGCCAGCAGATAGATCTGAATGCACAGGTGGCGAGTGAGAAATGAACAAGCAGAAGGCCTGGGAACACTGCCTAGTGAATTTTGGGAAGGCACTCACAAGCATGTCTGAGTTTTCACTCGCATCCTCCATGCAAAGCAGAGCATGGGGCTAGAGCCTGCTCTTATGTGAAATCCAGTGTCCCAACGCCAGCCTTGCACACAAGCCCAGACATATCAGGCTTTTTTGTGAGGATGCTCAACAACAGGGACAGGAGCTTAGAGTAAACCTGCAGTGATGCAGATTCATTCTCATGCTTCTGGCAGGAAGGTAATTGGTCTCATTATCTGCATTTTCAGCAAGTTTGTGAGGACACCAAATTTCAGAAAGTGGTAGTTCAGTTGGAGAATCACACTGTCATCCAAGGGACCTTAGCAGTATGGAGAAATTGGCCAACAAAACCCCTCTAACGTTCAGGAGGCACAAATGCAAAGTCCTGCACCTTGGATGAAGCAACACCATACAATAAGACATGGACTGACTCACCAGAGAGCAACTCTGCAGAAAAGGACCTTGGTGTCCCAGTAGACAAGCGGAGCATGAACCAGCAGCATGCCCTTGCAGCGATGAAGGCTAACCACACAGCAAGATGCACAAAAAGCATGTCAAGGGAAGTAATCCTAAAGATACTCCTTTATTTGACACTCACCTGGAACACTCTATTTTTGTGCCCCCAGTACAAAAGAAACAATAACAAGCTGGAGAATCTAGGAGAGGGCCACTTAGATGGTTAGGGGCTGGAGTACATGATGTACAGGGACAGAGGCAACCAGGTTTATTTAGCTCAAGAGGGCAAAGGGGGGAATGCTAGCTGCTGTCCTCACCTACCTAAGGTTAGAGAGTAGATGGAGCCAGTCTTCTCAGCAACGCACAGCAAAAGGATGAGAGGCAATCACTGCAAGGTCAAACAAGGGAACTTCTAATGGGATGTAAGAAAATAATCTTCATCCGAGAGTGGTTAAGCACAGGGACACGTGCCCAGAAAAACTCTGAAATCTCCCTCCTTGGAGATTTTGAAAATGCAATTGAACAAGGCCCAAAGCAACCTGATTCAGCTTCGACACTTGCCCTGCTGTGGGCAGGAGGCTGGACCAAAGATGTCCAGGAGTCCCTTCCAAAGTACATTTCATTGTGACCTACACACACACTATTCTGGAAAGCAGATGTTTGAAAAATCCTTCAAAATAAGAAACAAGAATAATTATTTGCAACCTGCAGCTGCATATAAGATAAAGGCGTCAGATCTCTGGCGATCCACATCTGAATGTGGATTTTGTCATAACTAAAATGGGTCTGTTCCATCCACTGTTGTTACTACCTCCCACATCTGGCAAAGTTCCCGCTGACTGGAAAAAGGGGAACATAACCTCAATATTCAAAAAAGGAAAAAAGGAAGACCCAGGGAACTATAGGCCAGTCAGCCTCACCTCTGTGCCTGGCAAGATCATGGAGCAGATCCTCCTGGAATCTCTGCTAAGGCACATGGAAAATAAGGAGGTGACTGGAGACAGCCAGCATGGCTTCACCAATGGCAAATCGTGCCTGACAAATTTGGTGGCCTTTTACAATACTGCCACAGGCTTGGTGGACAAGGGCAGAGCAACAGAAGTCATCTACCTGGACTTATGCAAAGCGTTTGACACTGTCCCGCACGACATCCTGGTCTCAAAATTGGAAAGACATGGGTTCAATGGATGGACCACTCAGTGGATCAGGAACTGGCTGAATGGCCGCACTCAAAGGGTTGTGATCAACGGTTCAATGTCCAGTTGGTGGCCAGTGACGAGTGGAGTTCCTCAGGGGTCGGTACTGGGACCGGTGCTGTTCAACATCTTTGTCGGAGACATGGACAGTGGGATAGAGTGCACCCTCAGCAAGTTTGCCGATGACACCAAGCTCGGTGGCGCGGTCGACACGCTGGAGGGAAGGGATGCCATCCAGAGGGACCTGGACAGGCTTGAGAGATGGGCTCGTGCAAATCGCATGAAGTTCAACCAGGCCAAGTGCAGGGTCCTGCACCTGGGATGTGGCAATCCCAGGCACAAATACAGGTTGGGCAGAGAATGGCTGGAGAGCAGCCCTGAGGAAAAGGACTTGGGGGTGTTGGTGGATGAGAAGCTCAACATGAGCCGGCAGTGCGCACTGGCAGCCCAGAAAGCCAACCGCATCCTGGGCTGCATCAAGAGAAGCGTGGCCAGCAGGTCACGGGAGGCGATTCTACCCCTCTGCTCTGCGCTCGTGAGACCCCACCTGGAATACTGTGTCCAGCTTTGGAGTCCTCAACACAGGAAGGACATGGACCTGTTGGAACGGGTCCAGTGGAGGGCCACGAAGATGATCAGAGGGATGGAGCACCTCCCCTATTAGGACAGGCTGAGAGAGCTGGGGTTGTTCAGCCTGGAGAAGAGAAGGCTCCGGGGAGACCTCATAGCAGCCTTCCCATATCTGAAGGGAGCCTACAGGAGAGCCAGAGAGGGACTCTTTGTCAGAAAGTGTAGTGACAGGACAAGGGGTAATGGTTTTAAATTGGAAGAGGGGAGATTTAGATTAGATATTAGGAAGAAATTCTTTACTGTAAGGGTAGTGAAGCACTGGAACAGGTTGCCCAGGGAAGTTGTGGATGCCCCATCCCTGGAAGTGTTTAAGGCCAGGCTGGATGGGGCTTTGAGCAACCTGCTCTAGTGGAGGTGTCCCTGCCCATGGCAGGGGGCTTGGAACTCAATGATCTTTAAGGTCCCTTCCAACTCTAACCATTCTATGATTCTATGATCTCTGCATCAGGGCATTATCCTACTCCATGGCACATTTCAGTGTAATCGGCAGTCTCCAAAGAAAAAGAGACAACTAGAATATAGAAGGAAGAAGAGAAAAAGGTCACAATACATGTCAGGGATGAGGTGCACTCAGTAGCTTCAAACCTGCTCCTCCTTTGCCTGCCTTCCTTTTCACCAACTTCTGAAATCAAAGCAGAAATCACAAATGCTATACAATTTTCCCCTCAATAAAAATCAGAAAGCCAAAAAGGTAGACAGTCTCTTCCTATAGCTCACATCCCAATTAAGAATAATTAATAGTATTAATGTATTACTAACAATGTCAAGTCTACAAAACACAGCCTTCTATGAAACACGTTTACATAAACAGCTAACACAGTAATATTAAATGCAGCCTTATTATCAAAGCTGGAAGTATATAACAAGTCAGCCTTCGAAATAACAAGAGGCATCTCTTTTTCCAGACAAAAAAAAAAAAAAATTTTTCTACCAACTCCTTCACAGAATCCATTAATATATTTATTAAACCATTTAGACCTCACCACATGACCTCAGTATAGCATCCACTCATGTCTAGCCAACACAGCTGAGGAAGAGAACACAAGCTGTTCTGTTTGCTTCTTTGCATTGCTGTCACGGTACAGACTAATAAGGGCGCACCGTCTTACATTTTCAGAGACACATCCTTTTGCATTTCTAAACTGATAAAGCAACCATATACACATGCATGCGTGTATCTATACAGATTTATAATATATATATGCCGGTAGTAATGGCATTATAACTTTCTGTGAACAATACTGAAGAGAGCTTACGCTAGTTTATGTTACGTTTGATAGGCTCAGAGAGCTTAAGAAACAGCTGGAGGTAGATGAGACATCGGAAAGAGCTGTCAGTTTCCTCTTGGAGGGTTATCTGATGTGATAAACAAACAAAAAAGTCCTTCTGCTACACAAGAGCTGGGCATGTATGTGACAGTCATGAATTATGCACTTGAATAACTGCCCTTTCCCTTGGCCCCTTCAAGAATGAGAAACATTGTGAGTGATTACCAGAGGCACAGAATTTATCGTGACATGATGGCAAAAGATGGGAGGAGTTCACATGCTATGTGCACACTACAAGAAAGGTTGGCCTGGATGTAACCAACTGGATACCAGCAAACAGTGAAGCCTAGAGCAGGGAGGGGAAAAAAAGGAGATTGTTTTTGTGTAGGGCTTCTACACAGACAGCAGAAGTAAAAGGTAGCTCTGAAACATCAGAACAAACGAAGACCCCCTCCCTACAGATCCACAGCTTGTGGGTGATTGACTTCAGCGTGCAGAAAGGTGCAAGAGCAAAGAGTAAAGCTTTTCCAATCATAAGGCATTTAGGAAGTCTAACTCTGCCCCTATTCTTCCTAGGTAACAAGTTAAAAGTGGGAGTCTTTTGATCAGAGGGAACTTCTACAGTCTCCCTCTTCTACCAGCTACCTGGTCCATCCAACACTCAAGAACACTGCCTTTCAGCTTCTACTCTTCTGTTACAACTGGACTGAAGTTGGGTCACATACTCGGATGTACTGCCGGGGGAAGGAAGGAAAGCTTGACTGACACAGATGTACTCATGTACAAAAGCACCATTTCCTTATAAAACCCCTTTTTCACTTGAGGAATAATGTAGCCCGAGGAGACTGGAACAGATTATTTTTTTTAAGTCAAGAATAAGATTCCAGTATCTTATCATATCTTCTTTGGAAATATATGTTCTTCCATATTTCCTGAACCTTTACTGTTAAGGAGACAAAGTAAAGATCTTTGTGGACCTAGAGCCTTCTATAGCACTTAAGTAGACTATAAAGATATTTACAATTTCTAACAGTCAGCTCAGCCAAGCTTGAATTTCAATCACATATGAGTAGGCATAAAAATCCAATCATAGAATTACCTTGGTTGGAGGGGAACTATCAGATGATGTAGTCCACCCATCAACCTAACACTGACAAAACCCATCACTAAACTATGTCCCTAAGCACTATGTCTGTCTTTTAAATAACTCCAGCGATGGTGACTCTCCTACCATTACATTTTGTAAGACAATTTTCAGTTTCTGCTCTAAGTTTTCTATCTTTCCCTCTTCATTTACACTAGGTATTATGGCATAAGCACAGCTCAAAGCAATTATCTTTATAGCCCTGAGACCACATCCCTTATTCTTGTTTTTGTTCTGAACAATTTATTCTTTTCAGAAGTAACGCTACTTTAAGAATCGCTTTAAAGGAAGGTGGTGATAAGAGAGGCTGCTTCTCCATGTCAGCAGTCAACACTTGCCTCATGCTGCATAACCAAGAATATTGTTTTCCCATTACAAGCTGATATTCAAACAGGAATCATAACATGAACAACAGGCTAAAATAATTATATCCAACTGTATGGAAAGGCCTGATTTGATTATCTGAATCTCAAGACCACATAAGCAGTGAGAAGCAACAGAAATGCTAATGCACCAATATGTATTTACCTCTAAAAACAGAAGGAAGAGCTCTCTGACTGTTTAAAAGGAAAATAAAGCACACCACCCAGAAGGAAACTGGAGTGATGATATGAAGAGACACTTAGCTGTATCTCAGCCTGTTTCCGTGTCCTGTTATTTAAAATAGAGCCATTGCTTTTCCAGTCCTCCCATTCCATTTTCCTCCTTAAGTCTCCTTGAAGGAGTCTGGACCTGCAGAAGAAACATGTCTTTGACAGTCATGCAATTATTTTTTTAAAAATCTGTTAGGTATCAGTTCATGTTATTCCTCAAGTGCAATTTGAAAAACAAGCATACTTACATAATTTTATGTATAATGAGCACTGAGTAAAGTTTAACTTGCATCTAAGAAATAAATCCAACTATTTTTCTGGAGTTAAGAGAAGAACATGACCAGCTCAGCTAGCATACCTCAGTTTTATTTCAACAAACATGTTTGTTACCTTTGCTTGTTTGTGCACCTGATTTTGCTCTCCCATTCACAAAAAAAAAAAAAAAAAATCTTCTGGCATAAAATGATATAGCAATGTACAGTATAGAAGAATCTGGTTTGAATTGTCAAATGGCATTTACTCAGAAATATGGTTATATATGAAAACCACAAGTATAATGTTTTAGTTGTGGTATGTGGGAATAGGAGGAAAAAATACAGTTAAGGCTGTTTCTATTTCCATATACAACTTTTATTGCGATACCTGCATTCTAATTGTACAGATACAAATATAAAATGACCCATGACAGACTTTAAACATGCCCAAATAGGAAACTGAGAAATTAATTCGGTATTAGAGCCAAAGTTGACAGGACTTCAACAGGTGATAGGAAGCTTCCCCAGTCTCTCCAAGAACAACCAGGATCCACCATATTTTTGGTCCAAGATGTATGCTTTAAGTTGGCAGCTGAGTCTATGAACGAGTGTATTTACCCCAGATGTGCAGCATAAACACAGAAGCAATAAAAAGAAGACTCATGACCAAAACTGGAACAGGCCCACTAAAAATAAAGAAAAAATAGGCATTAACATAAAAAAAGAAGTCTGCTTTGTCCAAAGGCCAGTCATTATCAGCCAAGTGAACTCATCAGTTCATAAGCAATTGTATGAGAAAACTCTTATTCCATTCCCACAGAAATCCCTGAAAGTACACAGAAATGAGAGCCAACTCTACTGAAAACTGCTGCTGCCCCTCTGTTTCAAAGATACAGCTTTACACACCCTAAATGTTACATACTATAAAGCACAATATAATAATAATAATAAAACTCCACACTTATTTAGAAAGTAATTAATGGTTCATTATTACTCATCATTGTGAAAACAATCTCCGGAAAATTATCTTCTGTATTTACTACTCAAATAGCCAACTGAGTAGAGATATCGTCAGATACAAAAACCAACAGAGTCCTCTAGCGGCTAGTAAATTTTTGGCATAAAATTCGCATTAGCTGGTTTTTTGGAGGTTTTATTTCATTTGAAAACAATGGCAGCAGTGGGTGAGAGACAGGAACTTCTGTTTTCTTGAAAAAGATACACAGAATGTCAAAGTTAACTTCATCATTAATTCATTACCTAAAATGCGTAAGTTAACAAATTTCTTAACTTTTTTCCACTTTTATACATTGTTTAGAAATTGTATAGTGATGTTTTTAAACAACAGCTTAATCTCAGGGTGCATGTTGAGAGACTAAATCAGCTGTTTCACGCTGTTCTGAGACATAACAATTACACGCACTATTACACAATTACTCACACTCAACACTGCTTCACATCACTCACTTCATACAATCTTATTTCTGATTTTCAACCTGCTATTGGGAGAAACACCATGAATTCTATTTTCCAGCCTGGATTACCCCCCGGGTTACTGTTTATAAGCAGGCAAATGTTACTTGAATACAAAGTAAAAAAAGAAACTGAAAATGGATTGACACAATCTACTAACTTATTTTTCTATGAGATCATGGTCCATATACTTTAAATGTCTGTAACTGTAATCTTATGTTGAGTTTTTAAATTCAATTATTATCTACCATACTTAGACTTACTTGAGTATGAGGAACCCTGAACATCGACATAAAACAATTAGCAAATAAACCGATGACAAAACTTGCAAAATGAAAAAAGTCCACACACACAGTGACTACCTAAACAACCCCTATCAAGGGATACCTTTCACTAAGCAACAGAATGTACTTCTCAATCCCCAGTGTTTCGTATGTATTTGAAGTTTATGTCTACATAATATAAATCATAATGGTATCAGATGCACAAAGTCCTTACACTGTATCTGAATTACTATTTAATTAATTTGAGGCTTCAGTAGTAGTAATATGTAAGCTACTCTTTGCTGAAGGCATGCAGGAATAGGGCAGCACCACTAACCAGAACAGAACAACACAGAGTAACCAGGGGGGGATTGTTTGTGTCTTTGGTGTTTTGGTTTTTTTAAACATGCAGATGACACTGATCCCTCTACAGAATTATCAGCTTTCCAATACTGACATGAGTATCTCCTTTCCTCCAGTCCCAAAGACAACCTGTTGAAACCTTGCAATTCTCCTCCATACACCTGAATCCTCTCAGCCCACCACGCAGTCCAAATAAATAAATAAACCAACCAACTCAGGCACCTCTAAAGATTTGGCAGTATGCATTCTCAGGATGTCTTTTGTAAGGCTGCATATTATACCACAAGCCCAATTTGATTCTCTATCATGACTCCACAGGAAACAATGCTTAGAGCTCCTTAAGCAAGAAAGTTCAAGACAAGATACAGGAACCACAGGTACCAAGTGCCATAGAAATATAGCAACACATTTGGATTTAATCTTCTTTTCAAACTATGCGATGCTTGAGCCAAGTTTCAAAGAGGAAAACGTCATATTCCACTCTAAACCAGATCCCCCACAGCACTCTTTTGCTAATACTGTTTTTAAAGACATATATATTTTGTAGCATCCTGTACTAGATAAATGTATGTTCCTAAGGTAAACCAAATGTGCTTATTCAACATATTTATTATTTCTGATGTTGAGTACAGAAACTAAATACTTGAAGCACCAAAGGTATAATTTCAACAATATAAAACTTTAGATCTAGAGTGCAATTCTCCTGATCACAGCTAGCATGAAATAACCTCTTCTCAGGTGTTTTTATGTATTTTTTCATAGTAATTTTAAGAGCTTATATTTTGAACAACGTGAGAAGAGAAAACACAAAAAAAACCCCACCACCAGGCTAATCTTTTACATTGCTTTATGCAGTAGTGATCTCAACCATTTTCAGAAACAAATTTGGCTGAAACACTTTATTGAAGCAACCATAACCCCTCTGTAACTCATTTTCATTTTTAAGCCTACTGGATAGGACAGATATCATAACAACTGGTTGCTATGGAAGAAAACATACATAGAAAAATACATGGAATGCTGTAAGCAAGAAAGTTGCTCCTAAGCCAACTTGCTTTTACGGATTTGTTTCTTCTATTAAAAGCCTGAACATACAGCTACCTGTGGCAGCTTGCAACAAGAAACACTCCCAGGGTTCCTAAACCTTAAAATTGGGAACCACTGTGTTGCAACATAAGTAGAAGGGGAAATCTATCTACTGACCTGCTTATACTGAAGACTAAAATGACTGAGTGGCCATTCAAGCTGCTTTGACAGCTTGCATCACAAGTCTATTAGAAAAAAAAAAAATACGTCTACCTAATGATAGAACACTTCCATTTTTTCTCTTTTTTTTTTTTTAAAAAAAACCTGAGTTTTAGAAGACCAAACACCACAGAAAATAGTTGCCCTGCCTATCTGCATAGATTTGCTCTGGAACACTTTTGTTGCTCATTGCCTTTATCTTTTCTTTGCCTTGTCTCTTCTCTGGATTCAGAATGGAGAAAGCAAGACCTGCAGTAGCAGCACACCACTACGCTGATGGTTTGCTCTAGAGTTTAGTGTCAAGCACATATGAAAATTAAAATACGTAAGACAACTTCAGAGGAAGGACTAATCACAGAACAGTCACTAGACTATCACCAGCCCTTCCCCAAACAATTTGTTCGTGCAGCTAGCAGAAGCCCTTTTAAATGTCTCCAAAATAAAATAGTAATGGATTATAGAAAACAGAAACAATAGGGACATCCCTGAGTGTCTTGAGTCTCTTCAACTCAGTAAAATCGAGAGGCCATGAAGTATAACTCTACAAGAAGCACAAAATCCCACTCAAGGTATGACTTATCACACACCCATCAGCTGAAATACACTTCTCACCTTTGTGACCCAAGTATTAGGCTGCAAAGCTTGTTTGGGAAACTGATCCGAAAGATTCAAACTGGCCAAAAAGTAAAAACCTAGGCTCTCTTTACAGCTTAAGGGACACTACCACCAGATATTTGACCATAATCTCAGAATATTCACCCTGTAAAAACAGAGATCTACAAGGTATCAGAATGCTATTCACTTTGCAAGCTTAACTAAAATAATTTATCAGCAGCTTTTTAATAAAAACACCCGAAATTCTGCAAGCATGTGGCATAGCAGTTATATTATGTTTTTAAGTGGGGGCGCAGAATCACAACATATCTATTAGTAAAGAAAAAACAAAAGATTAATTAAAAAAGAACAAAAACATGCATGTAGATGCCTAAATTCACTGTGACAAGTAATCTTTCCCAACTTCAAAGGGATTGCTTGCAGTCTTCAAAGACCACTCAAGGTAAGTCTAGGCAATTACAAAATATAACTTGTACCTACCTTTTTGAAGCCACTGTAACTTTAAAAAATACCTCTCCAGGTTTACAGATTAAATAAAACACTTCACCCCAAATCTATTCAAGTAGCCATCAATTCAGCATGTTTTCCCACGCAGACCAGAACACCGATCTCTCAATCCAATGACTGAAAGACTACATAAGTAGGTGAAATATACAGCCCCACGCCTGCCACCACCCATATATCCAACTTACACTTTGAGCCCTGGAGAGTCCTCAGTGTAGAATCGCCACATCCCACCAGTCCCCGTGGAAGTGGCGCGGCCTGCACTTCTCGTCCCACAGCTGGCATTCTTCCTTTAGGGGACAACGGGGCGAAAGAAAAACCGAAACGCATTAGCAGTCTGCCAGCTTCCAGCACTAACCACCCCAAGAGACTCTGCAGAAGCAGGACGCTTGAGGCCACCAGCCTGTGCAGCCAGGCGAGCGCGGTGGCTGGCTTAGCACCACCTGGGGCTACACCCAGCCGCACCGAGGGCTGACGAGACGCACCCATAAGCGCCCTGCCCGTATGTACCTCTGCCGGACGGTGGAGCCCGCCGCGCGGGGAGCCACGGCCTTGCTGGGGGAGCGGCCGGAGGAGCCGACGCTGGTAGCGCTGGGGTTGGGCCCGGGCTGCAGAGAGAGGAGAGAAGCGGGAGGGGGTGTGAGGCGGCGGCGGACACAGCCGGGAGGAGAGGGAGCGCCTCAGCCACCCCCTGCCCGGGGCAGAACCTCACCATGGCGGCGGCGGTGGTGGCTGGGGGGGTCGCACAGCCTCACACACACTCCTCTACGGCCGCTCCGGCCACGTCCCTGCCTGCAGCAGGCCCCGCCCCGCCCCGCGCCTCCCGGGACCCGGCGGCTGCCCGGCACGATGCCTGAGCAGCGCTGGCCTCTTTTCCCTCCCCACCTCCCTTCAGCGGCCGCTTTCCGAGGGAGCTGCCTCCGAACGACGCCTCGCTAGCCCTCGGTCCCCCACCGGCGGCCGGGCCGGGGCGGATGAGCCGGGGAGACAAAGGACGAGGCGGCGGGCAGCGCCGTGGGCCGCCTGGCGGGTGTGACGAAGGAGAAGGCCCGGGAGGAAGGCTGACGTGTCCCGCTGTGGCCGGCGGGCCGCGCCTGCGCGCCGCTGCCCGGTGCGGTGCCGGCGGGCGGGCCGCCGCTCTCCCCGCAGCCAGCCATGGCGGAGGCGGGCGGGGAGGGCCCGTCGGGCCCGTCCGTACTGTTCCTGCACCCGGACCTGGGTCTGGGCGGCGCGGAGCGGCTGGTGGTGGACGCAGCGCTGGCGCTGCAGGCGCGGGGCTGCCGGGTGCAGATCTGGACGGCGCACTACGACCCGGCCCGCTGCTTCGCCGAGACGCGGGGGCTGGCGGTGCAGCGGTGCGGCGGGTGGCTGCCCCGCAGCCTGTGGGGTCGCGGGCACGCCCTGTGCGCCGCGCTGCGTATGGCCTTCGTGGCTCTCTACATCCTGCTCCTCAGCGGCGAGTCGGCCGACGCCTTCGTCTGCGACCAGGTACTGCTGTCGCCATTAGCCGCCCCGGTGCTGCGGTGGGGGCAGGCGGAGGGTGCCGGCGAGCTCTCGGGCAGCTGAGGAAGCCTTCCGCCTTGGGAGGAGATGCATGGAGGCTTGGTGGGGCCTGGGCGGGGAAGGAGTCTTGGCGGCCTCTCAGGCCGAGGTGAGGGAGGAAGTCTGAGGCGCAGCAGGAGACCCTGGGTGAGGGAGTGCAGCTTGTGGAGGGGAGAGGGAGGAGGCAGTTGGCTTGCAAAGGGCCAGCTCTTGGGTTGTGGCTTTAAAATTATGTGTACGCGCCAGCAGCACTAACGCAAATAGTGAACCTCTCTTCTTGTCCTGTCTCTCCTGGTTGTGCTAGGTGTCTGCCTGCATTCCTGTGCTTAGGCTGGCCAGAACCCGCAAAAAGATTTTGTTTTACTGTCACTTTCCTGATCAGCTTCTGACCAAGAGAGAATCTCTCCTGAAGCGCATCTACAGATTACCGCTCGACTGGCTGGAAGAGTACACGACTGGCATGGCAGACTGCATTGTTGTGAACAGCAAGTTCACCGCCAGCGTGTTCAAGGACACATTTAAGTCTTTATCTCACATAAACCCAGATGTCCTCTACCCATCGCTCAACATCAGTAGCTTTGAAACAGTCGTTCCTACGGACATAGATGACCTGATACCCAAAAAGAAGAAGTTCTTGTTTCTTTCCATTAATAGATATGAGAGAAAAAAGAATCTAGCATTGGCTCTTGAAGCTTTGCACGAGCTTCAAGGAAGACTTGATTCTTATGAGTGGAATGAAGTTCACCTGGTTATGGCAGGTGGTTATGACCAGCGACTCCTGGAAAACGTGGAGCACTATGAAGAGTTGAGGAGACTTGCAGCTAAGCTTAGTGTTAATGACCACGTCACATTTCTGAGATCATTCTCAGATGAACAGAAAATCTCTCTTTATAGTAACTCTGTATGTGTGCTTTACACACCAAGCAATGAACACTTTGGCATTGTTCCTCTGGAGGCAATGTATATGAGATGTCCAGTTATAGCGGTTAATTCAGGCGGTCCATTAGAATCAATCTTGCATAATATTACAGGGTTTTTATGTGATCCTCTGCCAACACAATTCTCTGAGGCCATGGAAAAAATTGTGAGAGATCCTCTCTTAAAGGACACAATGGGAGCAGCTGGGAGAGCCAGAGTTATGGAAAAATTTTCCTCAGAAGCATTCACAGAACAGCTGTACCAATACATATGCAGATTAACACAATAAAATTATATTCCTATATTATATTTTACTGCTTTGTATCTCATTTGTATAGGAGACCAGTATTCATTGTGATTATGAAGAAGAACCCAGGACATCTGAGTTTCCTTGTTATGCTTCTTGTGCTGCCTTATGTCACTCAATGCAAAGAAAGAGCAAAATATGTCCCACTGTCTCATTAGAAGGTTAAAATTTTCGTGTGGTAGGCTGATCCACTGTTGTAGGTCTCTTGTCTACTGTGCCTTGGAAAAATGCATAGTTAAATGGCAGTAACTTACTAGGAAATTATTGCACATTTTACTTTCATACTGGGCAGTATGTCTGATTCAACTTACAAACTGTGGATTTGTACAGATAAGGACAATTTTATGTATTTAGAATGTTCATCAGTAATTTTTAAGTAAAAAAGCTGTCTTAGCTGAAGTATGGAGAGAATTGCACAGTCCAGCTGCGTGTTTAAAAAAGACAATGTATTAGGGATAGAAATGGTATGGTTTTAAAATGATTGACCTTTTACTGTACTTCTCTTCTTAAATATCATCACGTAGTCACACTGGGTGTCATAAACAAGCCTGCAGGTGTGTGAGCATAGAAAGCTGAGACTAAAATAAAACCAAGGACATCAGACTACCTCAGGAAAAAACATTAGTGCTGAAATTCTGTGTCTATGTATCTGCAATGCTTAAGGTTGTAATTTTACTTCAAGAGTTTCTGGTTTGCGGAGACTTAAATTATATCCCCTGTATTTAATGTTTTGTTCTAAATGACAGCATACTTTTAAGAAAGGTGCTAACCCAAAGCAGGCAATAAAGACATTTTATTTTGGCTGTTTTGGTGGTAACTTTTCAGTGTAGCTTTACTGAATAGTTCAGCTGGGGGATACTTTTCTCCTGATGCAGTGATCACACACTGACGTAATTTGACTTTTTTTTTTTTAAGTATAATACCTGGTTTGGGGCAAGGAATATATGATTATTTTTTTTATCTACCTCTCTTTAGTGCATCGTTATTAATTAATTGTTCTGCTTGGTTTCCAATAACGCACACAATCCATACAGTTGAATTTTAAATCTGAAAATGGATTGAGTAACTATGCAGTTTCCTCATTCTTTGAAATGCAGTTTTATCTATAAAATACAATTTGTAGTCTGAATTCTGCTGTTTGTATTTAAGATAGTTGCAGGCATTTTCACATCTAGTACTTCACAACAGAGAAAACCAGTCTTTCTGTTGCTTAGGACTGCACCCCGGGTCTCAGTATAAGGCTTTTATTTGAAGTAAAACAAACAAAAATCCACGAACAAGATCTGTCCTCATTTTTAATCAGGAAGTTGGGATGCTATAATGGTTACTCATTGTGGGTTGGGAGAGGGTGGTCTCATAGGCCCTATTCCCAACATTTCTGTTCACGCCAGAAGAACTGGTAAGCCTGAATCTATCATCTCTCTTGCCTGTTCCTGCATTAAAGTTTTCCTAAATTTTTGTGCAGCTTCTTCAGGATGGGTGTAGCAATGACTGAAGGGACTGGAGAGAGAGTGTGAAAATGATCTGCGGTCATTGACACCTTCAAGATGTGTTTGGCCTCGGCTTTAAGCTCCAGTTAGAAGGTGTGAGATGGTTGGAGCCAATTCCTGCGGCTGCTTAGTTTATGTTATGTTCTCTCCTCCTTTCTTCCTCCAGATTTCACTGGAGTTAACCTGGAACCTCAGGTATGTGCCTGTGCTCCCTTGCCAGCATAGCTGCAGGAGTAGCTCCATTGATGCTCAAACCTTGGCCTCCAACCCTTTCGCGAGCTGTGTTGCTGGCAGGCGTGTGCCTAACCCTGTGCCCTGCAGCTCCTGTTGAATGGATTTCATGGGTTGCGCTTGGAGTTGACCTGCCATCTCACGTTTACCTGGTGATCACTGGACTGTCAACAGAATCTGTCACTGTCACCAGGCTGCCCTGCTTGGGTGCTGTGCCCTGGTTGGTGAGATCACTGACCCTCTGTGATATGGTCTCTTTCAGCTTTTGACTGTCATCCCTTGCAGAGCAGCCCCAGTCTTGCTGCTTCCTGACAGGTAGCTTGGGCCATCTCAAGCCCTGAGCTGACTGTCAGAACCTGGCCTTCAGGCTGCCCATCAGTTGCAGGTTAACCTCAAATTCCTGCAGGAAGCTATGGAGAAGCGTAGCACAGCCTTTCAGGCTGCTTCAGCATCTCTTGCTCCCCAACTTCTAGAACCATTCAGTGGGAACTTGGACAATGGTATCAGGATTTATTAGTCTGATGTGGCTAATCCAGGGGCTGTATGTCCCAAAGGAACATTAGATGCTCAGGAGTAATAATCTCCCAGCCCTCAGGGCAACCCAAGAGTGGATTCAGACCAAGTGGAAGACAATGGCTCTATGTGCCAAGACCTGATGACTTATCCATAGATTTGGAGCAGTTTTTGGGGGACAGCAACTGTGCAAGACTGTCTTGCTGGAGTTCCAGCAGGGGAAGTAGTTGCCCATTAACTACACAATTCAATTCATAGAGTTTATTGTAGAAACTGTGTGAAGAGCAAGCCCTCATGACCCTCTAAAGTCTAGGGCTGTCTGAGGCCCTCAAAAATAAGATGGCCAGGACTGTCCTACCCTAGAGCCAGGAGAATTGTCAGACAGGCCTATCACTGGAGAAGCACCTGGCTCTAACAGGAAGAGCATATGCAGACCTCCACTCCGTTTTGCTCAACCTTCCTTACTATCGCCAGAGGAAGAGCCCATGGACATAGGCACCATCTACCTCATCCCAAGAATGAGGACACAGATGGAGAAAAGTGGATTGCTTTTGCTGTGGTAGAAACAGCAACTGTTGTCTGTTGCACCAACAACCCCCCTGCTCTGAGAGTCACTTGGTGCAGGTATATATGTGAGGCAGCTGCTGTGGCTGGCAAATTTTCAGGTTGGAAAACGAAGTTAGTGACGAATAGACAGTTAGCAAAGTGTGGAAAGAGAAAATCCTGGCAGACTAGGTGAGGACAGAAGCAACTCATCCCTCAATTGTATTCCAGGTTCTAGTGGTAGGTCAGTGCCACTGTTGGTTCTTCTGCTACCTCAAGAATGTGCTACCACTCCTCAGAGGCAGCTTTGATTTTCAGGTACTGCTTGCCCCAGACGTCATATTTCCTCTCATTGGAGGGTGAGCTGCCTAGAGAAATAGACATATGCTCCTGGGTCCTGCTTCTGGGAGAGTATGGCCCCTATGACACAGAAGCATCTGCTTTTACAATGAAATGCCTGCCAGGGCCTGGCAGGACTGTGAGGTAGGCTGTGGTGAATGCCTGTTTCTGTTCCTCAGAAGCTGTGTGTGCTTCTTATGCCCATAGAAAGCGAGGCTCCTTCCAAATACGTGCTGATATAGGAGCCATGATACTGGAAAATCTGTTTAAATTGGCAAATTCTAGGAAATCCTACAGTCCCTGCATGCTAGGAGGGATGGAATGAAAAGTTGCTTTCTGAACCAGATACATACACTATGAGGATCTTGTGATACCATTTGGCCTCTTCTGTGCTCTGACCACCTTCCATTGTTTTGTTAGTGATGTCCTGCACAGCCTGCTTGTAACCATGTAGTGGCATTCTTGACATCTTCATATTCTCTGATGCTCAGCAAGCACACAGACTATGCCAGGGAAGTCCTGAGTCACTTGTGCAGTAGCGTGTCCATGTCAAACCCCAGAGATTTGTTCTTTTCAACAGCACAGGGTGGAGTTCCTGGGGTGCCAGGTGGACCCTAACTGCTGGCATGCGGATCTCAGGTAGGCTGAAGCCACCTTAAGTTGGCAGGCTCCTTCTATGAAGGGTCAGAAACCCCCATATTTCTTTTTGACAAAAAATACGGGGCACTGGCACCTGAGGTAGAGGGGCATACCAGATTGTCCTTGAGATGCTCCTTGAGGGCTGCTGATTTGAATCATGAGAAAGCCTAGGTGCTCCCAAAAAGCACTAAAGGAGTTGGTGGGCAGGGGGTGTCATCTTGGGTTCAGGGGAGGTTACAGAAGCCTACAGGGCTGTGATCTGTCTTCGCATACTGATCACAGTTCCCTGTGGGGCTTGGGTCAAAACAGAAACTGCAGGGTGGTCATGGGGTCGTCTTATGACACCTGGGTGCGGGGAGGCGATGGGAGCAAGCCCTGGCTTAATCTGAGGGCCAGGCTCCATCACACTCAGTTTAGGACCTGAGAAGGCCTGAGCTAACCACCAGGGAGCAGCAAGAGCAAGACTCTTCCACAACAGAGAACAAGCCAGGAGCCAAGGGTGGCCACAAGGAAGGCTGGGCGATGATCTCTTTGAGAAGGTGCAGTCCCACAGCTTTTGAACTTGGCAACTAGAGAAAGGGTAGTGTCAAAAGAAGGTGCCGTCAACAATTCAGTGATCATCAGGCAGAAGTAAGGTAACGTGTCAGGTCCAGGTTCAAACCAGGAAAGCTAAATGGCTCAAGGACAGTACTAGAAAGAGGTACACCTACAACATAGCTCACTTAGGAGCTGAAGACCCTGGCTTGAGTGTAAATGGAGTCTCTGCACCCATGAGCAGTGGGGGCCCCAGGTGGGGCTGTTCAGGGCCAGTAAGTCCTGTTGGTTTAAAGACTGCTGAACTGTTGAGAGACCCTGTCACTGCCACCAAGCTGCTTGGGTACAGATGTGTCCTAGCTGGTGAGGCCACCGCTTCATGAGCTGGGATATTCCTTGGCTCCTGGCCCTCACGGAGCACCCTCATTCTTGCAGCTGCCTGACAGCTGAGGGACTTCTTGAGCCAGCTGCGGTTTCTTTTTGTTATTCAAATAGATTTATCCTCCATCAATTTTCCTATTTTCCCTTTGAAATTCATGGAAACGTTGACATTCATAACACCCAACTACAAGGAATTCCACAGTTAAACTCCCCATTCATTGCATGAAGATCGCCTTCTTCAGAGTGTTTTGAATCTGCTTCCTGCTTGCTTCATTTAAGTCTCTTAATTTTTCCTTTAGAATAGTCAGTGAATAACTAAGCCCTATCCATCTTCTCCACAGCATTCATAACTGCAGTACAGTTGCAAAGGCTTCCCTCTTTGCTATCTCTTCTCGCTTTCTCCTGCTGGAGGAGAACTATGCTCCCTCCCTCAGAGCCCACCTCTTTGGCATGGGATAAGACAGGAGATATAAAGTTGACGGTTTTTTTTCTTGTTTAATTAATCTGCCCTAGGTTACCTCTTGACAGGGGAGGCACAAATCAGCTCCTCTTTGGCTCTTTGTGATTTAGGTTCAGTAATACTCAGTAGTCCTTGGTGGATCGCAACTTGAATAACACTACATCTGTATAAATTGCCTCAATTTTTTGCCGTGTCCAGTATTTATCTTAATTTCCTGCTTTAAACTGTTGAGTGCTACTGCTGTGCGTGAGGAAAGCTAACTATGTTCTAATACTACATAGCGTCGCAGAGCTGTGACATTTGAGATTGAAGTTGTGGTTGTCCTTAAATTTTTGGGGAATTATACAGTGACTCATATTGATATGTTCTCTAGTCCCATACTATCCTTTCACTACTGCTGTTTTAAAGACCCACACACAAAAACGAAGTTTTAAGTTTACAGAAGAAATAAACTTTTTGTTTCAGAAGTGCAAGTGCTCAGTCAGTTCTTTATTTTATGCCAGTGTAGCTTTGTTACCTCTCTACTTCCTCTCCTAGCTTTTGGAAATCCAAGAAGAATCTTGATTATGCAAGTAGAACGCATCATGTCCTTGTCAGTGAGGAGCCACCTGTCAATTGAATAGAAGGGGCTCCATTGTGAGAGGACAGTAAGTGCCCCCATATTTTACAAGTCAGCATGCTCTAGGGGATGTCAAGTATAATTTGTTGTGTTGTCTCTAGACCAGCAGAACACAGCAAAACAAGGCTGACCAGCGTTGGGTTTCCAAAATGGCAAGTTTTTAAAGCAATAATTATTTGTGCCTTTATTGCACCTGCTTTAGACATCCATACTCTTTGTGTGTATATCTTTCCCCCTTTCCCCTTTATTTGAATGAAAGTTTATGTAAGAGAATTTTATTGAAACCAAATTGCAAATTCCTACTGCGATCTTCCATCAGAAGAAATACTAAGTATTGGACTAACATAATTAAATAAATTATCATTAGACTACCAGAAAATGAAGATTTTAAATTCCTAGCCTACCAGTGGAGTGTGAAGGATGATTAGACAAGAAGAAAATGGTTGCAAGGAGGAATTCATGTCCTATCCTTTCCTTCCCATATTTGCACATCCTTCTACCTTCAGTTAGAACCCAAATATATAATAAGAAGCCAAATAAAGAAAGACAATAGTTGGAAAAATAAGGGCAGATTATGTATAGGGATACTAGGTGTGAACGAAGGAAGCTGAGAAGAGAGGTAATTAGGCTTTAGAGTTTCTTCACTTACCAATACTGTGGGCTGGAAGGTGGAAAACCACAGTTTTCTTTCTTCAATTTACCTTTAATACCTAGAGTAAATAAGATAAGACATGAACAAATCACTTCATACACATAATTTTTTACATTCTTTTTCAGATTATAAAATGAAATTGGAATAACAGCAATTTCAGGATTAAATCAGCCTGCTTTTTTCCCTCTCCCCACCCTCTTTCATTACTTTTTTTACAATTTCACACAATATAAAAAATTTATAGATTTTAACATTTACAGGCAATCTATAAAAACCTCATGATACATTATCATATTGCTAAACTTTATTCCTTTTTATTATGGCTGTATTCTCTCTCATGGATGAAATGGCTGATGTTTTATTTTGAATTGTAATTTATTATGAAGTTAATATCACAGGGGTATTTTTAATGAAACAATAACTGTAGAATACTGAAAAATATAGTATTATGAAAGAGGTATATTCAATAGCATGAATGTTAACACAAATAATAGAGAAGGAAACAGACATGTTAATTATAGTTACCTTTATCTGCTTTTATGGTGAAAGTAGAACATGTGACCTGAAAAGAAATAAATCAGAGCTTAGTCTCTATTGATTTATGGATATGCAGTTCTTCAGTGCTGGTTATTTTATGCCTGAGATTAACTGAGTTGATTCCAGATTTTTGCACTGTTAGTCATACGGGAAGACCAACAAGTCTGACCTCATGAACTCTGAGACAAATCTATTAACATTATGGTATCCTTACGACTCCAATTCCTGTGCACTGAAAGAGGAGAAAAATATAACGATTGAGAAAATGAAAATAGAAATAATTTGGAGTTGTTTTACACGTAGAAACGGAACAAGACTTGTTAAGTTTTAAAACCCTTACATAAGATAATCAATATCTGGGAAATTAGCCTTCAAACAACCTACTCTACAACTACAGGCACATACCATATTTTAATTTGATGCACTTTTCCCCTCACAGTAATACACAGAACTCCTGCACTGTATAACAAGGTTTGTAAAAGACAAAAAATTGAAAATCCCTATTCAGTTATTTCCAGGCAAAAGTGAAAAAAAAAAAAAAAGCATAATTCTTGGTTGTGTCTCTAAGCCTCTAAGTATTTACAAGTGTGTAAAACAAATAACAGAAGCATCACACCTTGTCTGATTTGCTCTTTTTAAATCTTGATCCTGGCCTAGACCTTGTAAACAAACCAACAGCTGAACATGATAGTATGTGTAGTAACAAGCATTAAACCTCATAATGCAACCCCTGGTATCAATACAGGCCAGGGGCTGAAGGGATTGAGAGCAGCTCTGAGGAGAAGGACTTGGGGGTACTGGTGGATGAAAAGCTGGACGTGATCCAGCAGTGTGCACTCGCAGCCCAGAAAGCCAACCATATCCTGGGCTGCATCAAAAGAAGTGTGGCCAGCAGGTCAAGGGAGGTGATTCTGCCCCTCTGCTCTGGTGAGACCCCACCTGGAGTACTGCGTCCAGCTCTGGAGTCCTCAGCACAGGAAAGTCATGGACCTGTTTGAGCGAGTCCATAGGAGGGCCACAAAAATAATCAGAGGGCTGGAGCACTTCTGCTATGAGGACAGACTGAGAGAGGTTGAGACGTAAAAGAGACAGACTGGGTGGTGTTCAGCCTGGACGAGAGAAGACTCTGGGGACACCTTATTGCGGCCTTTCAGTACTTAAAGGGGGTCTACAGGAAAGATGGGGACAAACTTTTTATCAGGGCCTGTTACTATAGGACACAGGGTAATGGCTTTAAACTGAAAGATGGAAGATTTAGACTAGATATAAGGAAGAAATTTTTTACAATGTGGGTGGTGAGACACTGGAACAGGTTGCCCAGAGAGGTGATAGATGCCCCATCCCTGGAACCATTCAAGTCCAGCTTGGATGGGGCTCTGAGCAACCTGATCTAGTTAAAGATGTCCCTGCTTATTGCAGGGGGTGTTGGACTAGATGACCTTTTAAGGTCCCTTCCAACCCAAACTATTCTATGATTCTATAATGATTGTTTGAAGGAAGAGATCCTGACCATTACCTCGTCTAGGAACACAGGACAAGAGGACAGAGAACTATGGAAGCATAAAACCTAGTAGGAATGTATGTCTCACTGACACCCCTTTTCTAGCACCTGGCACATGAGACAGACCATTTGCCTCCTTCACCCCGCTTTAAAAAAACTTTTCTTAACAAAGTGAAACCCAGGAAGACTAAGATGGCAAAGGACTGCTCAGAGGGACTTAGTGACTAGAGCCTAGCAGGGCATTTGACCCTCCACCAAGGTGAGGGAGGTCCAAGCAGAACTCTTACATGAGCAGTGCAGGTAATGCAGCATCTGAATGAAGATGATAGATGTTCAGCGGAAGCTCATTAGTGGTCAGGGAGAATGAAGCCATCTTTGGTCCTAATGAAGGAAAAATCACTCACATAGGCCAGGAAGAAATCCAGGGCTACCTCAGTCCCCAAATGTCTTAGTTTCCCTGCAGTCAATCCTTTCTCTTACCTCTCATCACCTGTCCAGATCCAGCCAGGATAGAATGAGACTGCCAGGGAGCAGCAAGGACTATTTGGTCACTAAGGGGCGGGGAGCCAGGAGCAGCATGTAATAACGAGGTGGGCATCCCACAGTATGCAGGCAAGGTGAGCAGGGCAGGCCTGGGGATGGCAGGATGTGTGAACTACCAAGCACAGCTGTTGCACAGCTGTGAACTTACCACAACAGAAAGGGAACCGGACGCCAGCTTTTCCTGTGGGCAAATGGCTGTATCAGCTGGGTGAATGAACTGGCTGTGTAGCTGTTGGTCCCTGAGTTATCCAAAAGAATGCAAATATACCAGTACAGCTCAGCCCAACGTAGATTTTAAAATACAAACAACAAACAGGAAGAATTCTGAAGAGACCTATGGGCTTGAGTGAGTTTCAACCCACATATTCCTTGCCAGAGGCTGGAAACACCCAGCATCATGGTGGTGAATGTATTACAGAGAGTAGTAATGGAAATCACATTTTTATGTGTGACTCAACTGCATATTACAGTTGCGATACTCTCCTAAGTATGATTTGTAACTATATTGTGATTTAAGTACATTGCTGTATCACTCTGATAGATCAAAACCCCATATAACATAAGATAACTTAAAAAAAAAAACCAAACACTAGGCTTGGTGTTAAATGTTAAATCCTTCATTCATGAAATATGTAAAAGAACCTTCTCAGAGAGTAGCATGTGCCCTGTGAGGAGAGACTTGCGGGAAGGGGCTTGTTAATAGCAGCCTCCGAGTTCATGTAAGGGGTTACTGGAGAGGAGCAAGACTCTTCACCCTGGTGTCTTGTCGGATGACAAGAGACAAAGGGCATACATCAAATCAGGGAAGGTTCCAGTTGAATATAAAGAAAAACTCCTGGTCACTGTGAGGACAGACAAGCCATGAAACCGGTTGGCCAGACAGGTAGCACAGTCCCCATCTTTGGAGGTTTTCATGACATGAGTCGATAAAGTCTTGAGCAGCCTGGTCTGTCTGATCTCATAGCTGACCCTGCTTTGAGCTGGAGGCCAGACTCTGGCCAGAGAGAATGAGTGGAGTACCTCAAAAGTCATTATTGGGTCCAATAGCATTCAGCATCTTTGCGAACAATCTGGATGATGGTACTGAAATCACCATCACCAAGTTTGAACGTGGCACCAGCCTGGTAGGAGAGATATATATGCTGGAAAGCACACAGAATTCTGGGCAGTTTGGAAGATTGAGCCAACAAGAATTGAAGATAGCAAAAATAAAGGTAGAGCGCCATACTTGGGCCAGAATAATCCTAAACAGGAATACAGGCTGGGGTCTGACTGGCTTCGGAGCAGCTGTCTAGTGAATTTAAAAAAAATCCTAACCAGCCTCTTCTCTGTGCACTGTCCACAGCTATTAAGCAATCAGTTAATTCCATTTATCTATAAGGGCTATATTCTGACACTGTGAGAAGTCCCAGTGGTCTGAAATTGTGATCTGAAAGTGATACTAACAGGACTATTTACTCCTGCTCAAAGGATGGGAACAAAATGTGAAGAAAGCCTCTGGAGGGACCCACAGGATGTCACTGTATGAGTAGAAATTATTTGCTACTGCTTCCTAGGTTTCAATCTGTTCCTTAGCTTTAGATGTATCAAAGCCAATGTCACACTTCTGTGTTAAACTTTTGCTTGTGCAGATACCTAGCAGCAAAAAAAGAAACACTAAGTAGGAAAATACAAAATATTTTTTCTTGTTCTTTTGATTATGTTGCTTTCTCCTCTGCATGATGACACTGGTTTAACATTAGTACTAGACTGCAGGTTCTAAAGTCTTACTGCAGGCTAAAAGCAAAAACAGAAAGTATTTTTCCTCACAGCACAGTTACATTGTGGGAACTCTTCCTTAGTGCTAAAACAACACTGAAAGCCAAAAATAGATTTAAAAAAGGGTTAGGCAAAGAGGTTGATTTAAAAAGTGATGGTCCAAGTACAGTCATTGCTTAGAAAGTCATTAGAAGTCAGAAACTATATTAGATGGCACATGAGTAATACTAGACATAAGCATCTGCTTTCAGGGACTGCTGAAAACAGAATATAAATCCAATCTGACTTTCATTCATATTCGGAAGTCTTTTATTCTTGGGCAGAACCTCTCTATCCCTAAGTATCCCAAACCATGGAAAAATGGATCAAGAAGGCACCCAAAGAGCACACACAGTGCTTAAAGGACATGAAAATAGACAACTCCCTTCCTGAAACTGTTCCTGTCCCAGGAAAAATCTATGCATCATCATAAATATCAACACACTGAGAGAATTCTGCTGAGGGGGATGTTTAAGTCCTCCAGTGCTTGTGCCTGCTTTAATAATACTTAAAGGAGAGTATGCTTTGTCACCTATTCCAGCAGCATCTCATTTTCTGCATAGAAGTATTCTTCTAACAGTTCAGCGTGAATTCAAGACAAGAAATTGGCACTTTTAAATTAAGTTACTGATCTGTGACTTACTGTGAATAAAGTGAATAGTATTGCAAAACAACATCTATGAATTTTTAATCACTAAAGCTATATGAAAGTTCATGATAGCTGACAGGGTAAAATTCCCCAGCTTGCATTCATAAATAATCTGGGATGCTCAAGTCTCAAAATACTTGTATATATACAAACCCACTGTTAAGATCTAACCTTTCAAGCAAGAGAGGCCAAGTCCAGGCTGTCCCCACACTGATAAAAACACTCACATAAGTTTTCTTTCTGCCTATATATTCTTAAAGGGAATTCAGTTCCCAGAACTTGGAGGTTATGGGGTTATTAGGGAGACTACATTTCTAGAGACTGAGGCAGATATAAATTAGAATTAAATTTAAAATGTTCTCTGCAGTCAGTAAGAGCACTTGCCATTAATCTAACATGGTAGTCTAACCCTGCAGCTCTAACAAACTTCTATATTTGACAAGAGATTTTGATTATATACCTGTTTAACTAAAATTGGGCAAAACACACTCTAACTCATGCAGGTGAACAGGTTTCCTAAAACATAATTTGAAAAACTGTCAACTGTGATCATCTCAAACAAAGCACCTCAAGAAGGGTTGTAGTGGCAGATTTTTAAAAGATTAATAGACATCAGTCCAGAAAGACTAGAAAACATGCATTAGTCTGATAGGAATGATTAAGCATTAACATTCCTTCCTCTAAGATGCAATAAAGCTGGTACCTACATTTGTAGAAGATTCCTTGATTTTTATTTGGTTCCAAGCATGAAGTTGAGCAAAGGAGGCTGCTTCATACGCTCCAGATCTCATAGTTATCAAGAAATGATTCATTGTTCTGCTAATCTTTATAAAAGGTCAAGAGAAAATGAGTCCTGAGACCACTGTATACAGAAGCGCAGCACATTTCAAAGAAAGATCAACTTTGAAGAAGCAGATCCACTGAGCACAGAGCAACCACAAAAAGTATTAAAATAAATTGCTAATAAAAAGGATTAGAAAGATTTGCAATGGCCTAAAACAAAATACTCTATGCCAGGATCTTCTTCAAACTGAGACTCAGGAGAAATCAAAACTTCTGCAGGTGATCACAACAAAAGCAGGATTTTCAGCAAGTAATGTGCTTTTTTCCAGAGTAGGTGGCTTGCTCCTTGAACCAGTCTCCTAAAAGGCATTTTTCTCAATCAGACATAAAATAGGCCCTACCTACATTCATTTCTTAAAGAACTAATTTGGAGTAACAGCAGTGCGTATACATATATAAGAAATTACACATAATTTTCTTCACAGTAATAGGAATCAAAATTTATATACATGTGTGTACATATATTTGATTTCTTTTAATGAACTGGAGGAAGGCACAGCCTCTTCACTTAAATTCCAAGTAGATAAATAGATCCTGATTTAAGAAAATATTTAATAGAAGATCTTCTAATGAACTCATCAGGATGTAGCTATAACCTTCATATCTTCATCTAGAACCTGACATAACATCACTTCAGGTTGCCAACCATGAAATCATTTGTATGTGCGAGCAACATTGTAAGTGCTTTGTGCTTGCTGAAGAGAGAGAAGAGAGGAAGAAACACACTAAAAACAAGCTGTATTGTGCTGTGAGCAGCCACACCTCAAGTCCAGAGTCACACTGGGATAAGCAGTGGTTATATTGGCATCGATACCCTGTGTTTGTGCTCTCCCACTCTCTTCCCCGCCTCCCCGTGCAATACACTTACTGTTTGCTTTTATCAGGTTTCATTTCCTCCGTCTCTTTATCTCTTTATTATTACGATACAAGAGGCACCTTCTTGTTACAAAATACTCAGGAAGCCGTTCTCCTCATCTCAGATAGTTTCATCCTAGAATGGCCTGCATGGTCACCATGGGCAAGAAGAAAGGAGCGGAAGTTGCTGCCTATCGTGATTAATGCTTCATGTAATTGTACGTGGCACCAAGATGCTATTCTTTTACGAGCCTGTGAAAACTGTGCAGAAGAGTGAAAGAAAGATTAAATCTACAACACACTGGGATCTGTGAGACTTTTTCCAGTGACCATGGTATGAATGTGGAAAAAAAGATCCCTGATGCTCAGATAGGAATACACAGTCACTGCAATATTGCAGCTGCTCGGATGGAAACTCCTCCAGATAGTAAGCAGATGATAAACAGGCAGGAAGATCAACTCCTTTTACAACTTAATTCAAATCTCCTCTCTCTTGCCTGCAGGATTCTTCTAGTTTTCACCTTCCTTCTTTAGAACGCTTTTATATCATTCTCTCACCCAGGCAAAGAGCAAAGTCATTTACAATGGTAATAGAAGGCTGATTAGAACAAATAACCAAGGCTGTAGTTTCAGTGAGTTCAAAAAAACTTTAAGAGCATTTAACAGATGAAACTCAGGCAGGGTCTACTTATGTCGATAGACTCCTACAGTGGGTTTCAAGACAAGTGTTTCCTTTTCATAGGACTTTACGTGTTTCCTCCACCATAGTGATACCAGGCTCAAAGTTCACCATAAAACTGTGCTGTTAAGAGTTAATGCGGAAAAGGCCAAGCAATTTATTCTGAGGTGCTTGAAAAATGACAGGCTACATCACGGTCACTCCAGGCCTTTACAAGCTGAGCTAAGTAACTAAGTTCAAATCTGAAACTCTCACCTCCCCAAAGTGTTCAAGTTGCCCACTAGACTATGCTTGGTGCTGGTCTTGGTGGACAGGGACAGGAAGGATAAAAATAGTTTTTCCCCTTTGCCGTGCTGTTTGCGTTCTCCCAGTAACAGACTCCCTTTGCTAATTGCAAAGAATATTCCAACCCCTACAGAGAGAAAGAGCAGGAGAATTGGATGGAGGTGGGCCTATAGCCAGAAAGTTATCCATAGACTTTCAGATGACATCTCATTTAAGATGATGAAACTCACTTTCACATGAGTTGTGACATAACCGTGGCAGGAACTGACAAGTGTCAAAATCTTGCTGAACAAATAAGACTTCAAGTCCTATCCCTCTGTACCGAAGAAGAGCCAGAAAATATTACACATTTATCCTGCTTTTTCCCATGGCACTGACTCCTCTCAGCAGCTTCATTGGCACTCTGTAAACATGTCCAATTCACGCTTTCACTTAGAATAGCTGCTGATATTTAAACTGAACTTTTCATGACTTTCCCACTGGGATGGGACACCTTTCTAAATATCACTCGACTGTGGGGAATAAAGAGTTACTGGATGATCTGCCATCAGGATTGGGGTTTCTGTGCAGGTGCTTGACCCCAAGAAACAACCCTTTGTGTTTACCAGGAGACCAAGGAATGATTTTCTTCACCGGCCAGAACATCTCCCATTCCTTTTTTCCAATGTCTCATCACACAGCAGTGTCTTAATGGAACAGACCAACAAGATTGGATCTGGGCACAAAGCAAAAATATTGGTAAGAAACAGATAGATTTAGGTATCACTAGGTCATGGTGTCCAGGTGCAAACGGGGAAATTTTCAGTGGCTTCTTCCCTGTTGTATTCATGTAATAAGCATACATGGCGGGAAATTGTGACCTCTTCAACTAATCAAGTCCTACAGCCTTTTTTTTTTTTCAGAATAGAGCAAGCACTCCCTTGAGGAGTCAAGCAAAGGTCCACAGTGCAGAAAGATGGGCAATATGCAGTTAGCAGGGACAGTACAAAGGAAGCCTCCCTGGGAAGGGAGGGCTCTACAACACACAGCAAATATCTTCCTCAGGGGAAAAATTCACTTGTAGGATCGACGAAGTGTTCTACAGAGCAGGCCTGATTGAGGGGAAAAACCAATCTCCAACCCATGACTGCCTCACACATGACTGGGGACTTTTATAGAGGAGGAGAAATGGTGGAGGAAAGAGGGAATATCATAAGGCTGAAGTAAATTAGTTCTGAATTAATAAGGCATGGTGGCAAAGGAGGGAAAGAAATTGAACCCCGGTAAAGGAATACACAGCCCTATAAACCACAGATTAACACCTTTTCACACACTGGTGCCATCTGCATGTGAGCAGCACCCTGAAAAATGATAGTTATGTTATCTTAATATCTGGTGAAAGAGTTTCCCCAAGGCTTTGCAGAAACTACAAAAGGCACAAGAGATTGCATGTGTCAGGATGTGGTAAGGTTTGTTAGCATTTATCTTGTCCTTGCAGTCAACAAGCTGATGATAAGTCTTAGATTCTGCCAGGCAGGAGTTCAGGGCCTCACTGAGACCCCTGAACACTCTCTGACTGTGGCTGTACATCCTAGGGGGTCAGGTAGCCAAATTTGGAAAGTGTCAGTGTCCCCCAACGGACAGAATAGCAGCTCTTGCAGGAAGACATCATGGGCCCTGTGAATGGATCACATCACTGTCTCTAGGTCATCTCATATATCTTCTGTCTGCTAATGTCCTGCTGAATCATGGATCAGCATCCCTTCCTACTAGACATCCTGCAAAGAGCACATCCACCTGCAGAGCATGCTGCCACCACCACAGCGTGCACATGATTCAGGCAAGTAGGGATGTCTAGGACACTAGATGGGCCTGTATTGCATAAGAGCAGGAGATGAGAGAGGATTGCTCTTGAAGCTTTGGTACGTTCCCTGCTACTTTATAGCACAGATAGGGCCTGGGACCATAAAGGCCCTGAGATCCAGGCAGCACAGGCTCACACCAGTCGGCTCACTCATCCGAGTAACAAAACACAGAGATGATCCATCTAGGACAGAATGATCCATCTAGGACTGCTCAACCTACCAGCAGTAAATAGTTTATCCAGTGGCTTATCTGCAGCCACCAAAGGCAACAGAAATCCCTCCATTATTTATTGTTAGAACCTCATGATTTGACATTTAATTTAAGTCTTGCACTGTGTCTTGCCCAGAAGCTTTAGCATTATAAATAGGGAAGCACTTTCTTTCCCATTTAAGAACTCGCCACGAGGATTCAGGTCTGCTTGAAGAACCTTTTCATAAGGCTTGCATTATGTTGTCATAAATGGGTGATGTTCGGAAGCTTAGAGACACCTCTGTTATGAGGAAAGTTACCTAATTGCTGAAGGCACTATTACTTCAAGGCATCTATTCATGTCCAGCCTTCATGGGCAGACATGTTTCCCTAAATACTGTAGAGATGAGGAAGTTGTTTCTTTTGTTTACAGTTGCAAACTTCTTCACAAACAGCTTTTTTTGAGAATTTTTTTTTCCTTTCTGTTAAGAAAGCTTCCACAGCACTTGAGCTACCAGGCATTTTGACACAGAGGGCAGTCGGGTCAGCCATGGACAATATGCCCATGGCAAATCCATGTTGAGTATTGCCGATTGCTTAGGTACAGGTGCCAAGATGACATGCTCCCTGATCTTTCCAAGGAGGGCTTTCACCGTGTGCTTTTCTCACTGTACTTCATCCTTATTCATGTTGCTATAATTGTTTACCCTTTACAATATCTCAGATGCTGTGTTATATTTATTTTTAACAATGACAGTAAGCAGACTCACCAGCTTCAATCAGATGGCACTCAGTCTCCAGCATAACGGTGTAAGTCATATAAACATGTAGCCTGCATTCTCAAAACAGAAAAGACTAATGCCAAATCCAAACATCCTTCAAATGCAAAAGTTACCAAGGAACGTAAGAGGCTTTTCCTCACTAAAATAGGCTGTAAGGGCCTAGAAGAGTCTAAAAGAACCAGCCACTCTTACAGTTCTTCCAAGGAAACCTCTTGGTCTTTTTTAAGCATGGCCTGAAACCTATCCACACATCTTGCAGCTGGAGCCGAGAAGTAAATCAGGCCATCTGGTCTTCAGACCCCTTGCCCATGTAAGAGATTGGCCACTTTGCCATTAATTGATTTTCAAAGCACCCACAAAAGCACTTCTAGCAGTCAATGGTCCCATAGATACTCACTTGTATTAGCATTTGAAACCTCTTTATCTACCTTAAATGTTTATACTATGCTTATTACCATAATGCCTGAGTAGCACAATATTTGTGGCCTCAGAAATCTCCCGGGAATAGGAAAATAATATTACCTTCAACTTGCAGGCAAGGAGAGGTCCATAAGTTCTAAGCTCTATGTGCTCAGCTTTCATCTTTTGACAAGACTTGTCCTTTCATTTCTGAAAACACAACTTCATTTCAGTCCCTTGGTCCCTGCAATGCTGACCACAGACACAGGTGATTAGAGTGCACTCCTTGGATGCAGAAGCTGCAGTATGGGAGATGAGGAAGAGAGCTGACAACCCAACTTTTACTCAACAGGTGACACAGTTTTACCACTCACCTATGTGTTTCTGTAACAGAATAATATATAATGGGACAACTCTTATGTATCTTTACCTCCACTTTCAGGCTCGAAAAATAAAAGACCATGCTACTGACATTTATTTGTCAGCTGAAGTAACTTTCCATGCTTTGGAAAATAAGACTTTTAGCCCTAAGGAAAGGATCCTTCAGTGCAGGAATAATGGCTTGTGTTAAATGTCTTTGGATAAAAAATTAGTTCACTAAGAGCATTAAGCTCTAGCTATTCCACGACATCTTTCAAGTACCACTCTCCTTGCAGCAGAAACTAACAGCCTTGAGAACGATGCCCAGGCTTTCATTTCAGTGCCTCAAAAGCATGTGATAGCTCAGGATGGGAAATGAAAGGATCAGTTGGGAAGCCCAACAGCCCAACAAAATAATGAAGACTTCTTTGGAGGCAGAGAACAAATGGGAATATGACTCCATGGCTGAGTGGTTCTTCTAGTCCCGGTTCCTATGGTGCTGCTCTCAAAGGGCTGAGTCCTGATCTGGGTGAATCCTCTGAGCCTGAGACAGTGCATTCAAGGCAGGACTGCTCCCTCTGTTGCAGTCTGTTTTGAGCAGGGCCTCATCCGATATGTTTGGATTATGGAGCAAAGTGCTGGCATAAACTACAACATCAAGACTGACTGTGCTCACAAACATAATATTAAGGTCAAAAGCAGAAGTGCCAGAGTGTGGTTGGATCCAGCTGGAGGAGCCCTCAGGATTACAGGCTAGAATTCAGGTGTGTGAAGTGGGCATCTGGTAAGCCTTTGCTATCTAACCTGACTCGAGATCTAAACTTAGTCTTCTCAGGCCACTTATTCAAAGGCTTCATTTCTGGATTTCTAGCTGGAAAATCCATGGAATTTCAGCTGATATTGTGAGTATGCAGTGTGTACAGGTATTAGATGTGTCTATAGTTCTCTTTTTAATAGCACACAAAATTAAAACATGCAAAATTGGGATTTTTTTCTCCCCAAAAGCCATCAATGCAACTGTGTGATTTGTTTCTTCTGTAATGCAGAGATAGTAATGTCTTGCTTTTGACAGATGAAAATGATAATAAAAATCCAAATAAGAGCCACTTCACCTAACACTGACACATGCAAATATCAGGCTTACCCATAAACATCTTTCTGACCTTGATAGTAAAACTTCTGGCTCAATCACTTCCCACTCTTTCCCTAGCTATAGTAAATTTCACTAGTGGGAAGACTGACAAACTAAAGGTTTTGTTTAATATGGTTCTTCCCTCTGCCACACACTCATGAGTACTCATCTTTACCTTAGAAAGACAGATAACAAAGCTGCTTTAATTAATGTATATTCTAAAAAGAGCTCTAGAAGTTCTTGAGAAGGATTATTATTTATTTCTGAGGGAACTTGTTTTGTTATATGTCCTAAATGTAGGGTTTTAACTGGGCTTTTTAGTTCTGAAATAATGAGGGATATAAAGAAGATGGAGAATCTCCTCAGAGGAGCACAGAGGAAGAACAACAAACACAAGTTGTAAAATTCTGACTAGAAATACAGGGAAAATAGTCCCTATGAGGGTGGTCAAATAGTGGAGCAAGTTGCCCAGAGAGGATGTGGAATCTCCATCCTTGGAGATACTCAGAACTCAACCAAGTGAGTGTCTGAGCAAGTAAGAGGGTAAGTCCCTGACTGGATTGGATGATCTCCAGAGCTTCCTTCCAACCTAAATTTTTGTATGCTTCTATGATTATGACTACATAAAGACCTCTTTTAGATTCACATGAATCATGGGATGTCACTATGTGAGCTCATATCAGTTCTTTGATGTCATAATATCAGTCTTGTGGAGTTCATTTCTGTTCCTATTTTATCCTAAGTTGATCCTGACAGAGACTGAAAATTTTTAAATTGGAACATTGTGTTTGCTGACCTTCTCTAAGCATAACCATGGTCATATATTAAGTGCTTATTACATTAATTGCTTTTTTTGGACAGCTTACGTAATACAGCTTGATAACAAGGTTCCTAATTTTTCATAGCAAATGTAACTTTATAACTAATAAAACTAGTGCCACCTGTATTGTCTAGAGTTTGAACGTTTTTGACTTATCTAGATGGCCTCTTATTTGAGTGGAGTTACTTTGGAAGGGTCCTGGAATATGTATATCAGTTCTACGTGGCTTGTATGTATTTCTTGGTGAAATGAAAAATTTAATTATATGAAAAAAATGCAAATTGCTGCCAACTGTGTTAACTGTGAGAGAGTTGCATTATCTTCTAACATAAATTGTCAGTGAATTGAAGAAAAGACGTTTTGGAAGCTGATCTGATTACTGTCAGGGAAAGTGCTCAAACTCAATTGTTGGCAAATGTCCAGTACCCATCACTGAATGATCATCACCTCATCATTCAGCCTTCTCAACTGACATGCAAAACAACATCCAAATATTCATTGCACATCTGTGCTGGACAGATTATGCATTAGCAATTCAAATCAATTCAATGTACAGGCAGTTTCTGTAAAGGCGTCTGTTTGGGTGAGATGCCTTGTTGTCTGGGATGGATAATAAGGCAACTCTGTCTAATCTTGGAGAACAATCAACCCATCTTGAGAAGGTGACTGACTACGTATGCTCTTGCCCTGACAGCACTAGAACAATGGCCCCATAATGCACTTGACTCAGCTGGTAATAAAATCTACTTTTGATTAGCAGCCATGGCTTGTGTCAATCACTGCATGATGTACCATTGTCCTCTGGTCTTGAACACAGTTTATTTACAGGGAAACAAAAGCTTTTTGGATATGGCTGCTGCCCAGAGATTGCAAAATAGATTGAGCTGTCAGCCTCACACACTAGATGAAGATTAATGAGTTGTGCAGACAATAAATATGAAGCAATGACCATAAATATGCTAATAGGTATTATCCATATACACTATAATTGCTACAAAAATTAAAAAGTAGTGTGAAGGAAATAGGTCACAGGGTGACAGATAGATAATCTTGGATGCTGAAGATCTTTGGTTCAGTCAGATTCTCTGCAGGTTTATTTCCTTCAATTAGACCCTTCAAAAGAGTAATTGTTTAAAAGCTGTTTGAATAATCTCTTTTGAAACAGAGGTTTATGGGAAAATATTTATGAAAAAGTGACTTCAATGAACATGTTATTGGAATGAAAAAGGTGACTACCAAAAGCAGGCTGTGCAGAGATTAATGTCTGTGATCAGCTGCCCAGCTTCACTATGATGAAAATATCTCGAAGTGGCACACTAGTGAGGACTTCAAGGAAAATGTACTGAAGAGACACAGCAGTTTATATCCACAGACACAAGTGAGAAAGGTCATTCCTGAATGAAACGTAGAAGAGTTGCATGTACATCTACTTGTGTTGGTTTGTTGTCTGGTTTTCTTAGCATAACACACTTTTTTCTTTATTTTTTTTTTCTTTTTTTCTTTTTTAATTGAAGAAGGGAAGGATGCCCATGGCTCAAATTTTCAGAGTACTTCCAATTAAGTCTCTGGTTTTCCAATTTCTTTCAAAGCGCACACAGTCTGCACAGTTTCTGACACCAAAGGATTTCATTTGAACCTGAAACTCAAAGAGTTAAATATCAAACTATGTTAGCTATATTTACAAATGCTGCAGCACCTCAGGCTACTGAAATTGTAGTGACACCAAAAATAAAGGCAGTTGTACTCTTGGTATTCATGGCTTTGACTCTCTGTTCTCTGAGGCTGAGTGCCACTGGATGCTTTTCAGGTCATCTCCTCCACTCAGTTGTTTAGCTTCTGGAGTGGGGATATTACTCAGATATTCTCCCAGATCCAATTTACTGTTATAATGTCAGGCTTGGTGATACAAATGAGTTATTTTCTCTTTCCTTCCATACTTTAACTGGAAGTGGCATCAGTTCGGCTCTTAAATTACCACTGCTTGGATTTTTGGCAAACAGTCCACAAAGAACTGCCTTAGTGCTTCTGTGCCAGGCTCCCTGCTGGACATCAACTACACTTGCATAACATCTTGGAAGTTACACTTTCTAACCAGAAATACCAGTTAAAAAAAGCAAGAAGAGGTAGGAGACCATTTAGAAAAATGTCTCACACAAAGCTGGCGAGTGAGAGGAGAAGCACTTTGTGGATGAATAGGTAGAGGGAAGGGACATTGGGAAGCTGTGGGCTCAGGGACTGAGTTCTTGTTCCAAATCCCACTTTAGCAGTGACACTGGGCATTTTTAACCTGGAGGCTGTGACGTTAGACATGTCAGATGTTGCGAGGGCACAGTGAGGTCCTGTCCCACCACCCCAAGCAAGGAGAGCACAGCAGGCCCAGAGACGATAAGCAGGTTGAACCAAGAGTCCAAACCATCAGGCGAGTTTGTAGTGATGAGTAAAGTCCAAGGTTAAGCCAGAAACATGAGTCAACAAATCAGTTTCAGGTCTGGTGATGGTAGCCAGAGTCAGTCAAAGTCCAGTGATTGTTGGGCAAGTGTATCCTTGCCAACCAGGCAGATCCAAAGTCACCAGGCTGCAGCTCAGTCTGGATCAATGAGGTATGGCTGTGATGGAGCAACAGGCAACATTGCTCAGGCAGGGACTGAAGGCCCAGGGGAGGCTGGCCAGGGCTGTTAAGACCTAATAGTGGACTCAGCCCTGGCACAGGTATAAGAGATTGACCTTGTTTTCTTTCATTTTCATACAAGAGATTGTCCCACGTTCTCATAAGAAGCTGAAAACAAGTGAAAGCAAACACCTTCCAGGTCAGAACTTCTTCATAACCTACATTTTCCGTGCCACTACAGTAAAAAGAGCATGAAGGTTGGCAGAGCCCGGCTGTGTTTAGCATCATGTCATCTGTGCCTACTCACATGTTCCTCATCCAACTCACTGCAACCACCTAGCAGATTTTAGAGCCACCTCCTTGCTGACTAGGCCCATGGCACACTGGTAAACAGAGGCTTCCCTTGAATCCCTTCGGTGTCTTCCCTCTCCTTATTACATTGAGTTTCTTCACCTTGTTTTCATGAGACTACTATTAATTTCTCCTTTCTCTGCTTATTGACTGATGTTTCTGCTAATCATGAATTGCCTTGAGGCACTTTGTTAGTAATAAAACTTTTATTTTATCTAATTTCAACTATTTTTAGTTAAACAACTTTGTGTGCATCCATTATGATGTGTTTTAGGATTGGATAAAAGGTCGTGACATATAGAGTCTCTGCAACTTTGGTAAGCTTTCATTCCCCGTGGCTTTGCCAGACTTTATCATCATTTCCTGATGGGCTGTCTGGAATATTAAATAAATTATATCAACAAAGCACCAAAGGATTTTAGCAGTTTTGAAGGAAGGATCTGTAGCAATATGTACAAAGAAAGTGACATTTTTGCTTTTATTGTCACTTTGAAGAAGGCCTATAGCATTAATTATCCTTCTCTTACACAGAATTTTACTTGCATTTAAGCTACTACTTTAGATATTTTATAACATTAAGTAATTCAAAATTATAAATGAGAGTCTTGAGAAATTATGGGGATAAAGATGCATCATAATTACAGAAGCCCTAATGCAAGCAGAGTAGAAAATAAAAGTAACAAACATTAGAATTAAAAATAACAAATATATATGAATTAAAGAAAAATTGAATGAAAGAAAAGAGTTAAAAGAGCAGCGCTGCTAAGGGGAACCTGGGCCAGAGATCCCACTGCTCAGACAAATATAAGAAGAGAGGAACAGACTTTGTATCCTTTGTTCTACAACCCACCAGGTACAAGATATAGATATTATACGACGATGAAAATGCTATATTTTTATTCTGTATATTTCTACTTTGAAAGCCATCCCTGTAGTAATGTGACATAATCAGATATTCCTCTTTACCTAAGAGGGGAGGCCCGTGGATTTTTAAACAGTTTTATTTAAACTGCTGGCTAAGAAAAACTGTGATAAAGGTGTGTATGCCATTTGCGAGGGCCTGTTCATTAAAGATGGAGGCTCTGCTTTAGCAGGATTTGCATGAGGACGAACAAAACATCTGTGCCAATCTGCTTGTATGATGCAAGGTCCCCTAACAATTCCTTCCATAAAGAAATTAATTTCAACCATCAGTTGTAACTGAGTTCTAATTTCCAGCTCTCTATAAACCATTTTTTGGGGGGTAGCTGTACCACAGCTGAACCCTGGGTGCTATAACCAACTTAAGTTGCAGTTGCCCCGTGACCACCACTTTCCTGCCTTTTTGTCTATTGTCTTTACTCAGAGTTGTATTAATTCTTAAAAGAAGGGGCTGATCTTCTACAGGTGCAATTCAGTACAATAGAGTGCAATGCAAAAGAATGAAGAAGCAAGGTTCGCAGCTACATCAGTTGCTAATCAATGATTCATACACCTCTAATTTGTTTAAAGTATCATAAGTGGAAATTAGTTGGTTTGCCTAAACTTCACCCTGGCAAGAGCAAACAAAAGGCATGTTCAAAAGTTCAGTTTCATTTCCCAGACGAGGATAAGTTCTGGTTTCATTTCTTTCTGACCATGGGAGCAGTTTCATTTCCTTGCTGTTAGCTGGACAGTGTATAAAAAGAGTGGCTGAGCCTCACAATGCTTCAGTGGATTCCACACCATCAGAAACAGAAATGTCTGACCAAAACGTCCGCAATGCTGGTTTCACCCCCTCTGGGATCAGAGAAGGATCGCTTGCTTCATCGATGATGTCCCAGGAAGCAAAAGCATCCGGAGGAGGTGTACGTTCTGGAGGCCCTACCTCTACTCTCCAAGAAATGGGTATGAGCAATTTTGTGTGTTTGTGGTTTTGTGGTTCAGTGCATAGGGCTGAACAACTATTTTTTTCCCTTGAAAATAAGCTTGCCAAGTAATCTCTTCTGTCCTACATTCCTGTATAGCACTGAAGACAAATGATTCCTACATTTAACTGCGTGTTATGAGTGGAATGCCATAAAGGGTGTTTTCTGTGTAGGCAGATATGCATGAATATGCACATACATATGTGGTATTCATGAGATTCAGGACTGTGTTTATTTGAAGTTTGTGCTATCTCTCCATTCTGCTAGGAATCATCAATAATATGGAAAGTCATGGTAGCAATAAGCAATGATACACTTATGCAAGAACATGACCTGTGTACCTACATTTCATATAAATTATCAGATTCCCCTTGCTCTTTACTTACACACATCCATACAGGAAGAACCCGTAAAAACTTACGCAAACTCTATAGCAGAGGAAACTTAGCTGCAGTCCAAGAGCTGAATTCACAAAGGGAATATATGCACATCCTTGCATGTGTCTAGCATGTATCTAAGCACCAAAATTAGGCATAGCTGGCTTTCACATGAGCTAACCCTGCAGGTGCTTGCTTTTCTGTTGCATGCACACAGCAATCCCTGACCTGACGACTCTAAGCAGCTTGCCACTTGCTTAATGCCAGATCCCATCGGACTCATGCACAAGGTATTCTCCCTGCCAGTCCTGCCTGTGTGACCTGATTCAGCAGGCGCCCTCTAAACAGGCATAACTCCGTGGAAGAGAGTGCCCCGTGTAATCCTGCTTTACCCGGCAGCTCAGTAGCTGGCTCGCTGACCGTAGATAAATGCTTCAAAACCCTTTCTGCCTTAGGGGTCTTGGACCCACATCTCCCACGTGTCAGGAGTGGGCTAAGCAGTAGACTCGTTATAGTTGGGGTTCTCTGTCATATTGGTCAACCGCTGGTCTACTCCTTTTGTAGTAAGCAGCTGGAAGTCTACTGAAGGATGGAGCTGAACCTGACTCTTCCAGCCATAAATCTGGTAGATGGCCAGGTGATCTGGCCAGGGTCCAGATTTGGGGCATCTTTTAATAGTATAAAATGCGGTAAACTTGATTGAGAGGAAGTAAGTTTGGGTTTTTTTTTTTGTTTGGTTGGTTTTTGTGTTGGTTTTTTTTTGTTTTGTTTTTTTTTAAGATATGATTTAGATCGTTGCCAATATTATTCATAGCATGAGGTGCTCTAGACAGTGAGGGAATAAGTGACATAAGGGTCATTTGGAGAGATACTGCATGTGACTCCTATGAGGCATTTTTAAATTTTTACTCTGTATGATTCGATCGGTGAGTTTAGGTTACTGAATACAGTGTTTATTGAATATTCAATAGCAAAGAGCTTAAGGGATGGTAGCAGCAGAGGGACAGAATATGAGGGAGTCAGGAGAGGCAGAGGACCAAGACAGTGAAGAGCAGGAAGAGCTGTTCTCAGGCACCATGCTGCATTAGCAGCAGAAACCCTGGTACATGGGAGATGCCAGTTACTTAACCTAATCATACACCAGAGCAGAGTCAGCTGTACAATCTTGCCTTCTGCTACAGATATGGGTTGTACAGCAGTACTCAGCACACCCATAACCAGTGGCAAACTCTTCAGTGGTGATGCCCTATAGAGACCATGAAGCAAAGTAAACACTTAGCAGCACCTAGCTTTATACTTGCAATGCCTAATTCAACTATAGACTTTTATGAAAACCACTATTTTGGTGAAGAGAAATCTGTGTGAGTCAAGGAAACCTTTGCCATGCCTACAGGAGATACTCCAAAAGCGCTTTTATCCATGTGAAAAATGCTATCTCTGTAACATTGCCAAGGCAGGTGTGAGCTTTGGCTCCCTGCAGCAGGAGAGCTTGCCACATATTCTTTGCCTGATTGAGAGCTAAAAGGGCCTGATTTCATTTCCGCAGGTGCTCACTGAAATCTCTCGCTCTTCAAACACATCTTCTTAACCTTTTCATTCAGACTGTAACCCTTCCTCCCCCCAGAACAAACACGCTCGAAGGAGCGGCTGATTCTGCAGCAGAGCATGAGTATTGTTCAGTGTCACTTTACAGAAGATGTTATAACAAGCTCATCACCAAAATATTTGAGCATCCTCCAGGAATGCTTTAAGCATTATCACTAACATTTGTCATTGCTAATGCTTTACTTCTCTCCCAGGAGAAGAAGAGTTTGCAATGGAATACTTTGCTTGAGGCTTACTTGTAATGAGATGGAGACATACATATAAATTGGCTACTGGCTAGCACAGCTTCCTGTGTTTGAATTCTACAGGTATCGATTATGCATAGGTCTATGCTATGGAAAGTGAAGTGAAAGGAGTGTATCTGTCACCTGGAACAGTAAGTGGTGACAGAGATTGTGCAACAATCCTTAGTTCCTGTAAGGGTTTGTTCCACAGTCCTCAGCCAGCTCCTCAGAAAACTGTGATTTTAGTAGAGACAAGCTGTGCTGAGACTGCTTTGGGGATCCAAATATATCAAAAATAGTCTGTGCAAGAGTTGTAGATTTTCTCTGTGTTCTGGGAACATCCACAAAACACTGCAAATATCCTTTCCCCAAGGTGGCAGCTAAAAAGCAGTATATTGGTGGAAGAAGTCAAGTAATCAGCAGTCTCCTTGTCTTTTGACACTTTTGCTAGCCTTGACTTTTTAAAAAACTTTTAGTAGTAGTTTATAATTATCCTGTAAGGTTCGTTCCAGTCAGTAACATTTCCCTTGTAACTGTTGTAGGTGCCAGAAGCTCAACCCATTCATCAGGTTTTACCAGCAGTGGGATCTCCAGTAGATCCGCGGCCTCCCAGATGATGTCCCAGGAGGCCACATCCCACGGAGGTGGAACTCCCAGGGGTGGTACAACTTCCACTGTCCAGTCCATCTGTAAGTGAGAGTCCTCCTAATAATGATTAAATAACGAATGACTTCCAGGAAGTCTGCAGTATTTCAGCTCAAGTACACATTTGACGAAGGGACATAAAGAAAAGTGGCTCCATTGTACGTGAAGCAACATTTCTCCTGTTTCTTGTTTTATACTTTTTGGGAAGCTGGAGCTAGGCAGTTAGTGGAAATAACTGAGCCATAAAGTTACAAAGATAGAGATGGGTAGCAGACACAGAAATCTGAGACACATACTGACGGAAAAAAGGCCAGTGGAAGTTTAGGTTATGCTTTCATCAGCACGGCAGTCAAAGTTAATTTAATTTTTTTTTCAAACACAAATTCAGGACCAAACCAAGAGCTTCACATTTGAACACATGAAACAGATGAAGTGGGAGGAAACAGTGAAACATGAAAATGGAGTTATCAAGCTGACAGATAGGAATCATAAGTCTACTTTTTGTGGCATTTTAGAACAGCTTAGCTTTCTTTCCTTTTAAAGGAAATTCGCTGGGTCAAAAGCAGAGGGATTTCCTATACTTACCAGCTCAAAGCAGAGAACACAATTTTTCCTCCTCAACTGCCAAGTTGACGTGGCCCACACCTAGATAAGTCAAACCAAAGTATGAAGAAGCCTAATCTATACCTGAATGCATCAGTAAGGAAGCTCATTATGGTACTATTGGTATATGGTAGAGAACTGGAGACAGCATTGAAGTTCTCTATTTTCAAAAAGGGTCTTTCAAAGCGTAACACAGATCTTTGGTCCCTGACCTGGGAACATTTGTAAATAACACTCAGATATTCTGTATGTTTCCCTGTACTGCAACTTTGCTTTAAGTTGTTCTCACAAGTATCTTTCTACTTGTCCTTAGCTATGGGTGGTAAAGGAGGAAGGCGCTGAAGAGGAGAAAAACATCAGTCTGGAAGTAAGCTCTGCAACCAGTTCACCCTTTACCAACACAGCCATTTGAGAACTTCTCTCCTTCTTTGTTCTCACTGTCTCTGACATAAAAGGCAAAGCCTTTTTCACATGTACAAATAAAGTTTACATTAAAATGTTGGATTCTTGCGGGAAATTACTGGGGATGGGGATAAGGGGCAGTTTCTTCCTTAGTTAAGCATTTTCTGAAGCACAGGCACATACAAACACAAGCTGATAAATAGAAGCTAAGGTACTTTGGACTGCAGGGGTGCCTTACAAATATCCTGGGTTTAGCAACACTAGACTCTCCAACTACAGGTAGCTTGCTTTGTTTATTTTACAAAAAGTGATCACAGTGCAAAAGTCACCCTGTTGTGAGAGAGAAGCATAGAAACACTTAATAAGGGACATCCAGCAGTTCCCTTTGGATGTGCTTCTAATGGGCTATCAAATTAAATTCTCATTAATTAAAAATACACAGAAGCAAATGAGAATGGGTCCCAAGAAATCTCATACCTCAGAGACACAACTGATATTTGTATCCCTCTACCATTTCTAAGGTTCGTTTCACATTAATTTAATTTCAAGCACCTGTTTATTTATTGAGAGGTGGTAGCTTTGTCACAATTGGACCAAAACTACTCCTGTAAACTTCTTATGATACCTGAGAACAGATAAGGAAGAGAGCCCATCTTCTCTGGTATAGGTCTCACTACTGGGGCCTCTTGCCATTCTCCACACACCTGACTCCTTTCCTTCATATGTACTCATATGATGGCGTTTCCCCAAATACATGTAACATTGTCCATTCCCTATACAAATTCCCACATACATACTCCCCTACACTCCCATTTTCCTTCTGTCTTCCTGGCTCCTCATTCTCCCTCCTTTATCACCTCCCACCCTCTGTGTTTGTAATAAAACTTCACAGTGCAGCTTCTCCTTCCCTCTCCCCACCCCAAGATGAAGGGAGAGAATCTCATACCCTCAGGCCAGAAATTAAGAGGTGCTGGGTTTGTGGTGCTGCAGTCAGCAGTTTTTTCCAACAGCTTCTGTCACCCAGCTTGAGCATTCCCATCTCAGCTGCATCTCTTCATGGCTGGGAGACACGTTTGTAGCTGTGCACCTCATGCTCTCAGATACGGTCTTCTCCTTCCTGCCTAGTCACCTTCCCGAATGGACATGAGAAGCCAGCGTTTTTCTCCAGTTGCAGCAAAGTTAAACTGAATTATTTGGTGAGGGGAGGAGTGCTAGCATGGAAGAGAGGTGAGGAAGAGGGAAAGAAAGTTATCTTCACTTGCTGTGCTATGCAAAGTATTAAAAGGCAATTGAAAACCAGTCACCATTTCATGGGATGGAGCTGCTCTCCTAGCAAGGCACTATCTTGGGGAAATGCTTAAATGTAACCAGGAGTTGAAGTCATGAAATCATAGAAAGATTTAGTTTCAGAGACCTTGGTGTGAGGAGAATAAGGGCAGTTCTCTAGTTCAACCTCCTGCTTGAAGCAGGGTTAACCTTAATGTTAGACTTGTTTTCTCATCCAATCACGTTTTGAAAATCTTTAAGGAGGGAGATGTCACAGCTTCTCTGGGAAACCTGCTCAAAAGTTTCATCCGTCTCGCAGCTGAGATTTTTTTCCATATGTTGAAATAGAATTTTCTCTGTTGCAAAGTCACACTTACTCCAATGGATCCTTAAGCGCGTACTTAATAACAATGTATTTTAAATCATAGAATCATGGAATCATAGAATCATAGAATGGTTAGAGTTGGAAGGGACCTTAAAGATCATCGAGTTCCAACCCCCCTGCCATGGGCAGGGACACCTCCACTAGAGCAGGTTGCTCAAAGCCCCATCCAGCCTGGCCTTGAACACTTCCAGGGATGGGGCATCCACAACTTCCCTGGGCAACCTGTTCCAGTGCTTCACCACCCTTACAGTAAAGAATTTCTTCCTAATATCTAATCTAAATCTCCCCTCTTCCAATTTAAAACCATTACCCCTTGTCCTGTCACTACACTTTCTGAAAAAGAGTCCCTCTCTGGCTCTCCTGTAGGCTCCCTTCAGATATGGGAAGGCTGCTATGAGGTCTCCCCGGAGCCTTCTCTTCTCCAGGCTGAACAACCCCAGCTCTCTCAGCCTGTCCTAATAGGGGAGGTGCTCCAGCCCTCTGATCATCTTCGTGGCCCTCTGCTAGACCTGTTCCAACAGGTCCATGTCCTTCCTGTGTTGAGGACTCCAAAGCTGGACACAGTATTCCAGGTGGGGTCTCACGAGCGCAGAGTAGAGGGGTAGAATCACCTCCCGCGACCTGCTGGCCACACTTCTCTTGATGCAGCCCAGGATGTGGTTGGCTTTCTGGGCTGCCAGTGCGCACTGCTGGCTCATGTTGAGTTTCTCATCCACCAGCATCCCCAAGTCCTTCTCCTCAGGGCTGCTCTCCAGCCATTCTCCGCCCAACCTGTATTTGTGCCTGGGATTGCCACATCCCAGGTGCAGGACCCTGCACTTGGCCTGGTTGAACTTCATGCGATTTGCACGAGCCCATCTCTCAAGCCTGTCCAGGTCCCTCTGGATGGCATCCCTTCCCTCCAGCGTGTCGACCGCGCCACCGAGCTTGGTGTCATCGGCAAACTTGCTGAGGGTGCACTCTATCCCACTGTCCATGTCTCCGACAAAGATGTTGAACAGCACCGGTCCCAGTACCGACCCCTGAGGAACTCCACTCGTCACTGGCCACCAACTGGACATTGAACCGTTGATCACAACCCTTTGAGTGCGGCCATTCGGCCAGTTCCTGATCCACCGAGTGGTCCATCCATTGAACCCATGTCTTTCCAATTTTGAGACCAGGATGTCATGCGGGACAGTGTCAAACGCTTTGCATAAGCCCAGGTAGATGACGTCTGTCATCTTTCCACACAAGCTTTCCACACAAGCTTTCCACTTCAAAGATTCACCAATAAATATGCTTTCCTGAACCAGCACCTAGGCCTAAAAGTGGCCAAGATGGGACCAGAAACATGCTTTGCAGTCCTCAGTGCCTCCCAGTGCCACTGCTGAGAACAGACACGCTATTCACAGATCACACACTGTCACATCAACAGGAACGGATGTTTTCTCTCTCCCCATACTTTCTGTATAATTACAGATTTAGAAATGTCTTCGCACAATACCAGTAGCTTATATTTAGTTAAGGATCCAGAACTGTTTTGTTCAATGCAAAGGAAACGCAGCAACATAATCACACGTGTTTTGGGTTTTTTTTAAGGTCAGACACCTTTTAACTTGACTTGAATGGTAGTTTACATCTGTGCATGCATGTGAAAGCTTCCCTACTCATTACCTGCATGCTGGCTATCTGCTGCCATAAACATCTAATTGTAATATTACCGTTGTATTCTGTAAAAAATAAAGACATAAGGGAATCAAGAACACCCTGTCCCAGGTGAAATGAAAAAATTAAAATTAAGCTGTTATGGAGAAGAAAAATGAGGTATTCAGGACTCACAGACAGCAATCAGCCTGCAAATCTGACTGAGAAAAGTGGGGCAAGCTGTCTGAAATTGTATTTTAGATGTAATTTTCAGCCTTTCTCCAAGCCTGTCTCTAGTCTCCTCTAGCATCTCCCCAGATCTCAGCCACCTCTCTGCAACAATGTCTTTCACACATACTCCAGTCACCATTAAGCACAAGGCAAAAGCTTTGGCTGGATGCAAACAATAGGACCTGGAAACTGGTGTCACCGACCCCTGAAGAGGGAAAGGAAGGCTGATGGCTTTACTCTGTCAAAGTTTTTGTCTGGTTCTATTCTGCTTGTCCCTGCTTGTAACAGGCCTGGCTTCCCCCTGTCTCGACAAAAACAGCCTCCAGTTAAGCAATCTCCTTTCCTTCTCACTTTCAAACCTGTTCCATAGTCATCCTCGGTCCGTTACACAGCAGCAGCCCCACAACTGCTGCAGGACATCAACTGCTGCTGTTATTTTCCTCTCCCACCTTGGCTCACCCTCTGTGAGAGCTGTGTTGGAGCACTTTGCTGGCTCACCTGCTGACCACGTCACCTCTAAAAAAGGCTGTGGCAGCTTTGTCAAACAGCTGCTGGGGTAGAGGTAGAGAAAGCTGGCTACCTGCCCAAGAGCACAACTACATTCTTCTAAAGCACTTAGTGTTCCCTGCTTGCGGCTGCTTCATCACAGCTCTGCCAGCTCTTTACACAGGAGGGAGCATTAGGTCAGTGTGAGGCAATGTGATTTTGACTGAATAGCATTTTATGTCTATTTACTACAGGTTAAAGGATGTGGGCAAGTAAAAGGCAAAGGAGAAGCTGCATCCTGCCTTTATTGAATTTTACAGATCACCAGTGATTCTGCTTTTGCAGTCTTGTCCATCCAGCATAATAAAAAGAAAAGCATTGAAACTCCAGGTATTTGGTGTAGCCATGATGTGTATGTGCAAAGATGGAATTAGCAGTTCTCCGGTCTTCAAGTCTGAACTAGTACATGGCTCTAATCAAGTCATCCTACATTTCCCTCTCAAGGCCTAATGCAGTAGCCTGTGACTACTAAAATGAAGCTGTGATCTGCCAGCAGATCTGTATTCCCTTCTATGCCCTTTGCACTGGCAGGAGGTAGGGCAAGAAGGTCTGTCCTGGCTGTTTCCCATGCCAAGATTGCCCCATGGGCAAACGCCGAGGTACCTGCCAGAGAGCAGCAGGGACCGAGATTCTCACAAGCAGACATTCAAATACCTGCTTTAGCTATAATGATACTAAAGTGAGTCGTAACAATGAAACTAATGTAAGAATGACAAGAAATAGTAGAAAAAGTCCAGCACATACATAACTCATCAGACAAACAGTCTTGTAAACTGAAGCTGTATTATCTGAGGAACAATGTGTGACATGACAATTAAAGACCTTGTTTCTTATTTACCTGCAGAGGGGGAAGATTTAAAATTGAGTTTCAACCTTAATGTTGGCATTTCTTGACCTCAAGTGTTTTTGTCTTGTTAGAAAAAAGACGAATCATTACCATTAGTGAGAGCTGACAAAAGATATATATGTCTAAAAGAAGGAAAACCCATCCAAACAAAAGCAAGGATCCTTAATCACGTACCCTTTCACTTTTCGGCACTTATGTGATTCTGGCATTACTAGTTTGGATTATTTTTCCCATCTTTGGATCTTGTGTTGAGAACTAGCCTAGACAGCTTTACTGAAGCAGGGACCATCCTCAGCTGCATTTGAATTCACTTAACTGAGTCAGCTCTAATAGTTCTACAGGAGAACAAAGGTAAATGCTTCCTCCTGAAAGCCTTACCCACAGACCACTTAAGCAAATTCATATGTACATTACTACAAATGAAGTATTTACATTTTTAACAGAATGTAATTGAAAAGGTCAAATAACAACAAATATGGCAATCTAAATCCTTCATGTCTCTCAATCAATCTTTCCACAACAAATAGACACAGAGAGAGAGAGAAAGGGAGATGGAAAGGAAAAGAGGCAGCCGTGTGTGATTACCAGGGCAATAGCACTGAAGCAATACACTGCAGAAAACACATAGCTCTCTGCACAGAAATCAATTTCTCCCATGGGATGGGGTCGATAGTTGTCTGACAGGACAGTATACAGGCAATTTAATAGCATTTTATCTAAATGAATCTATTCCTCCCCCCCACCAGCCTCACAGTTCATAAGAAGGCTCTCTTAGTAAAATAGATTTATTTATTTTTTATCATACAACAGGAAAGTATTTATCATTCTGAAGACACTACCATTGTCTATTAAAAATCATTTATCCCTGTTAGTTGCTCATTACCCACAACTCTTTCCCAACATTGTTATTCTAATTAGTTAACTCATGCACACAGCCCATAAAAATCACTTTCAGTTACTCTGGAAACATTTTTCTTGCCCCCAAACATTTTAAACTATAGGTCAGGAAAAATAAGCCCACAAATTCAGTTGGCTTGAAGGAGTATTGGTATCTGAAATGACATTTTTTATGCAAGAAAAAGCATATTCTTTGAGGAATGCATTATATACAGAGATCAGTTGTCCAGTGTATCTATTTTAATAGTACTTAATAAATAATAAATAATAAAGCCAAGCTGATCTCATTAGTGGATATCCGTGTGAAATAAATGGTAATGAATGAGAACCCCTAATAAGCATAATTCCAAGGATGGATTTTCTGTGCTCTGGGAGTTTGGTATTGTGCCCCAAAGGCTCTTGTAAATCCAGCTGCAGTTCTTGCTCATCATTTAGAAGATTAGGGGCTGATAAGCGACAGTCAAGCCTTATTAGAACAAGCTAAGGCAACAGGAAACATTAATTGGGTAATTTAATGCACAAGGAGACAATAAATGCCTGCATTGTGGTTCAGATGCTGTTTCCTCTATTGATTTGTTCATGTCTTATTTTGTGAAATTCTCACAAATTCTTGGTGAATACACTGTAAGGCAAACTCTAAGTTTAAAAATACCGGAATACTTCTGTTATTTCCCATGGCTTCCCCCTACCTTTTGTGTTACTAGTGGGACTCATCAGCAGCCCTGCCCTTGGAAGCCACAAAAAAGGTGGGGAAAGATGCAAGGTGCAGCACCTATCTGCAGTGAAATGGTGTCTCACCATCTTACTTATGTTATGGTTTCATCACAGCACATGCACGCAGCAGGAGTGCTCTGTGGCTTTGGGATGAAGTCCAGTCTCTGTTTTCCTCCAGAAAGCTGGGACTGCTTAACAAAGCTCTCTTCTCTCTCCCCCTTCTGGAGGAGATGTAGGAACCAGTGACTGATCTTCCTCTGGAAGTAAGGAATGTGAGAGGAAACTCCTGATTTGGCGGTTTCTTCCCTGCCTAATGCCAGAATTAATCTGCTTGTGTCTGGATTCATTCAGTCCCCTCAGTGGTGGACATTGGTGTCTGGAGCTCCAGAATCTCTCAGTTATATACCAGGTCCTTATTTGGATCCCATTCAAAGATTTTCTTCTCTGAGATATCTTTTCCATGACTGAAGAGGAGGGGAACCACGTTCTCTTACAGTGGAAGAAATGCAACATGAGAAGGGGAGAGTCTTTCCTTTACTTAGCTGACATAGGCACTCCTTTCCCCTCCTTTTCTAGCACTGTAACTGGGAAGATTGGGGGTGATAATTCATGGACACTTTATTTTAATAATTTACATTTGCAGCAATTTAAATATTAAAATGCAGTTTGAAGGCATGCAAGCATCATTAATTTCAAATAAACATTGTACATTACGCTTGGTTCAATAGCATCCAATCTCACTTTTTGTAGTTTTATTCCACTTTCCAGTTTTATTCCGCTTTTGAATCATTCCTTGCAGAGATTCCCAGCCACGGCCTCTCACTTCCACCCAGCAGTTTAGCGCTGTTCCTGCTGTGAGCAAGGTTCCCCGTGTCTGTGGCCCTGGCTGGAAGGTCACTCCTTGCTGCCTACTGCAGCAAAACTCACTGTGGGCAGAGCACCCCTACACTTCAAGCTTCTCCAATACTGTCACATTTGAAGTTGGTGTCCTCTTCACATCTCCCCATCTTTAAGGTAGGAGGTGTCCTCTCTGACTCCATTTAACATATGATGTGGTGCTGCAGGGTGCCCGTGAACAGATCCCTAAAGTCTTGGAAGCCTTGGTAGAAGATGCAAGGGCCATCAACAGCCCAGCACAACATCCTCTCCACCACCATGTTAACTTGCGCTCTAGCTGTACTCTTTGTGTCTCCTCAATAACAATGATCTGAGACTGTCCACTAGCCCAAAAATAGGAAACATGCACCTCTTCTGGTTGATACAGTCCTTCTTTGTACTTGCACTGAACACTACGCAGGACAGCCAGTGGCGAAACTATTCTGCTGGGCACCATGCAAGGATAAGTCAAGGCAGATCTCCACATCTCAGAAGATCTGACAGTCTACCTGGAGCAAGGCCAACAAAGTCCTTTCAAACCAGCAAGTAGGTACCCAGTAGCTGGGTTAAGCAGGTTAGCCCCTTCCCTATTCTGGAGAGAAGGACACCGCAATGCTCTTTCTCTGGGCTTACATTCCGCTGAAGTTCTGAGTGTTGTAACCACACCAAAAAACAATAAAACTGTGCAAGCTGCCCACAATAGTCCATTTCCTTAGGACCTTACACATTAAAAAGACACAATTAATAATTCCATTTAAATACACAGTAATACAAAAGATTTTAAGAACATTCCGTTATAAAAATAGTCATTGTTAATGATTACAGTAATTAAATTTAAATAGTTCCCCATCCTTTTCTGTATCAGTTTGGGGGGGGAGGGGAGGGAAATGAGCATTGAAATATGTTCTGGTTTAGTGATCATATAATGCAAGCAATATTTTATCTAAGCTATCTTGTTTTTACCCATTGTTTGGTGGGGCTTGGTTCTTTTAAAGAATGCCTGAACATGAAAATAAATAAATAAATAAATACATAAATAAATAAATAAATAAATAAATTTCCCTTAATGTAATAAAGTTTCATACAAAATATTGTCCCTAAGGAAAAAAAGTGTATGCTACAAAAACAGTTCTTAAAATTCGGATGTTGCTTTTTGCAGTCCTTTGCACTTGGAATTTGCACCCAGCCAAGATTTTTACTGGCCAGTTTTAAGCTACCTCTGCAATTTATGTTTATACATAAACAGCTCTGATTTTAATTGCTATCAACTTCTTATACTTGATAGATGGTCTTAAACATTTTTTGCCTCCAGAGACTATTTACTTTGCCAAGTATTGACACACTTTCAAGATTTATACTTCTCTAAGGAGTGAAGTTTACAATAAAATATAATGTATTCCGTGGCTGTGAATGGTAATGTTACTAAACAATCCAAAGATATTTCACAACTGATAGTTATTTCCCTTTCATGCCCAGCACTGCACTGTTTTAGTTCATTTTTAAAGAAAACTACAATGCCTAATTTGCCTAATCTAATCTTTCAGAGATCCAATATGACTTTAGGTTTCATTCCACTAGAGGCATTATTGGACTAATGATTACACTTTCATTTTTCCCAATAATTATTCTCGAGGAAGAGATTCATTCACTTATGGGATTGGAATAACCCCTTACAGAGCTCAACTATCACACTGCAATTATAAATAGGAATTGTTACTTACAAAAATGTAACATACAATGTCAAACATACCTGTAGTTACTAATTATTAGACAAACACAACTTGGTAGGTGAATAAAGTCATATCTAGATATTTGGATCCACTTTGCTGGTAGCAATCATGGGTCACATATTGCCTAGAGAAACTCCCGAGGACAAGGAAGGGTTCTTACAAAAAAATACATCAAGTTGTACCATCTCCATGCAACTGCTGTTGCATTTCTGCAGAAGTAGCATCATCAAACTCTATCAGTAGCTCTTTTAAAATCAGCTGAAAAGATCTCCAGCACTGAAACAATTCATAGATGTTATTTCAGTGACAAAGTGCAGCTCTCAGCCTTCTAAGGATATGCTTTCAAGGGAGAAGATTTAATTTTCTTTTTTTGTTTTCCCCAGCCATTTCAGCTCTTCTATATAGCTTTCTATATTAATCTGTTTCGTAAATAGCTAGTTTAAGGTCACACAGCCCCTTTGTAAAGGAAAAGGAAAAGCAGCTCTGGGTTGCTCTCTGTTTATCTTATTATTGCCACTTCTTAAAGATGAGCAGGCACCCCAGCAATAGAAAGAAACACACTCCGTGTGTACCCTGACCCATCTTCCTCACTGACTGGGGAATGGAAAGGATGTGATCCAAGATTGTCTCTAATTTCCCTGGGGGAGGTGATGATGTAGCCTGTAGAGGAGTAATTCTTTTGAAGTTTTGAATTTAAACATTCCAGTGCCTGCTCTTGGTGAGACTGTAATTCCAGGCTACTTGGCTTTTGCCCTGGAGATGAAGGAGACGTTCCCTACAATTTCTAAAAGAGATGGTAAAAATTCTAGGAATAAATGATTTTGTCAAGCAATAATTTCTATAATTACTCATTGGGGGTCTTTGCCCTGGCCATCCTCCCTCTCCCACCCATCTTGCAAGGACTTTTCTAGAGCAAATAATGGTTTAAACTGCAGAGAGAATAAAAACTGAAGAAAGCAGAACGAGAGAAGTATAAAGAGAAATAAATGAGCAGTTGCTTAAATCTGTTAATAACCAGATATAGAAATGACAAATGAGAATGATCAGAAAAATGGGGAGAGACTGAAAAGGAAAACATTCTTACAGATTTCATCCTTGTAGGAGAAAGTAATAGAAATGGAGACCTAATCCAGGTTACGGTTCAAAAAGGATATAAATGCTTACCTAAGCTCTTATAAGCTTACTCAAGCATTTAGACACAAATGCTTAAGAAGTTCTTCTTGTGCCATCATCATGAATATAGTTTTTACTTGGGCCTGGTAGTTTGTGTTGCAAAGATTTTTTGCAATATCACTAACAAACTTCCAACAAAAACTTATTAGGAAGTAAATTAACTCTAGATATCTATTTCAAGACATAATACTAATAATTCTTTGGTAGTGCATTTTATTTATTCCTTTTGATGCAAAGATATAAATCTGATAGTAATATTGTACCAGTTCAATAGAGGACTTATAAAAGACAGTGGATGACATAATTAATTTCTGATTCTTCATGTTTATTTTATCTTTACCATAAATAGATTATGAAAATAATGTGTTCCATAGCTGGTGCTTTTCTGATAAATTTTAAATTGCATGTGGAATATTCTTAAGAAGAGAGATACTGAAGATATAAATTTATTATTATTTTGACTCCTGTGCTTAAAAAGGGTATACATACAAAGAGGTTAATGGCATTACAATTTTCAGATAATCTGTTTTTAAACTGCTGACTTGGAAACTGTGAGATTAATAGCACTGAGAACATCTAAAGGTAATAGGATTACAATTTAATATTAACTAAGTGTTTCTTGGGGGTCTGCTGTAGCAGTGCCTCATCTCTGGGACACACTAGAGTAATTAGTCTGTAGTGGCATACAGTGGTGATACATGATAACTGCAGCTTTTTCCTGCTGTAGTCAGGGTTTTCCATTCACAGGTAACTAGTTTTTATTTGTAATGCCTGTCATAAACTAGCACAGAACAAGCTTGCCATGTTCTTATAAACTGATGCTGATCGGGAAAAGACCAGTTCTCAAAGGGTCCCATGCTGAGCCAAATGCACAAGGAAAAATTTGCTTGCTTTTCTCCCAGGTAGCAGAATTGCAAAAGTTATCTGCTCTCACACCTGCTACCCTCCAGGACTGGTGATATTGAACAGTCTCTTTAGGGAAGCCTGTTGTGGCCCAAGGTGGCCAGAGGTGATGGGTGTTGTACTGGCTGCAGGACAGAAGGACAGAGGGAGTGGCAGAACCTGCCCCACTATGATCTAAATCTCTAATTTCTTCCTCCTCGTTTTGCTAATAAATGTATCTATCAGAAAGGAGTAGGCCTCCTCCATTCCGTGTTGCCATTCTGTCTGGGATGACAAGGTAATTTGGTCCTGCTGTCACATACGATTGCCTGACCCCACCACACCTGAAACAGCAGTCACAGCTCATCAGGGCAGTGACATGAGGGTTGTGGAGAATTTCCTTCTGTAGCAGGAGTTTGAAACAGAAGCACTAAGATAGCATGGCTGAAGTGCAAGTGGAAAAGGACCCGAGGACACAGCAGAGCAAAGGCTACAGGACTAGTTTTATTTGTAAACAGGGACACAGCCAACAGCAGGCAAGCTCATCAACATCGAAGAAGGTGTTGTTTACATCAAGATCAAAAGGCCCATGCTTCAATAAGGCCAAAGTACAGCTAGATCAGCAGAGGACCTAGGTGGGAGGATGGCAAAAAGGCACTTGGTACCTGGCATTGCTCCTCCTGCACACACAAACTTACTAGAAGGATGCCCAAATCAGGAAATGGAAATAATGCGCAGTAAACTATACTTAATATTTACAGGGTCGGAGGGTTAAAGAAGAAGTATTCAGAGGCAAAAGATTATCTCGTACTAAATATCGAACCTTAGAGGGTCAAACAGACCCATCCAACAAATCACTTCGCGATGACTGGTCCCTGCCAGCCCCAGGAGCACAGTGAGGATGCTGCAGCCAGAGCCCCTTGTCCTCCAGGTGACACAGAGGGACTTCTACCCACGCCTTGTGGACACGTGCATCTCGCTGCTTGTATGCAGGCTTGAGTGAGGGAAGCCTAGGAGAGCATTGTGTATATTTGGGGAGAAAAACAGAAAGCATTTAAGTTAGAAAAATAGGCTAGCAAAAAACCAAAACAAAACTCTATGCATCTTCATAATCATTTGAGGGGGAATATTTTAATAATCTCAGTTTGCAGGATGTCCTCACAAAACACAAAGTTTCAGAATCTGATGTACTTCAAGGACTGCTTCCCACAGAACTTTAGTGGGATTCAAGTGCTGCTAGTTGTGCATTTTAAACTCCACCTTTCAGGTAAGGTGGAGTTTTGAAGCAACAACTTCCACATTTCACCTAGAAAATTCAGATCCACGGATCTGAAACTATTTAAAAGTAGTGTTATGCTCGGTATCGATCCCCTCCATACCTCCATTCAGTTCAACTCTTCAGATTTTCATGTATACACAGTAATTTTGACTCCTTTGCTTGCTAGGGGATGTCTTTATACCAGTAGGAAAACAGTTAATGATGTAAAAGGGATAATGACTCAAAGAGTGAAAAACAGTAACAAACCTATAATGCATAGAAGATAGAAAAAAAGGACTGGGGTCTCGTCATAATTTCTCTGAATTTCCAGACCTCTGCAGTTTGATGAACCACGTTAGGTTAGCAGATGTGAGCCTATTTTTCACTCACAGTAGCCCTGTGGCAGCACCCTGAGGTAGAAAATCTTATCTGGGAGCATCTGAGGGCCTGAGGAGCCTGAAGAAGCTGTCCACAGCCATGCAGCGGAGGAGGGAACCTGGGACTTCCTAGGTGACACTGGTGCAGATCTTTTTTTTTCCCACCTAGGGAGTCACAGAGGCTCTAAATACACCTTTTAAGTCACTCACATGACAAGACCCACTGCCTATCCTCACTTCTCGACCCTCTGCTCCCCCACTGGTGGGTTCCGTATGTGATCCCTGCCAAAATCAGCTCTAGCTGTGCTGCAGTTCCCTACCACTCACACACAAGTTTCCCTGGCTCATAGGCCTCTGTCAGAAACTCAGTCCAACAGCATCAGAGGCACGCAGAGGAAATGGAAAACAAATTGTCAAATATCAGTGAAACATACAGTAAAAATATGTGACCACCTGCAAATAAACACCAGTAGAATAAAGAGGAGAAGAGATGAAAGGGAGAGTAGGATGCATGTTTGCGAAGGTGAAAGCAACGGCAGCAAACTTCCGGACTGAAGGGAAAAACCTAAGTAAGGAGCAGCCATAAGCATCTCTGCCTGAGAGGGTAAAGACAACACCTGAGCACACAGTTCTCCTTGTAACCACTTCTTAACAACAATGGGTCACAGAAATGTTGACCAGAAGGGACCTCTAGAGGTCATCTCCCACTCAAAGTGGGACTGTTGCCTGCACTAGATCATGTCAACTTTGTCCAGCTGAGTCTTGAAAAACCTCAAAGGATGGAGGTATCTTGAAATGTTTTCATGTACGTCATTGCTACTGATTCCAACAGAATTTGAAAATTTAAACACTTGCAGAAATCTGAGTGTAAAACCATAAAACAAAACAGTTCTTCCACTAGTGGTAAAAAAAAGTCACTGCTTTTTGAACTTGTGAGAATTAAATTTATGTAAGCTGTGTTATAGGAGTATCAGCATATCTTTTACAGGCTAGCTTACTCCTTCTTCCCTATGTGAGACATAGAAGCTTCTGTAGGTGCACCCGTGCACCCTTGTAAGCAGTAGAAGACTAGTGACAGGACAGCATCCATTTCAGGACTGTAAGAGTGTATCTGCAGTGCATAAAGAAGTGTTTACATGGATCCCTTCTCATGATATTTGCAAAAGCAGGCAAGCAGTCATTTGCTGCATATGGTGACCAGCTCAGCCACCCAGGAGCTGTCTTAGACCATTGCTACCAATTGTTACCCGCAGTGAGCTCACTCACAAAAGTATTAAACTTTAATATATTTCAGTTTTGCCTATTGACTGTGCATTTTAAATAGACTCTGCTGTACTCTCCCAGTGGAAAGATTTATTTTACTTTAGGAATATATAGGGCTGTGCTTTCAGTACTTTTTCTTTGTTTAACGAGAAGCTCTCTTACTGAAAGCCCAGTAGACCACAAAACCAGTCAGGGGCTTTTATCCAGGATGTCTGACCCATCGCCTGACAATAATTAGTTCAGGTTAATTACAGCAAATCTGTAGATTTGCAGCCTGAAATCATCTCATCCCCTAAGCTGAACCCTCCAGAGGTTTCTTTTATGAGCTCTGCATCCTAAGGGTGGACTTAAAGTAATGAATTTGTCTCTAATAAGATTCATAGGTTTGTTCCCTAAGCAATGGTGTCAATTATAGAATCTAACACTGATGGCTTATTTTGCTGAAAATAGAGAAACGGAGAGTTTTTAATGAAGCATGCAGGTTTTTAAACATTTTTGTTTAACTCCTTGCATTGTCAAAAAGTATAAAAATACAATTATCTGAAATAACATACCACTTTCTATGTATTTCTGTGTGTGCCAATAGCTAATTTCCTTCTGCTCTATAATGGAAAAGGTTAATGTAATGACTCTGAGATTTCATTTGGAAATGTTCCAGAAGAGTGTCTGAGTATTTGCTGCACTTAATGGCAGGAAGTAATAAGTGAGGTTATGTATTGGTGAAAAATGTTTCATGTACTGAGAAGATTAACACTGGAGAGAGGCACAGGGGACACAAGCCTGAGGCTTGCTCCTCAATTCTGACACAATATAATATGTCCATACTTGATACGTGCCCTTCTGTAGTTAGTTCTTAATCATTAACAAAGCAGACAGTAAGTCTCTGGGGGAGTGGTATCAAGAGAGGAGAAGGAACCAGCCATAGAATTCTCTTCTCTCCTACAAATGAGTGGCAGGCACCTCCAACTGGGAATACTGGACCAGATGGTACTGGTACCAGCAAGGTATCTACGTAGCAAGATGGTGCTATAACACCCTTCAAGGGTTTGACTCTGTCCTGAGCATTTCAACGTCTACACTAATTTTTGTGCATAGTAATTGTACTTGGTATTTCTGGAAGATGAAAAAACATGTCACAGCTTCATTTCAGCATTTTATTTCACATTAATCATACTACTTATGAAAGATCTAGCTTTATTGCATATGAAAGATGTAGCCCCTTCCTTTATTTCAAACTTCTCAAATTTACTTTTTAATTCAGACCCCAGTCCTGTTGTCTGAGTCAGTCCAAGTCCCAAAACTAAGGTTTCAAGCTCATGAGAAATAGCTCCAGTCATTTATTTTACTCATTTTAATAATTTATTATTCTTTTGTTTTTAATTGTGTTGAAAGAAAAGACAATGTTTCAGGACTCTTAACTCCACTGGAAAGAGATGGATGAGGTTGGAGCTGGAAAACGGTAAACATGGCAGTAGCTCTCAGTGGAAGGGTGGATGTGGCTAAGAGGCACAGTTCCCGTACACCTCCACAGCTCCTAACATTTAAAACGATATTCCTGAGCAAGGTAAACTACTAACCCTCCACAAGAGGATGTTCTACTCCCTGGCCAGCAGTTGCCCAGGCAGGTCAACGCAAGCCACATTTTCAGAAAGACTTTTAGATCAACTGTGGTCTCTCTGCACCCTCAGCTGAGGGGAGAGGGGAGCCTCCATGCTCTTTTGGTTCTTGGGTGCCCAGCTGAGCACAGAAATCACTGTCCCAAAAGGGGAGTTTGGGTCAACGTGCGTACAGACCGTTGGGTTGAACTTAGAGACTTGTGTCAGGTACATGAGACAGGCATCAGACAGGACAGGCTGCCCCATTCACTAGTGGTCTAGCTCACACTGAGAGTGGAGATTGAGGGCTGTGTATCTCCTTGCCTACCCCAACTCGATGAGTTCACTGAATTTCCACTTTTTACTGACTGTCATGTATAATCTTTGACTGATCTCCACTCTGAATGCTGCTTATCTAATGAAGTCTATTTCGATGCACATTTGAAGCAATAAAGACATCCATTAGAAAGAATAATATTTGGAAAAGGAAAAAAAAAACTGCACTGGAGACGAGAGATTAAAAAGAAAACTCCCTTCTCTAGGTTAAGCACTGATCAGATGCTTGCCGAGACACACTTTTTTGGCTGGAAAACACTGAAGTGCTGTATTGGATTTACATGGCAAGGTTCTAGTAGTGGGGAAGCTGCAGGGTGGCTTCTGTGAAAAGACATCAGGAGCTACCCCCACGTCAGACAGAGCCAGTTCCAGCTGACTCCACGACAGAACCAGTGCTGGGCAAAGCTGAGCCCATCAGCAACGTGGGTGGTGCCACTGTGACAATGCATTTAAGAAAAGGTAAAAAATGCTGGGAGGCAGCTGTAAAAGAGGAGTGAGCATATGTGAGAGAAACAACCCTGCAGAGACCAAGGTCGGTGAAGAAGGAGGGGAAGGAGGTGCTCCAGGTGCCAGGGCAGAGGTTCTGCAACCCATGGTGAAGAGCATGGTGAGGCAGCTGTCCCCCGTAGCCTATGGAGGTTAATGGTGGTGCAGATATCCACCTGTGGCCCATGGAGGACCCCACACCAGAGCAGGTGGATGTGACCTGAAGAAAGCTGTGAACTGTGGAGAGCCTGTGCTGGAGCAGGCTCTTGGCAGGACCAGTGGAGAGAGGAGCCCACACTGGAGGAGGCTTGTTGGCAGGACTTGTGACCTGTGGGAAGGACCCATGCTGAAGCTGTTCATGAAAAACTGCAGCCCATGGGAAGGGCCCGCTCTGGAGCTGCGGAAGAGCGTGAGGAGGAATGAGCAGCAGAGATGAAATGTCATGGACTGACCGCAGCCACCGTTCCCTGTCCGCCTGCACTGCTCGGGGAGGGGAGGTAGAGGAGTTGGGAGTGAAGTTGAGCCTGGGAAGAAGGGTGGGGAGAAGGTGTATTTAGTTTTGTTTATACTTCTTACTATCCTTCTCTGTTATTAATTGGCAATAAATTAAATTCATTTCCTCAAGTCAAGTCCGTTTTGCTGGTGACAGTAGTTGGTGAGTGATCTCCCTGTCCTTATCTTGACCCATGAACCTTTCATCCTGTTTTCTCCCCTTGTCTTGCTGAGGAGGGGAGTGAGAGAGCAGCTTGGTGGACATCTGGCAGCCAGCCAAGCTCAACCCACGACAAATACTAAGACCTAAAGCTCTAATGGAAAAATTACTTGCTTTCATATTTTCCCAACGCGGTCCAGGATTGTATTTCTGGAGAAGGAAACCCATACCTAAGAAAGAAAACAGATTGATCACTTGTCTCAAATGGCAAATACTTCAATATCAGCTGCTGGTTTCTCTGTTTCAGAGCAGGGATCTGAACCTACAAACTGGATGCTAGACACAGGTATCCACTCTGCTTGACAGCAGAGAGGGTCTACGTCAGCCTGTCTGTAAGTTGAGCTGCCCTCTTACTCCTTCACGCAAATAAAAACTGTTTCAAGACAAATAATTGAAAACTGTATCTACCAGCCTGGCAGTTGCAGCACTTGTCTTAAACACAACTTGGACCTGAGACTTATATTACTGGGGGGAGGCGAGGGTAGGATGATCATATTCGAAAAGGCTCAATTTTCTTCTGATGTTGAATCAAGTAAAAATTCTACAACCTCTCACATCTCTCATAAAGCTAAAAAAAAGTGTTTTTCAGGTGGCCCTACGGACTGGCAAGTGGTATTAATTACTTACAAAACTATTTTGACCACCTCTTTGAAAATTTTGAACATGAAAATTGAACATTTCCATTACGAAGTAATTAAGCAGGGGTTTATTTAGGGGAGGCACGTACTGCACTCGGTTCTGTTAACCCTGTTAACTCAATGTTGCAACATACTTCGCCACATAACAACCTCTCCCCGTAGAAAGACCACCGAAAAGCTCAGGTGTACAGAATATCCATCTTCTAACCCTGTATTGCAGTCAGAACTCTCCTCACTTGGAACCTGTAACCCGTTAATTGCCCTACCTTCATTTATATGATAAATGGTTCATTTCCTTTATTGTGATTGAATCCCCTCCCTATATTACAAGAAAACTGGAGCTGCAGAGAGTGCTTGATTGGATTTCATTGCTGTAGGCCATTTCTTAAACAGGTTACAGGTTGACAAACATAGAAGGGGGATCAATATCCATCCTTTGCCTCATTGACAAGCTAATCTTTTCAGTAAACATTTCATCAGTACCTGCCATTTGTATACATACCTGCCTCACGAGGATGGGGAAAGCTCTGCTTTATAAGGTTTAGGTAACTAATAAATGAAAAGACAAGAATATAAATGGGGCAAATCATCAAGATAGCATTTTTAGGAAAATAGCCTTTCATTGCCTGCAGAATATAATTGAGCATGTTTCCAACCATTCTTAATTTTAATTAGGTTGCATTACACTCAGACCTGGTGTCAGCTTCTGTTTCTGTAACTCAGCTTGTACTGTTTTCTCGGAAAGGTCGGCCCCTCAGCCTGAAATCTCCAGCTGTGTTACAAATGCTTTTGAAGATCACACTCGCCAGAATTAGAGACATTAAATGAGCTCAGCAAATGTAACGGGAACTAAACCGCCCTTTTTCAGTGCATGGGGCTTGCCCACTTTTTGCTTGCTTTTTCACTCCAGCCCTGCAGGGAAGGGCCACCATGCTCAAAAAAGTGACATCCTTCTCTCTTATCAGAGGTAATAGGGCTATTTTGGGTGGGGATTTAATGAAGTTGAGGCTTTACTAATCACTTAAAACTTGTGAGTCATACTCCAAAAGAAAGCAGGTGAGTTATGTTAGTGTGTTTGGAGACATCTTTTTTTGTTTGCTTTTGTGTCACGTGTTGAAGTCTCCTTCCCCCACAAGGACGTGGGCTAGAAACTGGCATTGTCTCTGACATAAATGAGGGCCAAGATGATCGCTATATTTAGGCTTCTTTTACAGTCCTGCCTATTAGAATTGCATGGCAGAGTGACAAATGCTGCAAAAATAGGCAATGCCGAATTTTAATCTAACCAGAGACAGTGCATGAAGATGTTCCCTGCAGGGTCTGGGGTGAAGGAAAATGGACAGCAAACATGAAAGTTTGGGTTCACAAGAAAAGAAAATATTTCTGCTGTTGTTATATTCTGCTTATTACGTTAGTAATAAGTTTATTACTATCTTCCTATTTTCAATATCAAATAAAGTGGAAAATAGTGATGCAAACAGGCTGTAAAGCATGGCCGGTAATCAATTTCTTTTAAAAGCTCTTCTTCTGCTTCTAGCATCCAAACCTACTACTGGGGGTACTAGAGGATTGCACTGTTTCCTCTCGTACTCCTGAGATCATAGAAACATAGAATGTTTAGAGTTGGAAGGGGCCTTAAAGATCATCGAGTTCCAACCCCCTCGCCATGGGCAGGGACACCTCACACTAGACCACGTTGCTCAAAGCCCCATCCAGCTTGGTCTTGAACACTTCAGGGATGGGACATCCACAACTTCTCTGGACAAACTGTTCCAGTGTCTCACCACCCTCACAGTAAAGAATTTCTTTCTAGTATCTAATCTAATCTCCCCTCTTTCAGTTTAAAACGATTACCCTTCATCCTACTCCCTGATAAAGAGTCCCTCCCCATCTCTCCTGTAGGTCCCCTTCAAGTACTGGAAGGCTATTATAAGGTCTCCCCGGAGCCTTCTCTTCTCCGGGCTGAACAATCCCAACTCTCTCAGCCTGTCTTCATAGGAGAGGTGCTCCAGCCCTCTGAGCATCTTCGTGGCCTTCCACTGGACCCATTCCAACAGGTCCATGTCCTTCCTGTGCTGAGGACTCCAAAGCTGGACACAGTACTCCAGGTGGGATCTCACCAGAGCAAAGTAGAGGGGTAGAATCACCTCCCTTGACAATCTGGCCATGCTTCATACAGCCAGCAGAAGGATGTACACAGGAAAACAGCTCTTTTCCAAATAGACAAGTCTCCCTTCATTGCTCCAGCCTCAACCTTTTCACTAGGGCTAATAGCAGTGGGTGTGCTGCTGGTGCAAGCCGGTCATTGGTACACATCCTACTTTATCTAAGCTGTTTCTCACCACAGCTCCAGGACTTGGCGCTCCTCTAGCTTTAGGCAACTTTAAGGCTTCTAGACTACCTTCATACAGAGCTGCCAGCTGGCCACTGGGATGGGAGATACTGGTCCTATGCATTCATATCAACACATTTAGGATACTGTACCAACTCCTGTTATGGTAGATGTTCGTTCCTTTCAACATTTTTTTTAATTTGCCATCTTGCCATGTCCTACAAACCAGAGAAGTCCCCCGCAATAATTTTGGAGGCAAACTGTTTCTTCAGTTTCCCACTAACTTTCCTGTTTCCTTTCTTCTGTGACATAAAGAAGCTCTATTAAACCACACAGTAATATTTACCAGTCAGATAAACTTTGTAGACAGTAGAAAATATTAGAGATGAAGACTACCCCAGATGTAACTTTACTGACACCACTAAAGTAACATTAGAAGTATTTTGGTCCTTCATCTTGCTGGTGAAAATTGAAGTGATACAACTATTCAGTGCTTGAGAAATGAGAATAGGGAAAAATTGGGGTAATGTAAAGGTCAGGAGAACGCATACACATTTCCTTTTCTCCCCAAGGGACTCTTTCAGTAAGTCTTTTAAAATAAACATTAACTCACTGCAACACACCTCAGATGTCTGTTCTATCATCTATACAGTTTTAGGAAGAGCAAGTGGAAAGAAAGAACCCAGTTAATGTTCAGTAGTCTGCGAGAGGATTCAATGTGATGTATTTCCAGCACATTGGATACCCTCTTGTCTCATATCAAGCCAGTCCATGTAGGTCTGAGAACTTTTGTTTTCCAGCCTTTCCAATTAGCAAAAGCAGTGTTAAGATACATCTTTTATTTGATGTGCAGCCTAGAATATTCCCATAACCATAGGTTAATTGCTAGTAAATGTTGCTCAAGCAGTCTTGGGTATGTTGATTAATGGCCTCAGTGAGCAGCTGAAAAATAGCCAGGCTGTTGGAAAGATCATTAGCAATTTTAACTCTTCAGCTATTGTGATGGGCGTAGAGAAACAATTACTAACATTTACAATGCATTTCACTGGGTACAGTGGCATAATGAAACACAAGTTACAGTGAGGTGGAAACAATCACTGAGTTTTTCCTGTGTTCAATTTTATAGAAGTTTACAAGACAGAGAGAGGCAAGAATACTTTTTTCTTCTTCTTTTTCTAAAGCTTTTGGACGCATCCTTGATAAATGCATGGGAAATTTTGTACATAAACACAAATACTTAGTTATGCTCATTAACCCTATTCTTTGGAAGTGGAGATGGACAGAGATGCTGCGTGAAAAGCAGCATGTTGGCGAACAGACCCTGTTTTAGCTCACAGAGGCACAGCAATATGCCTTGCAACAACACACAGCTTGGAACTCCAGGGGCTGAAGAAAAGAATGATGAGCTTTCAAGCTGCCTCTGATCTTTCAAAGCTCTGAATACCGCAGCCTCCCTCAGAGCATCCCGGAGACCACAGTGCTCGTGGGAATTCATGACAACACCTCATCTTCCCCAGACTGACTGCAGCCCCTGATGGTGTTACATGCCTATTGCAGTTTCAGGGAGGGGATTTAAAAGCAGTTATAGATCACTCCAGGCCATTTACACCACAGGAAACCAGGGCAAGGATCTCACCGTCTCAGCTCCACAAACATGGCCATAAATTGCCTTTTTCTAACCTAGTCCTCAGAAAAGAAGGAAAGCATTGCCTTCAGCCTCACTCTTCCTAGTGAGGCTTCTACAAGCTAGAGCATGGCCCCACAAACACCTGAAGGACTGCACCCAGAAGCAAGAAAAAGCATCTGAGCTCACTAAGAGAGAAGCTCATAGGAACACACCTGCATACTCTGTAGTGAACATTGCTTTGTTCAGGTATAAAGCAGCCTCCAGAAAGTATGATCATATGCCTTGAAATGATGTACCCTTCAGCTGTCTGTGTGGTAGGCAGGATGTATTGGTACAAAGGTCTGCCAAAATCAATTCTATATTGCTCAGTGCTCTTTCTGGCTCTAAATTAGAGACCTCAGCTCAGGTACAACTTGGTAATCTCAGTCTGCTCCACTGCATGAGCCAGACATGCACAGAATGATCCTTTGCAGGTTTGCCAATGTTTTTTTCAATCCTCCTGTATTCTTTGGGCCTGTATTCTTCAACCCTAGAAATTCCTCAATAACTTCTGTCTACCAAATCATCTCTTTACTGAGAGTAGCGTAAGGGTGGTGCACCCTCCCACAGTCATCACTGCCTCCTAGACCATCACTTGGTAGGCCCTGGTCTAGGATATAAGCACCATATAAAGCCTTGATGAAGCATCCATAGTGCTCAGAGCCCTCTCTTTCCGCCCTCTCTTCTGTGCTAGCCCAGATGAACTTGTGCCACCTACCTTCAGAGACTACATGACCCATATTAGCATTCAAATCCCAGGAGAGGAAAATAAACCAAGCCTAAACTGCAAGAAAAAAAAGGATGGCAAGAAGCTGAAGGCTATATCTGGCTGGTAATGAGACAGCTTCAATTGTAGCAGACTCCTGGAAAGCTCATCAAGAGCAATCCCTCACATGGTTTCAGAAAATATGCAACAGGAAATTACAGCCTGAAGGCACTGTGTTCGTTAGCAATTCCCAACCAAGAATGGGAGAGAGAACACAAACCAAAATAATTGAGTAAGACTCTGAGCTTTATACGCAAGCTCTGCACTTGCCAAGGGAAATAGACAAGCAGCTAAAAGGGACACAATATATCACTAATTATTGAATATACGAGAGAAATAGCCTGCTTGTTGGAGAAACAGTTCATGTCAAGCTTCCTCTATACTTTCTAGTGTACATGCTCTAACACTGGCAGCATTCAGCACAAGCACGTTTTCCACAACATAACTCTGTCTGGAGTGAGGCATTCGGATTTGTTGCTTCAAAGAAACCTATGGGCTAGATAGCTGTATGCAGTGATCTGCCACAGTCATGAGGCACGTGAACCCCTTCTTGGCAATACCCCACCAATAGCCAACTCACTATTGCAGGCAATTTCTTCTCTACTTTCCAGAAAGCCTCAGTAAATGTAAGGGAGTGAAGAGAAGTGGAGGTAAAAGGAGGGGGGAAACCATCTACAGCCTCTGGGTGGCCGGACAGAACATTGCTTCCTCTCAGATGGGAGCAAGTGCTACAGAGCCAGAGTGTGCACAGCCAAACTGCTCTGAAGCAGCTTTCCAGCCCCAGTTCCCCCTGGAGCTGTTGCCACAGATCTCCTCCTCTGTCTTCTTCCTCTCCCAACGCATTTATACAGACCAGTCAGTACACTCACAGCTATCTAGCGTCTTTTTTAGCAGTTTCACTTTTGTTTTTTTTTTCTTTCTTCTTCTTTGGCCCTGCTTGAGCAGGGGGTGGACCAGATGACCCCGAGAGGTCGCTGCTGGCCTCAACCTTTCTGTGATTCTCTCTGTACCCGAGGTTGGTGAGGATAGTTAACTGCTGAGTCAGTACTACAAAAAAAAAACCCCAACAAACCAGCTCCCCCCAAAAACTATTGAGAACTGTATCAGCTGGGACACTTTAATAAATGCAAGCTTTTCACGTCATAAATTTCCTTGTTATGACTTTATTTTATGGAGTCAACATGAACTTTAGATGCAGATACAGATCGAGCAGCAGCCCCGAAGCTGCCCAAAGCTGTTTGAGGCAGCCGTAGGTGGAAGCTCACCGAAAAAGAACAGGACAGAATGTAAATCCACTCACTGTTCCCATCACTTCACCTGAGTCTATGTTTGTATGGGCTCAGCTAAATCCCTTCTGAATTACATTTTCATGCAGAAAAAAAAGACAAAAAAAAAAACCAAACCCAAACTAAAAAAAACCCCAAAACCCCCCAAAAAACCACAAACAAACAAAAAAAACCAAAAACCAAAAAACAAAACCCAAACGAATACAGACTGTCTTTATTGCAGAAGCTGGGGGGCGGGGGGGGGGGGGGGGGGGGGGGGGGGGGAGTCTCCGGCGGGGCCGAGGCGGGCGGGAGCCGGTCCCGCGGTCCGCAGCGGGCGGGAACGGCGGAGCGCGGCTGCCCCCTGCCGCCCGCCCGCCGCCCCCAAACCCCGCCGCCCCCAAACCCTGCTGCCTAAAGCGGGCAGCCTGCCCCAAAGCCTCTGTATTCAAGCCAAAGAGGAGGGATGCGTGTGTGAAAATTGTTCGGAAGGTTTCGGCAGGCAGTCATCAAACAGGACACCTTAAATCTCTGACAAAAGGTCTGGGGTGAAGCAGAAGTGGAGGGAAGCCCCTGGCCGCAATCTGTCAGAGACCCCCCCCAGCTGCATGGTGGCCGAGAGATCGCCACTGCCCCTGCTCTGCCTGCATCTTCCCACACTCCAAGATGATGGAGTAGCGATGCACTATTTCTTCTTCTTTTCCAGAACACGCTGCCTTAACCGTATTTTACAGCTGTGCCTGCCTTAATGGAGAGAAGGGATATTTAATGCCTTGGCATTTATTGTTGGAAGCCTGAGATATTCTGCCCCTGGGCTTTACAGGCCTCACTGGGCCTTGCAGCAGGACTATCAGGTGTGGGACCAGAGAGTGGTCCAGCTCTCCCTGCAGCTACCCTGCTGACTTGACAACAGAGGGTGAGGAAGAAAGGGGATGCTGCAGCCCTACAGAGGCAGCTGAGGGCGAAGAGGCCTTCGTAATTGTTTCCAAAAAATGGACAACCATCTAGAATTTCTGAGACATCAGTGAGCACCCTAGAGCTGATGGATAGGGGAGAAGTGCTGAAAGTTCACAGCCTTTCAGGGTATGAGCCCTCGTCTGGATTTTGATGACCTCTCAGCACAGCTTTGCCCAGGCGGGCTGCCCCCAGCCATTGCAGGCTCTGCATCCTGGCCCTGCTTTAATGTACTCTTGCTCTCCACGGAGCTCTTTACAGCTGTCCCTAGGTTGCTCTTAAGGTGTCCGATTCTAGTCTGCTTGTTGCCAAGGCAATCCATGTCTGCTGTTTCTGTTTTATTTCTTTACAGTTCACCCCATATAACTGAAACCCAACTAGTAGAAATGAGGTTTCTAGTATCAGGCTCAAGAAGGGAGGGAGGTGGCTTTGGCTCCCCGGCTTTCTTTGTGACATCTCAAGCCCCTTTTCGGCTCCGCTTGGGGTCAAACAGCTTCCAGTTGCCATCTTACACATAGCCCTTCCCTCACAAAGCCTCTCAGGCAGGGAAGCCGAGGCACTGCTGTGTACTGTGGCCACAAGGCCAGCAGCATTGGTGTTTGCAATCAACAGACCGGGATAGTCTATGGCTTTGTTTACATTACCCTGTTCTGGGCTTTCTAATACAGATCAAAACAATTATCATACCTTTGGGCAAATTAAATGCCAGTGAGCACTTTGCCTTCTTAAGAGCTTTGTTTTCTTAAGCTTCAGATGTCCAATACCTCAGCTGAAGACATACCTGGCTTTTTTGCAGTCAGCTGCTTGGGTATCATAGGAAGGTAAGAAAGCAGATGCTGAAAAGAGAGCTCAAATCAGCATTAAAACCAGTCACATGGAAAAGTGCCTTTAAGTACTGAAAAAGACAGAGGGGGAAAAAAAAAAAGGCTATCAAAGTCAGAGATACTCACAAAAGATAAGAACATTCTTAGGACATGTGTGACACTCTTCAAAAGCCTGCAGGTCAGCAGTCCACCAGTCTAATATGACTTCTCTGCAGTCCACCCAAACAAGTCAAGCCCTGTATTGGAGGCAAACCCATCTGAAAAAAGTAAAGCTGGAGATAAGTAGAGTGGCTGAGCTCCCAAAAAATCAAAGCATTTCCCAGTACAATTTGCAAGACTTCAGCCAAGTGCTCGCATCTTTGTTGCCCATTGGCTTATTATTATTATTATTATTATTGTTCATGTGATGTGGCTTTCTGTCTGATCTGTGGTCTTCTAACAGTACTTCTACCACTTCTCAATGTCATCTTCCACTTTTTGGAGGAGGAATTGCCTGGGTTTTGTCCTTTAGGGAAGATAAAGGAGGGAACTTGGCAAATTAAAATGCTTTATTGCAGGTTTCCCATTTTAGCACTTTTTAAAGACCAGTCCCAGTTTTTCCTAAGTGTTTTGTTATTATTTAACACAGAAGACTGGAAGTGAAGCCTCAGACCAGCTAGAATTCCTCCTCCTCCTCCTCCTCCTGCTGCAAAAAGACTGTAGAAACCATCTGTAGGCCCCTAAAGATAGGTTATTTTTCTCTGGTATCAGAGCTGTCAGATCAGCCTTTTCTTTATTCCCAGGGCAAATGTGACTTCTATGTGTATAACCCTGGCTGAGGAAGCTCTTAAACACCTTGTTCTGCTCTACCATGACAGGAGATAACCCTTCTTTGCCACCTCCCAGTCTCCACAACTCTCCAAGATGTGGTGGGGAGTGGAGCAATACACCTACACCGAGACTTTTAATACAGATGACTGGTAAGTCAGGTTTCAGTGTAGACTTCCCAGAAATCATATGGCTTCTGGGTGAGTCACATCAGCAACATTACCCTTCCCTCTGCATGTAGACTCCTACATACGCCACAGTTTACTGTTCAGCCAGAGTTCATTTGCAGAAGGCATCAACATCATCATCTGGGGTCACTGAGAATTAAATTGACTGGGTTTTTTTTAATTATTACAATCATACTTGCATGGACTCTCTGTGAAGTGCATGAACTTGAGTCTGAGTCTATTTGAGGGGCTTTGTGCTTCTTCCTTGTCTGATTACCTCTGATGCCCCCTCAAAATGCTCTAAAGAGGCCTGGAAGTTTGCTTGCCATTATCATTTTGAGTAAAGATACCTACAAGCTTTGTTTTGTTTTATCCTCTCTTTGCTTACCAGTTCTCTCTGACATGAAGAAAAACTAGGTGGCAGCAGAGAAAGATTCTCAGTTGACTCACTCAACTAGGATATATACAGTTCTAGACCAACCATTTGAGGAATTACAGGGCAAAACGCAGCAATGCCATTGGGAAAAAACCAGAATATTTTAATATTTTTGATTTATTTAAGATCAGCTTTTACCTTTACGTCAGTTGCAGCAAGCCTATTTTTTTTCCGAGAGTCCTGTTCTCATTCTCAGGGATGATAACGCGCTGCACATAAAACATCAGCCTGTTTGGAGTTGCAACATTTGCCAGCTGAGGGCGGAAGCAGGGAAGGCCCCGAGACTGCAGTTACTGACACACGCACGCCCGAGTGGGAGTCGAGTGGGTATTCTTTACTGAGAACACCTTGACCGAGAGAGGGGGCAGCAGAAATGCAGGGAGATACAAAGCAGGGGTTCAAGAGAGAAAGCCGTACGCATCTTCAGCTGCAGCTCCAAGTGTTAGCTCAACCTTTGTATTAACGGGATGATGTACGATCTGCTGCATGACTTATCATTTCTTTTCTTTCTTTCCTGGACTAGAATACTTGCTGCTTTTATTTGCTCCGTGTTGCAAAAGCAATAATGTCATATGTTAATGTCCTGGAAATAAAATTTGATGATTCTTCAACAAAGACTCAGGTAACAGCAAAGATTTGAGTAATTCATATTCAAAAATATTTAATTTTCAAATGTTCATTATATGTGTTAAATTCTTGGTTACAGCAAAAATATTATAACATACAGCATCACAGTGACATAGAATCAAGCTGTAACAGTGCAGCTTATTACAATTGTGTAAACAAAAAGAAGTATTTCTGTAATGGCACTCTTCATGAACCAAATTCTGGCATACAGAATCTCAGCAGACATCAAAAGAAACATTTACAAAGAAAAGAAAATCCCAAATTGAAGCACAGTATATGAACCTGGCCAAAATGGCCCAAGCCACACTTTGAAAGATAAAAAAGTGTCCTCTGAATTTTTCCTTGCTTGCTTTTAAGGAAATTCAGTCTGAATGTTTTCAAGGCATCAATCCAGCACGTGAAATATTTTTATTATTATTGAATGATATGGACAAAGAGCAAATGTCTCTTAATCATGACTATGTGAATACCTCCTACTGTGACACCATTAAAGGACACAAGAGATGACTTGGGAATGTAATTGTCTGTATAGCATGACACCTGCAGAAGATATTCCTTTGGAAATAAAAATAAGTTATTGAGAAATAAAATCCAACATGCTCCATCAAAGAAACTTCTTTGTGCATCTAAGCGAAAAAGTAGTATCTTACTTTCCTGCAACAGAAGTAAACAACTTGATTATAAGACAATGTACATACTGCAAACTGTAAGATGGGGTTTGAACTTGAAATACATTCATTTCAAATAGATTTTAAATATTAGCACCTAAAATGTAAAGCTGGGATTTAAACAATTTTGGTAGCTTTCAAGTCATGCACTAGTTATGGCTTGCTTGACAGACACAATTTTGCCATAAATGCTTTAGTGTTCTGTGAGATCCTCTTAATAAAAGCACGTCGGTCAGAATGCCATTATATTTTACACATATACCTTTCATACAGGAAGTTTTGCATATGTTCCATCTGCAGAGAGCAGGCCCCACAGTAGCAGGAGGTATAGATAGAGCAAAGAAATTACAGTTATTGAAAAATACTGGAAAACTTGGAGTACGTGATATAATCACAAGCTGGTATCTTCAGTTCACAGAAAGCTATAAATTTGCTTGTTTAAAAAAAGACACCCAACATGTGCTTACTCACATGCTGACATAGAGTTCATGCAAACTATTAAAAAAAACCAAAACCTTGGAAATTTTACCCTTCAGAAATGCTGCATATACTTCACCCTCAAATAAACTGAAGCCCCCTCAGAAACAACAGGGACTTGATGTGCAGATTGACTCAAGCAATATGTAATTGCTTCCTCTGTAATGAGAAGTGAACAGCAGTATCGAACAGGAATTTTCAGTGAATCGTACTTCATTTCAAACACCGTTAAGTCCAAATCCAGGTTCACTTGTCATTAAGCAATAAGACTACCTTTATTAAAAAAAACAAAAAACAAAAAACAAAAAAACCAAACCAACAACAAACAAGTTATTTTCTTGGAGGAAGGACATTTTCTTCATAATAGCCTGGATTTACTACATTTCCAGCTGGATCATATCTAGCCACCACAAATGTAGAACCATCACTAGCAGATGCTTTTCCAACTCCCATCTTTTTTGTGTTCTTCCAAACCATTGCTGTGAAGTGACCTGAGAGAGACAAACATACACATTCATTTTAGGTACTATAACGTTAACACATGAGGGTGGGGAAAGAGAGAACAATACAAAATTGTTTCTTTCTCTAACAGGAGAACAAGCTAATGACATGAAAAGAAAACTACATCTAGTATTTTGTCTTAAAAAAGCCTCATCTGATCTGGTTCCACACTATTATTCCTCTTTCCATGTCCTCTATCTGAATAAGAATACCTAGTATGAGAACCATGCAAGTAGTTTGATGATATAAAATTTTGATATTTTGATATAATTTTGTCAAATTTTGATATAAAATTTGACAAAGACATCATTTACTCCCTGCACTCTGAATAGCAGTTTGGAGAGTGACTATTATTCATTAGCTTTGACCATCTCATACTCCCTCATGTGTCTGCATGTGCAACTGTTCAAAATAACACTGGCTTTGGGGCTGCTTCTGACTAGTTGTTATAGCCACCCCTGCATTCTGCTACTCTGTTCCCTCTATGCATAGAAAAACCTCATGGGAGAAAATCATTACTTTCTTCATCTGAAACAAGTTCAGGCATATCTCTTGTTCGAGCATTATTCAAGGAACAATATTCTTACGTTCATCTAACATCGCATTGTCAATACGCAGTCAACGGTCTGTGGCTGATCTCAAAATTATATCTGAAGTCTTCTCTGTGATTCAAGCAATGTAACTTGGTAGAGCACACACGTCAATGTAAACGATAGCATGGTACATTTAGTAAGACACCTATATGATTCAATTTAGTATTTTCTACAAATTAATTTCCCTTAAAAATAAGTTGTCTTTTAAAAACTTTGGAGTCAGAGGAAAAATATATTAAAAAACCCCACAGATTTTGCTTAACTCCTCATTTCTCAGTTTCCTTTTACCCTTTTGTCAGTTTCTAACATAAAAAATTTCGGGAAATCCTAACATTTTTTCCCTTTTTTTCCTAAGAAATAAAGGTAGATTTTTGAAAAATATCAAAACAGGTTGGCTAGTCAATTTCTCAAAATAAAATCTCTGTTGTTGATGAAACAGTGCCCAGTCTGAACTCACCTGTCCCTGAGGAAAACCCTGGGTTTTGAAAGCTGTAATTTTTTATTTCACTGTACCATCTGTCAGCCACATCCTTTCCTGGAAGACAAAAGAAATCTGCTCTGGAATCATGACATAAACACAGAAGCGTGGCTCACTTATAGCCTGGCTGGCAAGATCTTCTGTTAATAGCTGTCAAGAACTTCTAGAAACATGGAGAAACAGTCTTTTTACTGAAAAGAGTTTTTGAAACATAGGTATTTATTGCTTTGCCATAGCTGCTGCTACTTACTTACTAATTAGTCCCATGCTTTTTGTTAAGCATCTCATGCTATCTATGCCATCAATGACTTGAGTCCTGCTCAACGCAAACATAGTCCACCAGCTCCTCCACTGGAGTGCCAGGGACTGTACTGTGGCTGGCACAGGCTGGCTCAAACTCCAGGCAGGCCACCCATGAAACAGAGGCAGAACCAGGCAGAGTTCGTCCTGTTCAGGGAAGATGTCTGCAGCAAGGTGCTCGCCTGGTAGGACAGAGCTGATGAAGAGCGCTATACTGTCACCAACAGATCAGGAAACAGGACCGCCCACCAGTTCTCGCCCGTGGTTAAAACTTTACAATGCTGAAGTCAGAAAAATCTTCAGACAAGAGAGGTCCGTGTGGCACAGCTCTTGGACTGAGATGGGGCAGAAATCCCTTTAGTCCTCAAAGAAATCATCTGGTAATTTAACACATTGAGTTTACATTTTTTTCTGCCCACAACCTGCTGTAACTTTCAGTCTGGAAGGTAGTAAAGACACATCTCTCGCATCTTGGATGAGTGCTCCTGTCATTAGGCTTCTACATCCAGCTTTCACCAGCTCCTCCCTCTTGGAAAGTGTTTGAAGAAACTTAAGTGAGCCTCGAGAGATTTTCTGAGCAAAAGGGCACAGGGACGTTTTCTACAGAGAGGCCTCCCACCTGTGGATCCAGGTGTATGAAGATATCCCCTTACAGCTCCAACCAAATGAAAGAAAATTGACACTTCTGGAATCCTCTAGTTTTCCATGTTCTTATCAGCATTTAATACTTCTAATTTCCGAGTGCATTTATTTTCAGTTGTTCTTACTTAGCATTTGAGCCATTGTGGATGTCTACTTTGAGGCACTCTAACTCAGAGTACTGCAGTCAGACACCTCAAACATACAAGCCTAGGAGCTGCCGCTGTGTGGAACTCCTTGCGTCCAGCACTGGGTCATCTCATCAAAGGCTTTCACTGGCCACAGCTGTATAAGGACTATGACTATGCCCAGTGATGTAGCACTGTATGTCTGTGGGTCTCTAAGGTTGATGTTTGTCAAAGAAATAATGCTTCCTTGCTTTCTGTTGAACAGTCAAGGATAGAAAGGAGAAGATTCTGATAATCTGCAATGGATTCAGTGGAACAGGCAGCACAGAGGGCAGGAGCTCAGAGCAGAACTTGTGGATGCTATGTACTCAAAAGTCAAATGTTACTTCTTTTCCATTACTGGTTCTTAGGAAATTCTTGTGTAAAACACTGCCGGGGGAGAAAGGGGCAAGTTTTTCCCTGAGCTACATCGATAATGAAATTTCTGCTTAGCATTCCAGGAAGTATAACGTAAGGCCAGTTGATTTCATAGCAAGCTGCCAAAGCTGTTAAGCCTACCGTCATGAAGAACCCTGGTCCCTGGTGGACTGTTGGCTGCAGATCAGCAATGACTCATGTTTTGCTATTTTGCAGCAAAAAGTCTTATACTCGCGCTGTTCTAGAAGTCAGACACTGCATTAACTTCTTTAAACTTCACTTGCTTATGAGTGCAGTCTGCTAAAAGGATGGCGTGGTTAGCCTGGCAAGCTGGCTGTCAGAGCTGTCACTGAAAAGAAAATATTGAATGAAATGCCATTTCTTGAGAGGTTTGTGAACTGAAGGTTCTATGAACCTTCTATGCCACACTGTTTGTTAGGAATAGTGCTCTCTTAGTAAAGTCAATTTACATTTTCTACATAAAAAGGTAGAAAAACTTCTTGTTTCTCAAAGTAAATGTTTCAGGAATAATGATAGGTTTCCTTCCTTCCCTGCTATCCCTGTGCCAAACAACAAACCCTGTAGACCTGTTTTACAGCTCAAGTCTGTAACACAAATAAATAGTTGTTCATTTGTTATTCACACTAAAGGTAAAATGAAGACTGAAAGAAGTGCAAAGAGCAATCTTTATGCAATGCAAGGGGTAAAGAAAAAGCACATACTAAAAAAAACCAAAACAAGCAAATCATCCTGTCCCACTCTACACTTCAAAGCTATGAAGAATTTAGATGGGTTTGTGGCTGGGTGGTACAGAACTACAGAATGTGACTGCAGACATATCAGACCTTATGAAGCACACGTATTCTATGTGTACAAGTGCTTAAGTGACTACAGTGTATAAGTAGTATTTTTACAGATGTAGGACTGCACCCCTGCTGCTAACAGCAATTCATTCCCTCTGTTAACATATCAGTGTGACAAAGCATAGAGAGTAGTTCAAGAGAAAGTCATCCCCATTCTGCTCACTGTAGGTCTAAGAAGTGTACTTAGGCTTCACGTGACAAGAATTTTAAATCTCCATAACCAAAATATTGCAGGACACATGGAAGTTTTGACAAATACAGTATCTCCTCACAGTTGTTTTTTTTTTTGATTAAAGAACATCATCATGTGAAAATTTGGTAACTCTAACTGAAGGGAAATGGCAATAGCATCAGGTAATACCTCAATCCTGTTCATGAAAGACAACGAGCATAGTTAGGTAGCACAATCCATGATGTGTTAATTCCCAGCCTTTGTGGATGAAAGTTTGTAACTTATTGCAGCCAGGCAGTGAAAGCCTAGAAGCTGATTGCTAACTATGCTCCATTTTTCATGTGCAGGATCAGGTTATCATTACATGGCATTGCTGTCACCCTCCTTGAATTAAAAGAGTCATTGCATCACAGGCGGTGAGAAATTAAAGACTGACTTGTCCCCAGCAAAAGAGAAGATGATCAAGGGACTTGGCAACTTTTGACAGTCTCTGTCTTGAAATCATGTTAAAGAAGTGTCCTGGAAGCGAAGAGGATGAATTGTATCTGTCACATATCACAGGAGGTAAGGAGGGGTCTTACGTCAAAGTTGTTGCCACTTGAGAAGCCAGGTAGGTACCTGATGATTAAACATGCTCTCTTTCCTCTGAAACAGTTTTCTTCTAATTCTTTGCCCCTTGGAGAGCAGTAAAAATTGCAGTGGTGGGACATAAGCCAAACTGGTGTTGAAAGTGACAGCCAATACACAGGGGACTAAGGGAAAACTCCGTGACCCTCAGGTTTTCCAGAGAAAATAACCCAAAAGAGAACAGCAGAGGGGTCAGCAGAGCACTGAGCCTACCTGCTTCAACAGCAACTTGCCTCCTCAGACTTGATGGTTCAGAGAACTGACCACAGTATTTCCATTTCAAATTATTACAGAAGAAGCGATGCAGTTATATTTCTATCCATATCTACATCCATCTACATCTATATTTATATCCATTTCCCTTGCAATTTGAATGGTTAATTTAAAACAACTCCCACTCCAAAAACCTCCCCCAGAACAGGGGTCAGTTATTGCTCAAAATGCATTTCAATCAGAAGAAAGGAACACAGAAAAGAAATCTCACTCCCACCCCTCTTTCTTGATTGTAGCAGAAATAATAGAGGTTTACTTCCATCAAAGAGCCTACAGATCTGTCCTACAGCCAGCGCTGCACCTTCTCTTCTGTCGCTCCCCTTGCAGAACCAATTAGTAGATTGCTATTTGTTTTTAAATATCCTTCTTGTTTGCTTTGCTGTAAACCACATTCACAGTTTCAACACTTTCTCTATGGAAACATAGTTTGCCTCCATCCTTCTAGCAATAGCTGACTGATGAGTTGCTCAGTTAGACCTACTAAAGGTCCATTTCGGAACAGGCTGAATCTTGCTCTAATGAGTTTCATCAGTACCATGACTCTCTGGACATACCCACCTCACACTAAAACTTGGATAAACAATTCTTGAATTAGTACCCAAGTACAGTTCTGCCCAAGACTAGGTCCAGAATGAGCATAGTGATTTTATTTACCCAGGCTAAAAGCTAGTAACATGTTCACGCTGACTGTGCTTCCAGCTGCCTCGTACGGTCAGAGGACTGACCACATGAGGTCAGTCCATATGTAGGAGTAACAGTCTTGGTGTAAAGTTTTTCTGCTGATACCACCCTCTGAAGGACAGAGAGAGAAAAAGGGGCCCCTGCATGTAAACAGGTGTCAGTACTCTTGGCTGGCCATGCCCAGGATCTCACCAGTTGTCCTGTTGTCTCATTAAATTTCATTTCTAACTATTCTCCTGGATGAGGAGCTCTACTCTGTGTGGATGTGAGTGCCAACAACTGGTATCAGACCCAGGGCTGCAGGGACCTGGGTGTCCGCGGTGCCAGCAATGGAGCACCAGCACGGGTGCGACTGTGTGAGCACTAGCGAAGCGCAAGCTGGACTAGCTGGTGAGCAGGTGAACTGGTCTGGGAGGAGTCACCACAGGAGTGTATGGCCACCGCAGGGAGAAGGGGAGTCCTAGCTGATGTTCAGGGAGCTGTGTGTGCAAGACACACTGTACCAGCAACTGCAGTGGAAATGCAGCCTCAGGGGTTTGTACATCCAAGTGCCAGCACTGGGGGGACTGGGATACAGGAGCAGCTTGTGGGCATACTGAGTGTCTGAACCCAGCAGCTGCAGGGATCCACACTGGAATTTTATTTCCATTACTGAAGTATATATATACAATATATTATTTTATGTTATAGAAATACAAATTTTATAAATTTTGTTTAAAAAAATCTATTACTGGAATATTTTTTTTTTACCTGTATATATTATTTATTTATATATATATTCCAATTATGGACTTCCCTGCAATCAGCCAGAAAGAGGAACAGGATAAGGCCACTGGTGCTGTTCATTTGAACGCTGACTGCATCTGCCTGTGCTGATCTGTGTGGCCACCTGTATATATATATGTGCCTGTACATGCTGTATATGTGTGTTTGTGTGTGCAAGCCTGGGAATACACTCTAAGCCTCATTACCGGGGGCACAAAGCTGTGGTAGCCCTACTACTGTATTCAGCTCCCCCTAACATTTAATTTCTCTGGGCCCAGCCTTACTGTTTCTCCTCATATCAAAGAATCATTAAACCTTCAAGTAATCCCACTGAGTAAATTGCTAAAAAAATTCTAATAAAATCCCACAGGACATATTTCTGTGTGAGGATGGGCAGCACCATGGCAATCTAGTTAAAAACTAGGTACCCCAAAGCTCAGACTTTTCCTCAGGCATTTTTCTAGCTTTTGTTATCACAACCTTCCTTCCACCAGTCTGAGAGGAAAGAAGGTAGCGGTAGGTATTTTATTTATGAGGCAGATTTAAATCTATCTCGATCACAGTCATACTAATGGTTTTAAGAGGCAATCCTCTACTTCCAGCACTCCTCGTGCAAGTCCTAATTTTATTTTACCTTATTTTATTTAACAGTACTGTATAAGCCTGGTGTTAAACAGCAAGAGATGCATCAAGGCAGGCTCTCAGTCAGAGCATGCTCCTCCAGGACTTTGGCAGAGGGTGTCTGGGCCACTCCGCCCACTAGTCCCAATCTGTAGGCAGACCCAGGTTCCTCCTGTAACAGCTTTGGGTGACAACATACAGTGAGTTTCTCTTACAAACTCTCTAGAGTCTACAAGCTGCAGCGTTTTCACAGGCAACGTGGCACGTTCTTCACGACCCCACCAGCCGTCCCAACCAGAATTTAGTCATCCAGTGCTTGCCTTCAGCCTTCTGCCACATGAGAAATGAGACGAGGCATCCTGAGAAGCCTGACACACTACAGCTGCCAAGGCAGGCTGCGGTCTCTCGCATTAGTGGCAGATGACAGCTCACTTACTTGAACACAGACAAAGAGAATTCTGCCACAGAGCAGTTCCTGCAGGACTGGAGGGAGGAAACAGCTGTCAACTATTTCTTGGATTACAGGGATAAACGTATTTCCAGCAACAGCTTTAGGCTATGTAACTCTAAAATCCTGAATACAATTCGAGGTATTCTTGTATGAGGAGAGTGGTCAAACTAGAAGACTCTTATAGTTGAAAGCTTAAATCTTCTCTGAAACAAGAAATACACCTCCTGGCATTATTACAGAACTCAGTAAGAGCCGAAATAAACAAAAGTATCACTTTTTTAGAGAGAATACAGAGTATGCTGGAGGCTTATTGAGTTTTGCTTTATCTGGGAAAGAAACAGGAAGACACTGCCTGCTTTTGTTAAGCCCTTGAATGGATGCCTTAATATAAATTTCAGCCTCATTGAGCAGGGTACAAATTAACTATCCAAAGGGAACTATATGAGAAAAAGAAGAAGAATGAATCGACTCCACAGAGATGAAGACTAAGGCCAGACGAGGGAATAACTTTCTTTGAAGAACTAGTTTTCTCATTCTGGTACTTTAAATGATCCTGCTACATAGGAAATGCAGAAGCATTTTACAGAGTAAAAGAAGATGTAGCTTAATTTTCTCAGCAAGATATTTAATCCTGCGGATAAAAAAATAGCAAAAGAATTACTCAAATCTGGCAAGTTATGTATGGAAACAGTGCATTGAAGGCAACAAAGAGGATCCAGAAAAAGACAGGCGTTATATAATTTATGCAAGGATTTGTGTGGTTTGTTTCCAGCTATCTAAATGGGAATTCTCTGACTTTAACCTCGGGGGAAGGAGCACAAGTGATTAATACAAACAAGAAGGAAGAAGTAAGCTCAGCCAGTGAGTCACAGCCTCTATGCAAGCTTTGCCGTACATCTGCGTTTTCCCATGCTGCTCTGAACCCTTGCCTCAGACTCTTGCAACGGACAGAATGCCAAATATGAGTAGGTCAAATTGTATTTTTCCGCCCCGGGTTTCTCTTTCAACATGAAAAAGTACCCCTTAGGGACTAGAGTTGGCACTTCCAGAGGAACCGAGCAGTGTCCCTGGGTCTAAAACTCACTGCCTAAAATTTCCAGCTCCTTCAAACAGGGCCTCCAGCCCGCAGAAATGAGCTTCTGTCTTCCTGAGGCTTTGCTGGAAATTCCAGGGGTAGATGGGAATAAAGAAAGCAAGTGGTCACTTTTAATACATCCCACCTGCTGTCTCAGCAGGCTAAGGCATGAGCCCTGCCCGTTGGAGAAGGCAGGAGGGAAGAGCCTGCTGAACATCGCGCTGACTGGAGTCTCACCCCAGGCTGTCAGCCTGGCCAAAATTCAGCTCCTTGGGCATCCAAATGTTACGTGTTACACTTATGATCAGAAAATACATGGAGTATTTTTCTCTTTAAAAAGGAAGGCATGGAAAAGGGCTCAAAGCCTGCTTGCTGACAGAGCAGAAGAGACTAAATGTCTAACACATTAGCCTCTGTCACTTTGGTGTTCGCCCCCCTACCCCGTTTTTGCCCCCACAAACCGGAACTGCTGTGTAACATGCAATGACCATTTTTCCACCTTCCTCACCACAGCTGGCCTGTGGTCAGCACTCTCTGTGGCTGAGACAAACTAAGGATAAAGGTGAAGTACAGGGCACTGACAGCTTCCTTCTCTCCAGCCATGGATGTACAAGTAGCAGTCATGACAGCTCCACAGCTGGGACATATGAAGCAGCTGAGCTGCCAAGTCCTACCTCCAAAGGGACATAGCACGCTTACCGCAGACCCTTACCCCCTCCATGTCTACACATGCTCCTTGCACATGTAGATGACTGCAAACCACCATCCTGTCCCCATGAGGCCTGGGCTGGGCTGTGGGGGACACATTTTTGAAGCAGAGACAATGACAGCACTCTTGCAACCAGACGCTCTGAGCCCAAAGCACACGAGATAAGCCATTTATTCAGTGTCTGTGAGACAACAAGAGAAGAAAGCTTACCTGGTTGGTCATAGGATGCCCATGCTAGGTTTTCTCCACATTTACCATTAGCAGACTCAGAGCTGTGTTTGAGGACCCGTGTGGTAGCCAGTTCTTCTGCATACCTGGCAAAAGAATCCACACATTGAGTCACGGACCACAGCCACAGTGAGCAGAGAGGAGGAGGAGCAGGAGGAAAAGGAGGAGAAGCAAGCAAGGAATTTTGCTGGAAGATGACAGTTTAAGTCAAGTTACTCAGTTGCAAAGCCCTGAAGCCAGGGATGCTTTGAGTTTACATAGGTCTACGAGTTAGGCAAAGGGAAAGTCTAGAGGCCATTTTCCTTGTCTTTAATGAGCACACGTGTCACTGCTAAGGCGGCCCTAGAAGAAATCAAAGGGCAGATCTCCCCCCACTATGTTCTGCCCAGCACCTGGAAGTCCACCGGCCATCCTTTGCTGCAGGTGGGACAGAGAAGTACCTGCAGCAATTGTTACAGGTGTCACCTCCTGGCATTTCTAGGCCCCTCATGGGAGTAACTTAAATGTTCTTGATGAGATGGAAAAAGACCAAAGTGAGGATTCAGTCAAAGCAAGTGTAAAAAACCCCCCATCTACAAATGAAAAAAGTCAAATGCAAAACAAGAGCAATGTGCCAGGCAACAGTACGGAGAAAGGGACTACTCGGAAAATCTGAGGCAATAACTGTGTATACCAACACAGGGATAAGCAGCACTGTTTCTATAGAAGTTGACATGTGTGAGAGCGTGGGATGTATTTTATTGTCTTATGACAATAGGGTTAAGAAAAACATCATGTGTAAAACAATTATTCTCTTTATTCAACATTGGAAAGGCTTCAGTAAAGAGTGAAATTGGAAAGACCATTTGTTATTTCTCATGGCACAAGAAATAGGAGGCAACACACAGAATCATCAGGTCATAGATTTAGAAGTCAAGTAAGACAAAGCACTTTTTCCACGCTGTGCAGCAGAAGTCATTGTCACAGGATGATGCAAACATGAAAGCACATATGGGTTTGAAAAAGAGCTAGACAAATTTACAGTGGGAATCTTCAGGGATTATTAAACAACAACAACAAAAAAATGAGGATTCAACTGACTGCTTAGGAAAACCATATTTTCCAGGAGAAATCTGTAATTTCTGGGAGAAGATAACGGGGGAAGGATCACCACATTTGTTTCATCCTGCTACTCATTCTCTAATAATGAATTCCTGGCATCTGCCAGAGACAGGAAATTTGTCCAGCTGAACATTTTGGCCCAAGTTAGTACTTCAGTCATTAGGTTCTCATTTCCTTCTGTCCTAATCCTCCCACGAAAACTACAACAAAAAAAATTATTTAGCTACCTCCACTAATCTAGAAATAAAGAAACCTTGACCAGCTGTCAGCCTGCTAGATCCCAAACTAGAGGATCTCGAGATGCTCCGTCATGCCCTTTATCACTATAGTGCTGTAATTTTTCTCTTCAAGGATTCCAACATCCCAAACAAGAGGCAAGACTGGAACAAAGTACACATTGCACATGGACAAAATTGCCAAGGATTTGAGACAAAGGGTGATTAATTCGTTGTAGCTCAGGCAGTTGAAAGCATGAGATTTGCATCTGAGATCATCACCCTATGCTTCATTACAGTCAGAGATAAACAGACACCTGCTGAGGGTGACTCATCTCATGCTAAAGTAGGGATCCATAGTAATTTCATCTAACCTGTCACAATTATTGGAACTGAAAATAGTAGGAAACAGACCATTTTCAACACAGGTAGAGAAGCACAGAAAAGTACCCAGAGATACACCAAAGACATACCAACAAAGACATCAGATATACTTTAAGAAAAGACAAAGTTCTCCTTTGAATTTAAGATTATGCAAAATCTGCCTTGACAAATATGAGATTTCTTATATTTCATGTCTTTTATTCAAATGAAACCATTTCTGCTTCTTGCTATCAACCAGTTTCACCAGTCTCTGAACATGTGTCTTTTAATTCTTACAAGTTAAGTTACAGACCCCATCCAAACAAAGGTTTCCTATTGTTATTCATCACAGTGGGGAAGGTCAGCTGAGACCAGAGAGGACTGTAAGGAATTCCAGAAGGATCTAAAAATATCCAGCAAGGGCAATAGCACACTTAAGAGATAAATGTGGAGCAATGCATATTTGACAGAATAATCTGAAGTATTCCCACAAGTTCACTTGTTCAAACCAACTGTAGCACTTTGGAGACACATCAAGTGTTATTGACAAGTCAACGAAAGGTTTTCCTCATTGTGAGGCATCATGTAAAATAGAAACAAACCAACCCTTTGAAGAACAGAAGGAAAACCCCAGCAGATTACAAAGGTATGTGGATGAATCACTGGCATTCCATCTCTTAGAAATACTGTATCCAGTTATCATTGTGTCTCAAGTAAAAAAAATGTGAAAAAATAAAGACAGAATCAGATTTTGCTTGCTGCCAGAGGGCACGTCCACACTCCAGGTACATGGTGCATTGTACAGCACCACATCTGGTAGAGACCTCTGGTCTTCTCTGCATCTGTGTGACAGCACGGCACCATGCTGGGACAGTAAATCAGGTTCTGGAAAGGCTACAGCCTCTCTGGCTCCCAGACAGCTGGCATGCAGAAATCGGCATGGTTATGGTAGAAAGCCTAAAGGAAGGTGAGATCTCATGTCCGCAAGGATCAAACTGGCAACTATGTAGCTATTATGGAAAGACATTTATTTTCTGAATAGTTTAATCAGCATTTACTCCTTCAGGTATCTCCTTTGTACTGTGAGAATCAGCCTGAAAAAATTGAAGATTTTCAAATCTGCTTTGAAAAAGGTTTCTGTAAAGCGAAAGGAAATAATCTGGTTGTGATCTCTACAGCAACAAGGACAAGCAGTAATGGACTCAAATTTCTGTAAGGAAGACTTAAATCACACAGCAGGAAGATGGATCCTCTGTACATAAGACAGAAGAAGTTGTGTGGTCTTCAGCACTGGAGAAGAGGTAAGACGTCCCTCCTGATGGACTAGAGAACAACACATACTGATTTTGCTTTTGGGCAGGGAGACAGACAATTTGAAATTACTTCCTTCTGATTCCATTGATCTTAGACCAGTCATCACTTCCTACCATGAAAAAGCTTATTTTCTCCACTATTTCAGCAGCAGTCGATATTCTCCTGCAGATGACAATCTATCACCTGACAGAGGTGGTGGTGAAGCATGTTTTAGGCAACTACTCACTACAGGGGAGACACACCAGTGTAGACAGATGCAGCCCATGTCTGGAAAAGGGTGCAAGAACAATTTATACAGCTGTGACCACGGAAGTGCCCATGTGACCTGCTGGTGCTATGTGATGGAGAAAGAAAGGATGAAAAGAGTTGGGTAGGGAGACAAAAAGAGTAGAGTCCCTCCACCCAGTAAGTCTTCAGTGAATATCAGCACGTCAAAAGGCAAGTATTTTTGCAGTATGCACAGTCAAACCGAGTAGACAAAAGTGTCACAAATCTCATTATAGAAAAGAAAGGACTGAACTCACTGTTGGGCTCCTCTGTTTAACTTCTTGCAGAGTTTTAACGGGGGGACTCCGTGTTTCTTCCTGTAGTCATTGTGTGCTTTCAAGACTTCTTCAGCAAATTGTTTGGAAGCTGAAATAACATCAAAAAAATCGGAAAGGTCTGTCAAATACAGACATCAGTGAAGACAGAAAAAGCATACCCTGTAGGCTGAGAAGCTGGTGCAGGCTGGACTGAAGAACAGAAGCATACAACCCTCATTACCTGGGAGAAGGATGAAATGAACCGTTAATGCCTTCCACCCAGGAACTAACTCTAAGAGACACTTCCAGCAGGATGGTACAGACTCACTAAAGGTTGAAGAAAAATGTGAATCTTATTCTTTTCCTCAGTAGCAAGGTGATTTTGACTGACTTTCATTTTAAGCTTTCAGCACACTGCATCACCACTGCAAAGTCTCAGAGTAAGCGACAAATAGGTCCTTTGAGGAGATGCCCTAAAAATGCAAATTATTGTCACTGTATGCAATAACTTTCTGTATTAGTATTAGTCAAGACACCACCTAAAGAAAACGAAGAGACTCAAATGTTTAGAACTATGCAAGTACTTTGAAACATGCACCATTCTTTTTATTCATTATATAGTACAAATTCATAGAAATCTGTGTAATTGGTAAATATTTGAATTGCAAAGGTACTTCAAAGCTTTAAAAGAGCTTATATTTGTACCCTGGTAAACTTGGGACTTTCAGTAGCGCAAGGCAGAGGACAAGAAACAAGTCACAGTACAATTCACTTTGATGGCAATTTCATGGTACCTCCTTTTATGACTTTGCTGATTTTTCCTAAGATTCAGAGGGAAAAAAAATACTCCCTGTCATTGGTCACCTTGTGGAATTTGATGCTTCAAGAGAAATTTGGAACCTGAAACAGGATATTGGGACAGTTAGAGAGGTATGGATAGCATTTTCAAAACAGAAAGACAGTTTTCACATTCTCTATCTTGCTGAAGCTTCTGAACAGACCAAAACAGCTTTGAGTATTTACTCTGCTTTTACCATGACACGGGTTTCTGCATTTATTAATGATTCATCAGCTTCATTTCTAAATATCCTAATTAGCACAACTACCATCATTTTCCTTGTAAGACAGTTCTGAAGCCCAAACAGACCTCATGACTAGAATGTGTTTCCTGTTATTAACCTTAGATTTCTCTCACTACTCGATCCTAACAACTATAATCAATCATTCTCTCCTTTATTAGTGTATACACTATTCTGCTGTTTGCAGTGATGCACTTTCCCACAGTAGAACCGCTGGTTTGCACATACTGCTCTCATAACTTTTTCCTAAGGTGATTACCCAGCCCGTGCTCATGATTTAATCACAGAATCACAGAATCAATCACAGAATCTTTATGGTTGGAAGGGACCTTTGAGATCATTGAGTCCAACCATACAAAAAAAAAAACCAACAAAAAACCCCCAAAAAACCCCCAAAAAACCAAACCAAAAAAACCCCACACAACACCAAACACAAAACAAAACACCCAACCCAACAATCTCGGGCACTAGAGCATGCCCTGAAGTGCCACATCTTCACGTTTCTTAAATATCTCCAGGGATGGCGACTCCACCACCTCCCTGGGCAGGCTGTTCCAGTGCCTGACTACCCTCTCAGTAAAGTAATTCTTCCTGATATCTAATCTAAACCTCCCCAAGGTTTAAGCTGTTGTCAGAGTTCTCTCCAGTTTCCCCAACAGCTTTAGGATAATTCGGCAGCCTAAGGTAATCTCAATAGCCAATGCACATAGAAAGCCATTATTGTTTCATGCAGTACCTTAAACCTTTTGAACACAGTCTGCAGTCGGGTTGACCTTTTCCAGACTAAAGTGTCATTGTGGGCATGCATCTAATATATTCTCCATCAACATGTTTTCAAGCTAGATTTTTTTGGTATAAAATTGTTGGCATGAGACGGCTAAGAATTCAGAAACAGGAACCCTGTTGAGTGAAATGAGATCTGCCCACCACCTTCCTCCTCTTAGGTTTTCCTTCAGTTTTGTGTGTCACAAGTTGCATATCTTCAAACAAAACAGGTACCTCCACTCTGGTCTTTAAGCAACCCTTTTGCTAACAAACCTCTCCCATTCCTCTTATTACCATTACTCACAGCTCACTGATTCTATCAGACCAGAGTCCTAAACCTCTCATCTGCTGCATCAATTGGGGTAATGACCAATTTCTAAGGCACCTATCATAAGTTACTGAGGAAAGCAAGCCTATGACTGTGCTACCAGCAGGGAAACTTTAAGACAGCCTGCAGATCAGACAAGTTGAAATACATGGCTTTGGAAGTCTCATCATATACTCCAGGCTGCATTTTTCTGCACAAGACCACCTTAAAGCTTGTGGCTGTTATCACCTAGACTTAATATCTCATCCACTCAGCATTAAATAGTAGATAAACAACCTGACCTGCAAGTGTGAGGGTTTCTATTAAAATGATTTACTCTCAATGACAATAACAAATTCAAATTCTAAAAAAAAATGAAGTCAACTGAAATACAGGCTTTGCCAATTGTCAGTCTATACATCAACAGAAGTATTGCACAATCCAGTTCTGTACTAATACTCTGACTTACGAAGACCCACAAGACATGGACAAAACTGAGTTTCTTCTAGCCATGACAGGCACCGCTATGTTGTCCCTAGAGAACCTCCATCCTCCCCTTCCTTCAAAGGTGGCTGCTATAGAAACACTTATCTACTGTGAGTCAAGCTCATGTGCTAACCACCCTCCTCTGCATGGCTTCTCCTGTGCATGCTGATGTGTGGAGAGGGACGCCCAACTGCCAAATGTATTTCACATTTGTTTTGGAAGACGTGTTAAGTTTTTCCATTTTCCCAATGTTCCATATGCTGAGAAGCCAGACATTAAAAGTGAGAGTTAACGGGAGTTTTCAGGCTCCCACCCAAATGGGAACAGCTTCCCAAACAGCTTTGGAGACGTACTTTTTTCCCTTCATGTAGCCTGCTTAAGCTGCTAGAAAAAATTATTTCCTACTGCCAGGAAGTTAGTTTTGGTCATGAATCATTACACAGCTTAATAAGTAAAACAATTAAAGGTATTAGATACAGTTGCATGCTTCTCATTATTCAATTGTTTACCTCTATTTTGGATTCTTCTGGAACACTGGCTAAGATAGTGACAGCCCACAACAATGAATTTCCAGGCTATGATGTGGTACAGAGCACACCTTACAGTTGTTATGTTTTTGGACTTCAGTTTCACCGATCAACTTTGTGTGACCAGGAAAAGTAAGCAGAGGTAACTAGGTTGCCCTATCCCATCAGATTTGTTTTCCTGAGTATTCTATTTCTCCATTCTCTTACTGTCTATAAACAGTGCCAATCTATTAAGTCTTTCTCAATTGAAGAGCTGGTTATGCCTGAGTCCTTCCTGCCTCTTCTTTGAACCCTGTCCTCTCCTGCTCTGTTCTTCCCCTAGGTGGGACATCAAAGCAGAAGCAAGTTATCTGAACGTGCCTTCCACAGTACTAGTTGCTCTGCATCATCCTTGCAGCTGTCTTGCACTGGTCTTGCAGAGCTGCAAGACAATGTGGAGAAAGAGTAACAGTAAAATATTCCACAAAAAACCAAACATGAAACCTCTCCACTCAATACCAACATGACAGAAATGCTGTGGGCAGTCCTTAGGTCACCACTCAGGATGCACAACATTATACCAGGCATACACTTGACCAGCAAAAAAGGTGTACTTTTTTCCTGACTGTGTCCACCCCAGTGATTCAAGAAAGAGCACAGTATCAATTTCTAGAAGTATCATGGTCTTCTCAGCGTTCTCTGTCCTATTGTTTATCTTCACTGGCAATTTTGTACTTTCCATACATACTAATTGTTTCTATTTAACCTTCAGATAATTAACATATAATGCAATCAACATGCATTAATGTGCAATGCATATAATGCAATCAACAAGAAATGGACCTCATGTAGAATCCTACACAGAAGTGTACCATTACATTTGTCTCAGTCCCTCTTTGAACCATGACACAGGCCTCAACTTTTCACCCAATGTGTGCATTACAGGAGATAATGACCACACCTTTCAATTCTGTCCCAAAATAAATAATTAGAAATGTACTTATTTAATGGCTAGAGCAACATATCTGAAGAAAGCTACAAAATACACTTCAAAGGATCCACCCTTTTGGAAAGAGGTAAACACAAAAACCTGATACCAAAAGCCTTGGCAATGTGACTCATATTAACCAGAACACTGCACGTTACCTCCACACTCTTTCCTGCCCAGAATAGGGAGGGCTAGGCTTTTTTCAGTGGAGCCCAGTGACAGGACAAGAGGAAATGGGCACAAACTTGAACATAAGAAGTTCCATCAAGTGAGGAGGAACTTCTTTACTTTGAGGGTGGCAGAGCACTGGAACAGGCTGCCCAGAGAGGTGGTGGAGTCTCCGTCTCTGGAGACATTCAAAACCCTCCTGGACAAGTTCCTGTGCAACCTGCTGTGGGTGGACCTGTTTTGGCAGGGGGGGTTGGACTAGATGATCTCCAGAGGTCCCTTCCCACCCCGTATCATTCTGTGATTCTGTGAGAGAGGAACATTAGATAGCGAGGCAGAAAGAAGCCAAGCACCAGGATACACAGAGAGGACAAAAATGAGAAGTGGACAGAAAACACAAAGGTAACCCTGTAGCTGTTTAGACACAGAGTATAGCTCTGCTTTAACCCTGCAGTCCCCTACACTCTGCAGAATTGCTTTACCCTACTCTGATAGCAGCAATCGGGTATGGAATGAGACTGCAGCAAATACAACTTTTAATATGCCCAACAGCTTTGTGAAAAAAATCATTGGAGGCTTTAGGGAACTGCAAAGTAATTGTATCAAGAAGACCTTTATTACTGTCTAAGACAACTGAAGATACCTCTATTTCAACAAACTTCTCAAACTCTATTAACAGATTAGAAACAAACAAAATTCTTGAGTAAAAGACATCCCAACTTCTAATGACCACATTTTCATCTAGATCATTCTAAAAGACCCGACATATTTGTTATTAATAATTTTTATTAATAATATTTTTCCTCACCTGAAATGTTTGAATTAGAACTTGAAACTAGTCCCAGCTGAGTCTTTCACACTGAGAATAATGTTCCTTCAATGGAGAAGTGATGGGCATTTAACTACTATGAGAAATGTTAAGAGGGCTGTTACGCCTCTACTGCATTTTGACTGCACTTTGGTTTGAAGACACAAACACTCCAGGATGGGCTTATACTGGGTGGCCCCTGCAGTACCACAAGGAGTGAATAATCCATGTTTCTTTCACCATGTATTTGACAGGAACATCTTCAAAGACAGCCCATTAATGCTATTCCTAAATACGTCATTTGAGAGCGTGGATCTGACACTCCAATTCATGAATCACTTCCAGCCATAAAAACTGACTTCCTTCAATGCTAAAGTCCCCTGTAGTCTTTAGCAGAACTGTGTGAATGCTTGGAAACATACAGAAGAAATGAAATCACATACACATCCTGGAGGGAAGGAAAGATGAAAAGATACAATATTCAGAAAGCCTTATGTCCTGTGTAGGGTTTCTTTGTCTTCTTTTGCAGCAAGTTTGAACCAATAATTCAATAAAAGGGCAACATCTCCATCCCATACAATGTTGGTAGACTATTTCCCTTCCAACCTGAATTATCCTATGACCTTACTAAAAGCTAGAAGAGAAAGTATTGGTTAAAGGCATGAAAAGAATTGGGGGTTATAATTAGACATGAGTTTGAATGGGAGTAGTTTCCTGGAACTTTCTTGTGTTTATCAGGCTGCTCAAAATAGCTTTCCCTTCAGCTCAGGAGATCCCTTTTCAGGGAGGGGATTTTCTGTACGATTTTGCCTGAAATTTTCTTACACACCTGCTTATCGCTGGGGTGAGCTTCAGGACAACACTAAGATGTTTGAGGTAACTGAATCTGATGGTCAAACTCCCCACTCATTTTATTATCTGGGTTTCCTCTACAGCAAACTGGCAACTTAATAACCTTGCATTACCTGTGCCATACGATGTAACACGCTGTTTTCCCCTGTACCCCATTTGAGGCATATTGCCTGAGAATATGAAGCCACTGCTGTAATAATGTGTCAATGACATTAGTCATGTCACTATTTGATTGCAAATCCTATTCTTGCTGTAATAGACAGTGTTGATTACTTCCCCACTTAAGGCCTTTTATAAACTGTTAGGCAATTGACTGCCCTGATTAAAAAGGAACACCTGGCAAACTGGAAACCGCACAGCTCTGAGAGGCAGCAGAGCCTTCTGTGACAAAAGCAATGCTTTTTTTTTAAAAAAAGCAATGCTAATCAGCATTCTTCAGCACTGACAAAACCGGGATCTCACTTTCTTTGAAGGCAGGGGTGGGGGGAGAAGTCCTTTGCTTGCAGCCCCCCTCTCCTCCAAACAATCAGACCAACAAGCCTGTCAACAAGTAATCACAACCATGGAGTGGTCATCCTGCATAAGGTTGGAACTGACTGCTCATCATAACTCGAGAAGCCAATGTTGTCTTTGCATGAGAGACAATCAAAAGTATTATTTTTATTACTATTGTGCCATGGAGGACAACTAAATATTGTAACCATACCACACACCCACACAGACAGCCCTGGCAGACAGTTAATGTGTAAGATGTAAACCCTTTTAGAAATGCTAAGAAGACCCTCTCATTAGTAAGGCCTTGTATTCTTAAATCTAATTGCCACACAATTGCTAGAGTACATTCACTTCAAAATACAAAGCCCCATGCAACTTCCACATGTTAGAACTGATCACACTATGCAGGAGGAGAAAGTGAAGCAATCTTCTCCATTTCTTCTCTTCCTCCCTCCCCAGCATCATATCTGCTTATAGTTTCTAATTACAGTAAGCTCTGAATAAAATAAGGTGCAATTGTATTCACTAACACGTAATGACAGAAATCAGAACTTCCCTACTATCAAACCTGAGCTTCTGTCATTAGGTTGTGATTCCATCTTTTGCTTGCAGGACAACAGCAATACTCTTCAGCATGTAAAAACTCTTCTAAGCCCTCTGTAAGTCATTTGCACGTCTAACTTGAGTAATTTTTGCTGGTCACATTCATATTTTGGATGCTGCACATTCTTGTGCTCTGTGGAGGGGCAGCAATAGAGAGAACCTTGTTGGTACCCAGTGCCAAGTTCATTTTACGTAATGCTGTCTGATGCTAACCAAAGTCTTTGCAAAGTGAAGAATTTTGCATAGAAGAACTGAAGAAAGTTAGAAGAACTGTCCTGCTTCTCCTGGTATATGCTCCACCATTTTATATCTCTACTATTTATATTCTACCATTGTTTGGGGTAGTCATACCTGAACCAGCTTTCATCTCATTAGCTCCGATACCCTCCCACCTTGCTTTTCTGCCAAGGATGCCCAAGCTAGCTGGGGCAATGCTCAAAGTATGCTTATTTATGCACCTCCCTGAGGCATGGAAATACAGCCATGCACATTTCTTTTGATCACTGATGTGTAAACTCACCTATCCAGCAGCCCAGACCGGGCAGGGAGACACAGGAAGTTTCCTTTACCCATATTTACTATCAATCTCATTCTCATTCCCCCGCACAACAGGCTAAACCCCAGTTCTCATAACTCAAAATCTTGAAAAACATGGTCTTTATTTCATAGAATCATAGAACAGTTTGGGTTGAAGGGAACTTTAAAGGTCATCTAGTCCAACCTCCCTACAATGAGCAAGGACATCTTCAACTAAATCAGGTTGCTCAGAGCCCCATCCAACCTGACCTTAAATATTGCCAGTGATGGGGCGTCTACAGCCTCTCCAGGCAACCTGCTCCTGTGTTTCACCACCCTCATGATAAAAAATGTCTTCCTTATATCCAGTCTGAATATAATACATTTAAAGGATCAATAGGCCGTACACCACCCCTTGGAAGGTAAAATTCCACCTAAACCCTGAAATCTTTAACAATCTTGATTTCAATGTTCCTTCTGCAGCTCCTGTTGCTTACACACTTGCCCAGTGCTTGGAAGCCAAAGGAAAAAAAGAGACTGGAGTATATACAAGGAATGTACATGCATGCCCACACCCAGGGATTGCAGTTCCTTTGCATTTCTTCAGAAAGCCAGTGTCACACCTACAACATTGTGCCATGGAAATCCCCTCCTGTGACCTGCCATGGGGGCAGTTCAGGGGAATATCGTCCTCACAGTCGTAAGTCCTCATACAGTGGAGCTGTAGAAGCTACAGAAGAACTATTGAAGTCTGAACATCAGGAAACACTTCTTCATTGTTAGGGCGATGGAGCACTGGCACAGGTTGTCCAGAGGTACTGTGGAGTCTCCAACCCTGGAGATACTCAGAAGCCACCTGAACACGGTCCTGGGCAACCAGCTCGAGATGGTCCTGGCTGAGCAGGGGTGTTGGACCAGACGACTTCTGGAGTTCCTTTCCCACTTCAACCAGTTTGTGATTCCAAGCAGAGAGGTCTATTTTAGTAATAGGTCTTTGTAAGGGAAAACTCATGAACAGGTTATACCCTACTACAGTTCACCCCAAATCACTTTTTGAGGATCACTTATTAAGTGCCCAACACATACCAATGGCCCACAGAATTTACAAGTGTGACAAACAATCACATAGGGTATAATTAAGCACGTATTCAATAACTTCTTAACATCTGCCTATTGCAAACTATCATCAGAGCTGTATCATGGAAAACAGTCCCCCTTCTCCCCCATATTTACATTTACACCAGGGCATGGAGACTTCAGCAACACACGCAACCCCATTTCAGCTTTGTGACACACAGGTGTATATGTGGGCACAGCCCTCACAATCTACATTAGAAGATGGCTTCCAAACACTGCACTTACAATGGTGGCACAGCAAAGCTTCAGAAGGACAATTAACTTAACATTTCATGCAGTGCTGCAAGGATCATGCTTAAAGCTGAGACCAGGCAAAGCCCACATGATTTCTGTTCAAAGCAGAGATTCACTCTAGTAACTCAGTTCAGTCAACATTAAATGATAATATATAATGTTTGTTGTGGCCTTAAACAGGCCCATATTGCCTTCCTCCGTGACACCCCAGACTACTATCATCTCCTCATATTTGCTTGCACAGAAGCCAGTTCTAAACCAGAGCTGTTGGCCACCCACTTGGCCTCACTCGCCTTTCTCTGCAGGGCCACCCAGCACAGCTCTGGCAGAGCTGCTGTTCAGACCTTCAAAGACTGGGCAGAACTTGCTTACATCTGCCTGTAAAAACATAACCTAGATATGTTCCAGCTAATCTTTCGGAGAACAACATGGCCTCTACCAAAACAGCGATCTGAAATAGCCTTCTGGTCTGTTGAGATATATAATAAGCAACAAAGCAGTTAGCATCAAGACACTCATTTTCTCATACTTTTTGCTCTTGCACATAGAGCAGCAACTAAGGTAAATTTGAATCTGGACAAGACAGATACTATCAACTGCACTGATAGAAAACTAAGGGTTTGAATGTTTTCACTGAATTCCAGTAATAACAGCTTTCTTCCTGCTAGTTTTTGGGGTTTTTTTTGCTGTTTGGTGGTTTTTTTTTGACAACGATTTCTTGGAAGATTCAGAAGGGAGAGCTGAGCTCTTTGATGTGCAGCGCTCTGGCATGGGAAGCCTTGTAGGCATCTCAGTTACTAAAGACCATCACATTCCGTGTTAGTCTTTGTGAGCCCTTCATACTTGTTTTGGTCTTTATCTGCCTTGAGCATGAGGAGTTAAGGCCATTAATCTCACAGTCAAGAGGAGTAACCACTGTTGCACAGGGTGGCTGCTGCATTCTCCTCCTCTCCCCTGCTGAAACCCTGATGGTTCAACAGACAGGTAAAAACTGGGCCCAGTATACTGTTTGCCAAGGTCTGATGACGTCCTGGCAGATTTTCTCTATTTGCCATTTACTGAACTTGAACTAAGGAATCAGTATCTTCTACATACAAAACTGGACAAGTGTGGGGTTTAAACTGAATTAAATTCATGTTTGAAAGGCCCTTTTCCCACCACACCTCCAGTTGATTTCTGGTGTAAAGAAAAACAGCCAGTAACTGGTATTAACAATGAGTTCTGCAAATGCCCTGCTGTTACCAAACACAAATGCTCGGTTGCTCGCAGTTGAGACTAATTAATTTCCTCTCTCCCCACCAGTCCTGTAAAACCAGCCAGCACTAAATGCATTGTCATTTGGGCAGCTTGCGAAAATCACATTTCTCAGAAAGCAAACAGGTCACTTCTCTAGGATGCTTGTACTTTTGTTGTGACCTGCTGTGGCTGTCTCCTACCAAGATGCTAAAGTACAAGTTTGCACTTCAGATCTGCTGAAGATGGAGCTTGCTCCACAGAAAACATGACAGTCCTTTTTACTGTGCTCCAAAGGTGCATCTTAAGAGTTAAAACAGCACATGCTTCTAAGAAAGATTAAAAACAACACGGAAAACTACACCCAGTTTGGTTTCTGTCTCTTTTCTTTTTGTCAAAGCCCCTTTTTGGTCCTTATTTTTGTACTGACTCAACAAGCAGTACAGTGGGTAACTCCCAGCTCTTTCTCTGGAGTCCCACCCACATTTGCAGAAGGGGAAAAAAAAGGAAAGAAAACCAAACACTGTAAAAAGATAGCCAATATTTACTGAGCCCGTCCTTGTCTTTGCCTGACAGCCTCGGTACCCCCTAGCCAAAAGTCGCAGCGCGATTCCCCTGCCAACCCCTCCGCCTATTTTTCAGGGAGCAAGCGGGGCGAGCTCCCTTCCCCCACCAGGCAGGGCTGGAGGGGAAGCGGAAGAAATGAGACTTTTAGCAGCCTTTTTCTGCCGCCATCCCAGCCTTTTCGGAGACACCCACCCCGCAGCAGAAACCCCCAGCGCTCCAGAGCGGAGGAGTGGATCTGGCAGCCAGCTGCTTCCCCGAGCATCGCCAGCAGCTGCTGGTATGGATATCCCCTCTGGGGCGAGGGCTGCCCACAGGACCCTGGCCTCCAGCCCCCACAGCTGCAGGGGGTCAGAGCCCAGCCGACACGGCAGGCTGAGCAACAGGGCAACAAAGAGCAGCCAGCTCACCCCAGCCTCATTTCCTGCAGAAAATACTCACCCCAGTCTTTTGGGTTTGGGCTGTGTGGGGAGGGGAATCTGCACCACCCGCTCATCCAAGTGGTGTCCGGAAAGAGAAGACCCGGGGGGAAAGCAGAGGGGGTCCCCGTGTTTGGCTTAAGTATTTGCAGGTGTTACTGTTGTCCTGTTGCACATTCTATCTTTTTTAAAGTACATCTTTATGGCCATGGGAGGTGTTTTTGTAAAGCTGATGAGGTAGTTTCAGTATGATTTCGGTTTCAGCAGCCTGCAGCTTCCAAGGAAGAAAGCTGAGTCAGAGGTACCGGCCTCTTCCAACACTCAGCTCTACTCAGTGAAGCAAAACCAATGGTCAGTCTCTAGCTCTGTTACTTGCAAAGAACATTGCTTCACATATCATCCAACAGCTAGTAACAACACACTACTAGGCAGCTTTGATCAAAGAACTGAGATTTTCAACAGCAGGATTTCTTTGCCTGGGGATACTTAGACCTCAAGATATATTTACCAAAGATAAAAAGTTTAAGAAACTGCTCTGAAGAAGTTTATTCTAAAACAGTGACCCCACTTTACATGAATTAGAGCATCTTTAAATATATGCCTTCAGGTAGTCTCTGCCTTAATCTTTCTGACCCAGGAGAGGAGTGAGCACTCCGTTTCGAGATTGGACAGATCCCAACCTGTTACTTTTCCACACATCCCAGTATAGAGAAACCTGTCTGCATCACGTCCTCAAGAGTACTACAGCAGGAACATGAGGTATTTTACACAAAACACAGAGGAAGCTGTACTCTGTAAAATAGCTGCACTTGCCCATTCAAAGGCAAACCACTCTGAATGATCTCAGACAGGAATTTAAAGACTTCAGTGCACTGGAAAGGGCAGATGGGATTAGTCAATAAACCAATTGTCAAGACAGCATCTTAGTTTTATGATTCATCTAAAAATATTGCACACAGCTCAAAGACAGTAACCTGGACCCAGTTTACCATTGGTTTAAAAAGCATGACAGAAGTGACAAAATATTTTTAAACTGCACTTATATCTCAAGCTCTATTTGTATAACTACTTAGGGATGCAAACATTACCCAAGGCTTGGCAAAAGGAGTTTCTGTTCTGTCATTGCTCCTAAGTGTGGAACGACCAACTAATGTGCAGTGATAAATATGCAGGAAATAACAAAGACAGTAATTGCCTTATGACTGTATTAGCAATTTGCAAACAGAAACTGTGCATGTATTAAAATAAGAGGAGATTTCATCATTTTGGGACTGGGAGGTGCACAGTGAAATATCTCTATTGCTTTTGCTCTATTGGCTTTGCTAAAGTAATGCACAGTTCCTAGACTTACCTGGTATTTGTACGTTTTATGCTATTAACCAGGAAGTGCTGAACTTGACACTTCTGAGTAACTACAGTTGTTTAAATTGCTGTTAAGGTTATTTACTAAACCCTAATCCACTTGAAAACTTATGCAGCTTCCAGGACATGGGGCCAAAACCACCCACTGTTATATGATTATGGTGCTTCGCCTGGACTGGGTGTCACACCAGTAAGCCCTTTACAGTCACATCTGCAGACAGCTCTGATCTCATCTAGGATGCTGACCTTTAAAAAAAGAAAAAGGAAAAAACCTCAACACACCCATGCTGAGGCCCATTAAAGCGTTACCCGCACAGAGACTGTCCTCAAGGTTCTCTGGAAGAGGCCTGTGGTTTTGAGTGAATCAAGTACTAGGTTTTGCTGAGTGTGTCCTATACGTGCTGTTTACACACAGGACAGACAGACAATATGCCGCCAGGCTCTGATTTGTCAGAGAAATAACGTCCTAACCACAAGAACAAAAATAAACCATCCCGTTTCACAGCCGTTTCAGAAGATCAGCACAGAGTTTTGTTCATGACTCTAACAGGACAAAGATACAGAAAACCCTGGGCATGAGATCTCTCCTCTTAAGGTCTCTGGCTTCTTGGCAGCTTCAGAGGAGTCTCCCCCAGCCAAGACTCTCAGGGCAGGGCACACAGACAGCCAGCAGCAGTGGGGAAAGGACCAGCCAGCGGCAGTGAGAGGCTTCACAAGGCTATCCTCAGTCAAACGGTAACCAAATCTTAAATCTAAATCCTCACGACAGGAGGGGTGATAAAAAGCTTCCCCCCCCCTCAAAGCATCCTGCTGCCCATCTGCAAGGCAAGTAAGTTTTGTCAGACAGGCAGACACAAGATAATTTTAAAGCTACAAGGCTTATAATTATTTCATACTATCAGTTACATGGAAGCTGTATATAAAATACAACTACCTCTGCATTGTACAGGTTGGGGAGGGGGGGTCGTTTTTCTTGCTCTTTTAATCTAACTCTGTGTTGGTGAGAAAGCTCCTCCCCGGCTGTACCATGCACAAATGAAAGCAGCTTTCTCCGAGGAAAGCCACTAACGCTTCAGCAATGCTCTCCGAGCACAAAACCAGGCACGGATATTGTAAGAATACACAGCCAACTGCACAAAGGCATTTGCTCACCTGATTTTCCCATGATCAAGTGCTGTTGGTTTTTTTTTTTTAATTTCACCTGATGCCTCCTCTCTTCACTGAGTTTCGCTGCTAAGTGCCGGGGACGAAGTGTTGGCAATTTCCACGCAACTTCTTTAGTCGCCTGCGACCGCTGCTGGAGAAAACTCAGCAGCATGAACCCGTTACCGCCCCTTCTTCAGCGCTGGAGTAAGCCTGCCCATGCCTTATAAGGCATAGGGGACACCGCTTTTTTTTCTTAAAAAGATCCTGTTTAGGGTCAGGAGCTATTTATCCTCCACAGTAACCAAGCAGCTCCAAAACACCATATGGTTTCACATACCGATTTAGCTTAGTAATCGTGGCTGCTTATGATAAGCGGAGGCTGTGAAAAGAAATTCTGCTGACAAATAACTCTGCTGCCACAGTGGGCATAATCCACGAGGTTAATTCATACAGCTAAATACTTGTTAAAGTTTTACCCAGTTACAGTATGTAAAGTTGAAACAGGCAAGTGATAAGGAAGTTAGAAGTGTAACTACATTTTATGGCTAAAAAAATCCCTTTCTGCACTGTTACAACATAATCTGTAGGAGGTATTAGTGAAATCCAGGTTTTCAATTTTAAAACAAGATTTTGCAGGTTAAATAGGAACCGTTCTCATGGTGTATTTCTGTAAAAATACTTGGATGTGCGTATGCCTCATTTTATCTGTGCGAGCATGACATGCTCTGGGCAATCCTGCTTCAGCAGGGGAGTTGGACTAGATGATCTTTATGGTCCCTTCCAACTCTAAAAATTCAGTGAAATTCAGTGAAATTCAGTGAGCACACCGTGCCACTGTTATCTTCCCACTACATCAAAATACCCTAAGCTAGTCTGGCAAATATTAACTACTTCAAGTATGGTGAACACAATACTTTGATTTAACTTCAGAAGTGCTGCATCTCTCCAAACAATAATTCAGTTACGTGTTTCCAACTTTCATCTTTTCATCATCACAAAAAATCATCTGAGGTTAAAGCTTCTGAATTTTTTACATCGCCTTTCAAAATCTCAAGGTTCTACTTGGTTTTGTGCCAAGTCCGCTGGCTTAGCAGGTTCTAATTATCCTTTATCTGACTCCAGAGACTGAGCTCAACAATGAGAAAAGAAAGGAAAACTCAGAAATAAAAAGATGTTGTGTTTTTCTTCCCTTTTTAAACAAGTGGCAGCAGCAGGTGAGGAAGACAACATCCCTTCACTAACACACTGCTCCTCCTGAGGCTGCTTCACTGGCGAGGCTGAAACATCAGCCAAGGGGGTGTCACTTATCTAATCGCTGATGGGATCACCACCCAGAGGAGGAAACCGCAGAGTGTGAGATCACACTCATCTTCCCTTCGCTGGTAGCAAGGCAGGAAGCAGAGCAGGAGGAAGGTGCAGAAGGAAATCTCTTCCCACTCCCTCTGCCATGAGAGTGGTAATTGCTGGCTGAGGAGCAGGGTGGAGTGCTGCAGCTGGTACTATCAGTGCCCTTTATTTGGAGGCGAAAGCCGCTGTTTTATTTGCCTGCGGGAGTGAACAAACCATGGGCCTAGCCTCTAAAAATGCTCTGCTAAACTTGAAATACTGGGTTGCACTAGTCCTAGTACCTACCTCAATGCTCAGGAATACCCTGTGCCACCATATGGCGATGACAAGGAGTAGAAGGGAATTCAAATTTGCATAGTTGGCATTCTCTGGTATTTGAAATGTTCATTTATATCCTCATAGTTGATTGTTAAATTTGATACTGTTTATGCTTTAGATCTTTATAACATTCAGCTGAATTATAAAGCATCATCCCCTCAGGACCTGGACTGCTACTAAGAAAACTATCGAGATCTTCAAAAGTGACCAGAGACACCTGCATGTGATTTTCACAATCTCCTGTGCAATCATAGCTTGGAAAAGAGGATTTCTCCGATCTGGCAAAAATCCAGTGTTACCTACAGGAAAAAAATGGTGCCTTTCCTGATCAGAAAACAAGGAAATCAAAATCACTGCTCAGGCATGAAATATGAAAAGTATCAGTACAAAGTAAATGCAATGACTCATCAGACTGGAAAGCAATGTAAGCTGAGACACACAAAAACAAAGAGGAAGGAGGGAGCTAGGCTATTTTAGCATTTTAACATTACCTGACAAAATTTCCATACTAATGAATATTGCTGATGTTATCAGATGGAAATTTGGGGGAAGTATGCACAGCAATAATTAAGAATGTAATCAAGTCTTTGAAAATAATAAAAGCACTTAAATAAAAGCCACTGCTAGGGAAATTTGCAAACTGTAAATCATTAATATCCTTTTACCAGTTTCAGGTAGTATCAAACATACTGGAATCTGAGTGGAAACAAATGGGATTGCCCATTTGCTTTATGATCTATCAGAGCTCCTCCAAATCCATGCTTGTTTAATTACTGCATGATCCCTTTACACAAAGAAAATTTAAGTTTAACATTAGTATTATCCAGTAGTGGGCATTGGAAACTATCTTACAGGAATAGAAATGCCCTGACACAATCAGATCCGAGTCCAGCATTCTGCCTCCTATAGCAACACCTACTAAACGTTTCTGGAAACGATGCAAAAAAAGTACAGCGTGGATTGACTCATTTTCAATTGTTCCATCTTTATGCTAAAAGGAAAACAGAGCAAAAATGGCTGGCTAGAAGAAGTAACACTTTACTAAAGACTGATGTGATAAATATTCTTTCTGGAATTAGGTTATACAGCACATAAGAAGAAAAAATGCAATTTGAAAGGAAGTGTTTGAATCACAACAACCAGGGAGTTAGAGATAATTCATCTGCAGTAAAGCTATTTCTTCTGCATCCTGAAAATCTATGGCTAAAATTTTGGTGTCCAACTGAATATGTGACATTCAGATGACAAAACTGATTCCTCCTTCTACTGTCTTCCCTTTTCTCCTGCCAAAGCAAATCCATTTCACCTATCTACACCAAACCCTTCTCTTTACCTTGATGTGACTGACCCTAATGCTCAGAGTCCCATAACCTCCTCTGGTGCCACCATACGTAAACCACATCCTTCCCCTGCTTTGCTTTCCCATCTCCTCTGGAAGCTTCCTCCATCCCTTCCCACCAGTGATTTCTCTTCACCACGTTCCAACCTGCCCTGTGTGACCTGCTGCTCACGTTGTGATCAGCACTCTTGGGCTGCCCAACAGATTGCCTCAGCGCATGTGGACCCAGCAAGGCCAGTGTGGTGGAACTGGCAGTGTGAATTTCCAGGTCCAGCTGGTATTGCGCTGCTGCCTGTTGTCTCATAAAACTCAGTCTCCACAGCCACATGCTGATAGCCTCCTATGTTCCTCCACTAGCTTCCACCAGCCAGCCATATATGGATAAATCTGTGGAAGCTCAGGATTAAACAGATGTCTTTTTGAGCAAGAAACCCTGGGCAGATCCCAGGTTACCCATTGTCTTCCCAGAAGTCTGCCTGCACACAGCTGAGTATCCATCTCCACCAGGCAGGACTCAGCACCAGCTATCTGTGTTGCAAGGGTCCCAGTAGCACCATGGATTTCAGCCTGCAGATTTCTCTTCCAGCAGCAGCACAAGGGCTGCCCATGCAGATCCCCAACTGCTTGCAGACAGGTTCAGACACATTTAAGAAGGCCTGAGATGAACCTTTTCACATGTGCACGCTCTGATGGGTCCAGTTGATACAAATGCCTATCATCATTAATATTTTGAATCATTAATTTATTCCACCAATTACTATGAATCAGGTACAATTAGGCGCCCGCACAGACTGGGACAGCCATGTGACAGGGCTGTCATATGTAAGCCCTGCCAAGGAGGTGTGTATGCTTCCCAGCCTTCTTTGAAACACAACACTATGCAGTTTCTTTGCAAGTCAAACCATACATACAGAAGTCTGTGAGCAAAACTTAATGTAACAAATCTGTTCTCCCCAGAGACTCTTAACAAGTAACCCTAAGGACCAATAGGATTCATATGAACGTGAATAGATTCTATATGAATAACATCATATATGGTGACAAGAACCATGACTAAACAATAAAATGATGCACCAGACTATCAATGCAAGTAGAAAACTGCATATTGAGATAAAAGGAAAATGGGGCAAAAATGGTGGTAGAATATTTGAGAATATTCCTCCTGTTCCAGTTTTGCTAGGCTTTGCTTGTGGGACCCAAACTGGTATTGCCATTTCACCTGTAAAGTAATCCAGGCTGTGTAGCAGGTCACAACAATTCAACTTTAACACAGCTAGAGATGTTAATTCTTATTGCAAGAGGTGATACTCACCTCTGCTTTCTAGTTTGACCATGACTCTTAGGTTCTGAAGAGACTGAAAAGAACTGAGCTGAAAAGAGCAAGGGTACAAAAGCAAGGTTATTTATTTCTGCTATATTCTCTTTTCTCAGCACAGTGCTGTTACTGGGTGGCCACATCCACAAAACCCTCACACAGAAAACAGAAGACTGTCACTGCAGAGTAGTCACTGACTTTAACTTCTTCCTACACGTTGCCAGATAAAAGTAGTGTGTGATTAATCACCAACAACAGTCTGAAGGGCTGGATTCAAAGCAAAGGGTTTAGGGACAAAATGTGGGAGTACTGTTGTCCAAAGGAGACTGTGGCAAGGCACTGCCTGTCTCTCAAGGCGCCCAGCACCCTGCCCAGCTGACATTCTTCAGGTTCCGTCCTTGACCATTTAAATGTCTGGGAACACAAGAGCACAGATGTCACCAGAGCAGGGCAGTGAAATACCCACTTCAGCCTCAGGATATTTCTCAACATGGGCCAAACTACTGGGGTTCTAGCTTCAAAAAAGGACCTGAGGAAAACCCTTAGCATGGTTGCTCTCAACTAGGTCCACGCAGGAGCTTCCATAAGGAGTGTCACTTCCCACCTCTGTGGATGCTCAGGGTGCTTCCTCTGCACCCTGCCATGGAGAGAGATGCAGAGCCCCTATTGCTCTGCAAGGGGCAAGGGCCAGCTCAGCTTCAGGGTACAAAGGGGTTAAGGTAAAGAGGGGGAGGAGAGGGTACCCTTGAAGGACTTCTGGCACAAAAAAAGATTTGAGTGCATTCCAAAGAAAAGAGTGTCTGTCAGTGCTATGAGGTGTTACCTTTCTCCTCCAAGGCTGCAGTGGGCTGAACAGTACCTGGCGCATGGTGGTAGCACATTTTAGTGACTCTCTGCTTCAGCACAGTATCGCGGGCTGAGGTTAAACACCATTTTTCCAGGACCACTGCTCTGTGGCAATGATAAGAAAATTCCAGTGACAGCCCAGGTGAGCACAAATACACACGGGGGTCAGATGACAAGGCCAGCTGCTGACCTCCAGTAGAGGTATATCCGTATATAAACACAGTGACTCCACAGCATCTGCGGTTTTGCCGCCTTCTCCATAGCCCTGCAATCTGTGACTTTTGATATCAGATCCACCTATGCAGTAACCTTTGTTTTATCAAAACCATCATCCTACTAACTGGAAGCACCTCCTGCTTAACAGACACAGATTTAGCCATTACATTAAAATATCCTTGTATATGAACACTTTATGAGTCAGAAAGTAAATTTGAGCAGTTACTCATGAGTGAGATCACACTATTATGATAGGTCCTGAAAACATCAGTTTAAAAGTTCAGAAGACAAAAAAGCACATCCAATACTGGGAATAACTAGAGAAGAAACAAAGGCAGCAGCAGAGAATGGGATTGTGGAACTTTTTAAACCTCTGATTTGCTTGTGCCTTGAATTACACAGGCAGTCCTGCTTTCCTCATCTCAGGATACAGCAGAAGTGGAAAAAGATCAGAGAAAGGCAACAAGGGCATGGAAGCTTCATACGAAAAACAACAGGGCTTTGAGCAACCTGATCTAGTGGAAGGTGGCCCTGCCCACGGCAGGGGGGTTGGAACTAGGTGATCTTTAAGGTCCCTTCCAACGCAAACCATTCTACGATTCTTCAGCCAAGGGAAGAGATAATGGAAAGGGAAATTACAGGCATTATTACAAGATGATGAGCAACACAGATGACTGTTGTGTCCTCCAGTACAAGAATTAGATGATACTAAAAGAAGCTTGTGGGAACAAGGTTAAAAAAAAATGGATGTGGGATGCAGCAGAGAAGATGCTTTAGCAAGGGGGTTTTATTTTTGTGCACATTGCCTCTTGTCCTATCAGCAGGCACTGCAGAGAAGTGTCAGTCTCCCTCTCCTTCATTCCCTCCCTTCAGGTATTTATACACGCTGATGAGATCCCTCCAGGCTGAACAGTCCCAGCTCTCTCAGCCTCTCCTCATAGGAGAGATGCTCCAGTCCTGTAATTGTCTGTGTGGCCTGCACTGGACTCACTCCAGTACGTTCATATCTTTCTTGTACTGGCAAGCCCAGTGAAGACTCACCAGTAAAGACTGAGGTACAGAAGGTATCGAGTACCTCAGCCTTTTCTGTGTCCTGCATCGCCAGGCCCCTGCTGCATTCAGCAGTGGGCCACATTTTCCCTGGTCTTCCTTGTGCTGTTTATGTACTTGTAGAAGCCTTTCCTGTTGCCCTTTACATCCCTCACCAGATTCAAGTACAGGTCAGCCTCGGCTTTCCTAATCCTAACCCTGCAAGACCAAACAGCAGGTCTATCATCCCGCTGGGTCACCTGCCCCTGCTTCCATTTCCTATACACTTCCTTATTATGTCTGAGTTCAGTTAGGTCTATGCCTATTCCTCCATGTCTCTCCTCCATCATCTCCTCCCCAGCAGCTTTCCTACCTAACCTTTACATCAGGCTTTTCTCTTCACAATTCCCTGGCATGAATTTAATTTCCATATTAGTGATCCATTGAAGTCCTCAAATATAAACTCCAGCCCCATCACATCTGCATTCATCACACAGCCTTGGTTCAGTCTTTGTGCTCCTGAGAAGTGCCGTTCACCACCCAGGGGCTATGCCTGTCTTAGCAAGTAGTTGAGCACAGCACAGGTAGATTTGTAAGGAGAAACTTGATGGTCAAGCTAAATGTTTAATTGAGGTTCATCTTGACCTAAGACTAGCTCAAGGCCAGCAGCATAGAATGAATACCCAATAGTAGCTGTAGCATGTCAGATAAACTCCTGGTGCAAGTCTCTGGCTATCTTTGATCCAAAAAGAATCCATTTCACACCCAGAGACAGTTCCTTGGTGCAAATTAACGAGTGCCAGAATGTGAACCGAGATGGGCACTGGAATACCATCCAGCCTGCTTTCACTGATGTCTTTCTAGTGTTGATTCTGTGTCCTCACAGTTTCATCCAGCACCCTTAGCAGAGTCTTGACTTACCTCACTGGTACATGCAATGAGTTTGCAATGCTCAGCTACCTTGTCAGCTAACAACACTATAGCTGATTTTCCTTAGGCAAGATTTCTCTGGCATTACTGCTTTGTGGTTTTCTTCCTTTGACTAAGGAAACACAATTAAACCCAGGAAAAGTCTAGCTAATAAATCCAGAAAGAAAACATGATTTTTTTTCAATTATATTTTTAGTACTTTTCCCCTCAATAAATATTTTTTCCCTTAACAGTCTTCCAATACACTGGATTTTAGATACGACAGGCGCACTTCCAAAAAAATTCCCAGCAACCACTGATGCCAAGAACAAGGGCACCTCTCATCACTACCAGCTGAGCCATTGTATTGGAGTTGATAAAACGTTGCCGGAAGTAGGTATCTGAGCAGGACACACAGCCCACAGACATCTCTGCAATGACAACAAGAAGGCTATTCCCAACACTGATATTTTTTTCTTCTTTCCCTCTACACTTTCAAACAAATTGCAAAGCTCTCCCTGTGGAGGAAAGGACCAATTCCATAGGACAACTTGTGGAAAAAGGAGTCCGCTGCTCAGCTCAGTGAGGTGAAAGCCTACAGCATTTCCCTGGCTGCACAACTCCCGATGACACCACCAGGAGAAACAGGTCACACTGGCACTTGGCTCTCCTTGCATTCTCAGGGGGACTCCTGGGAGTAGAGAGGTGTCACCCCTCACTCCTGTGTCTGGACATCAATGCTGGGGCTGGACTGTTGGCAGGGCTGATTTTTAGTCACAGCAGTCTAATGGTCTGGCTAACTTTACCTGCAAGTCCTATTGCTTTCATAACAGAAGCAGTAATGGTGACCTGGTCCAGACTGGCCTTTCACAGTTCTTCTAGTACGGTTAAAGCCCCTCCTAAAGCTGTGTACTTGGAAGGAGTGCACCCTGAGGCAAAAAAGAAACTGTGAACAAATAACAAAATTACACGTGTGTGTCAGGTCTGTTGTGGATCTTCGTTCATACCTCTCAGTTCAGTGATCTCATCTGTTCATGCTGCTCAAAGCCCTGTCACCACCTTACGACTCAGCATTTGCCCTGGCTTATCTCCTGGCTATGCCCATTTCTGCACAAGGTTCTTACCATACCTTTTTTTCTTTTCTTTTTTTCGTATGAATCAATCCGAACCAACTTTTCTGCTAGTCTGCAGTTCTCTGCAAACCTTTTAGATTGACTCTCGCTCAGAGAAACATTTCAGATGTTCCCGTCACACTTAGCGCCAGCTCTCAGTTTTAAAGTCCTATGATTGCAGGAATTTCAGGTATTGCTTTTTCCTTTTTAAAGGTTGCTTTCTAGACCACTTACTTGTAAAGAAAATGCTGACCTGTAAGAAACAGATGACAATTAAATGACATTTCGAGTCTTTCATGTGGATTTCAGGCAGGATACTTTGTTTTTCCTGTCTTTTCATTTTGTCTGGTGTAATTCCAAAGGCATTATTTCAATTTTTCTTTTTCAAACTATGTATCTACAGGTGACTGCATTCCGTCTCACCAGCGTTGTTCAGTACTGCCCATGAGCAGAACCTTCTGTTTCCCTTTTTTCTTCTTTGCATGCTCATTAGCACTTCTAAGACATTGATCATCATGCGTAATTCGAATACTACTGATACCATTTTGCAAAACCCTGAAAATGACCAGCATTAAAAGTTTGTGAGTAGATAACCTCAAGCATGAAGGCAAAGAAAATTCCCTAAATCTTCGAGATGAGCTGGAGCCTGTATTACCACTTTTAGGCTGTACTACCACCCATCGGCTTAAAGGAGAATCTACGTAAGCAGCCTCCACAAAGCCTCTGCTCTGCTGCTGCAGCACAGGCTGCCCCACTAACCCAGCTCCTACAAGGCTCTGAATCCCAACTCCTCATTCCTGATGGATTTCGCTGCAGTGGCTACACAGATTATTAACCCCCGATTATGGAAAGAGTATCCTCTTTGACCATTGGCAAATCTGACAAGGGATTTTGGTGTTTCAAGGCAGGGCTTCTCTCTGGGCATAGAGGATTTTCTTGGTAGCTGGTCCGAGACTAGAATTTTTCCTACAAAAACTGAGGGAGTTTAAAAGCGTCATCACTTAAATTTCTTTTTTTTCTCTGGTAAGGGAACCTTAAAATATCTACCATTTTCAAATGTTATCTTCATAGCTGCAGATACAAGCTGTCTTGCTCTTCTTTCTCGTTCTGGAAGGTGTTTCACTCAGAATTGCTCTCTACAGGTCAAGATCTTAGTATTTGGAAACGGTTCCTGTGCAGGACAGAACCCAAATTAAGCTTTCTATATCCTTCTATAATTTCTTTAGGCTTTATAGCACCCGCAGTAGCATTGCTCAAGAGTGGAAAAAAATGTGTAGGTCCAAAAATAATTAAATACAAATATCAATCTTTATGGGCCTACTTCAGGCATACTTCCTTTTATCATATTATCTAAATATTTAGGTAAGACAGATCACACCGATTTTTGCCCAGGACTTACAAAAAATGTGGCCTTCTAACATTCAGTCCATCCTGCATATCTTGTGAATGAAACTTTTGTTATATATACATACATCTTACAGCAAGCAGATATCTTTTAGCAAGCCACAGCATTAGTTTCAATTAGACATTTGCCCCAAAGGTACCTAAGAATATAAAAATTTTTATCTCTGCTAGGGTGACTTCAAAATTTTTGCTTCATGTCATAGAAGAAAAGTAAGATATTAAACATTAACTGGTTTTATACACTCAATAACCAACCTTTAGCAGCTCAGCTCATTAGACACAATGTCTTGCTTTGCATCAGTTCTATCTGAAGAGCTGTTCATGCTAAAAACAGGTAACATAGCACTACTGTTACTGGTTTCATATCTTGGAACCCAAGCAAGAGGAGAAAGATAAACGTTGTACAGAGAAAGAGATCAGTACAGCTTTCTGGGTATACAAATATCGGTATTGATGGATTTTGAGATCAGATTTTATTTTCAGCTGGTAAAAATAGTAAATATTGAGCCTAATTCATAATATAGCTCTTACTGGTTTTACACTAATACAAGGTAACAACAGCAGACAGAATAAAGGAATATTCTATGAATCTTTCTTTGCTGAGTGTAAAGACTTGGGATTTTTTTATTGCTCTTCCTGCTTGGTGAGGCTGACCATGAACAAGGAGAGAGCTAAGGGCATTCAAATTGACAGCAGAGTGCATGTGTGGATCTTGACAGTATTATGAGAATGCCTTAGTTTTATAACTTTTATAGACTACAGTTCACAGATGAACTGTCACCTTGTTGTTCTGTATCATGTATTAAAAAAAAGCTACAATTTATTTGTTGTCTGTACTTTTATGGCATTTCCTTAATAAATCTTTGATGTACTGTCCTTTACTTGCAGTAATAAAAATATTTTGGAGCATTTACAACACAGAGCTATAGTAGTTATAGGAATCACGTGATTTTTGTTTGTGGTGTGCTTTGAAGGTATCTTACATTTTCCTTAAAAATGTTTAACTTAAATGCCCACTAGAGAGTATGTGAATTTTTTCTCTTATTAATATAAAGAAGTCAGCTGCATAAGCTTGCTGAGATCTTCATTATTTTAATATATTAAGTTACAACTTCTGCTTAAAAATAACTGCATTTTCATTGTATTTAGCAGAGGGCAAAGTTGCTATTTAAGCAGTTGATCCATAGATTCACCTTAGAAAGGTGTTCTAAAGTTTTTTTTGTTTTTTTTTTGGTAATGTCAGTACTACTGCGTTTAAGAGTATTCGGCTGTAGCCATGTGTTGTTACACTAAGTTATAGGTATGTAATTCCATTAGATTTCACTGAGGAGTGATAAGCTTTCAAGGATTAGTTATGTATAAACTGAAAGGTACTGCATCTTTCGGAAATGCAACTGTGGGTGCAGTGGAACATCAAAATAGTGAAACATAGGTATTCATGAAAGCAAGGAGTATGAGGGCAAAGGGGAGTCCTTCTTCAGTTAAATGTCTGATACTTTCTGTATGTTTGCATGTAACTATTTTTCTAGACTCTTAGTTAAAAATTCAGGTAAGTTTTACATTAGAACTGCTTTTGGAGTCTACTAATTTTGACTTCACTATCTTTTTTTTAATTTTTACTAAATGTTGCTTCAGATACTGTAGAGAACCCGGTCCCTGCTGGTGTTGAAAGACAAGATGATATGTTTTTCAAAGCTTTATGTATTAATATATAATCCTTGCTCTACAACTGCATACTTTTTTTCTGTGCTTGCAACACAAAAACAGCAGATGTTGTTGCTTCCCTTATGCATTCCTTATTCCTCTGAAATTTGAATTTTGGATATTTGTAGTAAGTTACACAGGCAGTAAAACAGCAGTGGTAAAATTGTTGTTTAGAGGAATACAACAAATTTATGATTAACACCTGCTAGGTATTTTACAAGGCTGTATGCAAAAACATTCTCAGAAACAATGGTGCAGCTCGATACCGTCAGGTGAAATGCAAGACCACAACAGGGATTAGACAGCTATTCATTTATTGATAATATACTCACACTGCAATCAGTGGGGGGAGCCCCAGTGACCGCACGGAGGGTTGCGAGGGAAAAGCAGACAGCCTGGTCAGGTGCCCAATCGAGGCTCAGTCCAGGGACATCCCTGCCTCAACTTAGATACTTCCTGACAGCAGGTTTTATATATATATATATATATATATATATATACACATACACACATATCATGCCCACCTGATTACACATCAAACAATACAATTCTGCAATAATTAGATGCTCAGGTCACTGTGACCTAATGAACACCAGTGGAGGCCAGATGTTTGCACATGATCTAGTCCCAGCTCACCAAGTATTGAGCCACGTCCTTGACTCCTCGCTGATCTTCCAAGTCCTCCCCTTGCAACTTGTACATCCCAATGTGGTGCATTTCTCTGTACAAACTGCAGGGACCAGGTTCCAAAACTTGGGAGTACAAGATTTTATGCAGTTTTCTTTCACTTCAATCAGTACATTAGGAAAAAAAAAAGAAAAAACAACAAAACCCAAAAAAGCCCCATCCTTGTCGTATAGCTATTTACACTTGCAGCAGCACAGATATTTATGTTAAAAGATTTATATATAACGTTCCCTATTATTTCCCTATTTAAAAATAAAAATGCCGAAGTATTCTTAAGTTCCTTCCCCAATATAATACGAAAATTTATACTGTGTTTAAGGAAGACCTTTGAAATAATGTACACAAAGAAAGATTACCTGAAAATATTGCCTGAAGGAAGACAATGAGAATCAGAATGGCAATATGCCATCAATAATGCTCAGAAATGCAGCTATTTTGAGGTTTAGCATTTCTTTTGTTCACTTGGCTGTTTCTATTCTGGCTGATTCATATCAATCCCAAAGTAAAAATCATCAATAAGGTCCTTCATTAAGACATGGAAAATAGTCTTCAGTCTTGAAGAGGACTGGAGGTTCATAGAGGGTCTGTTGTTGTCGTGAGGAAGACGACTTCTGCAAATAAGATAAGTTTATTTTTCACCTTCTTAAAAAAAAAAAGCAAGTTTTAAAACAAAGCCAACAGAGCTAAAATGCAAGACAAGAAAAGTTTTAAAGGCGTATCTCCTTAGTCAGGCAAATTTGTAATCATAGTTCAGATGAGTCTGGCATATTCTTTATGTTAGTGAAGAAAAGCAGCCACCTGATGGTATAGTCATTGTAACCTTCATCCTTCCAAAGCCATATACCTTTACCTTTCCTTCTCCAGCCTTTGAGTTCTCCTCAGCCGCTTTGAGTTAACTGTAGCCTGTGTTCTCATGTGCTTAGTTAAAAAAGTCTTCATATGGAAATACACCTAGCAAATGTTTCTTTTGAGAAGTTTACTGTTCCTGCTGAGCTTTTTCATCAAGTATATGTTAGAATATATGAAGTATGACATACCCTTAAAAATAATATGGTAGTGGACTGGAAAAGAGCTGTTACACTGTTTCTCAGGAAAAGCGTACACATTTCATTTACATATTAAGTGTACATTGTTTTGCTATACCAATTGGCTCATTTAAAGAGACAACAGCAAGGACCCCTACTGGCTATTGTGTCAGCCTTCCCGCATGGAACACCCTTCCTGCAGAGCAACACACACCCAGTGTATATTTTCAATATCTGGCCTTAAATAGAAAGCTTGAAATCAAGACTAGATCCGTTAAAAATTATTTTAGATTCATGAAAAGATTTTGATGAACTATTGTGCAGGGATCTCAGTCAGTTTGTCTTCAGAGTTCTTCAGGTACTTTTCTGCCTGTCTGTGATGAGGAAATTAAGAGTCTTCACCAATAATAAAGTTCAAAGCATACCAAATAGCATTAGTATACCTGGAGTTTGGAAGGTTTTTACAATACCAAAATGAAGATATAATTAGACCTACCTACAAAACATCTAAGTGGAATTTTTCCATTATTCAGTTGAGCTGTATATTTGTACTCCATATGAAATCTCCTGTTATATACCAAATCACTGATTTATGACATGTAAATTATATTTAACTTTACGATACCATTAATTTCTCTGAAATAAGTTTGGTTTGCCATTCAAGTTGTAATGAAATAAAAAAAATATAAAGATCGGATCTATAAATAGCGGGTATTATCCAACATTCTCTATATCTGAAATTTTGTGAATTGTAAAAACAAAGTTCTGTTTTGAAAAATGATTTCCTATCCTGCACTACCCTATGACTAAATACCTTGCCAGCAAGGGAAACTGAGTTGCAGAATACCTGTGACCTTATCACACTGATTTAAGAGGCACTATATTTGCATATGTGCAAGAAGGGGATCATTTCAACCTAGTGAGGCAATTTATGGACAGGCACAGTAACCACAGTTGCCTAAGTACACATTTATGAATAGTTTTTTTTTGCAGCTGCTTAACAGACATTTTTAACTTTTGAGAGACTCTACTCTATCCTTAGTGACACTGGAAGTCTTACAGTACTGTACTTTACACTGCCTGTTATTCACAAGGGAAGAACTTTGGGCAAAATCTGAAAGGGGGATTACAAAAACACAGCTTGAGTAATACAAAATATATCCTTTGTGTAAAGAAACAGATACATTTAAATGGGAAGAGAGCGAGGGGACTCGACTAAATTAAAATTGTAGCAGGAAAACATGAACTACAGCTACAGTGAAAAATCATGACACCAGTATAGCCTTCTTTTCCAAAGGACTGAGCGAGCTAGTTAAATGTTAGACATCAGGAGAAATCTCTATAGGGATTTTCATTCAGACATGCCTGTGTTTACTAGTGAAAATAAATCTTTTACTTTGAAATACTCAGTACCACTGCAGAACAGTGACCTGCCTTTTAGTTAGTCAATTAATACCAGTAATTTCTGAGAGTTGATTTTATTGCTATCCATACTCAAACCAAGAAACCACTGGACATGCCAAACTCAGTTTGCTGACACTTCCAAGGACTTTTCACCTTATTAATTGTGGTCAAACTGCTAAACTGACAAAATGTTCCCATGCGGCACTAAAAAAGCACTTTCTTAGAACTCTCAAATTTTTCAAATGAAGATTATAATTCTGTGGTTGACAACCGTTTTTAGCAATGAAATAAAAAATACTGTTGAATATTCAAGGCAACCACAGTAGTTGCTTGATTTTGAACCTGGCCCATAAACAGCAGCTTTGTGTTGTTTTTTAAAAAGGAAAAAAATGACATCACTTTCACCTTAAACACCAAAAAAAATGAAGGAATGACAAGTTAAATAACTTAAAGACAGCATGAAAACAGCAGTGAAAAACAGGTTTCCTGAATTGAATCTTACCAAAACAATACGTATTCTTTTTACATCTATTTCTCTCCTCTGCCATACGCTTGCAATATGCAGGAACAAAAATACCTCAAACAGCCACAACTGTCTTCCTCTCCCCCTCTGCAAACCTACTTAATTTCATCATTCTCGTGAGTACTATGATACAAAAACCTGAGCTAGTACAGCATTAATATTGGAAAAGATAAATGAAAGAATCTGGGGGTTGACAAGATGCAAGGAAGAGTACTTATAAATGGTGTATTGGCAGGTGATGCCAAGACCCGTCAGGTGTACATAAGATTTTTTTTTTATTTTGAAGCCAGAAGGTTATTTTAAAACTACGGCATACTGCCAGTTTAAGGCTAGGTGAGGTATCTCTTTGAAACATACTAGACGGAGCACTTGAAGTCTTTTGTAGAGAAACAGCCCATGTGTAATATCAAGGAAAGACATAGAAAAACACATTCTTAGAAAGCTTAAGAAGTTGCTTATGTGATTACTGAACTGTGTGGATTGAGTACAGAGAGAACCTTTATTTTAAAAATAATGTGCAGTGTAGCTTTCATTTCCTTTTTTGATAACATTTCTGCAGTATATTATTAATGCAGTATGATCCTTTGACAGCACTGTCAATACAGGCTCTTCCTGCTTCCTTTAGATACCATCAGACATCAGGGATGCTTTAATATAAAGGCTTGTGTGTTACGTGCTTGTTTGCACCCTCCACGTTCCCTTCTTGGTATATTCATCCTCATTTCGGAAAGTTACACAAATCCTTGTAAGAATTTGTATTTGGGTTGGTTTATTTTTTTTTTTTTAATTAAGTCTGAGAACTTCACAAAAACCCTAATACAGTATATAGGAGTTTTACAGTTAAATTCAGATATATGTGTAACAAACTACTTATTATTTTAATCGTCCACCCTGGTAAGCAGAGCAACTAAGCCAGTCAGTCACATGCTAACAAAAGCTTACTTACATTAAGGAAGGATGGTATGCTGATTGTGTGCAAGATTTTCTTGAATGTGCTTGGAAAAGCTCCAAGGTCTGTTTCTGCCTTTATGACCCGTTCTTCCAGTCCAGCTACGCTGTTTCCAATCATCTTCACAAATGCCTAGCGTGAAAAAACCCAAAGAAATCCAACTTTTTCACCAACAATTTAAAACAGGATTATCTATTTCACAACTGTGGTGAAAGTTCCGTAACTTAAGCGAGGAGTCAAAAACTCCATGCTCTATTTCCCTTCCACCTACAACAAATCCATTTTACTGCTAAAAATTACTTGAGATACTTAAAAGACTGCAAAACCAGGTTAAACAATCAGTCTTCCTTTTCCTATTTTTCTTTCAAATAACTAATTTAGACTTCTATCTGCCTTTCTACTAAAAGTGGGACCAAGGATCTGAATCACAGTTTTGAAGCTTTACCAGAGATGAACAAACCTCTCGTTCTACTAGTCTCCAAATAGCTCCCTAGACAATAACTTTAAAAGAAACTGTAAATAAAAAAAACCCCAAACATCAAAAAGAAGAAGAAAAAGTGGTACTATTAGTTACTGAGAAACGAAATAGATCTCGAAGATATCAAATACATACCTCTAGCTTGTCAATCTTCCTGTATATCTGTCTCATTTCTGTAGCTTTTGTGTAAATTTGGGGTATACTTTCATTGACAACTTGAGAGGAATCACTTCGAATCTAAAACGATTCAAAGAAACAACAGGAAAGTCAATGAATAAAACAAAGCGTTAAGTAGTACATTTCATCTGAGCACAGTTCTAGTTTCCAGAATAAACAGGTTAAAACTCATAGTTTAAAAATACTAGCTTAGTATTAGCACAAAAAGCCTAGATTAAAACTAATAAGCTAGCTTCTTTGTACAGTTTAGTAACTGCCTTTGAACAAAATTTATTTTGCATAGGCAAACATTTGCCTTTAAAATTGTATTAAAAATAGGCTGCCTCAGCCTTATAAGAGTTAAGAGATGTAACATTTCTCAAGACACACTAAAGAATCAAATATATTAAACTAAGTTTTACTTAAATTTTACTACCTGTATATTTCCTCACCTTTGCTAAAAAAAAAAAAAAAAAAAAAAAAGCAGCCAGGGCACAGAATCTTTTTTATTACTGCTTAAAAAAACACTAAAACCAACCAGTAAAGTTCCCCTTAGAGTAATGCAAGAGAACCACGTGCTATGCTTCAAAAGACAGCCTGTATACTAGTGTCAGCTTATAGAAACTTTCCATTCAGCTCCCCGTCTCCTCCCATGTGAAAGTGAAAACAAAGCTGCCTTTCTGATGAAAGGGTCTCCTAAAGACAAATCTAGCTTTAGAGGTTTGGCAACTGTGATTAGATACTTTAGATTAGATACAAAACCCAGAGAGGATGGGTTTTGTTAAAGGCGAAGCAGAATATTGTACTGTCCTTTCAAGTATCTAGCATTGTGCCACTCAAAATTGGATTCCATGTATGTAAAGGACAAATATACCAACAGAATCACGTAAATATGCAGTTATATAAGCTATATGGTCATATTTTGCTGTGACATGAAAGTTCAGAAGTTTTCATCCATTAACTATTTAACTATTAAGTGTGTTTTCATACCAGAACCTGTCTGCCTAGACCAAAGACAGCTTCCCATCTCTTGTTTTTAAATGAGACAGAGTGCATGCTAAACTGTATTCTGACTTCAAAAACAAGCTACATGCAAGTTATACGTACCATGTCCAGCATTCCCACAAATTCATCCACTCTGGTCAGCAAATCTTCTAAACTCTTGTCTAAGCTTTCTATCTACAAAGAAGAAATCTTTTAAAGGTACTTGAAAAGAGACTCTCCCAAAGAAAACCTCCAAGTACAGACACCAGCCCGACTAAAGGCAGTTTAACAGAAATCCCACAGCTTTCCCATCTCTTGCCCGCGTTAAGCGCAAGGTGACTAGGCGTACCGGTACATCTTGTCCCGCACAAAACCTCACGGAGCCCCTGTCACCGGCTCAGCGTGTCGAGCCGCCCCGCTCTCTAAGGCCGCCCCCGCAGTGACAGCCCCCTTCCCCGTCCCACCCGCTCCCCGACGCGGCCGGACACCCGCTGGCGGGGCCGGGCGGCCGCAGGGGAAGGGCCGGGCGGCTGCACCCTCTCCCCAAGGAGCCCGGCAGGCCAGGCCGCAGGCACGGTGCGGAAACCCCCGCCCGCCCCGTCCCCTCACCTGCTCGCTGAAGAGGCTGCGGTCGGCGAGCAGGTAGGCGGAATAGGCGGCGGCGGTAGCGCCGAGCGACGCCTCCCAGGCGTCCTCGTCCTCCGGCTCCCCGAGGCCGGATGCGCTGCTGTGGCTCTGGGAGACGTTCCCGCTGTCCGCGCCGCTGGGACAGGCGGCCGGCGGGTCGACCCCAGCCCTCTCAGCCGTTCCTGCGGCGGCCGCCATCCCGGCCCCGCGCTCCCCCTCCGCGCCTCAGCCAGGCCAACGGCGCCTCACGTGAGCGGGGCGGGGCCGGCGCAGGCGCACTCCCGCCAGGCAGAGGCGGGAGCGGCGCGGCCCCGCGGCCTCCGTAGGGGCCTCCCTCGGCCCCTTCACCCCGGGAGCGGGAGCGGTGACCGGGCCCAGAGGTGCTGCCCTCGCCTCTGGCCGCCTCCCGCGAGTCCCAACCAATGGACAGAAAAGCGGCTCCCTCTGCGAGCACGGTTATGGAGGATTTGTCCGTCAAAGAGGAGTAATGTCCCTCTGGCCCCTCAGCCACCCGCCTTTAGACCCCTGCTCAACAATTTAATCTCCTACACGAAGGGGCCTCGATGCGTGAAATCTAAATGTTTTGTCTTGCAGCCTAAAGTTCATCTTCAAAAGAAAACTAGTATATGACCTCTCGGGTTATCCATACAGTGCATGCAAGAACAGAAGCTTCTCCCCTTGCCCCCCCCCCCAGCTGATGCAAATGAGCACAACATGCTTGCACGCCTTAAAACTTAGGTTACAAAATGATGGCAAAGCGTTGATGTGTCAGTGAAATACTGAAATACAATCCTTTGAGGTGTGAGACAGAAGCCGTGTTTCCTACTCGCTGGAAGAGTTTGGATGTTCTGTACAAGCCGGCTTTAGGCAAAGGTGTGCAGCCTGGCGGGGCATCACTGAGCCAGAACTACCCCCTACCACAGGGAATACAGCAAACTAGTTGGTTCCCAGGGGAATCAGCAGAACAAAAAGTGTAAAAGTGTTTTTTTCCCCAGTACTACTATGGGAAGAAACTTGATAGGAGTAACAACAAGCAAAAGAAGTGAAGTCTGTACTGGTAGACGGAAAAGCATTGCAAATATGTAACCCAGTTAGTAGAGTCATCAGAACCGGGTATCTTGTTTCCCAGGAAAGGGAGATGCTTCTACAGAAAGATGTGTTTGACCACAGGGGAAAGGTTACAGCGCAGAATTAAGACAGTGCAGATTTTATTGCAGACAGGTCACATTTTCATCAGTTAAATAAAGTAAAATGAGTAACTTCAGCCAGAAAAACCCACTTTTATATAAAAGTAGTCTTTATGTAGGTGTAACAATTTGTCTGATAAGATGATCTGATTGACTGAAGCACATCCAGCTATTCTTTTTTTTACTGCCCCAATAATCAGATTTTTTTAAAAAATGAAAACCTTTGGTAAAGTACAAACACAGCTTTAAGACAAACAGGATCACTGTTCTTCTACTGTGCTGGGAAAAATAAGTACAGTTCTAGAACTGCTTTGATACCTAGAAGAGGTTTAATTAGAGTAAGTGAAAGAATTTTAAAATAAACTTTTAAAGCAAATCTAAAAGAAACATACTAAGTTCAATGTCCCAAATATATTTAACAATAAGCAGAAGACTGGTTGTTCCACAGGTATTCTAAATGAGCAACAATGAATTAGTCCACACATCACTTGTCCAGCCATTACAGATTCCAAAATGGAATGTAATTTTTTCAAACCAAGACTTCTGAATTTTCATATCCATACAATATTTAAGAAATGTCTATTCCACCATATAAAAAAGCTTTAATGTACTACAAAGTTAAAAACAAAAAGAAGATGACACAAGCTAAAAGTAGAAAAATACATTGTAAAACATTTATATTTTGTTCCTTACACTGATCAAGATATAACAAAATATTTTAGATTAAACCACTTTCATAAATTCATGGCATTTTCAGAAGCAGACAGTTATCGACTCAGCAGTCACTGGTTACCCGCTAGCTAGCATCCAGTAAAGTTGTCTGGCCATTGCAAACATCCAGTATATTTTAAGGTTCTGGAAATCCTGTGTAGACATTAAGCTTTATTATTACTAGAAGAGTCAAAAAATAACAGAACTATTCTGAGTTCGGTTTGACAGTCAGTCTGCACCCCTCCCCTACATAGCAATTAGCCAAACTTTTGTAAGGAAAGACCTTGAGGATTTAGGTTGCCCCAGAGGTACAAGCAGGGAAGGGGACAGTCCTGGCAAACTCTTCCATCTTTGTTGCTTTCTCGCTTGCATCCCTAAAATTCACATGAACCATGATATTAAAAAACAGAGATGATGGGGAGGGGGGGAAGAAAGAGAGGTATTATCTAATAAATATCAAGAAAGAATACATTTACACATAATGGTGCTGAACCTAGTTTTAAGCCCTTATTGTCATGTTTTCCTTTCCCCACACATCTATGCTGCAGGCAGCCCTGCCTCTGACCAGCAGGTGGTGCTGATCTCACAGCAATAACAGCAACATCCTCCAACCTCACCTCCTCAAGCCTTAAAAAAAATAAAAATATACATATATATAGTTTCATTTGGAAAAGCTATTTTCAGCATCTTCCTAACGTTGTTACCACCAGAGTAGGAAACTGCTACTTTTATAGAACTTGTCTGGATTAGACATAAGGTTGCAAGTATGGTGTAAACAAGTTAGTGGAAGGTCTGTATGTAACAGTAGAAGATCGGATGGCTATTAAGAAGCACTCTCTATTTAAACTGGTGTTAGAAGAAAACCAGATTCCACTTCAAATAGACATGTCTGTTACTATTAAAATCTAATTCATATACATGCATGTATAAATACATCCACCCATGCATTCAAATCCAAGTATCTACCACTGCCATTAAGCAGCCTATTAAGACTGCTTAGATTTATACCAAGTAAAACAAATTTGTGTTCTCACTTTAGGGCTGGGACATAAACCAGGTTTTACACTCTGGTGTTCTCCTGACAAATTTTGCACTGCATGACAGTTTTATGTCTAACTCCAGATGCCACGTTTCCTAGGAAGCAACAATTTTCTGCACCCATGAGGTCTATGAGAATATCAGCTCTCTACTTTGTGCAGAACAGGTTGCAAGAGTCAATTGTCCCAATTGGCACTTAAGACTGAAAGGAGAGTTGTGGGAATTGCTACTAAAGTGTAATGACTGTTCCATCCTCCTCAATACCTCCTCTGGGGATAACCAGACTGTGTCGGGGATCAGTTTTTAAGGAACTGAGTAATTTGTGGATGTTACCGTTGCTTTCTCGGCCAGAGTTGTTGTTGAGCACCAGGTCCCTTTGAAGTCTATGGCTAAGGCTGCTGCCATTGATCCGAGAGAGGCTACTGGAAGTAAGGCTGTGCAGTTTGGGAATGTGCTGTGGCTCCAGACCACCCTCGATGACAATGTCAGCCTCTTCATCACTCTCCATTTCATCAGGGTGGAAGTTCTGCAGCACGTGAGATGTAGGCAAGCTATGGTGACTAGCAGTGCTGTCTGTAGACTGGCCAGAGCTACCAGACATCCTACTGCTTCGAATAATATTGTTCCTCTGATTTGCTGGCTTGACCGTGATAATAAGATTATGGCTGTTGGCAATCATCATGTCTGTGACTTGGTCAAGAGTCTTTCCTGCTACTTCAATGCCATTAACTTCCAGGACTTCATCATTTACAGCAAGCAAGCCTGTGCTCTCTGCTAAGCCTCCAGGAACCATACGAGAGATGAAGATACCAGGTACTTTTTCTAGTCCATGAGGAGTAACCCTTACGCTGGTGCCATCGCGAATGTAAAATCCTAAGGGTTTCTCACACCCATGTCGATACAGCCTCACTCTCCTGTGTGTTTCAGGAAGAATGTCCACATCGATTATGGAAGACACTGGTCTAAAATCATGAGGCATGCTAATGTTGATGTGGGGACGCCGGCGGAGGTTGTCATTGCGTAGTGTCACCAGAGCTTTCTTCTTCCTCGATAGTGTGTTGGTCCCAAAATTACTGTAGTCCACTTCATCTGAAAGAGAAACAGTACCAATGTATCAATCAAACAGAGAATAATTCAAACTACAGGGCATTTTTCTCTTACATCTGTTTCAGTGAAGCCACACTCCTCGTAATATGAGGAAAAAAAAATCAAATTCTTCTGTTTACTCTAACCGTTGTTACATTTTATGTCCATCAGCACATCATTCAGAATGTTGGTTTTCAATGACTACCCATGTTTCTTCCTTATTTTGAGGAAAAGAGACTTCTGATTTTCAACTCCTGTTGTCAGATCTGCAGAATGCAATTACTTGCAGCTGCAGGCTTAGATCTGAGACCGTTATTTTCAGAGTTGGATTGTAATTTTATGTATACAACTCAAGTGGGCAAGGAGTATATACACATTTCTAACCTAAAAGTCTGAATCAGGGAGTATTTTAATATCCAATACACAGCCATAACTGATAGCAGACCTTAGGTACAAACATGCAATGCAAGATGTGAGAGAATAGTTGGATATGGGTTTTTAGCCTAGCCTTTTTCAGTAAGGAATTTATGTTAATATGCATCTCTAGGTACAGCACTTTTCTCTTTGGAATATTTTACTTCATTTCAGCTGAATTTGATAGCACAAGTACCAAAAAAGTTCTGTGTAAGCAAGCGGCCTCGTAGAAAGAAGCAGGGAGAAAGAAGCTGCTCTGCTGCCTAGTTTATATGCTAAGGATCACAGAACAGACAGACTCACACACTCCTGCCCTTGAGAGGAAGATCCATAGGAAAGCAGCCTTTGTAGGGTCTCCTGATTAAGAAATTGTTTAAATAGTTCTGCCTCAGTAGTGGTATCTCAGGGGTACGTGCAAAGTGATCAACTTTAAATTAGCCAAATAATATGACAAGTTATTCCATATAAGAAGCTCATGTTGTGCTTTGCGTAAAAAATTACTTAGTCATGAAGTTGTTAAGTACAAAATGCGTCACTGCATTTCACATTAAAAACACTACGCATATTTTAAACACGAAGCATGCACTAACTGGAAAATTATTTCACCAGGAGATTAAGCATGCTAACACTTTTCAGATAAGCTAACACACTTTCAGTTTATTCTACTGTTGAAGACAAGCAGTAAAATACAAAAGTACAATTATAAAACTGCCACTAAGAAAATCTTCTGACAAATTAACCCTGCATAGTAATGTTTGAGAAAGAAAGATGTTACCTCTACCCAATAAAGGTTGAAAAAAGATGTCTTAGTAAAAATAAACTTAGAATTACATTTTTATTTCTTGCTAGGTCTCCTTTTGAAGTCAGCTTTCAAGGCATATTATTAGCGGACTTCAATTAAGTGACATTAAGTTACACAACTCAAAGGACACAAAGAAAAAAAAAGTGCTAAGCAGCAACCTGATCTAACTGAGCCTGCTTGGAGCAGCATATCGGATTAGCTGGCTTCCAGAGGTCTCTTCCAGCCTAAATTATTCTGTGATCCTACATAGTCCTTTGGGCTGCAAAAAAATTGTTTGAAGACTTCAGAAAGGATATTTCTGCATTCTTCTATAACTTATTTACATGGGCTATGCTAACACTGAGGACATCACAAGGCATCTAGAAGGTCATCTTGAAGGAAAAGCTTCTGCAAAATAAAGATACTCCCTGAACAAGTTTGTCATGTTTAACTTCACATTTGCCTTCCCAGGCTGTTCACAGCCACACCAACTGTACAGGGCCAACTGTGTTATTTAGACTGGCAAGGCACAGGACTGCAAGTCATTAAAATCACCCAAACATGAGCAGCTCACAGCTGGTTCCTGGAAGCATATTCACAGCCAAGACAGTGACTGCGTGGACATGGCATCTTCCTAAATCCACCTGGTGAGCAGTACAGTCAGTGTCTACTGACTGTGGCTACTCTTTTGAACGCACAAGCCACCTGTGGCAGCCAAAGCCAGATATTAATCCTTTTCTTTCATCAACAGGATCACCATCATCTACACTCACCTAAACTTTTAAGTTTTGATGAATGATTTTGAAGGTTGGCAACATACATCTTTTCCTTGTAAAGCATGGGTCCACAAGAGAAGTCTTTCATCAGCACAGCCTCAAACACTGTGCCCTGCTCACCCTCACAATTTACTGATAAGTTTCTGTAACAGTCCTATGAAAACAACTTGAGGATTCAGATTTAGAATTGAAATTCTTCCTCACTTGAAACATAGTTCTGTAGAATAGTAGCACTGTACCTTAAAGCCCAAGACAACCTTTATCCCAAAATTTCAGTTTAAGATGGCAATTAAAATTACACGTCAGTTTATGCATTTAAGACTGTCTCTTGCAGTACTGGCAAATCAAACTCAAAAGAAAAGCTGCATCCCTTAAAGACTCAGAAAATTAGGTTGGCAAGTGCAGTTGGCAATGCAGGTAAAATGAAACACACTCCCTAGTTATCCATCTATTCCCTGAAAGCACCCAGGTAACTGTTCTCTCCCTCTCTCTCTATGTTAGCATATTAATACTGAATTACTTTAAAGCAGACTTGCAAAAGCTTTACCAGATAATTCACCTGGGAAGATTTGTTGACAATGCTGTTTTCTTCCCCTTAAATTAACAACAATCCAGAGAGTTAATTCTCACAACATCCAAGTTTGTGATGATCGGATAGTAATGTTACAGGAGAAGCACAATGGTCCTCCTAACACACACAGGTCATTTCTGAAGCAGCTTCCTTTGGCTGAACCACCACCAGGACAATGGCACAAAAGAAGTGGTTGTTTTGAGCCTGTGACCTCCTCACCTGCGCTCAGCCCGCTAATCTGCCTCCCCAGATGACTGCCAGCATTCCTAACCTCTGAGCAGCTTCAAAACAACCACCTCCTTTAATAACAGAAAGCCCAGCTTACCACAAAAATGCTTTTTCCTCCAAACGTGAACCAGCCAGAAGCAGGGATGACATTACAAGTGATACAGGCTACTCAGTGTTGGACCACTTGCTCAAGCAAGTTAAAAAATGAAGTCCATGTCCTGTTAATGATTGGATTTTTATTTTTTTTTTTTAAAACAGTGTCAGGTATTAGTTTCCAACTCTGACCCTAAACAGAATTACACATGAGAAGGATGAAGTCCCAATTTTAACAGGTAAAATTGTTAAAACCTACTATAGGTTGGAGAAATCAGAGCTGATTTGGAGAGCTTCTACAAAAAAAATACCAATGAACTATTTTCTAGAAAAAAGTTGAAGTACAGAATACACGCTCCTTGACAATACAGATATTACATTACTTGTATTCAAGATGACCTGCTCACTAGCAGTCACACCTGCTTGGGACTTCACCTTGAAATTAAAAACTAAAAATAAAACAAATCCAGAACAAAACAGCTCCCCCACAATATTCAGAGCCAATACTCTTGCTGCAGAAATAAAGCAAAGTATCTCTACTGAAGTTTAGCATCAGCTGTTGCTGTAGCAGCAGAAAGTCATCAATTCCTAGCACAATGAAAAAAAAATTTCCTTCCTCACAAGGGAACTGGGAGAAGTCAGCCAATATCATTCCCTCTTATCAAGTACGGGGTGGTCAAATAGCGGTGTATTGCCTATTTTCAGCAATATACTTTTCAGCTGACACACGTCAGACTGAAATGAAAACTGTATCATTGCATAATTTACAACGACACACTTTTAATGAAGGTCAGTAACATGTTCCTAGGTTTTGAGTTTCTCACCATATAGAATTGCAAGCAGGAATGCCACTTTAGCTAATGGAACAGACAGTGTTTGATGCCAGGTCTCATGAAGACCGGTATATACCATATGGAACCAGACAGAGCTGCTTTTTCATGTTTTATTTGCTACAATATCAAATTCTCCTTTTGGAAAGCAAAGAGTCTACAGAAATTTGCATCCATACTGTCAGAACTGCCATCTAGCAGCACATCTGAACAGTGCTTAAAGCCTCATATTTTACAGGGTGTCACGTTTTCCCATGTCTTGAATGAGGCTGGAGTGAAACGTTACATGCAGGTGACAGAGGGAGAGTTAACCTCTTAGGTGCTGAATATGACCCCTATTTCTTAGAGTGGGTCAGATTACATGGAGCATTTTCATGTACAAGGTCTAGTGCTTTCAGACAAAGATGTTCTATGAGCTGGACGGATAATCCTGGATAACCACTGAACTTTGGAAGACTTGGACCTGAATTTTACTTGTGCCCATAATTTGCCTCCTACTGAAAATAGTGTTCTTGTAAAAAGAGAAGAAGAACGTTTACCACAGTTGGAGAAGAAATTCTCAGCTTTCCAGTTCTGTTCTACATGAAACCGCAACCCACAGCTACACAAAAAAATACCTCCAAATCATCTGTAGGCACTGAATGTTATTGCAGCTCTTCTCCCCAAAAGCTTCAGTTTTCATTACATTTTGAGAAATATTTTGTTATCTGGCAATGAGTTACATAAAACCTTAAGTATTTTGGCTGCATGCTTTCTGTTAATACTGTTAATATGTGTGTATTTTCCTTTTTTTTTTAGATTTGTCACTAACCACATACCCATGAGGATCTTTCTGTTAGAGAAGATATATTCTACAGATCTCTTTGTGCAGAGATGTATCTGTGCTTGCCTTCCTGACAGCGGTGGTGATAGCGGTGTTTGTTTTGTTGTTATTTTTTTTTCTTTAAACTGATAGAGCTACCTCCACTTGTCCAGCAACAGTAAAACCCATTAAAGGAGGTTTTCACTTCCAAGCACGGACATTTTACTATCAGAATATTACTATTTTTTAAACATATGTAAAAATTTCTAGACACTAACATCTTTGAGGTACTCTTCTAACAATTCTGTAGTCAGCCTGTGACTTTACAGACTTCACCTTCCTGGTAGGCATCATGAATCCTATAGTTAAGTCAGAGTACATAACAGCACAGCATCCTTAAAGGGCTATTTGTAAGGGAAAGAAAACTGCTCAGAGCATCTGGTTGTAGCCAAAAGGGTATTGTATTTCTTTAATTTACATGAAACAAGAAATTATAGACCTTCTGAAAAAACCACCAGGAGCACCACTCCCACTGCTTGGACAGCTGCTTTTCATAGGAACTGCTTGCCAGATGAAATACCAAAGCTTAGCCAGATAAGATTGTATAAACAAGCTGAATTCCACAGAGAAGCAGACTGCCAGGCTCCTATAGGAACAGTTCATTTCAGACTCTACGTTTTCAGTGTACATGCACTCACGGCTTATTATTTCCTCTGGGAACTGTGGAACATTAGTTGACAGCTCTGGAAAGTACTTCAAAGACAAAATTACTTCCACTAGGGAGAGCAGCACTTCAGGCAGCTTGGGAAGGAGGCCAATGAGTCATTAATAGCGAAGGGTAACCCCTCCATCCAACAGATCTCTATTACTGAGCATTCAAATTAGCAGCAGTCAAAATCATTTCAAGGGAACGTGCTATGTGTAACCCTTCTGCCTTTGTGTCCCAGCTACAAACACTGTCAGTGTTTGACACAAGCTGTATTCACTGTCTATTTTCTCAGAAAGATCAAAACCAGAAGCATTTGTAAAAGTGATCAGAAAACAAATAAGCTGGCAGTCTCTCATTTGTGACCTGTAAGGCTGAACACAAGCAAAGGGATTTAAGAGGAAACAGATATGAAGTGAACTATGGCTTGGGGGATGGTCCAGTGCCAATATCACTCATCAAGGAGTATTCAATGAAGGGAAAAATAAAGTTATCTGAATGCTAACACTGCATTCTGTGTGTTACAGGAATGTTAAAAAAATCCAGCTGTCACTGTTGCCAGCATCCTCTGGGTGAATCAGTCTGAAAAACACACAGTGGGTAAAGTGGTTGTAGTTGCTATTCCATCAAAAGTCAAGTAAAGTATCCCACACATGCACGGACACACACACACACACACATTCCCCTCTCTCCCTTCATATCACAAGGAACCTGACACAATCTCATCAGGCTTTAGAAGACTACCTAAACGTTCTAGTTAATCTGTGACATTCAACAGGGCTTTTGAAGCACAAACAAAATCAAAAGGGAAAAGTTCAAATTAACAAGAGAGCACGTTATCCTTGACATCCTGAATCTCAATCCTTTAGTTTCTAAACCAAATCTTTCCAAACACTTGTTTGTAGCCTGTAAACTCAATGACATGTTTTTCAGAAGAAATTTCACCAAATAACTCCACTAGAAAGAAAATTTGAGAACATCATCCTACTCTAGTCTAGCCCCTACTAAACCTAGTAAACTGCAGTTTTGCAAAAGGCAACCCTCCTTCTATAGTGATTCAGTATTAAAAAGATAAATTTGCCTTCCAATTTAGGAAGCATTCATTAGCAGGTTAGGATTAAAAATATGAGGAACACAAATGTACATCTCTCCTCCAAACACGTTTATGAACTCAAAATATCCTGCCCTCTTTCAAGAAAGTGAACATTATTTTGTAACTTGGTCTAGTGTGTTAGAGCAAGCAAAACTATAACTGCATTAGGCTCAGGGTCTCTTTACAGTGTCAGACACGAATAAGAAACGTTTTGAGGCCACTTGCCTTGAGGATGGAGACAACCCCTTAGGAATCCAGCTTGCACTGCTGGTGTGGCCACCTGCACTTCTCACTGCTTGTCATCAGAGGCCACTGTTCCCTTGCTGAATCTCTTTCCTTCTCGGCCGAAGGCCCTTTATTTTTGACTTGCTGCACTGCTCCAAAGAAGCAGAAGCTGTTGCTTGACCTGCAAGTTTGCCCCATGAAACAAGTAAAGCATTTGGAGGAGAAGGGTGCTACTAAATGTAAGCAAGTGCTCAGGCCTGTAACTCCCAAAGCTATCCTCAACCTCAGAAACATCCAAACCCAGATGCTCAAACTAGCCCAAAAGCCAGCTAAGGACTCCAAATTTTAGAGAAGTTGTGGATGGTGTTTACTAAGATTGCACTTACGAGGGTTTGTCAGAGTCTTCCTCCTCTGAGTTTCAGATGTGACTTCTTTTCTACTATAAAACATGACAGAAACAGCCCTTCTTCTCTTGTTTCCCTCCACAAACTACATTATGCTGAGGTTACATTACCGAAGCATTACAAAATTGTGTGTTTGAGCTTTGGCTTCCTTGTTGTTCAGTTTGTTTGGGGTTTTTTGTTTGGCTGGTTGGTTTTTGTTTGTGGTGGGGCTTTTTTGGGCAGGTTGTTTTTTTTTCCAGTATTAGTATTTCCCTTTTCCTGCAGGGGAGTAGTGGGAAATTGGGAGAAATCATTTTTCTCTTGCACACCTCTGCCATCAATCACTATTGCATTCATCTCAAGATCACAGGTGCTGCTACGGAGGCTTTATTGGTGAGTTGGTTTCCCAGGCTGGTCAGTGCTGAGCAGACACCCAGCAGCAGTAATGGGTGGGTGATGCATACAGAGAGTAATAGCATCACCTGTAAGCAGCTCTCCTGCTGGCCCGAGCCTGGCAAATCAAGCCTATGACCATACCAGCACCAACTGGTGATATGACACCCAACAACTCCCAGCAGCCATCAAAAATTGTGTTCACTCAGCTGATGGTATCAAATTGGGAGAGCTATCAATCCTATTCAAAACAGTGAAACACTGGAACAGGTTGCCCAGAGAGGTGGCAGATGCCCCATCCCTGGAAACATTCAAGGTTGGGTTGGACAGGGCTGGGGCCCTGAGCAACCTGATCTAGTTGAAGATGTCTCTGCTCATTGCAGAGGGTGTTGCACTAGATGACCTTCTAAGGTCCCTTCCAACCCAAACTATCCTATGATTCTACGCTTAGGAAGAAAAAAAGAATAAAAAAAAAAAAACCACCACCCCCACCCCCTCAAATCCCAACAACCACCCCCTCTCCAACCTATAATTACTTGCAATCTCTTCAGCAAGTCATCATTATAAACTTTACAGTTTAAAGTTATTAAAAAGCAACCCTTTAATTATTTTATTTCACCCACTCCATTTTTGACCTGCAACAAGCACACCCCTCTATTCACTCAGAAAATCGGGAAATTGAGGGGAGCACCCATACACACACAAAGAGAATATCTTCTTTCCAAATGAAAATGCATGCATGTTATGCAAAGCAAAACAAAACGAAGCAAAATGAGATACCAAACTATAACAACTCTTACTGTGCACTGCAGATTTTTTTTTTTAGTGTATCTTATTACTGACGCTAAAAAGCAGAGGATTTTATTGAGTATTCTGCAAGTATCAAATATAGCCTTTTCCCAGCTGCTAGTAGAAAAATACAAGTACAAGACTAAGTTTGGAAGATAAGAAAAGTAAACAGAGTTGACAGATTGAACTGAAGAGAAAATTTGGGAAAATACCATCCCGTTTTTCACAGCTGCAATATCTGGAGAAAACACCACAAGTAATGAAAAAAACAGGTTCACCTCAGGATCATGTTCATTCAGAATACAAATTTTATACCTCAATAAACAATTTTTTGTCTCACAGTAGCCTCAGAAAGGCAGCAGAAAATAAAGGTAGTGTATTTGTACTAGATTACTCACACAGCCATAGGTCAAAGGAGAAGGTTTTGAAAGACTGCAGTACTGAACCTGATCAGGACCTTCATCCTATAGACCCTAATATTAAAACATAGGCTTTTCCTCATTTCAGAAGCTCAACAGCCAAAGTGAGCCATGCCAGGAAGGCAGGACCTGTATTATCCAGCTAACACTACCTGTAGTTTGCCCAAGAGAAACTGAATCTAACCTGGTATTTCACACTCCCTCCTGCTGCCTTCTGCGGTGTATCCTCCTTTTCTCTGCTGGGTGCTCTCCTCCTGTCCAGTCCAGAGCGATCCTCCCTCCCCAGCTAAAACCAAACCTGGCAGTCATCAAGAATTGTCTACTATCCTGCATTCAGGTAACCACTAATCACATTTCTGTAGCATGCAAGTGGTTCTTCTGTTCGGAAAGAAAAGATATCCCAGAGCTGGGAGCCCTTAGCTTGGGATGAGGTATACTTGCCTCCTGCATGTACAGACCTCCTGCACGACTGTGGCTGAGCTACTAAATTCAGTGGCCTTTATCCCCTGCATCTCCTTACAATTTCTTTCCTACTATCAAGAAAAATGCAGTGTTGCCAGGACATGCACATTAAAAGACTTGAGATCTCATAAACACAACAGCGGAGACATTTGATTGTTGCAAACATTAAATCTGTGAGATACAAGGGTACTACCAAGACAGAATTACTTCAGACTGTTTTCTGTTCTCACGCATTCTTTTGCTGAGTAACCTCTTATTCATCCCAAGCTGGTTCAGACAAGCAAGCTAGGAAGCACCTTTTCACTTATAGTTCTAAATTTCCAGTAAAAATAACTAAAAATAAGAAAAAAAAACCCACAGAAATCCCCAACTGTGAAGCTCATCTTTAATAAAGATTTATTTATTTGGGATGTAAATGGTGGTCTTTTCCACAGTCTTTACGCTGGATTGTTCTAAAAGTCGTTACCACAGCTTCTCAAAGATGTGCTCTTATGCAGCTAAAATTCTTCTAGAACGCATTTTCTGTCTTCAAAAAAAAAAAAGATGCAATCATGTTTTTATAGTTTCACTGTTGTGGTGTGATAATACCACATACATCCTGCAATGAGGGGGAGGGAGAGAAAGAACATTTACAGTGCTTTACAAAGCACTTTTCTGGTTCCTGCCTCCAAGCTGGCAGATTGTAAATAAAGTGCAGATTCTGCCTCTTATCACAGAATTAAAAAGGTTTCAAAACAAGTATGCCATAAGAAATTAATTACACCACTTGTCTTTAAAGTCACAGCCTCTGGGAGTCTCCCAAACTTTGCTGGCTGGATTCAGATTAGTCACAAGATAAACACCCCTCCTGGGCCAGCCCAGGGCTCCGCACCACTGTGCCCTCTCCCCAGCCCCATGCAGCTGCTGCCCCGGATGGCCCAGGACTCAGGGTGCTGGCAGGCTCTCCTCTCCACCTGTGGCCTGCCGGATGCACCGGGATGCCCTCCTGGCTGGTGGGACAGGGGAGCTGTGGGAATCTCACCCAGTTTATCTCCCCTGTCCTGGTGGGACGGGAACAGGCAGCACTGCCCCAGTGCAGACACGTTTTCTAGTCCCCTGCTCCCCAGGCTGGAGCAGGCCAGGGCGGGCAGGAGCAAGCCCGCAGGCGGGAGGAGAAGGAGCGGCACCGAGCCCTGGCAGAAGCGAGTTGGAGTCAGTCATCCTCCGCACCAAGGGAGTACGGTCAGTGCCACCCCGTACTTCAAACGTGGGAATGACGGGATGGAAAAGGAGTACCAAGAAGCAAAGCAAAAATGAGGGCCCCTCAGGTTGCAAAGGACAAGGGAGGAGCAACCTCTAAGTGCTGCTAGTACAAAGCAGAAGAGTTGCAAACATGTTTTATATAAATCTATTTAATGTCTATCTGTAAATCTATTTCTAATCTGAAGAAGCAAGGTCAAGAGCCCAATCTAACTATTACAATGCAAACTGTGTCTGTAATGCTTGACTCCCCCAAGCTGCTGCTCCAGCATCCTTCCCCCTTCAGAGGACAAGGCTCCTCATCTCACAGATGGAAAGCATTGCTGCTTCTAGATATAAACAAAGCCAGCCAGGCAGTCCTCTTTCCTGACAACAGGTCGCAAAGTAGCAAAAGCTGCCTGCAGAGTGCAAAGAAAGATTTTTATTTTTTTTCCTGATTAAACTGTTCGAGGAGGGCTGCCTGTCTAGGATTTGCCACATGCACATCCTCCCTACAGAGCCAAGCACATGCCAGTCATCTTGGTGGAGGACGAAGCTCCACAATACACCCTTTTTTTGCAGCACAACAGTGGATATTCAAAATTAAAACCATATCGCACAAGTTCTCAATGTGAAGTTTATCTTCACCCCCCTCGTATGGCACATTACCAGTGGTACCCACAACCTTTGCTGTGACAGTGGCACTTACCTGGGCTATGGCAGCATGTTACCATTTTGTTTCCTCAGCAGCCATAACATCATGAAGCAAGAGGGTCAGAGCACTGTCCCCACCCCTCTTACTCAAAACAAAAATGAAGCTTTGCCTAATATACAACTACCATCGCTTCTCCAGCTGAAAACAAAATAAATTTGTTACTTTTAATGTTAGACTAGAAACATCTTTTTCTGGCCATCACCAGAAAGCAAGAGGCACTTCACTCTCATTCCTCCTCTATTAGTAAAAAACTGCTTGTTTTACTTAAAACCAGCTTAAAGGATCACGGCGATTCTGGCAGAAGAATCTGCTGTGTAGAGTTATTGGCTAAGTGATTTCTCCAACATTATTTTTATGATGCTGTATATCTTCCTCCATCACTGGCTAGGGCTCCATGCCCAGCTGTGTACACAAAGTAATTAGAGGCTGCAGCCTGAGCAAACTTTGCACCTGAGGGGACTCTCTAAGAGCTGCGGATGTTAGCAGAAACTGTGTACTTGAGGAGTCCAGCCCTCAGATGACCACTAACGGGACTGTGAAGCTTCTTTTTTCCTAGAATAACAAGCACTGATCTGCAAGACTGAAAAAACAAACAAGCAAGAAAAAAACCCCAAATACACCAGCAAGGTTTTTACCACTGAAAAAAAAAAAAAATGGCTTCTTTCTTCAAGCAATTTTTGAGACACTCCATCGTTATTTAAGTGTGGTAAACCACTGGCTAGTGTACTTTTTCTTTAAAAAAGTGTTTCTTCGTACAAGCACATGATACAACAAGGGAGTGGCAGACAGGAAGTGATTATTCAGAAATTAAAGAATTAGATCAGGTTCCATGATACCAGGACAAAACATGACGCGTGACAAGTGAAGCTGACATTTAGTGGCTGAAATGTAAGAAAACTCTTGCTTTATTTACCAAACCTAGTTCAGGGCTCATGTAAGCACTTTGTCTCCATAATGAACATCAGCGTTGGCAGCTGCAAGCATTGATATGCCTCCTGGGGAGCCCAAGTTACTCCATCAATTTCACCACCAAAGTTATACCAAACACTGCACTGCTTCTACTCAAACAAGTTTTTCTGAATGAAAGCGTAGCTCTGCCAGTAGTAGTAGCAAGTCTCTGATGGCACTGCTGCTCAAGGTTTGACTGGCATGGCTGCTCCAGAGGTGGTAAACACAGACACTGCTCTAGTTCAGCCCTCATCTCTACTAATAGTGATCTCCTGCCAGTATGAACAGAGCAGAGGTTCCCAGTGCCACTCTTAAGTATGCCTGGTTTTCCTGCCACTGGGAATTCCCTTCATGATCTCAATTTTCCTGTTACACAGGAGGTAACACTGAATCATCACCACATCTGCTTGTTAAGTGACATTGTTGGGGGCAGACATACATCCAAAAGAATACACAAGTATTCACAGCCTGATCCCTGCTCCGAGTGAAGTGTATGGACCATGCTGGGACATGGCTTCTCCCATGCCTGTGCCTGGAAAAATTAAGTTGTGGTCAGACCACAGCTGTGCAACTCCTTAGTGTGCACTGACTGATTTACTACCATTATAAGTTCCAGAAAAATCACCTTAAAGAAAAGCATCCCACACAAGTGGGCTAATTACATAAAGCACTTTTCATCTGTGGATCCCAAAGTGCTAAAAATAAAAATTTACTGTTCGTGAGGGACTAAGCTCCCATTAGAACGGTTAAGCTCAAAACCTGGAGAATACATCAGAAGTTATGCAAAGCCCAGCAGCTTTAAAGGAAGGAGGAGGGATTTTTATGGTTCAAAGGCAGGAAAGAACAGATGCGGTACGTTAGGACTTACTTTCATTACACTGCATATCGTTTCCAAGAATGCTTTCAAAGGAAGCATCCTCCCAATACAGAAGGCAAGCGCTTGCTAAGCTGACTCGGACAAGCTTCAAATGCAAGCTGCATCCCAGCCCAGAGACAGTGAACTGCTACCAGTAACCTCTGCTCACCACTTAACTTCTTGCTTCTAGTTGTGAGACCTTCCTCCATCTTCAGTCCTTCCTGGTACATTACTGTGAGCAGCCACTTCACATCTTCACTCCCCCCATATGAAACAAGAATGAATTAAAAAAAAAAAAAAAATGCTCTGCTTTCTTTAGACAGAAGCCCAGTGTTCCTTTTCCATGTCTTTCCTCACCCCACTCTCTTAAATTGCTAGACAGCATCAGGAATTGGCAAGATCTTTAATAATAAGATCCGGCAGTATTACTAAATCCATACTAAATTCCCACAACAGGAGCCAAATGGTGACCAAGACAAAAATTTTTATTTGATGATGCATCCTATCTTCAAAAAAAAACTGTTCCAAGGACAAGAAAAGTGAAGACAAATAGTTATATAATACAAAAACACTGGCTCACAGGTTGATGTGATCAATGTGTCTTGCTAAGATGCTCTTGGGGGGGGATCCAAACACTGAGCATTAAGTTGTGCTGTATTTTAACGTACTCATTAACACACTAGCTAATGAAACAGCTTATTTAAAGTCTGCCAATTACATGAAGCTTTGCAGCTGCAATGTAGAGATCAACATTTAGAACAACAATTTGCTCTCAAGGTTAAAAAAAGAAGTTTGCCTTGTGCTTATTGTTAAGCCTGACAGACATGTTTAAAGGTGGCCAAGAACAGAAGTGCAGAACTTCTGTGTTTGATACAGCACTCCAAGGCACAGCAAAGTACCTCCTGCAGAAACTGAAAAGACCCAAGTGCTTCCTCCCATGCTAAGGGACAGATAGAGCATCAAGGAGACAGGTTAAACAGGTTTCAGAGTTAACAACACCTGCCCTTGGCTTAGCAGCTACACCACATTAATCAGGGGAGCTGCAGTGAGGAAAAAAATTAAATAGAGAAGAGAATTTTTTCTATGCTTCTTTTCCCTTTACCCATCTAGATCACATTTATCTGCTCAGCTCCAGTTTTTCCTTCTGGGTCGATGCAATTTAATATCCAGATCATTGTGCTAAAACTCTACACAGGACAGCTCATGCTGCCTTTGTCTGTATCAGTACATTTCACCCAAGTCAGGCCTTTGGCCACAGGAAGTCAAATAATAGGTTAGTTGAAAGGAATCACCTCAAACCCTTAGGCCCCACCTTTTAACACACAGATACAGTACTGAGAGTTTAAGAAAGAAAATGGGGAAAAAGAAAAAGGCTGTGGCTATGAATCACCTGCTTGTCTGGGCAAGAAAGAAATCTGGAAAATCCCGATCCTAAGAGTACCTAAAGAATACTGAAAAGAGTGATGAGGCATTCAAGACCAACTAGACTTCATGGATATCAAAAAGCCAGTCAATGGGAGAGTCATTTGTAACACACAGGTCTCCTGGGAAAGCACCACCATCCTGTTTGGTTTTATGCCTCTAGTGTCAGATCAGTCAAAGGCCAACATAAAGTTAACATGCCAGATTTCACATCAGCTGCTTGCCCAAACAACTGGGGAAACTGTTTTAGCTGAGCTCTGCTCTTTCGCTCACTTCAGATTGTTGCGTTAATTAAAAAGTCTTGCTCTTGTGTTACACAGCCCACAGGATGCAAGGAGGAGATTCCTAGCTTTATAATCATATTAGCCAATAGCTCCCAGCGCTCTCACCGCTGCTACACACAGAGCCAGCATTACACTGTCAGTTTGACAGGCTGTGGGAGGATGCTGCGTAGGAGACTCATCATGTTATGCAGAGTCAGCCTGAGCTCCTTCACAATGGGAGCTTTCTGCAGAAGCACAACATAAAAACCTCCCTAAAACTACAGGATCATCTGAGCAAATTCCCCAAACAGAGCCAGCCCCACAAAAATTCCCTTGATAAACAAAATGCAGTTGCTAGCTGGCAAATGACTGAATACGGAGGTGTCACCTTTGGGATCACCCAACCTGTAACCTAACAAATAAAAAATATCACTATTGTCACTTCCAAGCTTAGATTTAAGAATTTCCATCTTGGAAGCACTACAAGAAGTGAGTCATTCTATATACCTTGGCAGTGATTTGCAAACCAACAGGGAATATCCAGAAGGAAATAATGTCACCAATTGGTAAGGCAGCTGCTATGTTTACCAGCTTAAACAAGTTTGTGTCTCAGTACCTCTAGTTAAGTATGGACAGCAGCAATTCTCCAGTTCACAAGTCATAAAACTTCCAATTCAGAAGTCATTTACAACTTAATATGCCTGAAAATTAGAGATCTTTAAAAGTTACCCCAAAGAAAAATACTAGGTATTAGGATCACGCAAAGTGCTGAGTTCTTTTGAATACCTGTACTGCCCTTGCCTGATCCCTGCAAGCTCTTTAGCATAGTGGCAGCTTTGGACACTGGAGATGCATGCAGTGGGATGTCAGAGCAGCTGCCACCCTGCAGTCTCGCTGGACAGCAGGAGGAATGTGGGGAAGAGCCAGCCGAAGGAAGCCTTCACAAACAGAAGCCAGGCGTGGTGGCACAGGGCACCCTAGGGGACAGTAACCAGAGTTGCTCAGCATAGACAGGAACAGGGTGGGGAGCCACCAGACTAAGCAACTTTGACAGCCTGAGGAAGATTTAGCTTTCTGAAGCTAAAGCTGACTGTTGTCAAGAAACTGCGAGGTGTGAAGCAGCTTAGAAAGAAAAAAATTACTAAAAACCCACCCAAACCTACTCTGTATTGGTCAAGCTAGTTTTTGAGGGAGATAAATACCAACAAATGAGACACTTATGTGTCAAATAAGATGCTTAATACTGTACAAGATGACAAAGATTCATTAGCTAAGTCTAAGAATAAACTAAGGAATTAAGGGCTCTCAACATACCTGTTTACTACATATAACAAATATGTAAATTGCTAGAGATTATGTCTGATGAGCAGTGCTAAAGGCACATGGCAGGAAGTTGTCCTTACTTCACTGCAAACACACAAGAATTTGTAATGTGGCTTACCCAAACTTTGAGCTAAAAGTTTACTTTTGAGAAGGGCTAATGGAGATGCATCAGCTTCACCTTTGAAACAGACATTAAAGGGAGCAGCACAGAGCCAGGCTTACAGCATGGTAGAGTTAAGACAAATATCAGACCAAAGGCTGGCTAAGAAGCTGTGAGAATACCACCAAGCAGTCACTTGAGAGAAAGTATATTAACTGAGCATAGTCCTTAAGCTGTTTTTCCTCTGTCAACTTCTAACAGCTCTATTATCCTCAGAGGATTTACTCTTTTCAGAGTATGCCAGCTGCCTTCATTACCAGAAATGTGTTATAAACAGTAAAAGCTGGACATTTGTACAAGCAAGGATCACACGCAACAACTGCAAATTTTCAAACAAGTGAAAATGAGGACACAAATCCCTTCTACTACATTGATTCAGAAAGCAGGAGACATACCTTGTTGTCACCTTCTTCCCATCCTAAGAAGTCTGTCATCAGGTAGTTCTAACACTATACAAGTATACTTTCTAGCCTTTTTATTTGTGCATATTATTGCAAGTCTTTAGGATACTTTTATTAAGGCCTCAAATTGAAGAAAAAGTGACTATGAGCACATACTCTTCCCTTTTCTCCTCTAATGTACAGATGCCTTAAGTAGGCAATGAAATAAGGCAGAACAGTTTGACTAAAATACTTCAATCCTCACGTTTTACCTCCTTCACAGTGTACAGTCTGTGCCCTATCAGCTGCCAGTGGTTAAGAGGCAGAAGCAAAGGTGGCATATGTTTTTAACAACGCAACCCCAAACCCATGAAATAAAAGCCTTGCAAGAGCCTCATTTTCTTTTAATAAAATACTAGGTCTCTGCTGCCTACTCAGTACGGCACTTTAAACATCTGTATTTTCTAAGCAGACAGAACCTGTGTCTTTGCAAACACAAAGCATCATTACAAGACCTGTGTTCATTTGTTCTCATGAGGAAACAGCTTTCCGAAATTTGCTTTAAAATTCCCATTTTTGAGGTATCAGTGCATGGGGCAGCACACAGAAAGTGTCCCTAACTGGCATTTACAGTTATTGCAGATTGTATTAGTTGCTCATGCAGATATTACAGTTGTCAGCACACACATATCAACCACGACAATTATTTGCAGACTCTTCAAAAAAAAGCCCGCCCTTATACAATAGTGTTTTCACTGTACCCATTTCAAGAAGTCATTCACATTACAAAGGAAGATAAATGGATTTAAGTGACCATCTTGCTAAAGCATTTACAATAGAAGTAACTTGTAAAGTTTGATAACATGGTGTAGGCAAAACGTTTGCTCAGCAAGTTCTCTTCAGATGACTAAGCTGCCAGTGAAACGGGCTGAAAACGTGAACCACAATTCCTCTTCACAGGGGGCTTTGCCAGCTCTGCTGCCTACTGCCAGTTTTCACCAGCTCAGCAACAGCCGCCACCACCACCTGACAAACTGCTTCCAAATTCAACATCTGTATCAAGCCTCATAGTCAAGGCAGTGAGGCTACTGAACCTCACAGGCAAGGTAGGGCAGCCAAGGATGGCAAGATAGTTCAGACTTCTTGCACTGTAGAGCACAATGATGCAGAACAAAGGAGGGTAAGTTCTTTTGTTTCTATGAATTTACACAAGATCAGTACTAATAATTACTCTCTATTACTGTAGTAGGGAAGGCCACATTAAAAAAAAAAAAAAAGAAAACTGTACCAGGCTTCTTCCCTCCTCCAACATTTTTATTTTCCTCTCTTCACATGTCTAATGAAGCATGGAAGTTGTTGCTCTGTTCTATCCACTGTCACTCTGTGCCAGCAACACAGCCAAGAGATTTTAGCTCTAAAATTTACAGACTGCGTTATAACCTGTCAGCACCTCTAATGTAAAAAAAATACGCTGGATTGCACCCTTCAAAATAATTTCCATCAGAGGAAGTCATGCTGTCAGTGAGGTGGAGAAAATGGAGGAATTCCTGTTTACTGTTAGACTTGAAAACTTACTTGGGAGGGAACTTCCAATTAAAAGCTAGCACCTGAAATACCACATCAATTTGTGTGTTATTAGCAAGATATGTTTATCTAGAAGACCAACCCCAATTTTGTTGATGAAGAATCATTGCAGAAGGTGAGCAGCAACTAATGTGAGAGGAATGGAACATGCAGGAAAATATTGCTCAATGCTTGTTTAGAGTAGGAAGTGATACCAGAGGAGAGACATGTTCCTGTCCTCTCAGAGGAGACCTGTGCAGAAGGGTATATGTTATGTCACACTATTGTACTCCCAAATGTCACTGTTATGGCTCAAACTACTATACAGATCCTGACACTGAGCTGCCAGGAACGTGAGACTTCAGCTACAAAAGCTATAAGCTGTCATTTTATTTTAGGACAGGATTGATTTTGTGATGTTCTACATTTTGGACATGCTATATAACTGGAAGGACAGGGGACCTTTAAGAGTGAAGTCATGAGCTGTTAGCTGGACATTGGTCACTAAGAGGTACCTTGGACTTGCAACTCAAGCCTGACTGTATATAAATGTAGGCAAAGGGTCACTACAGTTTCCAAGTGTGAGACTCAAATAATGTTGGTAAAGCTGGGCCTGCCACTGTGAGAAGAACATACCTAACATCCCCCACAGCATGCACGAGTGGCTTCCACATGCTCCAGCCACGGCTGAGCACAGCTCCATCCTACTGTTAGCCAAGTAATCACTGCAGAAGGGGATGTAGACACACTGTGGTTCTTCTCATGAAGAACTCCCACCCCCAAATAAAAGCCAGATTCCTACCCAAGTGTTGGGAGAGGTGAAGACACCTGCTCAGACTGTCACCACACCTTTCACAAACAAGGGCAGCAAGACCCTCAGAACAGAAATTGGCTCATTACAGAGCTGTAACACACACACAGAGTAGATTTGAATTCTGGTTATTCACAGATGACCGATTCATACTGATAGCACATCTTTGCCAAACCCACCCAACAGGCTCAGTCTGAACCCTCCAATGCTGCCAGGTTCCCATGGACATACCTGATCTTTGCTAACTAAACTCCACCCTCTGCTCTTTCATCCTGACAAGTGACTAGGTTGTCCAGGACGCTCCAGGCTGATAAGAAAACTCCTTTTGATTACTGCTGATTGTATCAATACAAGCAGCACTTCAGCACCTGGCTCCACATAACACAGGAAGGTTGAGGGGGAAAAAAAACACACACCCACAACAAAAACACACCAATAAAAAACAAGGCCATCGATAGGTGAACCACCTGGAGAAGTAAGTAGTTTGCCAGATATTGGCCTGATTCACTCTGCTCATGCAGCAGCCCTTTCTGTCTAGCCTCTCCCAACAAAGATCTTCAGGGCAGGGACTACATCCACATTTTTGGTACCTTGAGTCTTCCAACTCTAAATGCAACACAGAGATGATTAAAGCTTGTGGAAGAAAGAATGACTGCAAAGAAAACACTGATTTGTAAACAATCTTCAATTTTTACCTGTAAAAAGAATGCAGTATTTTTCATATTTATATAAATGTATATATATTTTCATGTTCATACATACATACGAACATGCATTTCACAATTTTCAATCCCGCCTTTTAATTTTCTTTGGTCCACTGCTGTCTGGAAGACAGCCACACTATATCAAACATTTCATAGTTTCCAAATCTAGGCAGAACAGGCCTAAAGACAATCTGGATTTAATTCAAAAAAGCAACTTTGTCTTGACTGAACTTTATTGGTGATTCTGCTTGTGAAGAGTCAACCTAAGACAAGGCAAGGCTCACCTCAGCTTTACATTCCACTTAGGCCATAGAGAGACTTTCAGTGTGAAAGCTTTGCTCCACTTCCACCAGCACGAGCAGAAAAGCAGTATGGAAATCACACTTGAGAAGCAGTAGGAAAGAAATATCTGTACTGTTAAGTTCTGAAGAAGGGCTGGAAACAGACATGTGAGTTACAAGGACCACATCTAGCCTGTTGGCAGTTTGCTGGAAGGACAGATTCTACCCATGAGCAATTCCAGCACGCGGCACCATGCCTCATACTGCAAGTTTGGTCTCAGACTGAAAACTTTATACGCACCTGCGTACCCAAGCTTGAATTTGGGCAGGCTTCTTGTCCATTCTTCCATCCAATTTTTGTGGCTAATCCAATCAGTCCCTGACTATCTTCTCAGGCTGCAATAGGCCATGGCATGACACAGCATGACCCTAGCTTGATCTCAGGATTGCTACAGCAAGCCGAACTCACTGCTGTATATCTTTCTCCAGTTAGGATAGTGGGTTTTGTCACCAGGTAAAAGCGCTTCCTTCTTGACAGCCTCTGAACAATCGGGAGGAAGTCATTGCTAGTTCCTACAAGTCACTGACTGGCTTTTAGCCTCTGCCTGTGGGAGTCTAGAGGTTTGGGATTAATCAGATTAATGAAATAGTAGTAATGCTGCCAGCAGTTCCACAGACCAGTATTAACAAAATTATTTTCACCATAACCTCTTCTCAACTATGGGATATCAAACGCATTACCTGGTTCTTCTTTTCAGTTCTAACTAGACATGGAGAAGTCTCCAGGCCAAGTCAATTCAGCGAGCCCTCTCCCGAAGTTACTACCATGAAGCTCCCGCTTCACTGTCCTCCTGCTCCCTTCCTAAGACGTTCCTGGCATGACAAAAAAAAAATCATCTAAAAATTCTGGGAGTATAGGATTCTTTCATGCAGTTTATGCACAAGTTTATAGTGGAATGCTACCAATTCAGGACCAACAAGTTACAGGGCAAGTTGAAGACACTGGTCCTTAGAGGTAAATATTCCCTATGTCGTCCTAGCTCAAAAGCCTGAGCCTAGCCTGCTCCAAGTCTGATTTTGGAGACATTGATTTGGAAAGGATTCTTTTCAAGTCAAAAGAGGCCTGTTAAATAAAGTTGAATACATATGATAGCTCTATATCAACTATTTCTGTATGCCTTTACAGTAATCAGCAATCTCATGGATGTTATCACCTGACTATACAGATACCACCTCTAAAGGAGGTACTGAGAAAAGGAGGCAGGAAATAAAGTCATGATTTTGCTTTGGAGATAAGGGACTTCAGAAGAAACACTTGAAAGATCATTAACCAAAATTCCAATGATAGTGAGCTAGTAATTGGCTGTCCATCTGTCCTGGCATTGGAATAAATTTTTGAAACTTCTCCAGCAATCCTTGAGGAGCTCCAGATCAAAAGGACAGTGAAGAACCTCTGCCCTCCTCAAGCTCCTCCTGGGAAGAGAAATGTACGTGTACACACACACGCTGAGCCACAGATGATGAAAAGCTCCGCAGAGTACTCCCTGAAGCTAGGCCACGTGGCTAGCATCAGAGGGACAGTAAACTCTATATGAATATATCTGCATAGAAAAAGGCCTTTAAGATTGCTGACTGCATGAAATGCACTGTTCCTACCGTTACTGGCCAGCAACTTGCTCCAAAAAGATGACTGCTGTCTGTACACATTCTAGCGTGAAAGGGAAGCCGTCCAGGGGATTTACCACTTATGGATGTAACTCCCAAGTACCCAAATACAGGGCTATAACCCAGATTCTGCTCTAAATACGTTAGGCCCTCCCAGTCCAATCTTCAGAGAACTGAAGTAACTTGCTGCCAGTATGAGCAGCAGGACCTGGAGAGGGGATAGTGCCAATTTGACAATCTGATCAAATTTTGAAGTGACACCTCTTCAAGAAAGGGAAGGTTTGAATCTAACATCAAGTAAGGTCTGGAGTAAGAGCAGATAAAAGACAGGATTGTTTGTCCTAGGAAGTTCTGACAGGAGCTTAAAGCAATGCTTATGTTCTGGCCAGTGTCACTGACAGAGGCCAGCAGAGCCATGGTGATGCACCAGCAGATGAAAGCAGTGTTAAGTGCTACTGTGGAAGGAGCAGAAAGCATCCGAGTATCTGCTGATCTCACTAAAGCAGTGGCTACTTAAGTAAGAGAAAAGTCTTCCAGAAAAACAAAAGCAAGAACAGCTTGTTCTTCAGACTGTCAAGCATACAGATATCCACTCAAAGAATCTGGATTTCACAGCAGAGGCATACAAGGCAGTAGTCCAGTGTACACACAGAGCGCCAAAGGCTGTCATGGACACTCAGAAACAGAGATATTTAAAGCAGTACAAAGGGTAAAAAGAGAAAGAACCAGAATGAGAAAGAGGAGGGAGGTGGGAAAAAAAAAAAAGCTGAGGGGGTGTGTTAGTGCTGAGCTGATGACTATATTACAAGGAGTAGTGACTACCAGAAAGAAGCACTAAGATTATTTAGAAGAGTCAAAGTCTTTAAAGTCCTAGAAGGCTGGCCACAGGGGAGGAAGATAAGAAAACAAGAGTGCCAGGCTTCAGATCATGAGGTAGGAAGAGCACTGTGGCCAGCACCGAGGAAAGCTGAAATTCCTTATTTGGGAGAGGAGGGAACTACAACTATTGCTAAAGACTGAGAGGACCTCTGTAAATAGACCTAAGTAAGTTTCCTCAGTCATCTCACTTCAGTCAGAGATATGCTTTCCTGAATGCAGATTCCAGGAAGTAGATGAAGAAAAAGTCCACAATTCACACCATCTAGACACAAATTGATAATTTATTTGTTTCTTCCTTTCTTTCCACCTAGGAGAGTATCCAGGCAGAAAACCCTATTCCAACCCGACACCAAAACCTCTTCTTTTCTCCCCTAAAGAAAGCTTTAGCTTTTATCTTCAAATGATACATTAAGAACTCTAGTTTGTACAGCATCCATTTGCTGTGACTACATTTACAGGGCCACATCAGCTGTGATATATCATCATCACTCCACTGAAGTCATGGAGCTGCAGCTGGATCTGCTTCATGAGCTTCATGGTTTAAACATCAGTCTGATCTGCTGTCAAGTTGCAGAAAAAGAAAATAGATAAATCTCTCAGATAAGTTCTATCAGGACAGTGAATCCTGGGTTTTGGTTTTGGTTAAGTCTTCAAGGTTTCTGCCTAGTCTTTTGTGATCCTCTTCCTGCTTTGCCTCTCAGCATGCATCAATGGAGTTGCAGGCCTTTCACTAAGCCAGGTTTGAAGTAGAGCACTTGGATTCATCATGAAATGCTACCTGTTAGGGCCAGTTTGGGCCCATTAACTCATATTATGCAGTGGAACTCCAAAACATCATGAAGCTCATTGAACTTCACAATCCCTTCTACCTCTCAGGAGACATCAGCCTCCTAAACAGCATGGACAGTTACTTCCATGCAGCAGTTACTTCAAGTTTCCCCACTCCGTGAAGATAGAAGAAGGTTGCCTAAGGTACCAAGGATGGCCTAAAATGCTTCTTGCTTGAGACATCTTTCAGTGAAGTACCTCACAGCACCACAATGCTGCTGCTTCTGGCTGATCTGGAAGCCTTCAAAGGTGGCACCCACCTCAACTGTTCAGAATTTGGCACCAACCACCCCTTACAACGTTTTACCCTTTTTACCATTTGCAGAAGCAAATGCTGAGGTGCCCTCCCTGAACAATCCCCAGCATCAGCTATGCAGCAGTCCCCACAATGAAGATTTACTCCTGGCAGCGTGCAGACAGGTGGATCGCATGGCCCGAAGTCTGCATAGGTGTTCAAGGAACAGTACTTTGTAAGCTCTTTAGCCTACAGGCTATCTATCACATCATGTCTGGGTGACTTCTCTATGAAGGCTAAGCGTAACTTACAAGTGGGCAGGAGGTACACCATCCCACTTCAGTGCTGCTGAAAGAAATGAGCATTGCTTAGAACCAGGACAAGACATGGCATCTCCAACTCAACAATACATCATGCAAAATAAACTCTGATCCTACCCTAAGGACATTTCATGCCTATTCCCCATGCTTCTCCTTTCAGCCACTTAAGTCACTGAGTTGTACTGCTTCACTTCTACAGCAGAGCACTAAAAAAAGGTACTAAAGGCAGAAGAGACAGGAGGTTGGGCCAGCAGCTGTGCTGCACCCAGCAGAGAATTCTTGCACCCTGCAAAGATAAGACCACAGAGAAAAATCTTTAAGTCTGCACAGTAGTGTTAGGTGTTGGGAGGTGGGATAAAGGTGGTGGGGGTGGTAGTAAAAGATGATCTCACACGGCTATCAAGAAAAACAGGAGGGAGGGAGAGGAAAGAAAGCACACCTGACAGACATGTTAAGAGATGTCTGAACAAGAACAGGGCCGGCCCAAAACCACACTGAAGTTCCTTGGGAGCAGTGGAAGTAAAAGTAGTTCTGCAACTAAAGGCTTATCCATCACTTATGTGTGTGTGCTTTACTGAACTCCCAAAGAAAGTTATTTAAAGGACAGGAATTGAAGGATGACTCTAACAGGCTCTCAACTGACAGGAAGAGGAGAGCAGATATGGGCAGAAGGACTAGCATAGAAAGAGGTACAAACACTATGATCAGGAAAAGCCAAGACGTACAAAATGCCCATATGCCACACCACTGCCTGGAATGATTCTTATCTCCCTTTCCTTTTAATAACCAGTGCCACATTAATGTAAGTGGGAATACGAAGGGAGTCAGCAGACTCCTCCAAAACACCCTTTCTTCTTCAGGAGTGGTGACCGCAACCTATGAAACAAGCAGCTGCTGAAGGAAGGATGCACTGGGGCTTCAGTTGACTTCCAAAGTCATGCAACTAAGTCAAAAGACAGTAATTCAGAGCCATTCTGTGAAAAAAGAGTATGAGAATTCCATGCTGAACTATCACCATTAGTTTACTATGCACATTTGAATCCACTTTATCCACAACTCTAAGAATCCAGAAGAGGTGGTCAACTTACTTCCCAGGGAAGAAAGCAAGCCAGCTAACACTAGGTTACAGATTTAATCATACAAAAAAAAAACCATGACACCACCTTGTGAAAATAGATTCCAGCCTAAGCTTGTTTAGGTAATTAAGACAAAATATCTTCCACCCTACTTTTGCTATAAGGTATTCCAGTACAACTGTACTGAACACTTAGCCTCAAAACATGCCCATTCAAGTCTGGATACTGGATTCAACCCACTTAAAAATTCTTCTGCATAATTTGAAAAACTGAGCATGCACTTCGTTAACAGCTGGTTGATTAGCATTAATCAGCCATTTCACTCATCTGCCACTGTCCTTGTAGCCAGGGGCTGAAAGTATTCACTCTAAGAGTCACTCAATTTATAAAACTTTGTCACATGATAAATATAGCTGTGACTTAAGATTCTCAACAGACCTTTCCCAAGTTAACACCACCAGACTGACCCACCTCCTGCAGTTAGTGGCTGCCCAAGCACATCCACATTACTCCACAAGTACATACTCCAACTCTTGTATCTGGCAGACCTGCTCTATCTTCACCACAGCGGGATTTCCCATGTGTTGTAACTCCAACACTATGGCACAGAAGAACATGTTTTTAAAGATGTAGCTATAACTGTATGTCAGTAATCAGTGCTGGAGGAAGTTAAAAAAGTAGACAAGCTGCTAAACTGATTTAGTGCTTGCCATAGTTCACTCCTGTTTGCATGAGTAATTCTTGAACAAGTCTACAGATAAGCACAGCACACCTACTAGCAGCACAAGCCTCTCTCATACAGCTCCTCCTCAACTCAAAAGCAGCAGCACTTCACAACACAGAATAAAGTATTAGTAAGCTTTCAGGTTTGGAAGGAATTTCACTGAGTACATGTGTTTCTATATTTCAATCTCTGGATGAGAACACCATGAAGAGCAGTTGATTTCAAGGCATCTGCTGCAAGGGCCTGGGCTACAAGGAGATGCATTTCAGAGCTGTTGCTCCATTACTTCACCTACAATGAAGTCAGGATTTTACAGGAACAGATTAAGAATGGGCATGTTTGTTTTGAGAAGCTGGGGCTTCAAAACATGAGTGGAGTGCAATGGCAATTAAGAAGTACAGTTCTCTGATTTTTACCAGAAACTTACTGAGGAAACATTCATGTTTTCTGACTGTATTTGAAACGTCACCCTTCACTTTCACAGGAGTTAACAGAAGACAATTAAGTCCTTTGTTTATTGCATTTGCTTATGTTGCCCTTTGTGGGGGGCAGGGGGAGGAGTTTGGGGGAAGGGAGATGTGTTTGTAGAAAAATCCAGGCTTTGGCATCTGTTTCTCTCCCCTCAGATCTCTTGATATTCCTTGGCACACCAGGCCTGATCACAAAAGAGTCCAGCAAATTGCCTGAGCAGTTTCAAGTATGTCAAATCAGCATTATCACCCCTCACCCAGTTTGCCCTCCCACACCCCACAAAGTTATTAATTGTATAAGCACCACCTGCTGAAAGAGTAGGGCTCACACAACTGATATGTTTTCATAGGGTAGTGAGACACCTCCAGTCACTCACTTTCCTGAGGATCCCCAGCAAGGATGGTCTGCTGAGACTCCAGGAGCAAGAAAAAAAAAAAAAAGAAAAAAAACCCCAAACTCAAGTCACAGCTTCACATTGGCAGGACCCACGGTTTCTTCTGCTGCAGTGGGAAGAAGACATTTCACAACATCTGCCACCAGCCTTGTCCAGACTCCAACAACTGCAGATTTCTAGTCAGAACAGATGCTTCCCTAAAGTTTTTCTCAAGAAGCCCCTTACTTCACAGGAGCAAGTTCAGATGTCCCATACAGCCATGGTCCAGTGAGATCACTGCAACAGTCGGCATGCATCTTGCCAGCACAGACATATTTGTAAAGAAATTAAAGCAGCTTGAGAAACCCGCTGCATGGCCACCTACACATCTGTGGAAGTCACAGCTTGGCTGAATGTGCTGAGAACTACGTAATGCTGGCAAGCAGAAACAGTGGCCAAAAACAGCAAACCAAAGTGGCATTAACGTCTGAGGGAAACCAGTGCTTAACACCTGCAGCTCTAAGTCAGACCTGCAAGTGAGCAAGGTTCCAGTGAACAGCTTTTCAAAGGCACATAAAGGATTTAACCAAGTCTTATAGCAAGAATAGGAAAACCATTCATTTTGGATGTTTCAAGCACCAAAACCTGTTCGTTTCTATTCCACCATGAGATAGCAGACATTTTCAGTGAAGCCTGAAATAAGATAAAAACAAAGAATTCTCCCCTCCTTATACATAGGACAGGGTAATGTTGCTTTCCTAGTTCAGCAGAGGCAGCTGCTGAAGGCAGGCAGTGGGCTGTCCACAGCATAAGGAACAGTATTGCCAAAATCAGCAACACAAACATCAGAACAGCTTCAGCATCTCATCGCCTGCTGGCGAAGCAGCTCCCCCTCTGCCAAGGCACTGGGGAAGGCGAGCCATCATAGAAGTAACTGAAACAGAGACGAACACTGGGGACAGATTTCCTCAGAGAGTCTCATTAGCAGAGCAACTAGAGCCTGATCTCCTCCCTCTTTACTACAAAAACATAAAAACATACTCTTTATTAAACTCCACTTGCAAGTGATTTCAGAGAGACTGAGAGAAGGGCACACTTAATAACAGAACATGACTGGAAGGGCTAAACCTGATTTAAAAAGTCAATAAAGCATGTGTTTTCATTTAAGAAACAAAACTTAGTTGTGGTTTTAATAAAAATCCAACCCTTATTTGTTCTGGGGGAGGAGAAGGGAGAATAGTGTGCTGCTCGCCGCACCTTCCCAGTTTTGAATCCTTCTCATTGATCCTGGCAACTGCAAACAAAATTCAGCTCATCCTTAGGAGAGGTTTGCTCTTAAAGATTTGAGTGGGAAACCCAGGCACATGCTGGGTGGAGAGAGGAAGAACACTTGGAGATTCTTGCATTGCTTCAAAGATCAATCTAACTTTTTAATTTTAGACCAGAAGCAGCACAGCAAGATAGGGATTTTTGTTTTTAAAGGGCAATTAGAGCCTTCCTCCTCTATTTGTTCTTTCTTTAGAAGAAATGTTTCTATTGTCTTGACATTTTGGAAAGGAAAAGCCCCACTGTGATTGTTTTATGGCAGTTATGAAATGCAGCAGCCGCACAATACGCAGCCCTAGGTTTGTGTTTTTGGTTTTCTTTTAGGTGCCCAGCCCGGGCTGTGCAGGCATGAAGTCATTTGCCTGACAGCTCAGCTGCTGGTCACTTATCTAAGAAGAAAATCACTGATGACTGCAAACCAAGATAAACAGCTCAACATGCACAATGGAAGAACTTAGAAAAACAATATGCTCTTTTAAAGAGAGCCCACACATTAATGACCCATTGCTTTTCCACCTTAGTCACTGCCTCTACCATATTCATATCTTGGTATCAGCCTATTCAAGCTCATTTTACTTCTAAGGAGGATATAAAAATATTTGGTTTATGGAGCACACACAGAGTAAGAACAAGTTACCCTGGAAAGCGTGCTACCAGATTTATAGCCTAAAAGCACCAGGACAAACAACCATTACCTACTTTACTGAAGTGGCGTCTGAAGAACCATCTTAAAAATCCTTTAATCTCTTATCTTGAGAAAATTTGCCAGTACCAAAAGAATTGCAGTCATGTTGCCTGCTAGCTAGGGTCAAGAGTTCTGCAACACATTGCTGTACGATTTTATCAGGCATTAGAAATGCAGAACTCCTCACATGTGCCAGCAGCCACCCCACAACACTTGCAGTGAAAACTGGAGTATACCAAGTGAGCGAACAAGGAAGATTAATTTTCTAACCATAAGCAGTTCCCTGGGGACACCTCTGATGCCTGAAAATCTTGCTGCCCATGAGGTTCTTGGTTTTTATGCAGCAAGATTGCAACTTTATTTCAGAGTTTGAACAAGGAAATTTTGGGCAGCCCCATCAAGACACACCAGTACAGAAGCCTGCCACATTTTGAAAGGCAAGGTCCTTATTTATCCCATAGAGCAGTCACTAAAAACAAACCTGAGAATCTCCAGGATTTTAGCCTCAGTTTGGGGGGGAAAAAAAAAGCTAAGTATTTGATTCCAGATTTCCCACAGTGATTAACATGGTTAAAAAAAGTTGCCCCGTAAGATGCAAGAGCTGTACTTATCCAATCGATTTCACACCATGACACAGCCAGTAAGAGGCCTTCCTGCCAACAGCTGGCTCTTACTAATCCTTCCATTCAACCTGCTGAAACATGATTTTGCACCCAAGGCCACATGCAAAAGCATCTGGCTCAGAAGCAGAAAAAGAGATGCTGTTGAGCAGGATGAGCTCCACACCTTTCCTTTCTATCACCATAAATGAACACAAACAATGTTTGATGCCAGATCCCACAGGCCCTGCGATAGAGGCGACAGCCAGGAAATGCTTCTTTTCCTGGTAGGGGTAGAAGCTTACACTATAAATTAGGTACAGCCCAGTAGCAGGTGGCCACAAGCTTGTAATGCAAAGCAGCCTTAATTTCATATTGAATTAATCCTAAACCAGAGATTCATAGTATGTTGTTGAGGTCTCTTTTGCTTACTAAGTAGAAGAGACTAAGCAGTCAAGAGTCTGCTGTGAATTTCTTATGCCTTACGACCACTGACTTCAATACAAAGATCAAGGAGGTGAACAGCAGCTTCCAACATGTGTGAACTCCAGCAGAGAGCATTTTAAGAAGTTAACAGAACTGGGCTGGACAACAGAAAGTCAAAACCCAAACAGGTTCAAGGCACTCTAGCCCTTTCCTGCTAAAACATGTCATGTTTAAATGGAATCAAGTTTTTATGCCTTGATCCAGGAGGATTTCCTTTTCTACGACATAGTATACTATTTCCTTCCCTCAAAAGGCAGCAAAACTAGGTCTTCTGAACTTAACCTGATCCAGCAATGCTGACATTGAGTTCTGGTCAAATGACAAGGGAGAAATTAAAAAAAAAAAAAAAGCACACCACATATAATAGTTCATTCAGAGACTACCTTTATGGTAAGACTCAGGAAATGGATGGCAGAAGTTTTATTATAACTAGAGGGGGAGCATTTTTCTTTAATAATCTCCACAACTGAAGTTACTCAGGTGTGTCTCCAGCAGACCTAGTCCCAGACACACTGCATAGTCAAAAGATGAAGTCATCATCAGTGCAAAAACCAGTTTAGCCACCAAAGACAGAGGCTTTTCTCCCACTCAGCTACTTCACAGCAAACATCTGATGTACCTGAACAGAGCAGAGCATGGTCAACCACCACTGCAAGTGGAAGGCTCCCCAAGAAGAGGCAAGATAAAAAGCACAAGCTACAAACTCAGTAAGAGCCCTGCAAAAAACTGAAGTCGCTGAGCTCTCAGCATGCAACTGCATCACATCAGCAGCACCCCAAGGGTTTAAGGAACACTGACACATTGTCTGCCTCTGAGCTTCAAAACAAGATGACTAGCAAGCCTTTAACACAATTGCTTTCTCCTGTGTCACAAGTGCATCCCAGCCACAGAGGCACACAGCAATTAATAGCTGGTTAATGGTCAGAATTGCTTCCTGAGCTGGCCAAAGCCAAACATACAGCATGATGAGCTTACGTGAGGCATATGCCGTTTAGGGCCCAGCATCCTTAACTCAGATTAGGTTTTATTTATTGTCTGTTCACATCAGTCAGTAATGCTTCCTCCTCTCTCATCTTGGGCAATCTCAAAGGTTGCGGGGGGAGAGGGGGCAAGCAGTATGCTCTTCTTTCTTCCATTCTCCTAAAAATCCCAACTTGCAGCAGTGAGATCATAGTCCAAGAACAGCAGCATTGTACAAGTTTACTTGCCTTTTCCAACCTGCCAGTCATTTGTTACATGAAGCAAACAGTAGACTTGGACTTCAGAGGGTCAGAATAACATACCTACTTAGATCAAGCACATTTGAAAACAAAATCATCCAGACACATGGAGGGCAAAGGGTGAGGAGATACATGCTGGAGATGCAGCACCCATGGTGCAGTCTGCTGTCTTCCTGGAGATGTATCTAAACTATGTTGTTTTGGAACAAAAACTACCAGTGGGATTTAGGAGACGACAGAGAAGCTGACTTGTTTTTTTGCTCAATCCGCTCACACACAGTTAAGAAGTTTGCTCAGCCAGACTCTAGCTGCAAACAAATTGTAACATACACAGGACATACAGCACCAATTCCTCCTGTGCCTTGCCAACATAAAATAAGCAGTGTCCATCAGGAAAGCTAGACTGGACCCACTAGAAATGAAGTACTTTCTCATGCTACTCTTTCTTACCCTGCTGTAGAGAAAAGCATGCCTCTTCCCCCATATTATTTTTTATTTTCTCTTATTCACCTTCCTAACCATTTCAATCAAAATACTCCAAGGCTGCAATAAAAGCATACGCTTTTGGTGAAAGGTACACAGGCATTTCTAAACAGCTCTGTAGAAATACACAGCAGCTGAAGAAAACTACCAAATACCACTCGTACAGGACTTTGATACACAGGGGCTAGGAAAGCACCTCAAGAGACCGTTTAGTGCAATTGTCTACAGCGAGACAGAAGTCATTTATCTCCTAGGAAGGGCGAGCCAGCAAGATGATGAGAACAGGGCTCCTGGCAAGTTTCAGTGACCATGTGAAAGGCAGTTATAAAAAACAACAATAAAAAAATCCATATCCACTGGAACAGAGCATAACTCCACTGTCACGTCTGCACATAGGGTATGCAACCACAGAAGGATGAGATTCACCTTTCCAGCCTTCCATCTGGGCAGTCTGTCCTGCTATACCACCACACTAAAGCTAGCTCTGCATGACCAAGTACTTTGGCCCTCTTGAAGCCATCTATAAGACAACCATATAGAAGGTCCCAACATCCAGACTAAAGGTTTATAAGGCTTTTACTTCAGACCAGGTCTCCTGCCACAGACCAAACACCCAGCACATCAGGTGAGCCGGGTGGCCCTTTGGGAATGCAGCCTCTGGTGGGTAGAAGGAACCAACCTTGTACACTCTGCCACTGCTCCGCAACACCAGCCAGCACACAGGGCAGGGAGGGGGGGGAAAAAATCAGGTTTACTTCTGAAGTGCTCTCCTGATCCAAATCAAAGCATGAAAAGCAGACACAGATATCTTCCAATGCCTTTAGCCCACACCAGTATCAGACCTATTTCCTCCTCTCTCAGTTAATCTGTTTAATTTGGGGAAAAACAGAAGGAAAAATTTCCTAAGCCTCTTCATCTTCTCAGTGCTCGCCCTTGGACTTTCTTTCCTGCAATGAAGATTTAACAGCCAAAAAAGGACACAGCACATTAAACAGAGGCTCCCTCTGGGCCAAATTGCTTCTCAGATGCCAGCGTGCTAGTTTTATTGATGAATACATCCCGCTATATTTGTCATTGCAGCGTGTTTTTCTGAGGTGTTCTCTAGTTTGCCATTGATCATGCTGGATGAAACTACTGACTTCAAGAGCAGCTTTTACAGCTACTTTTGAAGTTGCCTCCCCTATTTGCAGCATGGCTTATGAAGTGGCTGAAGCCTGGGAGTGGTGAGGAAGGAGGAAGGCACTGCACAGAGGAGTCCATCACCAGGAAGCAGCAGCCAAGGCAAGGACACTGGCACAGAGGGTCCAGCAAGGCCACTTACTGGTGGAGCGGGAGAGGTGACAGCTGCCCAGCCAATCTGCTAACTCGGAGCTCCCCAGTTGAGGAACCTCACCCCCAAAATGGGACTTGCCACCAGCTTTCAGGATATTGCTATGCAGGGCCACATGACAAGAGAAGTTGGATGCTTTGCTAGACTGCAGGGTCTGAAAGCACGATTTGGCCCTTTATAACAAACTCTCTTTTAAAAAGAGATTGTAACTTGTGGGAAGCTTTGGCAGAGAATGTAAATTCCTCCCCCCCCTTTTATATGCCTCTAAGAGCTTCAAGCAATAGTCCCAAGACTTTTGGTTGCTGTCTCCGCTTAATAGAGGGCCATATATGTTTTCCCCTTCCACATGCATATCCTTCACAGTTTTCCAAAGATCCACCTTTGCCAGCATGAAGACAGGCATTACATGGAGGGAACAGGCTGCACAAACAACAAAGCAGATCTGCAGCAACTCCTCACTGGACGGAAGAGTACTTGAGAAAGGGGAGAGAAGCACAAGGGCTGCAGTGTGCTTTTCTCCAGATTAAAGATACTGAGTGGGAGCGTTTTTGTTCATTTCAAGGGAAAAAAAACAATAAATACTTATTAGCATGCATACTATAATTCAAAGTCTTATGAGCCTCAGTGCAATTGAAATGTGAAAGAAATTGCCAAGCAAAGAACTGCTGTGCTGCAGAAAACTGTGTAAGTGGAAAAACTTCAGCAAGTCAGTTTTCATCCTCTTTAGAAGGAGTTTTACCTCAACACACTGGCATTTCATTTCCTCCCTCCATCACCCCAGTCACTGATGCTCTCAAGGCTGATGGCACGTGCCTGTATCATTCTCCCCAGTTGGTTCAGGAAGCTATGACCAGGGTAACTTGGTGCATGCGAAGGGGGATTGAAATCAAGCTAGGAAAACAGTTTGAGTAACAAAGCCAAACCTCCATGCTTTCAGAAGTGTTTGCTTCTCTGCCCTCTAACAGCAGCTTCCTCCAGTGCCACTCCTCACTGAGCCACGCAGTTTTCAATGAGGCCACCTTTCCTTTTAGTCCCCATGGTTACGAGTCATCATTGAAGGACTGAGGTTAGCCTCTGGAAACCACCAATTTTCCTCCTTCCTCTAATGTTTGGCAATGGAGCCCATACAAAGTTTTGAAGAAAAACGTGACCCCAGAGGGCATGCATTTTTTGGCTGTTGCCTAGCGACCCTGTGCACCTAGGTGCACAGACACCTGTACTAACACTGCTAAAGAACTGTTCACACCACATATGCTAGGAAAAAAAAATGAGGTGTAGTAGAGCAAATATCTGTTTATAGTATAGTGAATATCTGCTGCTAGTCACACATTGTAATTCCCCTCCTCTACTTCCTCCCCCAAAAAGAGGGCATAGCACAGGGGAAAAAAATTAAATACACATAGTTCTGTTAGTTTACCCCTGGAGCGCCAAGGCCAAGGGCACTGCTCTCCTATCCACAGCGAAGGCTGCTCCCCCAGCCTGCTCCACACACCGGGCATAGGAATCCTAGTTTGGCACCATACTAACCTGTGTAGCTTCTGGAGCAAAAACAGTTCATGTCCTGCCAAGAGAGTACAGAAGCAGCCAAAATGCAACTGCCTGTACCACTGTCTGTGCAACCAGGCCCTTAGATACTCTTTCTGCTTGTGTTTTCAGGTTGAAGTTTTTTTCCTTGGTAACTATGAAAACTAAATGACTTGCAGAAGCACCTCAGGATTCGACCACAGGCCCTAGAAGCAAGGGGCTCTGCAAATAAAATGCCCAGCGTTGCCAGAGCTAAATAAAGCAGCTCAAGTTTAGCTAACTACAAGTATGTTAACTATAACATACTTTCTCAGGCATCACTGTTTTGTTCTTTGAAGCTATGAGCGAGAGCGTGCAACACAGTGCTCTCTCCCCAGCCTGGGTGAAGGATTTATCCTCTGCTACTTTAATTTTCTACTTCTTGAGTTTTTCCTTGAAAGTCTCCACCCCCAACACTGCATTCCCATCTATCCGCCCCCAAGCGCTTGGACTAAATTAAGCCAAAAATCAAAGCCAACTGAGTATTTATTAAACAGGATACATTTTGTCTTTGGTAGAATTAAGCCCTCCCAATAGCTGTAAACTTTAAACTTCACTTGGGGGGGGGGGGGAGCGGGAGGGAAGGAAGGAAGCCATGTTTCACTTTAGGAGAGCACACTGAGAGGTCATTATTTTACTTAAAAGCCATCTGCCTATAAAATGAAACTGTACACGCATGTAAAACCTAACAAGCTATTAAAAAAGCATCAATAGCAACACTCATATTTCAGTGATAATAGCTGGCTTTGATCACGTTTCTTTAAACTACTCTCCTCTTCAAACCATTTTCAACTCTCTCAATTCCTGTCAAGCCCATCTCCCACATCTACCAGTTAAAGGAAGAGGCAGAAATTGGAATTAACAGGGGTGCAGGGAGGGAGCTAGCGCGCTTTGTTTCTGTGCCAAAAGCTTCATCAGGATGCAGAGAGGTCCCTAACAAACAGGCGCCAGCAACACGTGCAAATGAAAAAAAGCCACAGTTATGTACACGGAAAGGCATTCCTAAATTTTTCCAGAGAAATTCTGAATACTTTGTTTCCTATGAGAAAATGAGTATTTGACTAGAGATCTCCTAATCAGGAAACAGAAACGTCAGGTATTTCTAGAATGCTAATGAAAGTACAGAACAGAGCAGGGATTATCTGCTGCCTGCCTCGGCTGACACCAAGGACTCCCAGCATCTGAACTCCCTCCTGCTTTTATTCAAGTCACAGTTTGCAGAAAGATCTTTTGCCTGAAAACAAAACAATACACAAAGTCAGTTCCAAATGGATAGAGAGCTACATGTGCAGCTACAGGAAGACAGAGCTTAGAAGCCACTTGCATCAGGGATTGTTTTCTTCTGGTTGGGGAAAAAAAGAAAAAACATATCCAAGACAAGAATGTGCAATAAAATCAGATTAAGGAACGTTAGTCACTCCTGGCTTCCCCTCAAAACAGAAGTCAAAGACTTTCCGCTATTCATTCACAAGATGTCTAAACAGTGAGTCTTGCTGAAAGAAGGAAAAAAAAAAAAGAGAGAAAAGTGAGAGGAGGCAAAGAAGGTTGCTCTTCTCAACCTACTAATAAACTCCCAAAAGTGCTTTTCTTTTGTCCATGTGCTAAAAGCCAAAGCAATCCCTGCAGCATCAGCAGGCGCTGTGGTCAGAGCTGGGTTTCAGCCAGCCAAAAGTGCAAATACAGTATTAAATGCATTCATACTTTCCCACTGAGACAAAGCCTGAAAAGCCTAACCACTGCTCCATCCTCTGTGCTGCCTCTTCCCAGTTAAGCCTCCTGATATTGCTTCTAAACAAAAATGTCCCTGACTGCTTCCATCCATGTTTACACAAGAGGCTGAGGGTCATGGGCTGGAACAGCTGAGAAGGGCAGGCACATTGCTGGAAACGTGTCCACTCTTCTTCAAATTTGGCTTAGGTACTTGGTGGCTTTGCTGTTGCGATTTGGCATCCATTTACACAAACACCAGTGCGGTTCTCAGAGAAAGGAGGATTGTAATTGAAACCACCAAAAATAACCGTTGGCATACGACACTTATTATTTAGCACAGACCCCCTTCAGCAGTTTTCATGGTCATGATTCAGCAGACACGGTGGCAACACTCCAAAATAAGGTCTATTTCTCCATTTTCTGCAAAAGGACCACGGAGCTGCACAGAGCAGCCTAGGAGAGGACCTCCTGCCTAAGCTTAACCAATTTACCACCACACTACATCCCAACCACAAGAGAAAATAAAGACTAATGCAGTTGCAGACAGAGAATTGTGCTAAGCCTTCACAAAGTCTCTCTCAGGGAACTCTTTCCTCACAAGCAAAATGGACCTGGGCTGCTATTCCCAGCAGCTGATGAGTCAAATAACTTCATTATGAAACACTTGCTTAAGACCAGAGTTGTTATTTAAGGAGCCAGTATCTCACCTGCCTCACAAAGATAATATAGGTACACGAGACAACACACCCAGAACGTAGCTCCTCTACCTACAGAAGTGATGTGCACTGAAGCAGCTTTTCTTTGACTGTTTTAAGTATGTCACGCTACCAGAAGTTGTTTACCCAGCTTCTGCTGAGATTGTAAAGCTGGACATATATCACCTCCCAGGAGTTCCAGAAGCTAGTGAAGGTACAAAAAAAAAAAAAACCATAAAACAGCTGTTCGCTTTGGTTTTTTTTGTTTGATTGGTTTTGGGTTTTTTTTGTTTTGTTTTTTAAAAATGAAGGAAGATAATTTAAAATGAATATTCTTCATCTCAGAGAGGGCCTGGCTGAAAAAGTTACTGAATGGCTGTATGAGGTAATGTTTCTCTCCAATTTTTGCCACACAGAGAGCAGCAGGGACTAAATATGCCCTAGACTTCTTGTAAATATATCTCAATAAAAAAAGGTTGTAAGCCACAGTCAGTCAATATAAAATTCCCTTCCTTCCTATAAATCTGAACGTACATTTCTGGTACAAGGTACCATATTTAGCATTTCCAGAGGGATGCACACAGAGATGACCATGAGGAAGATGGCTGTGGTTGTAGACTTCCTTTTAAACACCTTCTTTTGCTTTGAAAACAGAAAAGCACACTATGTCCAGAGAGCAGCAGCTGTTTACCAGCTTCCAATTTATATATCCATTGGGCAAGTGACCTCCCATAGACATGAGGGTTTCTGTCTTGCACTGGTCAAGTCAGATCCTCTGAGCTGTCAGACACAACTGCCTTCACATATGAGGACTCAATCTTCTAAACCAATTTGGAGGAGCAACTGCTCCTTGGAGTCTTTATAGGGTCTTAATTGAAACTGGCACCTCGGCTTTGAATCTCATCGCCCTCCAAAGGTCCTGGGCTGCTGTCTATTCAGAGTGTTACTGGTCATTGCACCCTTGGGAGGGATAGGAATCACAGTACAAATAAGCAGCAGAGCACAGCAGCTGCATTATGCTGGCACATGCAGAGGCAGAGAGAAAATGACAGACAGGAAACAACTTTAAAAAAAAAACAACAGTGGAACTCTGCATTTGACAGGTTTTTGTTTGGTTGTTTTTTTTAATCAAAGTAAACCACTCAAATGTATGCATGTGTTCTGAGCAGATTATTTATCATAACTATTTTAAAGCCATTAGCTGGCAACTATTTCCCAGCTGAAGGTGCACTAGACAACACACCCAAACTCTTGGGGTTTTTTTTCTCATTTTATCATTAAAAATAACTAAGTAGCATAGGATCTAAGTGTCCTAAAACACTTGATTTTTTCTTTCCATCAAGAAAAACTTATCAAGTCAGTGCAAAAGCTGTTCACCCAGCTCTTAGCAGGATGATAGAGTTAGGCATACAACTTGCCCATCACAAAAAAAAAATTAATAGTGAATTACCCACCTTCAGCTGTTGGGAAAGCAGAATTCTGCAAGTTGCAAAAGCTCACGTGTTATCATGGAAATGATTAAATTATTGAGGAGTGGCTAGTGGGAGTGACTATGCCACCACACTGGCAGACACACTACTTGTGTGAACTAGTAGCTTGGTAGTCATCAGCCTCCCACCCTCTGTTTCTGAAACACTATTTTGAACAGTGAAAAGAAAAGCTCCCCATAGAAAGACTACAATGCAAGCAAATTCAGCAAGCTGTATTTCAGTAGCTCTATTCTTCCACACCTTATAGCAGAACTTGTCTTATTTTACTGACATCCAGCTGCCAAGAATTGATGTCAAGATTTAGACAAACATATCAAGGATAAATAAATATTACATACAACCACTCTGTTTCTTCCAAGTGCCAATATTCTCAGTGCCATTGACATAGACAGAAAGCTCAAACCACATTCTGTACTTTTACTACCCAAATTCAACATCCAGTCTCCTTGTGATGTTTTCCCTGGTAGAGTGTCTCCAAAAGCTGTTCTAGCCAGATAGCAAGATATCAGCTCCTTAAGCCTCTCAAATTGCTGTTCAGAACAGCTACTGTTTCTGGACATGCCTTTTCAAGCCAACTGGCTGCAACCACTAAAGTGCTATAAAGAAATAGTTAAGCTGACTATTTGTTTTAAAATTATTCATATTTTAAATACACAAATAAAAACAGTCTTGAGGCAAAAGACCTAGGAAGTGAGGTGTTGCAGAAAGAGTATGTTAATTCGGAACCCAAGTCCTTCTTGGGCTCCTTTTTAAAACCAGTGAGATTTTGCCATGGGTGGGTGTTTTATTTTTTTTTTTCCAGTTCTTTCCTCATCTTTCCCATAGACATTTATAATTTCCTGTGCATTCTCTCTTCCTCTGCTTTTTGAATTGTACTAAAACTTTCCATTTGTGGGTATGTAGATTCTGGAAGCAACCTCAGTGATATGAAGACTGCAACCTTACAACCATTAGACCCCCTCATGAAAGCTAACAAACCAGCTAAGTAAGCAGTTGAAAGTTACGTGCAGCATGAGCCCAAAAGAGACCCAGACTGCATCTGCACAGAGACAAGACTTCCCCTTCGATCCTGAGCTCTGCCTTAGTGCTCTGCAAAGCATACTGCTTCTGGTATTCACGTATTGGATAAGCTCACAAAGCCCATCCGCATGCACTGTAGCCAAGTGTCACATTCAAGAGGAGACGGATTCATTCACTGCACTGAATAACAAGCATTCCTGATTTATTTTAGGCTGTATGAAAGCTAATAACATCAGCAAATCCTGTATTTTCCTTGAAACAGTACAAACACTAAGAGTCAGGAACCACATCTCAGCAAGACAGCAGGAACTAAATCTGAGTAACAGACTCCACAACTGCATGGCACACAGCACGTAGATGCTTGCTCTGTTGGCCATGCCAGCCTGCATGAGCTGACACAGCCCCATCGTGCAAGAGGGGTGCAAGGCCATGCTGGAGCCTTTGTGCACCTTACAGACACAGGACTGTAGCAAGCTGCCTTTATGAACCTTCAGACCTCAGCACAACCCCAGAAATACCTCTAGCAGTATTCTCTCCACAGTGAACCCTCCTCAGTGCAAGCAGCTATCCATCAATGCATGTTGCTGACACTGACATGCCTTGTAGTGCCAGGATGTCTTTAAGGCAGGGAGACCTGGTTTGCTGGAACTACTCAGACCAAACCAGTCAGAAGGGTATCTTTCAGCAAGGGCTACTGAGCAACCTAGCTAACCAGGTTTATGATAGCAGGGAAACAATTTCCTCTTCTAATTGCTGCTGATGCACATACAGAACTAACAGCTTTACACTTCTCTCAGCTGTCCCGGGACATCCACATGGAACTGAAGTGGTCCGAGAGAGAGGCAATAACATTTCTGAAGACAGATGGAGCTAGTGACTGATTTTCCAAGATAAGCACAACACACCCATAAACCAGACCAGCAAGACTCAAGAGCATGCTACCCACACACTGGATGACACCCATCAGTGTAGAAAGGCAACCACACCACTTTGCAGCTCTAGTACTTCCTTATGTTGCAATATGGCTCTGGGAACTCAGGATGCAACTGGTGAAAGCAAGGGTGTGGGACATAGCCAGCACTTACCAATTGAATTGGGACCAATCAAGGTACAGCAGTGAAAAAAACCCACTGAGGGAAATACTGCTGTCCAGCCTTACTCCAGGCATCCACAGGTAGGACAAGTTAGTTGTAAGGATGCTCTCCACATGGTCTGGGGTTCAACACTGGTGAAGCCTACTTTAACACAGGGCTTTACACATACCTCCAACCACTACTCTTCCTCTTGCTTGCCACCACTATGCACTTCCCAGAGCTGATGGAGATGACACATACCCTTGCTGAGGGTCATCTAAGCAGAGGAAGCCAAGTTTGTTGCGGCAAGCTGTTTCCTGTGATCTGCAACCCATGAGCTGGCTCCTGTGGCCAGCTGCTTCTGGGAATGTTTCAGGGAGGGGAGATAGGGTTTTGAGATACTGCCAAACCACTTTGCCACAGCAGCACATGTTAAATTACAACGGATATCCAGTCTACAGCTTCTCCCAGTGCTCTCCCTCTCCTCTCTATCTCCTCTGGGTAACATGGCATGCCTGTAAATACCTCCCCCCTACCCCAGAGTGCCCTGCTGGTCTCTGTTGTATAAGCACTGCATACAGCAATGAACAACATCTAACATAGAACATGTATTACAATCCACATGTACCATACTTCGTTACCCCATATGTCCCCTGTAAGGTGACTGGGAAACTGGTCATGTGGCAGGGGGAGGTGTGGTATGGTAGCCAAACGTATCAAGGAAGGAGAAATTAAATCCCGCTTAAAGCAAAATACAGCACAGGCCAGTGCTCTTCTATGGGGCAGGCTGGGACCCTCGGGGCAGCCTGCAGGCAGCTATTCAGTTCCTCTCTTTCAGTGCAAGAAATATTAATGCACTAAACTCTACACTGTGACATGAGTTGCCAAGTAATGCTGTCACACAGCCTTTGAAGTCAGCCAAAAAAATGGGGAAGGGGAAATTCTTCAATACTCTCAACCAGCACCTTTACATCCACAAGCAAAAGACAAGAGACCCGAACAGAAGACTGAAGTTTAAAAGCTTCCTGTTTTTCATAGTCATGGTCCAGTGTAGGCACAGATACCATGAAGAGGTCAGAAAGGCACCAGCCACATAATTAACGGTATCAACTGAAACAAAAAGCAATCTGATGTGCCTCTGGGCTTGGCCTATTTACACAAGAGGTGCTAGCCAGGTCTAGTAAAAATCATGACCAGAATTAGCATTTTCAGCCACCCTTGCAAATGTAAAGATTACTAGCAAATCACGAGCAGCACTGTCTGCAGCGCGATTGTCTGTCCAGGGGAAACCCTTGGGACACAACCTTTCAGGTACAAGCAGGTGATAAATGGAGACTCCATGTGGGTAACCACATGGAAAAGTAACTCTCATGAAGCAACTGAACGGATGGAAGCAACTTTTCAACCATAGCACTGTAGAATCCAAGTTCTGTTTAACACTGAAAACAAGAATCTCATATTTTGAAAGAGATAAAGGTAAAAGAGGTCATCTGTATCTCTGAAGACACTTCAGGCTTGAGGAGAGATCCTGTGCCAAGGCTAAATGCATAAATGCTAAGTTGGCTCCCTCTCCTCTCTCTAGTACGCAGGCAGAAGTTTTAGAAGCAACAAGCACATTGCACAAGTGTCCAGTGCGCTTTTAAGTGACTGAGGAGTAATGCAGGCACAGCAGACATTGTCACTCCTGCTATTGATAATATTTGTCTCAGCTAAGAATTGCTCTGAAACTTTTTTTTTTTTTAAATCTTGTTGCATACTGTATTTCAAATATGCTATACTTTTATCCCTCTACAAAGGATAAGGCATGTTAGAATTATGCAGCTTCAAGGAATGCAAGTTTAGGGAACTCCGTTTTTTCTTGTTGATAGCCACAAAGACGCTACCTCTGAGCTTACTTATGGTTTCTATTATAAAGCATTCATTCATTCAGATTCTTGCAGTTTGGGTAGAAGTCTTCCCAAAATTTTACAGTTTTCCGGTTAACACAATGTGTTTTTTCGTCCCCTTTACTCATGTCTGCTGCAATTAAAACTAGACCTTAGTATGTACACGAAAGCAAAAATTTAAAAGATTATGTTATTTTGTAAACAAAATCACAGCACCTGCTGGATACAAAACTACCAAATTGCTCGGCAGAATGAAAACAAAGCAGGCTAATAGAGCTGACAAACTGGTTGCCATCAGTGTCCAACCCGAGGTCATAACTGACAGACCTCCTCTTATCATATCCCAGTGGCATTTAGGCCTTTTCAAATTTAAAGCTGAGGTATCTCAGCTTTAAAGGAAACAGTTGTGTTCACCTACAGCAGCTGAAGACACGGAAGTGTAGTTTCAGAGCTGGCCACTGCCATGCCAAGACAGTGCCTTCCACCAACTTCAGTGGATTCTAGCTCCCCAACTTCCACAGACACCAGGCAGTACATAATTTTATTCATATGTAAGTTCAAATTACATAAATGTTCTCCTTTAAAATTTCACAGTTGTTTTGTGCTTTTTTTTTTTAATTCTCAACTCCTCTATTATTTCTAACATAAAGGGATAATCAGAGAAGACAAACTGGTTGAAGACCCACAGTAACAGGCAGTTTTCCCCTCACAAATTGCTATTTCCATACCTGCTCTGTCACTGCTGCTCTACCACACTGATGCCAATGTTCTCCAAGCTGCCTTCTAGCACTTGGAGTAAAACAGGCACTAGCACCTGCATGCTTTCACCCAACACATGCTCTCCTGTCCAGTGAACAACAGCCTTGCAGAACAATTAAAAAACTAAGGCAAGGAGTAGAAAGCTGAGAGCTGAATGGAAGAAAAAGCAATAAATGGGAGGAAGAAGCAGAACAGAAAAAATACAAGAAAATTAAGGCAGTGGGGTGGATGAGTGGTGTAGAAGTTGTTCATATGAAATTTTTAGAGGTTAATATCAGCATATGGCAGGGGACTGAAGAGCAAGAACAACAGTGAAGTTTTCTAGGTTAATAGTTTCCTTAATATTCCCCACAGGATTCATTGCTACTCTAAACATAGCACAGAGGGAAAAAAAATAAGATTTGAGTAGATCATCATCAGGGGCAGGTTCAAGAAAGTTCTTTCAACCTCCCCCAAACCACTTTCTCTTGGAGTTGAAAAATATCCAGATTTCTTACGCAGCATTAATGCTGACATTCACATTTAAATTTGGAGCGTACATTCCCAACGACACAGGCAGTGTGAAGAGGAGAGAGGAGCTCTCAGTCACTTAAAAAAAAATTGGTTTGACTTGAGTTACAATTGTTGAGTTGTATTTTAATTTTTCAATGCCTACCACAAACACCTAGCAGAAACTCTTCACTGCATGCTTGCTTTCAGTGCAAGAGCCTACTGAATAAGTTGTCATAAGCCCTTTAGCGTACTCGAGAAGTTTAGAGTACTTCAGAAATCTCGCAGAAAGCCTATTCCCGAAGGTCTGAATCTTGAGTTAATGTTTGTATTTGCATTGTGCTATCCACCCTCCCTCACTACATGAAAGCTACTTTAAGCTTGTGAGGTCTCTTCAGGTAAAACCTGGTGTTAAAGAAGAGACTGTCAAGTGCATTTCATTATCATCTGCGCATTGTATTTGTTTCCATCACTTACAGAAGGGAAACGACAGCTAGGCACAACAGGAAAAAACCTGAGCCATGATCAGGAAACAGAATCTCTTGTTTTGCCTACTAAGGTAAGGAAAAATAAATAGTGGAAAATTCCCTCATAGGGACCTAAACAGATGAACAGAGGTGGATCATTTGACAAGTCTTCCTCACCACTGTTTTTATACAGTCAAGCCCCCTATCTTAAATAGGGTCAGACCAAGGAAGAAAACAAAAATTAGTTTCACTTGAGACTATCTTTAAGTAAACATAACTGGGGGGGGTTCTGCTATTTTGCTTTTTAAAGCACTGTCAAAGCAGCAACCTGCAACTGTAAGACAACAAAAAGGAGTTTGGAGGGACAGAAGAGAGTGGTTATTTGCTTGTTCTCATGTGGGTTACCAGCTAAAGCAAAGCACGGAGTTGAGTAGAGATTCCTATTAAAGGTTGCACGAGTTCCCACTGTAAACAAGTTTTAGTGTAAATTCAGCAGAATGTGTCATGCCGTTACCAGCTTGATGCAATTTTTAAGAAGCATCAACTGCTAAAGTCTATTTTTAATATATTTGATTGTGTGCTTTTATTATTAAACTTGGAAACTGAAACTAAATCCCATGTAGCTTTAACACATAAGTGCAACAAACATTTGCTGCCAATGACAGAGCAGCAGCAATTTTGCCAGGCTTCTATTCCATGCTTACTCTACACTGCAACTACTACTATTTATGCAGCACATATTTCTGCAACAGTTCCCACTATCAGTTATCAACCAACACTACAAAGCCTATCTGTAGGCTATGCTATTTCCACGCATTTTCCCTTCCTTTCACTGAAAATTCTTGCTTACCAGGTATTTTAGCTGCAATTAAAGTAAATCAACTATCCTTATACTCTAAAAATGGAGTTTACAAAAAGGAGAGAAGCAGCCTCACGCTGGCTCTGCTCAGCCACCAGGTATCACTAACTGTGCCAGCAACAAAAATCCAAGGCTGTTTTGTATTTACATCTGACAAGCCAGATAAAACAATGTTTTTAAAGATGGTTAATAAAGTAGTTGAAAGATAATGATTACCCAGTCTCATCATTTGCAAATGAAAGTTGGAACAGAAAAGTCACAGTAATTTGTTGCCAGACTTCACTGGAGCAAACAGCTGCATTTTACTTATCTTCAGATATCAAAGGATTTGAGTGGGACAAAGATTACTTGGCTTGACAAGCATTCAAAGACCCCTCCAGCTCAGAAAGAGATGTTTGAGGAAAAATTATTAAAGGATTGCCTAGCAGCAATTCCTATTATACTAGCATGAAATCTACCACCATCCCTAATCTTGTCAGGGCTAAGACAAGATGCTTTGCAAATACAGTGGCATTGCACATTTCCAAAGGCTACAGGCAGACAAGTTCCTTCTCCAAGGAAGCAGAGGCTTCATGGCAGTGTTAAGTTGCTTCACATTTGCTGTGGTCTTGCCCATCCTATGCTACCTCTTCACTCAAACAATTAGTTTTCTGCCAAAAAGCTGGCTTAGAGAGCTCAGCCCCCAGGTCACACCAGTGCCAGGGCAGAGGAGACAGGGCAGCAGCCCTGGGACAGTCTGACTAACAGCAGAGCTGTATCCTCTAGTATGCCAATGAGCATAAGAAGAATTTCTTCTCTCTCCCCCATCCCCTTATGCAGTAGCAGATAAACTAAGACATCAAGTCACCCTCTGCACAACGTACTGCCTCAGACTCATATAAGACGACTGAAAGTCTGCACAGCTCAACGAAGAGCAAGACTAGAAACAGTTTGGTATTTTCAACATGTGCTGGAACCTGCTTTATTATTTAATATGCCTTTTAAAGGAGCAGTAAAGCCACATTGTTCTTGTTTGGAAATACAACATTTTGAGAAGGTGAAGTCAATGCTTGTACTGTAAAATAAACAGGAAGGTTATTGAAGAACCAAAAAGGTGATGTGAAAGACTTCAACTCAGACTTTTCCAGCTGTACCCACTCTGGAAGGCTGAGCAGAGAGTTAAAGGTTTTAGGTAGTTGGAAATCGGTTTCATTTTAGTTGCTGCCTCAAAGCCAGTTTTTTTGTGTTTAACACATGTGGTTAGACAGCCAACCACCATTCCTGGGGATTATCTGCTTAGAGTATGAAAGACAATAAAACAAGCCACCATCGGTTTTTCAGTAAGACCTCGGCGTGATTCCCATTAGCACATTTTTATTTTAAAACTGAGTGCGATTGGTCTGATTTTATAATACAAGAAAGCTAAGCGCAGATGTTGGTACTTTGAGCAAAACAGAACTTTGTCAGGTAGATAACAAATTGCTGTTATGAACTACTTCTGAACATAGAAAAATATGTTGCACAGCAGAGCAGTTTAAGTACATTAGTCACTGCATGCAGCTGAAGAAAAACACCATCTTCCAATCTTTAATTTAAGGTAAATTAAAACAAGACAAGTCCAAAACCCAACCAGGTAAATGCACATTTTGCACTGTTGATTTTGGATCAAGCTTTATGTGAGAACTGATGGTAGACAGCAGCTCTAACCACTCAAGGAGAAAAGCAATGACTGGTGTTCAGTACTGGTTTACTGTTACAGTAATGGACTATGAAAATAAAACTACAAGAGAAAAGACACTTATAGCAAGCTTCTGAAGATGGTATTTAATGGCTTTTTACACACTAACAGTTTTCCAGACTACAAAATGCAAGACAATACCAACTGAGCAGCTGCATGGTCCTAGCTGATGGCTGGGGTTAAACCGTGACAAAAGTTAATTTTATTGATGGAAAGATTGTGAAATTGATCTAGAATCTGCTTTAGGATTGACAAAGTGCCCCCATGTTCATTAATTTACTGTTATTTTTATGGAAGTTGCTTAAGAGCAACAGTAATACACCTGCTGATTCGCAAGAACAACAGCTGTAATCATGTTAACAGCCACACGTGCAATCACAGTCCCCACTGGCACTCTATATGTCTTGTCAAGACAGCCTGAATATTTAAGTTTGTTATTTCTCCAAAGCCCAATTCCTTCAACTTTTCTTGAGAATCAGTCTGCTGAGGGATTTCATCAACACTACAGATTTACAGGAACAAGGCCACTTACTGAAACTCAGACAAAGCAAGCAGAGGTCCAAAACCTCAGACCACTATCAGGACACACCTCTGGTTGTGATAGGGACAAAACAAAAAGGCTTCCCAGAAGAAGCGTTCATTTGGCCTCAGTCTGGCATCAAGATGAGGCCTGACAGGCTGCTTACCACCTCTCCCATCTCTTTTGCTACTTAACCTACAGCAGATTTTCTGTTACTGCCCATGCAAGCTCTATAAACCTCAAGAGCAGTAGGAAGTGAAAGTCTGTCTGGTCATCAGCAGCCTCCATCACTTCTCCCAGAATCAGAATCATTAGTCTGGAATTACAGTCATGTGCTCTGTTAGAATTAGAGCCAAATATCACTCCATTCTTGCTCTACTTCAGCATCTTAGTCCTGGATCTGCCTCTTTTCCTTGGAAAAATGTGCTGCACAGAGTGCTCACAGGGTGATCAGCATGTTCATTTTGCAACACTTCCCTGAGTTTCTGAACTTCCTAGGTTAAACACACCATAGTAGGTAACCCAAGCAACAGAGGAGAAACGCCAAAATCTCCGTTACCTGGTAGACCTTCACTTATGTCCTTATGCTCTACTTGCAAAGTTCAAGCAGTTGTTTCAGGCAGGTTTACAATGAAGAACTCTTTATAATTCTGCTATTTGTTCCATTCTATTTAAGAGCCTCCAATACAGCCTGGTTTGAACACATACTCTGCCTCTGGGAGATAAACATTAAAGCAAGATTTGGTAATAACACCATTCAATTTAATCATACAAGGAAAAATGTAATGCATTCACAGTATGCAATACTAACTCCTCTCAGTTTTTCTATTCTTTATTTCTGATTGAATTCATAGCTTAAACTTAAATATTTTTGCAGTATTCAAAAGACACTCAAGTTCTGTAATGTTAAATCAGAGACAGAACAAACTAAGGCTTGAAAAAATGATGACCAACTGCATCATCAGATAAGCTTTTCCTTCACACAGGTCTTGGCTAGAGTACAAGAGTTCAGTTATTATGGAGCAAGTCAAACACATCCATAATTGCTTGCATTGTTCTAAGATCTTTGGGACATCCGTCCTTTCCCCAGCAGCAGGCACCTTCCATAGAGAGTTCTGGATATGTCTGATATCAGTTACAGCCAAGTGAATGAATGCTTGTGCTCAAAGCATCAGCTGATGTAAATCACTACTTTGTGCTAACAAAGTCAAAAGAGCCACATCAGTTTACAACATGGGACACGACCCATACTTGCAGCCTGGGAAAGCAAGTTCAAGGAAAACTGCCTTTTCTTTTTATAGCCTAGTTCTCTAATTAGGATTTTTGTCTGCACTGTAATTTGGTATTGGAGGGAAAAAAGAGAAAAGAGCACCACATACCTTCACCAAATGGATCCCTATGAGCTATAAAAACTTGTCATAGCTGAGTTTACTCAAATGTAACCTGCAAATGTCCCAGAGCCTTCAAGGCCCCCAAAAGTATGAACAGTAATTGTTGCAGGGACACTGGGAATGACAATTCAGGTCCTCAGTAAAAAGGCTGGCTAATAAGCGCTGACATCCCCTGCCTGGGGAAGGAACAGCTACTTTGATCCTGAAAAATTTGGGGCTCAGGAGACTTGAACAAATAGGAAGTGGAGTAAAACAGTTATCGTATACTTGGACACTAACCTGGCATGTAAGAGTCCAAGCAGTGCGCATGGGGCTTGCCTCTGGGGACAAGTAAGGGAGGCGCTTTGGAACTGAAAAAGTGCAAGACTAAGCTCAGATAAGAGACAACTGAAAAACAAACAACAAACAAAAAAATCCAACTAGCAAATTTTTGCTTGATTATTGTGCAAATGCTACGTTACCTACTTTGCTGCTCTGGGAACAAATAGTTAAGCTGTTTTAACATGATTGTATAATTCACTTGACAAGATAAAGGATAACCCAGCTATAAACCAGGAAAACAGATAAGATGACTAATCATGCAGTTGATAAGTTTTCTCTGCTAGAAAAAGACCTGAACTATTCAGTCCTTCCATGCCTGCATAATTCTTATGCATACTTCCATGCCCAGTTCTCTCAAACCCTCCCTACTGTACAACACTGCGAGAACAACCTTTGGCAGCCACCTCCCAGGACTTCTCCCACTGAAGGGCAGTGATCCCTTACCCCAACAGGCTAGAGCTCGCATGGTCTGCAGTCTCCTTCAATGTCACGGAAGAGGACCAGCCTCATATTTTACTAGCATCCCTGTGAGTTTAGTTTCCTGCCTCTGAAGTTGAAGTTTAGGGTGTGAGCTGTAGTACTGCAGGGACAAACAAGATTTCAGTATCTCCTGTTGTTGTTGTTGTTGAAGGGAACAAGTTCTAAAGCCTTCTTCTCAGAAAATGGAATAGCCATGACTGGGAGCATCCACAAATATAGGTCTCAAATGTCCGTTATTATGGTACCATTAATCAAAGGGACAGGCCAGAATTCACTGTTTCCTTCAGTTTTATAGAGGGAGCAGAGGCGAATGTGTGTTGGGAAAGCTTCAGGCTTTGCCACATGTGAGAAGGCGTGGGCCTGTCTTCCCTCTTGTATGAGCTTCCTTACTTGTCAGCAAGATTCTTTACGCTGAACAACAGGCAAAAGAAAAGCTTTTTTTAAAAAAGAAATACAGCACGTTTCCATTAAGGTTACAAGTAATAAACATTCAAAACTAGCATACTTCTCCTACTGAAGAAAATGACAGAGTATTTTTTCCCCACATGTAGTCAACAATTTTCTCATTTGCATATTTCTGCAATTAGCATTTTGGTGGCAAGCTCCCTCCCAATGCAGAGTTAGGGGTACTCAGTGGCTTCAGCAGTATGCCTAAGCAGAGCAAGGGCAGCTGCATTTTGAATAGGAGTGATCCAGAGACATGAATAAACTCGAACTGATGCAGGCATGATAAAAGTCATGCAAGCAATTTCTCATAACCTGACCCACTATGAATTTTCACAAGTCCTAACAGGCAGTGCAGGAAGGAGACTTAATAGGACTTGTCATCTACCTTTGCTTTTTTTGCACAAGAAGGCAGAGCTAGCAACCCAAGACCTCTCCCACAGACATTTTCACTCATCCGACAGACACACACACACAAAACAAACCACCCTAGTCCTCTTCTTCATTGCTTTCTTGAGCACTTATTCCCATCTAGAAGGTCGCAGACAGCATGCTGTCAATGGGGAGGGCCACACAGCCCTGAATCTGACAACACTGAATCGAACCACACACTATACCAGCTCATATTAACGAGCAAGTTGGAGCCTCCTGCTAAATCCTTATCAGTACAAATACCCACAGAGCAGGAAGTCCAGGCCAAAAGCGCTACATGACTGCTGAAAATCATAGTGTCAGATCAGGTCCCATTTCTGACTCTGCTACTGACAAGACTTCAGTTCCAAAAGTCCCGTGCTATTAATCACTATATGACTGAAAAAACTGTGGAGATAGCGTTAACAGTGTTAAGTTCCCCTGGGATTTAAGGAGCATTGTGGGAAAGACACAATTAGAAAAAACAGACCTCATCTGAAGCAAATGCCAAACATGGTTTTTAAGGAGAAGGTTTCATCTGCAATAAGAACTTGACAAGAACAACACACAGCCAACTTAAACCTGATGTCATCTTGACATTTGGGCAATTCTGCTCAAGGTTTGCTTGATGATTCAAAGTGGGAAGATTCAACCTCCTTAATGTAAAGACAGAGTGGAGAGTCATCATTTGTTGACCCTGTCTGTCTGCCAGGGTCAACATAGTTAAACAAGACCTCATTTGTGACAGAACTTTTTTATAACTACGTATCTGTGTGCATTCACACACTATACAGGCATGAATCATTTGAGTATGACACTAACTATCAAGATACATAGATAAGACTTCTAAATGTGAATTTCTCCTCTCTCCTCACAGCTCCCTCAAACAAGTGTAGCGGTGCAGTTGGCATGCTCAAGTGACAACACAGTACCAGCAGCACAAGGTACTATCCCCTTGGAAAAGCAGGGGCTCACGGTGATTCTGAGCACGTTACCCTTCAAACACCTTACAGCCAACAGTGCAGTCCCTCTACCTGCCCTGAAGTTGTGCCATTCCTGCAAGTTGTAATGAAGTGCCTGAGAGGAAGAGTGAGAGGGCTCCTAGGTCCCTCTTACATAATTTCAGCCTTTAAATGAGGGCCACAGATCCACTCTTCATCTTGCCCCAGCACACTTCAAGGCAGTGAAATGGAATTGCATCTTACCTTGTCTTTGTATAAAAACCCTGAGCAGCGGATGAGCACTTGAAACAGCCTTGAAGAAGTTGTCATCATTATTAATAGGGAGAAGGTCTCCATGCACATCAGCATATCCAATCATCACTTCCAGGTTAGCTATGTGATGAATGTGAAGAATTAGTTTGTAGAAATCTTCAAACTTTCCTGGCTTGTAGCGATCCAGGGAGAATCTTCGGAACTCTGCCCCAAACTGCAAGAGAAAACAGAGCATCTGCTGTCAAATGTCACCACAGTCCAATGCTTTAGCTTGACATTTGAACATGGTGTACATCACCTCTCTCTTTATGATGAATATAGTCACATATCGGTGCTTTCAAGTCTACTAATGACCTTTTAGGTCCTCACATTAGAATATAACCATAGCTACCAAGACACCACCCTGCTTGACAAGACATGCTCAAGTGTGCCACCTGAAAAGCAATCCTGCTTCAGCAGGGGAGTTGGACTAGATGATCTATATGGTCCCTTCCAACTCTAAAAAATTCAGTGAAAAGAAAGACTATTTTTTAAATATTAAGTTTTCATTAAATCTTCTAGAGGATTTGCATTTGTAGGAGTTAACTTTGAAGCTCCATCATTCATTATCATCATCTTGGGCATCCACAGAACCGTTCTTCTCCAAAGCAGAAGTGTTCACTCCACTGCTTTCAAAAGAAGTTACTCAGCTATTTAAACAACCTTCCAAAAATTCTTTGCACGTTTCCCATCAATACCACTGGGATCTCAACCACAAGACCTTTTAAGAAGTGTGGTATGTGAGCGCACAGCTTGTTATTAGGAAATACACTGACTCTACATGCCCCCTGAATTTCCTGGTACCTATACAGGAGAAGGGAAGTTCTTATTCTAAGTCAGTTTTCATGGGTTAAATATTTCTGTCACTCCATTGGTCTTTATTTTTGAAGATTTACAGACCAGTAAGTGCCTATTAAAAAAAGGGGGGGGGGGGGGGGGGAGAAACACAATGACAACTTGGCACAAGACAATTGAAAAATGTTATAAATCCATTAATGAAGCTATTTAAAGTAAGTCAGAAATTGTTTAAGGACAATATTTCAGTGGACCTTATTCCCGATATTAGATATCAAACATGCTATTAAGAACAGGAGGAAAAAAATTAGATTCTCTACTTAAGCAAATTAAGAGAGTGAAAAACAGCCATCTGGTTAAACTAAGTAGCTTAAATAATCTTTCTAGTACATTTAATTTCTTAACTCAGATTGTATAGTACTAGTAAACTAAAAAATCCACAACGAACATCCTTTGAACAAGGAAGGCTGTGACTAGGATCTCATGGAAGTTCTCATTTGCAGTCAGTCAACACCAGGGGAAGAAACCAAAGACCAAAAAAACTAACAAATAAACAAATAAAAAGAAAAAAAAAACCCAAGACTTTTCTGAATATAAAGTTTTCCTCAAAATGGGGAATGGCTTGCTTAAAGGTTCTCAGATGTTAAATCGACTTATACATGCAAACCACTCTTTTGCCGAGACTAACAAAAGTATGAATCATCACCATAATCATCTTAAAGCAAAAAAAAAAAAAAAAAAAAGAAAACACAACCAAAACACTAACAACCCTACTGGCTTTGGGTGCAAGCATGTTCTCAAATTACTTCCGCAGTTATGAAAATCCCACTCTTCAGCATCAAAGCCTAGTTGTGATCATCTGAAAGCTCGTTTAGTCGAATTATGCTGTTTGTAATATTAACTGCTAGTTCCAGTTTGGATTTCAATTCAGAGTGCCCATCCAAATGCACAAAAGCCGAACAAACCACAGCTGGTTCCAATGGAGGAAACACAGTCCTCCTTTGTCCTCAACCCCCTCCCTCCTCTCCAGAAACATCCAAGTGGCAACTTCTGTTGACACAGTTTAAACTGAAATAAAGCTTGAGTTTTATTATTTGAAAATTATCTTAAAGTTTTTTTTTTCCTAGATTCAAACAAGAAGCCACCATCTTCAAGTGACGAATTTAACATCTACATGGTAAACTAAAGGGGTGAGAACAAGATCTTTGTAGGCTTTGTTTAGGGCTGCCTCTCCTGCTCTGCACACCTGAACAGGAACACAGGATTCCTTCAGCCAAAAAAGCACCAGGAATTTGGATGCCAATCCCAGTAACCACTTGTTTACTGAACAGATGACTTGTTCAGGACCATTAGCATGCATGGTACTTACAAGGAAGTGGATGCTGTGCAGTCTCACCCCAGCTAGTATAACACCCATCCTACATAACAGCCCAGACACCTGCCCTACACAGTCTGCCGGTGCAGCCCATTGGTTCTGCTCTGCACAACACATGCGTCGAGGCACAGGCCAGCTCCTGTGCTGGGGCATCACCCTCAGCGGGAAAGTGACACAGGAAAGGAGAGAGGAAAGAAGCAAGGATGGTTATTTACACATTAGTAGGACCCAAAGATCAGCTTAAGCTGCCATGTGAGAGGAGGACAGCTGGTGAAAGGGCCAGGCCTCCCAGCCTAACCCCTATGGGCACACTTGATATGATTGTATCAGTAGAACATGACATGTGGGTAACAGTCCCCCCACAGGGATGCAATTGCAGACTTGGGGCACTGAGGTCTGATGGGAATGCTGTATTGTCAAATGAACTCGTTCACATTGTCATTTGGGCTTTTCCTGAGGCTGGACATCTCCTTCACCTAGGAACAGGGCAACAATAAACAAATTGAAGCGATTTCACTTGTGCTTTTTGCATGATGCAGCCCTTTAAAGCAAGAGAGCGAGAAGGTGATTCTGCAGAGAGGAGCACGAGGGAAAAGTCTCTTCAAAAGAGATTTAAGCAGATAATGTGGATAATGTTTTGTTGTTTAAAGGTTAATATTACTGTAGTAGTAGTATAGCTGATTAATTCACTCCCTGCATACACACAGACAGCAACCATTGTCAACATGTCTTTTGAGAAGAGGGGAAAAAAATGCTTCAGCAGTGACCGTTCATTCATCATTCCTAAATGAGGCTGATAGAGAGTATCACAGTAATAACAGGTTTTGCAGTACCACACAGCTTGGAGACTGGGTACTCTGCATTGTATTCAGTCAGGACTTCAAGATAACATCCACCACATATCTTGCAGAAACTACAAATTCAAGGGCTTTGCACAGATAGCCAAGATGACTGTCTTCTTTTCTAAGCTACAAAGTTCATCTTTAGTATATCCCTCCACAGAAAGACACAAGGACCGGCTGTCTGCCAGCAGAGTATCTGCCAGAACAATGCTGTATTACACTGTTTGATAAACTAACAGTTTTAACAAGCAGATTAGTTTTCCATAATAAAGTAAATGTTTGTAACCTATTTATCTCATGCAAATACAGCGTCTACTACTGCAGAAGTCAGAGGACAGGAGGGTCCAAGGGAACTTAAAAGAATTTAGTCTGACTGAAAAAAAAAACCTATAAAGAACTGTACATTTTCTTTCACAAAGAATAAGCTCTGTCCCAAGATCCTCCAAAGCGTCAGCCAGCGACTATGCTAGATCTGCTCTCTACTGCTAAATGACAAAAAGCACCCAATAAAATGCTACACATCAAGCAGGAACCCTGAGCAAAAACAGATGCAAAGAAAAAAATAGCAAAAAAAAAACCCCAAAGTGTTCTGATAAAAGTTGTATAAAAAAAAAAAAAAGAAGAAAGTCACAGATAGCTGACCAAAACTTACACGGGTTGACCAAGAGCAATCAACAGTGGGTTTTTTTCTGGCTAAGGAGACCAGAGGTCAGAGGAGAGGAGGGAGCAGGATTCTGAGGTTTGTTTACTTGGAAGGCTGCTATTTTGTGCAATGAAACAGAAGAGTTATTTGCAAGCAAGAGACCAATGTTTTTTTCTTTAAATTTTAAGTTTCAAAAAGTTTACAGGGTCAAAAATGAAGCCCTATGTTTACAAGGTGCCATCCCTCTAGTTTATTGCTGGTTTTGAGTTCAGGCTATTGTAATAAGAAAACATCAAAGAGCAACATTTAGCAATAAACATGAATTACGTTAGCCACCTACTTTTCCCATGAACTAAATATCAGGAACAGAAAGAAAAACAAACACTCTCATCCTTGCACAGACTGTAATTTCTGCTTACCTGTGAGATTTTCAAAGTGAGGAAAACCTGATCAGGGCTGCTTTATCAGTAAGAAGCAGCAGAAGCCAAGAAAGAGGAGAAGAGAAGTCTGAATGTGAATGGTTTTATGCTGGCTAACTTCATGTGGGACTTCAGAGCTCTGCTGTCACATTCATGTATGTGTTTCTCTATTCCCAGCCATGTTTTCCCCAGCTCACCCGGCACTCTTGCTCTGCTCCCACTATTAGAGCAGTTATTGCTAGTGGCAAGATGCCACCCACCAAGCAGGTGTTCTCTGCAAAAAGTTCTCTCTTTTCCCCTTCAACCAGCTCCCCCAAAGCAGCTCTGCTCCATCCCAGTGATCAAGCTGGTGGCAAGTGTGGGATTTTGTTCTGCTCAATCCCCTATTCACCTCTTGCTGCTTCTTCCAAGAGACAGTCACAAGAGCAAGACAGCCTCTGTTCTATTTGCCCTTCATTGGAACCCCATCACAATTTCACTACCTTCCCCCTCAAACTTTTTTCCTGATTGGCATCGTGCCATACTCCTACCCTTCTCCCTTGTATTCTCACCTTTCACTCCCCCATAGAAATACAATCATGCTTTAATATCTTCAATTCAATAGTTCCTCCCCCCAAAGGAACCCCTTTATTTTCATGCTTTTTAGACACAATGCTTCATGTCTCTGCTTTTCAATTGAAAAGCAGCCTCTGCAACCCCTCCAATGGTCTGTAAGGTTCAGTCTATGACAACATTTTTCTCTTCTGCATCTACTCAGATGACAAATTCAGCTTTTTTCTCCATTCACATCGTTCTCAGATCAGCTTGTGTTCATGAGAGGCACCTCTCATGGAATCTCTTATCGATACCTTCACAGATGCTCAGCTCAAAGAAAACTTTAAGCTGACCATTTTCCCCACTTCACCTACCTTCTTTCATGATTACTGGGCACAAGACCATTACACTGCCTTCCCCAGTGCCTGGAACTCCAATACCACCCTTCATACAGGCAGTTGCATATATCTAAATGTTAATTACCCAGATCATTTCTGTGCAGTATCTTAAATCCATGGGCACCATTCAGCTACTCATCTGCACACCCGTACTTCACCTGACTGTCACTCTGTACTTTTCCCTAGCTTTCCTAAACACCCTTTTGCCTCACTACCACCCAACTATTTCTTCCTTTGTGGTAGTTTGTGAAAATAGCTATACCTAAAAGCTATTTTCCCATCCTGTCCTTCTGAAGTCATCATCCCTTTCTTTACCACTCATGCTCCAGTAGCTCCTCTCCTATTAGGTCACCAATGTAGCAGCTTTCTCCCTATCGTGTCCCTCAGTCAGTACTGCCTCCAAGAAGCACACAGTGCCAGCCTTCCTCACTGCCTCAATTCTTAATATTTAAACCCACAGTCAAGAAACAGTCGTTCACAGCAAAGCCCTTAAAATAAATCTTTCCCTTAAGTAGTTGGTCTACCTTTCTAGAATCAAATCTCTTCCTTTTTTCTTCCAGCCCCCGACATCTCTTGGAACAAACCAAAGTCTGTTTGCAAAGGATGTAGACCAAGTTCATCCCGTATTTTCAAGAGGACACCAAGCACCACACACACACCATCACACCACATAGCTTTAGCACAAATACAGCATAGCATGCATACATCCATGGCATGTCACCATCAGCATGAGGAGGAAAGAAGCCCCTGGCACCTTGTCACCCAGAGGGACAGAGGGCTACTGAATCAGGAAGTCTGGTCAACACTGCCAACAGCAGACAATCCCTTGAGCCTAGCTTCCTGCAGAAAGGCAGCCTTGCTCTAGTACAGGTCTCTAGCAAGAGCAAACCACTTTCTGGGCACTTACTGAGAGATATCTGCATGGTTACAACACACCTGTAAACAGCGAGGGCTCTGTCTGGTTTCAAATTTATTTAGGACCTTTTTAGTTTCCACCAGAGGTTTTCCCATGAGCTCAGGGCCAACGACAGCTGCAGAGAAGTAACTTGACGCATACACACACACCTAGCAAGACCTGACAGGGGACTGGGAACAGCTGTGCAGGGCAGAAGCAGGAGGGATGACCCCAGGCCAGGTAGCCCTGGGGCTGCTGCACCACACCCTGCCCAAGACATTTCTGCCTCAATTAACTTCAGGAATTTCCAATGGGAATGCAACTACCTCTGTACAGGGAGATTTTACCTTCACTTAGAGGGAGGGAATGTCTCCAAAGGTGCATTTCATCTTTAACTTCTGGCCTTCACTGTAAAGGTAATTAGGGGCAAGCAGTCAATCCTTGGAAGAGTGTTTCTTGGTTACTAAAAGCTCAGAGTAAGTGCGCACAAAGTCTCTTACAAAGGGAATGATAAGGGACTACTGAGGAAAGCACTATTAATTGCACCCCTGAAGAACTCCTTGGAGGTGTCCTGCAGCCTGCCAGACAGAGCCTCCACAGGTATTTAACCTCATACAGGAGACATTCTTTTCTGACTTGGCTGTAAACAACTTTTCAACTTTAAAGAGCACCCCAGTAAATTAAATATCCATTGTTCAATATCCTTTAGGATTGCTTCTGTGTGGTGAGACTGAAATTCAGAAGACTACTCACATAAGACAGACTGTCTGGACAAAGTTTTAAGCAGATCAGAAATTCTCAAGTTACTAGGCTATAAATTATTACAAAAGCAAAGGTGAGAACCTGGAGGCAGGATCAAGAGTAGGAGAGTATGGGAGGTGCTGAAACACAAAGTAGCAGCCCTAGCTTTCTGGTCAGTGCATCATTGGCATATCGATAACCATCTGGTTAGCACAGCCAGCACCCAAGCCTGTAACAGTATACTAACTTCGGGAATATTGTCAGAGGAACTACCATCTTTCCGTAAATAGATTTTGACTTTTTTTTGTTTTGTTACGCAAGGCACAAGACTATAATCCTAACACCAGAGCATATCCTCCTCCATCCCATGCTCTGTGAAGCCAGGTAACGCAAAGCACATTGCCCAGCCTTCCCCGTATCTCCTACAGGCACTTCTGCTCACATAGTGCCAGAGAAGATGGTTACACTGACAGGGCTTATTGCAGCTGTCATCTTAACTATCACAAAATGACTTTTTGTGCAACACCTTTTCACCTGAAAAGTTTGGCCTCCCATCTGTGAAGGGCAGTAAGCATGCACAGGACCAACTGTTGTGGCTCAGCTGCTGCATGGTAACTTGTTCAGCTGCGGTCACTTTCTCTCAAGTCACCTAACCATCTAAAGACAGACTTGAGTTTACTAGGTATGACCACTTCAGAAAGTCATCCTATTATGAAAAACAAAGATTTATAGTAACAGAGTAACCAGGAGTTTAGTAGATGCTGTTTAGCACATCAGAATAAACACAATACCTGCCATGAGAAGCTCAGCAAACTGGGAGGGAAAGGAACAGAGGCAAGATTTCTTAAGAGATTAAAGTTTACAGTCTTTCTCTTGACACATTTTGCAACAATCCAGACCATCTCAAGTTGCTATTGCTGTGGCATACTGTCTTTATTTGAGCGGGGGAAGCACTGCGGTTTTCTGAGTCTGTGCCACATTTGGTTTGCATATAACCAAGTATGTTTTGAAGCTCAAAACCAGAAGTTAAATCAGCTGGTTACAGGGCTTTTCACTACACTTATTTTAGTTTTATTCTAGGTATGACAAGTATGACCTTAACTTGGAAGAATCTGAAGTAATGCTTAAAAACTTAAAGCAGACTTAAAGTCTGTTTTAACATCCTGTAGGTTTAGGAAGAGTGACGCTTTTTGATCAATTTTAAAGCGTGCCACACATGGAAAGCATTTCTTAAAATTTCAGAAGGCCTGTAAGGCTTCAGGGCTAGAGCGAAATCAAAGTACAAAAGGCTGGAAAACAATTTGTCGACCTCTCTCACTTAGTTAACACCAGTCAGAGAAGAACCAGACCTTTAAAATCTCTTTACAGGGGGACTGGTAAAAGCAAGTTTGCTCTTACTGCTATTGCTAGTTGTAACACTGCTTGGTGTTTATACCTTTCAAATACACAATGTGTGTACATATACTGTAAGAGCTAAACAGTCATGTGGACATGCAAAGGTGTCTGAGGAGTATCAGCAACTTTTGGAGGGGGGAAAAAAAAAAAAAAAAGATGTGAAAGGTTTCAAAAAGCTATCTTTTCTGTAAGAAGCACAGGTACACTCCTAAAAAGAGGAGATGACACATGAGCAGGACAAATCACCCACAAGCTGTTTGGACATTACATCAGTCTAACAGTTGGACAGGCTTGCTGAAGCACAGACTTCTACACTTGTCCCAGACTAAAACACATCATCATTTTACCTGCTAGTGACTTTGTAAGACCACAGACCATAGCTGATGTCCAACATGCTTCTCTTTGAGGACCATAACACTATCATGTCTATACTCTGGACACATCAGAATATGATTGAAAACTTATTAAACATTCATTTGCGGCATCCATTAGAACATCAACGTTTACTGTAACAAAGTCAAAACATGATGGGAGAAGAGAGTAAAAAAAAATATGGTTATAGTTAACTGGGTATATTTATCTTAATGAGTTTGTTTATAGTAGTAGGATGTTAGTCACATTAATGTTAATTTGTAAATCAGTTTGTAATGCAAGAAAACATGACACTATTAATAAGGCAGAAATGTCACACTCAGCACCTGAGTCAAGTAGCTATGCTTTTATAATCCTCAGCCATTATCAAAAGTTCCATTGTCTGAGAGGGTTCAGCAACAACAAGGGGTTTTTTTTTCCCCCAAAGGACTAATTTTCAGGGAACCACAAGTACATTTAGCCACTTTCGAAAAAAAAAAAATGAATTCTTACTCACGTATATAGCTTGCAGGAAATCATATAGTAGCAGTAGAAAAATAGTTCTCTGCTGCTTTTATGCCAGAAACACAAAACTGTCAGTTTCAAAGTGGAAAGAAAAAAGAAAAAACCACTACACTTTCACAAACAATTCAAAGGGCTACCGTTTAAAGGCCTGAGGCAATCTTACACCTCTACTATTCCATAATATCCAAGTGACTAGAAAAGAAACATACACTTGGGCTGATAGCTACCCTCCTATTTGAAAAGCTATATATACAAGTCAAGAAAAAAAATAAGTCTCTTTTCACTCAGAGCAGGACAAGATATGATGGGCTACATGGAGCTATAACTAAAGAGAAGTCTCACCATTAATGTAGGAATTCCTATTTTAAAACTATTTATTCTTCTGTAGACTTACACTCCTGGGGAGAGGGGCCTGCAAGCTCTCTGTAAAGCTAAGGAGAGAAAATGAAAAATAGGTTTGGGATCTCTTGGCTGCAGGCAAGATTCTTAACAAAACAAACAAAAAAAGCCCCACACATCTCACGCACTGGAACTCTTGGTAAAAGGGAGAAGAGGGGGAGAAAGGGTCATCTGGAAACCTTTTTCAGAGATTAGAGGCAATTTCTTCAGAGGGGACAGATACTTCACTTGTCACCCAATGGGGGGAAAGGAGCCAGTGAGTACTAGACACATGAGAATCCACAGTTGTTTTAAGTCAGTGAGATAATGTGTTTTCAGATCCTGTCTAAAAGGACTGAAACATTAATCCTGAGCTACACAGACAACACCTAGATAAGAAGTGAGCTTCTAATTTATTCTGTCCTGAAAAATGGGAGAAGACGGGTAAGGTGTAGTTACAATTAAACTAGTATTTTCCTAAGACGTGCCAATTTCTAAGCAGGTTTCTCTTTATCCTTCCGCTTTCCTATCTAGCAATAAGCTTTTAAGTGTTTTGATTATAAGGCCAGCTCTCAGGGGAGGAGACAGAGGAAGCACAGAGCCCGAAGGAAGAGGACTTCTTAAAACAGAAGACTATAGCAATTTCCATCACTGCCATGTCTGAAAACAGAGGTATGCACAGATGGCTGATGCTCCGTTTTCCCCTTCAATATTTGCTGCAACACAGTGATTCGAGCACCTTACAGTCACCCAGAGAAAAATCAACTTGATGTATGCCAAGAGGTATTACACAGCACAAAGCTCATCCTTCTGCAGAGACATGTAGCCGGAGAATGTATCACTACAAATGTTCACACTAGGTAGTCACAAGGCATGAAAACATCCACAGACACGAGTGTTGGGAGCTGAAGCATGCTTCCGGGTCACGTTCCCAGTGGGGGTGATGGGTCAAGCTAGGTCCAGGGAAGGTAAAGGCTGGTTTAGATGAGCTTAAATACCATCCTCCACACATCTATTGGACAAGGGAAGAGGAATACCGTATGCAGTTTTTGGTCCTTCAACACAAGAATGATGTTGAAAAACTGGAGTGAGTTCAGCCACCAAGATGCTTCCTCCCTTCTTCTCTCTCCCCCTACCCCCCTCCCCTTTTTTTTTTTTTTTTTTAAATAATACTGACACACATCAAGAATCTTAAGATTTAATGATACTTGGTGCTTGCCAGAGAAGAGTCCTATCCAGTATGGCACTAAGGATCTGACAAAACTCTCCCCTTCCAATAACCAAGGGCACAAACCAACTTTCAAGAACTTTCTTTTTAAGAAAAGGAACTCAGGAAAACCTTGGTCAGTTTTCACAGGAGCCATTTCTGAATGGTGACTAATGCAACATATCAGCTGGATGGTGGTTTATCCTTTAGGAAGGAACCACCTGGTTATCATAACAGAGGCAGGGCTATCAAAAACCCAGCATTTGCAGACTATCACCCATCCAACTCCCCACAGCTATTTTTTCCAGAGCTCCTTCAGGTCCAACTCAATCTTCAGAGGAGAAAAGCTATTTCACACTGTTGTGTAAAAGCAGTGTTTGCTCACAGCCGGCTCCTCCGCTAAAAGGGATTCCACCTGCCCACGGCCTGCCACTTCCCCAGCCTTTGAAAAGCCACCTGAGAATCCCTTGATCCCCCGCCAGCAGCATGCCCCAGCGCAGAGGCTGAGCTGCACCCACCTCCGCTCACCTGGCAGGCTGTGCTCTCAGGCGATAGCTGCAAAATCATGAGTTCTCAGACTCAACTTTCGAGTTCTCAGGCAAGCCCGGACAGGCATCATACTTACAAAACACTGGCAACTAAATGTTTAAGAGGCTGACTACATACGGCTCCCAAAAGCAGCATTATTAAATCTTTTTGTTTCCCCGGTCTTAGATAGTCCACTCAATCCACGAAAAGCCAATCTGAATTTCCAGGTGATCACAGCAGGAAAACCCAGTGATACACAGGGACAAGACAGACAGCATCATAACTGACCCTACAAGATTACCATGTTTTAACAAGAGATCTAAGGTCTTTATACAGTATCTTGCCAGGTACTATTCGCCAGGCCTTTTCACTATATCTACTTCTAACCACTGAGGAGTAACTCCATGAGAAGGAACCTACAAGCTTTACAGACAAAAGAAAACTATCTTTCAATGTCAGTACCAACCTCTGTTTGCCAACAACCCGCAACTGCCTGCTACATAAACAGTCTAAATATTATTGCGCACAAGTCACACTAACAGTATAACCCCACCAGGAAATTCAACAGCACAGCCTGCACTGACCCACACTGCACATTAATGGATCATCACTGGGTGTGAGCCCTCAGCAGGATACTTTGAGTTTAGCCTCTATTTTAAGTTTCCTTCCAGTGCAGTACAGTTTAAAGTAACAACGCTGAGCTACAGAAGACCTCTGGTAAACCCCTCCCCACCCATACAAGTTTATTTTCCTTCTTTCCAGAAGTCCACAGCCATTCCTACACTTACAACCTCCCGAAATCACTGTGTCGGTACAACTACATAGGATTCACTTACAGGATTCCTGCAGCTGTAAAGCAGGCTCTGAGGTGCTCATTATAAGGTTGTTTTTTAATTGTTAATAGAACAAACTCAAACTGTGGCAATATTAAAGTAGAAGAGAGAGGATGAACTTAAAATTCTTATCTGTGGTTAAGGCTTTAGTTTGAAGCTCATACTGTGAATGGGGTGTAACTCAGTAACTAGAAAACGGGATCTGGAGCATTTGGGGGCCACAATGAATGTTGTGTGTGGGTTACACCTTAGAACCATTATAGTTGGACTCAATGATTTTTCAGTTCTTGTCCAACCTAAATGATTCTATGATTCTAAACCAAACCAAAACTTTGCAACAATGGAAACAGGATGAAACTTTCCAGAGCAGTTGAGCCCCTTCAAAGTGGCAATAGGAGGTTAGGAAGTAAGGGCCTCGACCTACACTTCAGGTGCCACATTTAGAAATGGCATTTAGATGGCACTGAAGCCATCCCACCATCCTCAGGCCTCTGTGTTGCTCAATGCTGTTTGATCTGAATGCAAATATTAACAGCAGCAAGGGACAAAAGCAGGGAGCATTGAGCACAAAGTCCCAGAGACATCGCCTTCAATACCACTTCAGCAGGCGATCAGAGCTGCGTGCAGTTCCAGGACATGTTAACATTACTCCCTACTCTTTTCAACCTACACATTGCCTATGCCTTTTCTGTTATATGGATATAAAACACAGGCTTCCTGGGAGATTTCTCAGTCTTGCTTAAATGCTACTTATTTTTGCACACAGAGGTGGCAGGCAAGACTTGGATGTGCCGGTTCAACCAGGAGTGACCAGAGCCTCTTGAAGAGAGTCCAGGCAAGATCAACCATAGACACGGCCAACCAATGCCATCGTTTTAAGAAGCCGAGCTCTGGCAGGCAGCTGTTTCTCCACATGACAGCCCTGCAGGCCACAACTCATTCCCCAACAATACCTGCCTGCAGAAGCCGGCTGGCTTATGGCGGGTGCCGGCAGCCCCAGGTAAAGCCGCCGCAGAAGGGTGAAGCTTTACCCCATACACATCGCTCCAGCTTCTCCGACTCGGACCTACAGTAGGATTTTGGCCGGGACACCCGACCCTTCTACCCCCAAGTCCTTCGCTCCTCCAGCTAAACCGCACCGAGGGACTGGAGATGGTCGAAGCACCCAGGGTGCTGCGGAGAGGAGGGGGGGCAGGCAGGACCACCTCGGGCCGGCCGGCACCGCCTCCACGCTCCAACCCGCCCACCGGCGCCCCCGGCCCAAGCCCCAGCCCTCCCGCCCGGCCCGGCGACCGCCGCTTTCCGAGCTGCCCCACAAAGTTAGCGCCGAAGTCCCCGCGGCGAAACAAAAGATCGAGCAAGAGCGCCGGGCCCCCGGCGCCCGCCCGCCCGCCCCGGCCACGCCGCCGCCCCGAGAGCGGGTGGGGAAGGGTCGGGTCGCGGCGCCGCCGCTGCCTCACGCCGGGCAGGGGCGGCTCGCCGGGGGCGAGGCCGGGAGCTGCGCCCGGAGCGGGGATCCCGCCTCTCCGCGGGCTGCCGCCAACCCGTCACCGCTCTCCGGGCTGCGGCTGGCGCGCGGCTCCGGCGGCACCGCGCGGGGAAGCGGTCGGTGAGGGGGGTACCGAGCGGGGGGGAAGGTGGGGTGGTGCTCCATTCATTTTCGTGAGGGGCGCCGGGAACGAGCCGGGACAGGGTCGTCGTCGTCGCCGGTCGAGGCCGCGCCGCGCTCTCTCCTCACCTTACTCTTCACTTCCACCGCGCTGCACTCCAGATACCGCAGAGTCTGAGATTTGTTGAAACTCCGGTTCATCTTCCCGGTCCCGGTCCCGCTGCCTTCCACCCCCCCTACCACCACCTTCTCCTTCGCCGCCTTCTCCTCTCAGCGTTGCTGCTGCTGCTGCCGCCGCCTCCTACTCCTCCTGCCTGCCCGCCGCGGGCCGCGCGCCCCCGGGAGCCGTTGGCCCGGCACGCGGCACCGCCGCTACCCCTCCACTTTTGTCCCCGGCGCGCCAATGAGAGCGGCCGCTCCGCTGGGCTCGCGCTCCGGGCGGGACTGCCTGGGGCGGGGGGGCGGGGGGGGCAGGCCACGCCCCTCCGCCACGCCCCTATCGCCACGCCCCTCCCCGCTTGGCCACCCCCCCCCCCCGCTCGCGCCCCGCCCCTCGGCGGCCGCGGCTCCCACGCGTGTGCGCGGCTGCGGCGGCGGCGGGGGGTGGGCAGGAAAGGCGAGAGGGATGGCGGTAGCCAGGGAATTCCTGCGGGAATTGCCTCGGTTGACGGTGATAGCCGGGGCGGGAGGGGCTGCTCGGGGCCTCACGCCGCCCCGGAATAAAGCTATTTTTAATTGATTTTATTTTATTTTGCACCTGCACCACTGCCAGCCTTTCGGGGCAAAACGCCCCGAAAGGCTGGCAGTGGTGCAGGTGCAAAATAAAAATCGCTTTACACGGAGGCTTGGCAGGCTTTTGTCACGTGCCCGGCCCCGCTGCCAAAATCATTTATGATGCAGAAAGTACACCCAAAGTAGCCCCTGGACCATGATGCCATGGGTGTCGTCGTCCCCCCCCAGAACCTGGCTCGGAGGTGGCCGCTGTGTGCCACAGAGACCCGCAGGAACCTTCCAGACAGCAGTGATTATTCATAAAGAGCGTCGGGATCTGAAAAATGCTGCAAGTTGTTAATTTGAGGCCACCGTTGGTCAGGTTTGGGAGGAGAGTTTCCACCACTCCCTGCTGGAAATAAATCAGGGGACTGCCTCCCTCCGCTAGCAACCCTTATTAATTAGCTAGGTTATTAATTTGAGAATCTCGAAGGAACTTATTTCTTTCCATCGTCTGCCAAGGACCTTTATAATTCTAACAGACCTTTTTCCCTTCAGTCAATTTCTTTTAGTCCCTGAGAGCCTTTGACAGTGGTGTTTTTTCCTACACGGTCCTGCCCAAAACATCAGTCGTGATGTAAAGAAGCCGAGGACAAGGCACAGACCTGTGCAACCAGTTTTCTTCTGCTTGACATCTCCTAGGAGGATCGTCTGCCCGTCTGAGGAAGGAGCACAAAAGTCCCAGCAGACGTGACAGGTCGCCCATCTCCCCTCCCCCAGACCCGCTGGGCGGGTGTCAATGGCAATGACGGGCAATACCCATGAATTTAGGGGTGAAAAAAAGAAGAACTCAGTTGACTTTTCATGTGACTCCAAGTGGGAGGATCAAAGCATATGCCTCAGCTTCAAACCAGCTCCAGCTTATTGGAAAATGGATCTGAAATGAACATTTGCCACATGTTCTGGGCTTGCGCTGTGTTTGGAAGGCTTACTGTATGTTAAACTGGAAAAATAAAGTCTAGAGACCTGAGAAAGGAAATGTTTGTATGAACTCGATCTTTCCCTCTTTTTATCTTAGCATGAGCAATGCAGCGGCTTTGCTTTCCTGCTGTGATGGCGGAGGCCAAGCTGTGGAGATACAGCATCCCTGGGGTGCTGAGGGGCTGAACATCCCTTTTGGGATGTTTCCATTTAGAGATGGACCTTGAAATCCAACAGCTGGATCCATATGGTTTAGTGGTTCAACATCTGGAGCAACAAGGCCCGTTCACTGGAGTGAAGTTAATCAGTAGCTAAAGAACTGGTCTTGTCATGTAGCCTCCAACCAGGGGAAATACTGGTATTACTGGCATTGCTGGGAGCATTAGCAGGGACTTCAGGTGGGATGTTATTCCAGCCCACCTGTCCTCCAGCTGACCCTTGGAAAAGGACCCTGCTGTTTGCATTACCTCCTGGGTCAGGAAAGAGCCCCAGGAGTGCTCTTACACATTTCAGGCACGTGGTGATCTGGTTGAATTCAAAATCACAACCACAGAGACGGGAAGAGCTGTATAAATTTTTGCTTCAAATGTCTAGCTTGCTTTCTTTAAGCAAAAGTAAGTTCTCAACAGTTGGCAATCAATAAGCAATTTAATTTTAGTCTTAACTTTAAATTTGGTACTTCTTGTGTTTGTGACATTCATTTGAGAAGTAGAGATTAAACTCATTTGTCTATTTTTATTTATTTTATGCTTCCTTCAGGGAGTGCATATGCTTCATTACCATCTCTTTTATATTAATAAAAGACTCTTCAAACTAATGATGCCTACCAGTCTGTGTGTAAACAGAATGGGAATTCAATGAAAATGAACAAAAGATGCATTTTTTGCGTGAGATAAAAGCTGGTAAGCTATGCTGGAGTCGCAAAGAATAAAGATACATTTTTCAAAGCATGCGGCAGGGGTTGATTTACCAGCAGGGCTAAGGGGACTTCCACTCTCCCTTCCCTGTCAGCAGCAGCCATTGAAGATCCTGCTCATATTTTCACCACCACATGAATGCACAATCCTTCTCATCTACCCTGTCTTTGAAGCTAACAGGTGTATTGAGGACACAGGTTACTGTATTTGGGGAGTGGAGCTAATATTGTTTCTATTTCTTCTATTCTACAAGAATTTAGAAGTGGTAGATCACTGCTTCTGCTATGTTTGGTTTTTTTTATTCACCCATAGGAAGAGCTGCTTTTCAGCTGTTCCATTCGTGCCCACTTTTTCAACATTGTGCTAAACATTTATCGCAGCAAACAAGGTGAATACACTAATATGAGGAAATATGCTCTTTATACCTCCAAAGTTCTTTTCAAACTACTTCAACAAAATTTGGTTTCTGCTGCTTTTTCTCAGTTGATCTGCTTGCCTCTTTTAAAAATTCGAACCGTAAACCTGAAAAAGATAATTTCAGTTGGGTTTGTTCAGGTTTTAATATATGTTGTCATGCCTTCAAATATAATGACGAGCAGACTTTTAAAATATAGGTGTTTTTCTTAAAAGCAAATCCCATTTGAGTTAAATATCCATTCTTCTGTAAATTAATATAAACAATTTTTACCCACTCTGATCTGGGGAATGACCAGCTTCTGGAAAGCTCGTTAATTAGGCTAAAATAGGCACATGCATGGGTAGAGTATGAAGAACTGCCTGTATACTTTAATTAGTATAAAAACACAACAATATAAAATAATTATGTATTAATTAATATATTGTATTACTTATTAATATTATTTATTAATACTATATAATGAATTATTAAAAGTAAATGCTTCTCAATGAAGCTTCCCTGAAATCCAGTTCAGCCCATTTTTGTAAATTCACTAAGATACAGGGGTTTTTTTCCATTTCCAAATTATTTCCATGTTTAATCCCTTTCCTTCAGAGGAGAGCTGAGGCACGACTAAGACAGCTTGGGAAAACTCCTTCTCTTGCCTCCCCGTCCCATGCCTGCGCTAGGCTGTGGCGAGCAGTGACTTCAGCTCCATGTACCAGCAGGAACCAAAACATCGTGTCTGTTCCCGGGCTGCCCCGGCCCCAGGTTGCACCAGGCGCTGCAGCCCCCACCAGCTGTTTTCCTCCTCAAACTCAGTCGCAAAGATGGTTTTAATTTAAGTGCTTTTGCTCCGGCACCTTTCAGGGCTTTTTTTTTTTTTTTTTTTTTTCTCATTGCCTGCCAAGGGCACCGCATTCCTTTGACAATTTCTATAAATCTTCATCTGTTTTGGTAATCCATAGTTAGTTTACCCTGTTTCTGACCTTTAGAGATTTTAAATTACAGTTTCTTCCTGGGTGCCAGTCTCCCAGCCCTTCCTTGCAGCTTTGTCCCCAGCTGCATCCGGAGATTACGGTTTGCTCTCCCCCAGCCACATAAGCCCTTTTCTGCGTGCAGTGCTGCCACTAAATACTCTCATTTCTTGCCCTAAACATGGCAGGGATGCCACAGCCCAGGGATCCTAACAGGCCATTTAAAAAAATATTCAGATATCCCTGGTTTTGAGGCTTTGTATTTACCAGGCCAATGAAAAGAGCTGCAACATGTGCCTGACTCCCACTCCTATAATGCTGTTTTTCAGCATGCAAAGGGCTTCCCTCCAACTAGCTGCATGCCTCATTAGTACTAACACGTCGTCTGCATGCTTTGAGAGGTGAAAAAAATACCCCAGACCCACATCCAAGAATTTATCTTTCCCCCTCCTCTCCCCACACTGGATTTGCAGGAGTTACAAATAGCAATGACAGACTGTTTTTGGTTTCTTTAAATGTAAACTAAAATGAAGCAGAGGAGAGCAGGGATGACAGCTATTGTTTTGCTTGTAGCGAGTGGTGTTCCCGCCATAGAGAGGATGGTTTCTACTTCATCAAGCGCAGAGGATAATGCCAGGGAACATCAGTTGCCCCAGTGCAGAAGCCTACCTAGAGGGGAGCAGGAAGGATGCCACCAGCCACAGCAGTAATGGATGCTCCAGGACAGGAGACCAGCTGCTTCAGTGGTTTTCCATTGTCCTGTCCCTTGTAGGGGTGAAATGTCTTCTTTTTCTTTCCTTTTAAGAGCTTTCGCCTTTGGGCGTTCAAGAGATGTACATGCATTTAATAGGAAAAAGAATGAAGAGAGATGGCTGTTTGTTCTCAAGGGTGGGGGAAACTCGATGCTTCTTTTCTACCAGGATGATGAAGCACTGAGGAAACCTCTTGCATGACTTTACTACAAAACACTCCAAGAGGAGAGGCCAGAGCTGCAGCTGAGGGAACGGCACCTGCTGAGCTGCACTGTGCACAGACACAGGCGCTTGCGATTGCAGCTCCCGGGATGTCTCCAGAGAACTGCTCCATAATACCCATGTCCTTTCCCTTTTTCGTTTCTCCAGAATATAGCTCCCCACCCCAGTCCTGGGCTCTGCCGTCATCACTTGGTGTCTGGCTGTCCCCTGAGAGGTCTCAGGATGGTGTGTATGGCAGCTCTGCCCAAAAGCAGGGGGGAAAGATATGCTCACCTTCCCCCCTTCAAACAGGCATGCATGCTCAAAAAGGCCAGAAGAAGCACTTTGCACTGGGGGTGAGAACTTGGATGCAAAGGAATGCCAGGAGCCCTGTGCAGAATCACAGAATCATAGAATCATCTAGGTTGGAAGGGACCTTTAAGATCACCGAGCCCAACCATCAACCTAATACTACCAAAACCACCACTAAACCATGTTCCAAAGTGCCACGTGTACTCGTCTCTTAAATACGTCCAGGGATGGTGATTCCAACACTTCCCTGGGCAGCCTGTTCCAATGTTCGATAACCCTTTCAGTGAGGAAATTTCTCCTAATATCCACCTCTGGTGCAACTTGAGGCCATTTCCTCTTGTCCTATCCCTTGTTACCTGGGAGAAGAGACCAACCCCCACTTTGCTGCTAGCATGCTCTGGCTATATGAATTGCCAGGATAAGACAGTGCCCACAAAATACAGAAATATTCAAACTGTATTTGTTCTGCATGTTTATTTGCTTAATTTCGTTATTTTTTTCTCCCTCTCAATTGCTTTGATTCTTGGTTTTCCATTCTTAACTAAGAGGAAAAACATGTAAAAGCAATAACATTTCCCAGATATCATTAATTTCAGCAGAAAAATAGATCTCATCCTCCACCAGTTGTCCAGAACTAGGTCCTTCTACTTCCACATGGGGTAAAAATGTTGTTTACAATGTGATTTATTGCCATGGAGCATTGGACTCAACACAAACTTTACGTGCAGTAGCTCATACACCTCACATGCTGCCAGCAAGGTTTCCATGCCCGCTGCATGCTTTTATGGCTTGATAGTAAGTGTAACAGAGACTATTTAAAAAAAAAAAAAAAAAGTAGGAAGAAGAAAAAGGAAGAAAGCAGAGGTTATAACAAAGAAGATGGTTTTACTGGTTGGTAGTGTGGGTTTGGGACATTCAATGGCTGTTCAAAAAGCACTGAGTTAATATTTAGAAAGCTCTTTAAGTCTCTACACGAAAGTGGCTGTGCAGATAGCAGCTTCTTATGATGTTAGAATGATGACTGCAGATACCTTTAAAACAGAATTGATTTAAAGACTGATCACAGGCCTGGGGTGTGGGAGCATCTGCCTCGTTCTCTTCCCCAAGAGAAAACTCTGCTTTACTTTGTTCCTTTATTGTTGGTCCTACTTCTACAGTAAATTGAAGCATAGTTGTAAGCTGGCAAGTGCAGGATAGATCTTCTAATTAGTCCGGTACTATCAAATATTTTATTCAGTTGGTGTCATCTTTATCTTCCCAAGCATCTTTTCTGTGTGAAACTGTGAATGGGCTATCAAAGCACACACTATGACACCAGAGTAATTTTTCTGCAGTAGTTACCAAATTTTCTAATGGAGTTAAGCTAACCAGATCTTCCTTAAATTAATTAAATGGAAAGAAAAGTAGTACTGTTAGTTTTCAAAGTTAGTGTCTGTACAAGAAAGCTGCTGTCATGATGATATAATCATGCCTGCCTTCCGCTTATGTGTGTGCTTAAGTGCTTATCCAATTTGCTTAGTGAAGAGAGAAACCTGCCTGTGGTGTCCCTCTGCAATTCCTCTCAAACTGGCTTTAATCTCTTTTGGGTAACCATGTAGCTCATATGAATGCCATCTACCATCTCTGTCGGTCCTGGCAGCTGCAGCGAGGGGTTTGGTAACAAGGTAGGAGAGTACGACTTTTGCCCAGTCTGAATCAGAGCCTCACCGAAAGCACAGAGAGGTTTTTAGCCTGGAATGGGATGGAATTAAATGGAAGGTGCAACCAGAATCTCCACAAAAATATGATTTATTGCAAACTTCCATTTGGGAAGTGACTAAAGGTCACTTTAAATAAACGATCTCAATATTCCTGAATTTCAACTTTAAGTAATTTGTAAGGTACTATGTCTAGTATTGACTGTTAAGTCAAGCCCTCTCAGAAGTTGTGGTGTGGTCTCACCTGCTAATAAGGGAAAATAATAAGAAACTGTCCTAGCCATGGGAGTTGTGAAACATACGAATCTTGACTGTTCACTTACTAACTCGAATCCCTAAAATTGTAACACATACGCTGAAAGCTTCTTAGTTAAAAAAAAAAATAAAAAAATTGTCAGGTGACTTTTTAAGTCTGCTCTTTGCAAGATTTTTTTGGCAGATCTGCTAGATGTGTTAAGATAAAGATAGATTCAAAGATGTAGTTCCTGATTAATAATAATAAGAAAAAAAGATTAGAGGGAAAGGTCACGTATATTCACATATCCAAATCCAACTGATGTTTGCCAAACCGTTGCATGTAGCTGTACCAGGCTGAAATCCCCTGATCCTGTCAGAACTACTGAAGCAAGCTCTTACATGGCGAGACACTGTGAAGCTCTAATTGTCTGGGACCGGACATAATCTCTTCCTCACCCACCTGATTTGCAAAGACATTTGCCAATGAGTGGCTCGCTACATTAGAGACATCTTTCAGCACGCCTTTGCGCCCTGCAAACACTGAAATTTTAAATTGTTTGTGCACAATCAATCCTTTCCAGAGTTTTCAGTGAGGGCAAACAGTCTCATGTGAGGCTTGAAGTAGTCCTTCAAAGCAGCTGTTTAGAAATGCATGAAGCATGAGGCACATTATATCCTCTTCCCACAGGCTGAGGGCCAGATGTTCAGTGGGTGTAAAGCGGCAGAGCCTCAGTGTGACTTTTTCAGGGGCCACGAAGTTTGATACCAGCCAAGAATCTGGCCCTAAGCGTTTCAGCCAAGTGACTTCCCCGACCTCTGCTGCTGAAGGGCCTGGTTTTGTAATCTCGGGTCTAACCTCGGTCCCATGCCAATGTCCTCCGTGAGGTGAGAAGGGATGGAAAGTGTTCAGGATCTCTGGCTCAAGGTGCTGAAAAGAGAAATCTCTTAGAAGATTCCTGACGCCGCTTCTCCAGGCCAGTTTGCTGAAGTCGTCACAGGCTTTGGGTTTTGGTACACTTAGATATTTTCCTTCCCGTGTTTCTGCTGCTAACAACGTATGTAGGTCCTTTATATCTGTTTCCTCCCAAAGCAAGTTCCCTTTTGCACTCTCGTCAAATCAGGAAATGAGAATATTTCTATGCAGAGGTGATGTTCTTGTATGGTTTTTTTCCTTCATAACTTGCATCTTCCTGAAGCGTGAACGAGGATTACTCATGGGAGTATGGATTTCAGAATCAGGCCCTTTGGCCGTTTTGATAGTGTCATGGGAGGAAAAACTGTTTCCCAGAACCAAACAATTTTATTGCATTCCAGAATCATGTGCAAAACAGGGATCCCATCTGTTCGACAGCGTTCCCACTAAGTACAGTTCTGCCTGTAGCTCACCAGCGTAAGCAGTTCAACAAAGAAGCCTCAGTTTTCAATGATAAGGTTTGCTTCAAAATACAAGACACCAGTAAAAAGGGCTTCATAATAATTTGCACATTTGTCAAGGTATGTTTTCTTAAATGCTGTTTTGACTGGTAAGGCCACTGCAGAGTAGTGTGGTGCTAAATGAATAAATAATAAAAACATTAACCTCAAAACTGATGGATTAAAATTGGGTTGAAATAGACTTCCTTATTTTTTCCCCTGACAGCTTGAAGAGTCTCAAACAGAAAGTGCTTGAATGCAGCACTCTAGGCTTAGGCCTAGATTCTCAATAAAAAGATTATGAAATAAAAGAGAGAGAATTTATTTTATGAGATTTGTCTAACTGAGTGCTGGTGCTTGGGATTTTTATCATCACCATGAACACCGGCAAGTTGTGCTTAGCAAGTACAATGAAGGACTTCAGGAAACTCTAGGTAAGGGCTTTGTAGTTGCTTAATCCTGCATCTCTAAATTTCTAAATGTCTTCTTCGAGTCACTTCGATGTCCTTTTAATGATCTCTCCATCTGACTGCTCGAGATTCCCTTGACAGCTCGCTTGTGCTTTTCCTTTCAGAAACTGATCTGAGAAATAGAAATAAAATGCAATTTCAGGGGTTGCTTGCCCTTGGAAAGAGGAAGTCAGCCTTGCTGGTGCACATGCTTTGCCAGCAGGCAGGGAGCAATGCCCACCAAGCCCATTTTGCCCCAGTCTCCCTGTTTCCAGCCTCTTCCCTATGGCTAGAGGAGCTGGGAATATTTGTCTGGCTCTCGAAAGACTCAACTCAAGAGAACTAGAAGGGGAGATGTCTTCCAAGTCAGGGGCTGAAGTTGTTTTCTCCTTTCCTGTGAAGGTTTGGAGGTAGGGCAGGATATCTAGCAAGCCTTATTCTACCTTTTCCTGCCCAAAGTGCACCTGAGCACACCTGGTGCACCAGCATGGCTCTGTAGCTGTGCCAGCTCTTTCCTGTAGCCCTCCTATACACATAGCTCTGGATGCATCGCTGGAGGGTGTCAGCAGCTTCCCTGGTCTCTCAGGATGTTTCTCACAAGGCATAGGTATTACAGTTGCCATCCATTGCCTAGATTTTTGTGCTGGCTGGGATGTACCACAATGGAGGCAGTTTGGTGTGGGTGACCTGCAGGACACAAGGGAGTCAGGTCTGACGTTCACTCCCTGGGTTCATCCGTAGCTGCCAGCATCATGAGGGCCAAGTGCTGGGCAATGACAGAGAGATACAACTCATGGACAGTTAAGAGCCATCCCTCACCTGACTAATGACTCATATAGGTATGGGTGCCTTTGGGAGTGCATCTGTGACGAGGCCATGTCTGGTCCTCGGGTTTTTGAAAGGGGGCAGCCTGGCCTGGAGGGCGCATCCAGGGCTCCGAGGTAGGGAGAAGTAGTAAACGTTGAAACTCTTCATGATTTTCACCTTTATAAGAAAACTTTCTTAGGACTTTGCAGGGGCACAGTATGTGGTCAGTTAATTTTACCAACAACAGGCCAAAACGTGTTGATCTTCTGGCAGGTGGGAAGGCAGCTAATGGCTAAGGTGGGGAGGCCAGGGGAGGGCTTGGGCTTCAGGAGACCAAGTAGCAAGTGTAAGCTGGTCCCTCAGCTTTTTCATTTGTAAATCAGAATAAAAAAAAAAATAAAATAGATGTACCTCCACATCACGGTGTTAGCATGAGGCTTAATTAACTTGTGTTTATGACATGCTGCCGGAAAGGTGTTAAGATAATTAGATACGTAATTCTTACATCTGTTCATGCCTACTCCGCTGAGACCACAACCCATGATTAAGATTTCTAGCAGATGTCACAACGCAAATAGTGACGACTAGTAAGTGGAAGTACAGTAATGAGGAGCACGAGCGGCTCTCCTCCCTCTGAGAACAGGCACGCTCAAGCCATCGCTGCTGCCCACACGTTGGGTGAGGTCCCCTCGAGGGACCCGGCCCTACACCATGGTGCCGCTCGGCTTGGTATCCAGGGGGAAGGGAATCTATACTGAAATATGGTGTTTTATGGCAAACATCTAGCCTCTGAAAAGCAGACTAATCCATTCCATGCCTTCTGCCCTCACTGCAGGCAACTACAGAGAGAGGCACTTGCCATTGGAAAGGATTTTTTATTGATGCCGTTAAGGAGGAGAGTGACATCATTTAAATTTTTTGGAACAATGGCCTTTTCCCCACAGTTGCCTTGGCTTTTCTTCCCTTTGCTCTGGCGCCACGCGACTGGCTGGGATCTGACGTTATTCGTGGTGCTGGGTGCCAGGAGAAAGCAGTCTCTGGAGAGTGGGTGATTAGGAGGAGTCAGCAAAATGCTGATGGGTCCCGGTTGGTTCTTTGTCTGTCAAGGGAAGTAGTGGTATTTGGTTTTGGCCTGCTCCAAATTTGTAACTTGTTAGGAAAATGCCTGCTTGCAGAGCAGGGAACCAGCTTGTTGGCATTTGAGGTGCTGGAGGTAGTAACACACATGGATGGGAAGGAGCCAAAGTTGTGTACTCTAGGTAAGGGCTGGAAGTTCAGTGGTCTGGAGTCAGGCTGAAGGACAGAAATAAATCAGGATCCTAAAAATAACAACATCCCTCATTACTATCTTTCTTCCCCAAAGCAAGTCAGTCCTTTGCATCAAGGTGAATCTTGGTTCTCCTGCTCTTCCCCTGCTGCTTCCCTTGAGTTCCTCGGCCTCCGTTGCTTCACTGCATTCCTCCTCCTCAGCCCAATGTTTGTTTCTTCTGGTGCAACCTGAAGCTGTTTCTCATCAAGCCTGGGGTTCCTGCTGTCCCTTACCTACCCCATTTGGGTATCCAGGCCCATCATGACCTGCAGGAGCAAAGCACAGCTAACCCAGGGAAGATTTTCTGCAAATTGAACTATTCAAATCGAAGATGGTTGTACAAACCAGGACTCCTCACAGTATAAGGGTTTGGAAAAAATTAGATGCATGTCTGTGGCGATGTAGGAAGTCTCCTATTCAGCAAAACAGTGTGCAAATATCATCTGCGGGAATACAATCTTTTTTCTCAAATCCTGCTAACATTAGTAATTTCCAAATGAAAGATCACACAATTTATTTCTTTTAAATATGGACAAGAGGTACATTCCCTAGCCTCTTCCTTGGCAGTGGTGGAGCTGTTTTGCCTGAGAGAAACAATACCAAATAATCCAAAACAACCCCCTCCAAACCACAAAAATCCCAAACTGAAATCAGCTCCCAACAAGACTAAACTGGCCTAAGGTAGGCACCCAGGGAAGATTTCGTCTCGTTCACCTTTGGCAGTGCCGTAAGAAAATGAAGGCAGGGTCTCATGCCAGAAAATACCAGGAAACCTAAACCCAAGGCATCCTGCCCGTCTCACCCGCTGCAGCTGGCCGGCACACTCGGCACCACATTTCGGGTGTGTTGGCTGCATATGGCAGGTAGTCTCAATTAGGAATTCCTGCTGGCAAGCTTGCACCTGGCTTGCACCTGAAAAGCAGCTCCAGCAACTTTTATTTTTTTTTTTTTTAATGCAAAGCAGTATGAAATATGTGAAGCAGGAAGGAGTACGTGAGGCCATTTGGGTAATCACCAAGCAGAGAATGAGTACCAGTTTCTAAACCAACAGTCTCCTGGGGCATTGTTTCAGTGCTCAGTAGTAGTTGAAAAGACAAATCGACTCTTGGGTTTATTAGGAGGGGAGTGGCAAAGCTTTACCAACACCCTTATAAAGCCACAGCAAGCATCTCTCTTGAATATCTCGTGTGTAGTTCTAGTCCCATCTCTCAAAAGTGGCATAGCAGAATTAGAAAAGGTGCAGAAAGGGGCAACAAAGCTGGCTGGAGGTGTGATACAGCTTCTCTACTGCAGAAGATGAAGTAAAGCTCCACAGTCTGGAAAAAAAGCGGACTGAGAGGAGAAACTGGAGAGGTTATAAAATCATTAAGTGAATGAAGAAGGTCAATAAGAAGTAATTACAGAATCACAGAATCACAGAATATTTTTGGTTGGATGGGACCTTTGAGATCATCGAGTCCAACCAACAAAAAAAACCAACCAAACAAAAAAAAACAAAACCAAAAAACCACACCCAAAAAATCCCAGAACACCAACACCAAAAACAAACCAAACTAATTATTAAGACTCTATCGTAACACGAGAATTTGGAGGCTCCAGGTGGAGTTATCAGATAGTGGGTTTAAAGCAAAGAAGAGAAAGTATTTTTCTCCCATAGCATATCATTAAACAGTGGGATGCCATAGGATGCTGTGAAGGCTAGAAGATTAAATTAGTTCAAAAGTGCTTAGAGTCATGGAAGAAAGGCTATCAGGGCTCATAAACACAGAGCTGCAGATACGTCCTTTGAGCCTAAGATCTTCTGTGCTGCCAGCTGCTAGAAACCAGAATAGCACAGCAGGAGAAGCAACACTGTACACTGGTCCTAGTCCTTGATTTTATTTTTTTTTTTGTTCCTTTTGTATTCATTCCCAACCTTTTTCAGAGACTACAGGCTGAGTGGCATTACACGTATGGTTGTTCTACTCACAGTGCAAAAACTCTGGAAATACCCCGTCTATCATTTTAGGCAACTGGGAAGCAACGTGGCTGAGATGAAGTTCTCTGTTCATTAACACGGCACCAGCAGAGCTACATCGGGGATCAATTTTTACTGTTCATTTTCAGCTACAAATAACTGCTTGGAACACTAGTCCTTTCCAGCTAGGTTTGGTGGATCATGATTCCTTAGAAAGATTACAGCCTATAAAATAGCCATAAGCAAGACAAGTACAAAGTATGCTTTGGCTGGATACTAGTCTTCTCATAAAAAGTATGAGATTGGAGTAATGTGCAGCATGTTTTAAGTTATGTTGTAAAGTTGCCTCAAAACCTCTTCTTGGGGGAACAATAATTCTTGGGAAAGAGTGCCAGCTAAAAATTAATACTGATAAAACCTACATTTTTCTTCTGGGGGATTCTCATGGGAAATGTCTAGTTTTGCTATTTTATTTTTGGAAAATGTGCTACCAGTTGTAGGTGGTTTGGAACAGATTAAGTGAAGGAGTAGGTGACAGGCATAAATATAGAGCAAGAACAGTGAAGCCTGTGTCACTGAGCTTGTCATATGTGATTTGAATACTCCCGAGAAGATAAGCAGAACCTTTTTTAAGCCAGCCGCCAGATTGCAGGAGCAGGTCTCCCAGCTTAAATCAGCTTCAAAGTGGATGTGTGAAGAAAGTTCCTGGAAAAAAAAGAGGGAAAAAAAATCTCCAAAGGTATCTTTTCCCTTTTATACACTGCCAAGGGTTTTCTTACAACAGGAAGAGTTAGTTCACAGGGACTGGAAAGCCAGGATTTGGGCCTCAGACATATTAGTAGTAAAGTTAAACCATGAAATTATGCTGCTAATGAGCCTAAGACAATTGGCAAGTCATTATCTCCTGTCAGAAAAGCTGGAAAAGCAGTGTGAGGAAGAAGAACCTGCGCTGCCTGCAGGACAATTTTGGCTGCTAATGAACCTGTATGAATGAAAGAACACCAAATCCAGGCTGGGAGTCCTTCTCATTTGTTTATTTCTTCCTGTAGGAATTTGTCTGAAGCTGCTTGACACACTGCTATCTGATGCCTTCAGGTTTCATCCAGTATCATCCCACCTTTGAATAAAGGACCTCAAATCTTATGCTGATGGAAATGGGTAGCTTTAGACAACTACACCTTTCAGATCTCTGCGTTCTGCCTCGTCTCCTGTGCACCATCGCTTTGTTGTGAGGCTGCTGATGGCGCTGAAGTGACCACCACGGCTGGGCACAGTCTGACAGCTTCCTCGCTTTTACCTCAGCATTCATGGCCATCATTCTTCCCCTCGTGGCAGCCTGGGCAATTTCGATTCACCTCCTTGTTTCCCCAGCTGAGGATAACCCAGTGATTTTGTGATATGAATATGCTTCCTTTTCTAGAAAAGAATGCCATAGGGAATTTTTTGCCCCCCTTTTCACTGACAATGTGTGTTTGCAACTTTTGGATTAACAGCATCTGACTGCCAGTTTAGGATTGAGCTTTTCTGTTATTAGTAGCACGTCTCTGTTGGTATTTTGTTCATGACTTACTGCAACCTATTGTTCAGCTCTTTCTTGCCTTCCTCAGCATCAATGGTAGGACATCAGACTGGACTGTATTCACATCCTCAGATTTCAGACTGAGCCTCTGATGCCAGGCCCCACACCATAATAAGATTTCCCTCTCACCTTTAAGAACATACTACCCTAAACTCCATTGTCCCTTCTCCATCTGCATTTACACATCATTTTGTCATTTCCTGATACAAGATTTTCTTTCCCTCAGGCCATAGACCACTTACTCTCCAAATGCATTGTGTTCATTTCACCAAGTCCTAATAATTTCTGACAATTTTTCCTATTTATCTACCAATTCGGCAATCTGGTATAAAACATTCCCAATTCTGTTTTTAAGAGGAAAGCAAAGCTCTCCTGAGGTTAACATGTTGCCTTATTTTAGCACTTTTACACGAACCTACATTAGGTCCACCATGGAGTGATTAACTGTCACTCCAGCCTCCCTAACCATTAGAGGATGGCTAGCCTATATTTCCCAGCTGAGAACAGGAAAGACATCCAGGGCTCCCAGTGAGGATGAAGGACCCCTTGATAGGCAGTGAAGCCTGCCCTGGCATTATGCTGGGTTTTATATAAAAAACAGGTTTAAAAATTTCACTAGCCTCTGTCAGACATTTCACTGTTGGATCCACCCTTGACAGGAGAGAGAAAAGCACCCTTACACCCAAGAGACCCAACATTCAATATTCAGTGTGTAGGAGAATAGCACATACAGCTTTGCTTCCTGAAGCACAAGCTCACATGGAATAGCTGTTTATTTCCAGTGACAAAGAGGGAAGAACTCTTCATTTCTCAGAGGTTTTGGAAAAAAAGAAGCTGACAAGGGAGGGGAGAAATTATGGAGGTGAAGCAGTCAGAAAAGTGTGTTTCCCATCCAAATAAAATATGCAGGCAGAGTATATTTTTCCTAAAAGAACGTGATATGGAAAATGTTATCATTGCTGGGCTATGGGAAAGGAAGCATTTTGCCTTCTCATCTCAGCTTGGTTTCAGCAGATAGGCAGATCTAAAGCTGCCTTGCACAGCTCAGAGAAGATGAATTTGCTTATCCTAGAACTGATGTTTTCCAACTGGAGCCTGAGTCCTGAGCATATGAAGGCACCTGTGTATCCATGGAAGCAGAGTGTCCACAGGGCTGTGATGCTAGCTGTGTATCACTGAAGTCAAATGAACTCTGGTTCCTGAGTTCAGGAAAAAGTTTTATGGGTTGTCTGGGAATTGCAAATGCTTGGTACTTCATAAAAATTGCTCACTTATTAAGGACGTTCCAAGTAGAGTCCCACAACAGGCTGATTGATTGAAAGACAGAGAAAGGGGCTGAAGTTAACACGGTTTGTGGATGACACCAAGTTTGTGCTGCCTGGCTATGAACATCCCGCCCTGGGAGCAAAGAGTATGAGGCTGGGACTCATGGTGGGGCTCACAAGTCAAGCTTCAGCAAGCAGCAGGAAGAGAATTCCCATGTGGACCTTGGTTTACTAGCCTAGGCACACCACCACTGGCGATGCCAGGGACCGTTCCCAGGAGACAGAACTCACGTGTTCTGTTGTTAAACAACTTTGTTCAAGTTGTTGAACAATTGCAAAGTATTGTTAAATTGTTAGCATAGCTCCTGCCAAACAGCTTCTTCCAAAGAGCTCCTGGCCCAGGGACTGTTCTCAGAAGGCAGCTTGGGTACAGCCACACTCTTTGGTGGGCAGAAGAGGTCAAACATATGGTTAAATATACAGTCATGGGGCACTTAGTGCCAGGGCATGGGGCTGGGCACAATGAATTTAGTCGTACATAACTACAACTTGTACAAAGGAGCAGGTAACAGAGCTTGATTTGAGTGCTCCTGAGCAATTTATTTGGGAACTGGCAATGAATTCAAAAAGGGGCTTTACCAAGCCAAAAACAATGCCTGCAGCGATGCTCTGGATGATATCAACCCATGAAGGGCTGCAGGCACTCTCTCCTGCTGCCCTGTCAAAAAGTCACACAAATAAGCGAGCAGCTATCAGCCAGGGGACTGCCAGCCTCCAAAGCGGTACTTACTCCGTGCCAGGGAGTTTGGATACCAAGTGCTGCCTTCATGGAGGAGAAGGAAGTGAAATCATGCGTTACAAACCCTGTTTTTAATAAAGATTATTTTTTTTTGCTATTGAGTTAAAACATCCACGCAGACAATTCTTTCGGGTTGTAAACATTTGCTTCTGGTAGATTAATTTGATTGTTGCCCTATTTGTCATGCTGGTACTTGAGAAACTGAAAGCGGAAATGAGTAGAAAACAAAGGGAAACAGCTGAGCTTATATTCACCCTCCAAAGTAAGTAAATCAAAAGCAAGTAAATAGCATAGATAATGTAATTGGTGATTATAAGACTACCTAGGATCCTTCCAAAATGTGGAATGAAACAAGCTACTCTCTCAGCCTGCCTGCTGCTTACGCTGTTCTTGTTTAAATGTTGTTCAAATAACAGTGTGCCAAGAAATATAAACTGCAAACACAGCATTTTAATAAACACAAAGTGAAATAAAACAAGCCAGAACAGATCTGTTGGCTCTTGCAGTTTTTTGTTTGCAGGATGGGGAGGCTGGAGGTGGGGGGCACACAGGGAGGGTATTATTTCTTGCACATGTTTGCCTGGTGCTGATTAACAGGGGTGATGTTAAAAATTTTCTGTGACTTGTTACAGGCTGTAATCTTCAAATTTAGGGCCTTGTACTGCTCTCAATCTAGTCACACAATCCCCATTTAGGAGCATAGAAAGCCCTGAGGAGTTTGTGTAATAGGCTTTAATAGTGCCTAAGAAACAAAAAGTCTCTTTCTTAATTGTGCCCAAACCATTTTTTCTCACATTTTGCAGAAGTACCTTGGGTACTAATGCATTTTGCAATCATAGAATCTGTTGTTCTTTAAGAGGATTAATGTAAATATGGGCTTAAAACACATCTAATTAATAGATCTGATTGGTTGACCAGTCAAATATAACAGCAACTACAGCATAGAAATGTTAAGAACATCCCAAGTGCGAAGAAAGCTGAGTGACACCCTTCCTTACCCTGAAAATTAGCCATACACCCATCATTTTTCCCACCGCATGCTCCACTGTTTGTTAGTGCCTTGGTTAACAGCCGCATCTCTGTACTCACATTGCTCAGTTTTACTTCCACTTTGCTCAGCCAAAATCCCCATGAACTATTAGGCTGAAGCTCCGGCTTCAAATTCCAAAAGAACAAATCTTTTCCAACGTGTGAGCAAACTGCTGCTGCTGTGGTGGTTCCCCTTTCCCTAACCACAGATGTCATGAGGGTGACCGTCCTGTGGTGGTGCGGACAGAGGGGCCTCATGGATGGAAAGGGGGAGGCATCTCAGAGAGCTTCTTCCTAAGCACAAGCACAGCCAGCGTGAGGCTGGGGGTGGTTGGGCTCAGGGACCACAGCTCTGCTCCCTGCCCTGCCCAGCACAGCAGCCCCCAGGACCATGACACCCCATCCCCATCCCCCTGCCTCCCTCCTCCCCTCTGAGCAAGCTCCCGCCTGCTGTTTCAGAAAATTAATGCTAAGTAGAAAATGATGAAAGCATATTACCTGTAAATTACCTGACTAATCATATTCTCTCTCCTGGGACCTATTACGCTTCCAAGCCTGCAACTTACTCATCCTTGCAGGCAAGCTCTCCTTGTTTCCCAGTTTTGTTCATCAGGTTCATCCAGAATATTTACTAATTTCTTTGTTTTCCTCCAAGCTAGCAGTTCAGTCCTTCCAAGCACTCAGCTCTCCAAGCTCTCTCCGGGAAAGTAATTAAGTATATGCTTGACTTTAAGCATATGAAGCTGATGGCAATTAGGAAAAGGGCAGGCTCTATAGCACTCTCTTTTTTTGCTGGTAATTCCTTAGGTAGATGGGATGAAGATGCTTGCCTCTAGAGAGGCTTGCCTCTCTCCATTGACTTATGAGGAAATCCTGACAGCCTATACACCAGTTAAGAGCAGTGTGAATGTACCAGCCAAGGCATGTACATCCCTTGAGTAGGGTATTTTGACTCACATGGAAGATAAGTCAGCCACTATTTTTAGCATCCTTTATTGATTCCTGTATAATTTCCCTTGCTCTTCCTGTGGAAGTTCCTTCCTTTCCAGTAACACCAGCATTTGAAGTAGCACATCAATCCCTATTATGTGTCAAACCTGACTTTTTTTCCCAAGCCTCAGCATGATGCGGAAACTCTTAAACGCAAAGTCTTCCTGTAATTTAAACACCCAACTGTATGTGTAATTCAAGTAAGATGTGGTGAGTACTAACAAAGTTACCCCTGGGCTCAGCAGATAGTACAACTCGCTGGATTATTCGTGGGAGGGTCGATATAGAGCCACAAAATACTTTGTCTTGCCAGAGAAAAGAAGGAATGGCTCAATGAAGGCTAAACTCTAAGTGACTTTGGCTCTCCTGACTCTGTAACATCCCTTTTGTGGTTCTGATTTATTCTGCCTTCATGCAAATTGCAGGAAAAAGGCAGTTATTCACAATTCAATCATATTTTCTCTCAAGCAAACTGGCTTTCTAGCCCCCCAAAACCTCTTGGAGGAGTTGCTGCTTTTAAAACACTTCCACCTCCAAAAAGAATTGATGTTTAAATCAAAGCAAAATAATGGAGGGAGCCTGGCCACTACTTATGAAAGTCAGGTTTAAAGGTGAAAGCTAAGCATCAAGTGCCAGCAACTACTGTGTCTCAATAAACAAAGTCAGGCCGTGTGAGATGAAGAGTACACAAGCGTTTTCAGCCTCAGCAGCGGTGTATGTTACATCACGGCGCTTTTTAGGCTAAGATCTGTCTGTGCATGTTTATCCATAAAGCACAGAGCGAAGGAAGTGCTATGCAGTTTGCTCATTAACTAGTTTTCCCTCACACGTTTGGTATTGGTATGCCAGCCTTTGTCTCAGGATGTAGCAAATGCTATCAATTCTGCATGGCATGACAGCAGACAGAAAGGACCTTGATCATTTCTTAAGGACAAATAGCAGGATTTTCTATTGCTTCCACCAAAGGTCTTAGTGCCACATTTTTAAGAAGCATCCAGCCCTGTAAAAATGCCAAGGGACACTCAATGGGACTAAGAAAAAGCTTATCTGCTTTCTTTGCTTCTACTAAGTATAAAATATTTGGCCCTAATCTGTTAGAGCTACATGCTAAATTTTCATTGTAGAAACTGTGTGCAAAGGCGTTGAACACAACCACTGCAGGGACTCACCACCTCCTCAAGGTTCACAATCTACCACGCATGTGTGGACCAGAGGGAGAGAGACAAGCAGAAGAAGATTTATCTTTTTATGCTACATGTGTATAGCAGGGAAGCCAGCTATGCAGTGTGATGCTCTGAATTCATGGCTCTTCCACACTGGGCAAAATCCTCCCATACAGTGTTGTATTTGGGACATTAAGGGGTTATCTGAAGTGATGATGCTGTGCTTCCCAATAAACATCACTTTTTGACCACCACCTAGAAGAGGGCACCCCAGGTCCATACTGAATTGCTCAGTAAAACAAGGGGGTTCTTCTGGCCTCCCACTGCCCAGGTTTGGTGACACAAGCGTGGAGCTGATCTACACAAAAGAAAGCAAAGGGGCCATTTTTTCCTTCTGAGGATATCATGACAGCCAGCAAAGTATGAGAAAGCTGGGTAAGCTTTTCATTAGAGCTGTTTTCTGTCCACTTCAAGTGAGCCCTGTGGTGATATGTGAGCTCCAAGAGAGGGCTTGAAATATTTGGTACATGGGGACAAACTCAACGTCACAATAGAGTTTTCTGTCCTTGTACCTAGGTGAACAGTTTGTGTTTTGAATGCCAAGACCAGATGCTTAACAAATAATTCACAGGCTGCAATGTTTTTATAATTTTCTTCTAAACTCTGAATAGTTTTAAATGCTTCATGAAACTCAAGTAAAAGCTAAACTCCACAACTGCTAAGCAACTTGCTCAAAAATTTAGCTGTCTACCTTGCTTCGCAGTTCTGAAATGCTTTAGATGAGTGTTCTTGTGCAACACGAGCCCCATCTTCCATGGTGTGCATTAGGACTGTTATAAATAAGTTGCGAGTTACATAGGCCTGACATGGTATTTATGAAAAGATCATATTTGCTCTTTTGAAACAGCCTCCCAGCAGAAAGTCTGGCTCTCATACAAAGGCATTTATTCGGTGCATCCCCTTTAAAGGTCAGGAAAGAAAACTGAGAAGATAGGTAATTGCAAAACTGGTTCTGGAAATGTGCTCTTATCTGCTGGACAAGAGAGGAATGCCAAGAAGGCAGGGAGGTGAGCTAAAGCAGGCTCAGGGAAGATGCAAATTCCAGGACCTTCATGTAGGCAGTTGTTACAAGAGGAATTTCTCCTTTTGCAAGCTCTGAGGTGCCCTGTGCTGTCTCCAGCCAGCAGCAGAGGCATCCAAGGGAGGAAAGAGCCCTACACCATTTACCCCACCTACCCATCTTTTGCAAGAGTAGGAACAGGGAGGAAAAATAATGCTATATTTTAACATGGCATTTGGGTTATTCTGTTTTGGTATGGACTATCCTTTTAAATGCCAAATCAACCTTCCTATTCAGACATGAAATCTCATCTGGCAGACATTTCAATGCCAGACTCTCTTTTCTCTTGACTCCAATGGATTTAAGGAGATTTTTTGACTAACATGGCTGTTAATTTCAAATAGACGTGTGGCCTATCTGGTAACTAACAGTTTAAAAAAACAACCTAGTGTTATTCTACTCCCTCTTCCTTAGGATTTGTTCTCCGAGACTAACATTATGCTGTTTTGCCTACTCCGGCACTTTCTATCCACATTCTCACTGATCCCCAAATGATGTCCATGAAGCGTTTGTTGCACTTTGTTACATGACAGGAAAGACTGGTGTTTCATTCCATAACACATGGAAGCACCTAACTAACTTTTAGCACATCTCTCCTTGACTTTGTTGGGACTTAGAGCCTCTGCTGAGTAGAGCGTTATTGCACACCCGAAGCACAAACCTTAATCATTTCCCTGCAGCTGGGCTTGTACCAATGTGTTGATGGGCTCAGAGTGGTCCATCGCCAAGCACGGTGCAAGGTTTTAAACCAGGCATTCTGGTGCAACTCCAAATCAGGTACCATGGTGCGGGAAGGAAGGATGAGCAGGTCTGATCACCTTGCAAAGTGGAAAGTTTCTTACGCAGGAGGAGGTGTTCTTGTTGCAGGTGCTGCTTGTTCTCATGAGTAAGCATAAATCACAATTTCTGAGTTTCTGGCACTGGTAAAACTTACAGAGCAGAGAGCCCAGCTCAGAGGTGCAGGGAGGCACTGGGTATCACCTTGACCTACTGAGCCTCAAATGAAAGATGTCCAAGGACTCCCGAAGCAGCAAAATTTCTCCTCCATAAAGACCAGATGAAGATGTAGTTATTTTGAAATCACAAGGTGTGTATAATTCCTCCGTATACACTAGCTGTTTCTTCTGTTTTATTCATCTAGAAATAACAAAAGGAGATGTCAGAGCTTGTCTGGAATTAGTTGACAAGCACTGTGTGATGGAGGTCCACATTTCTTAACTGTGAATTGAGACAGGTAGTGTGCCAGCGAGAACCACAAAATAAAGGAAAATAAATAATCATTTGTGATAGCACCCTAAAGCCCCCAGTGTGAAAAAAACCCCTTACAGTATTGGTGGGTTGGTACCACTGCATGAATCTGAACTGGTCGAAGAATTAATTAATTAATTAATTAAACCCCAAAGTGCTTGTTTCTGAACCGAGGTGGGCCGTGTCACCCAAGAGCAGCACCTGCCTTGCACTCCGGTTGGTGGGTGCAGCGCTGAGCCAGGGCAGAGGTGCCCAGAGCATCGCCCCAGCCCTGCTGCGACCTTGGGAAGCCTCTACATCCCCACCACCATTATTCCTTCTATTGCCCTCACGAAGGCATTATTTGCTTCACCCTTCCAAGGGCTGCTCTTTGAATAAGCTGCAGCTTCATCCCCTCAGCTGGCTGGAAACGCTGGGTTTTGCTGGTGTTTGCGCCAATGCAGGGGGAGAAGAGAGCCAGCCACAAATCAGGCAGCAAAACATGTAAGCGCTGAACGGTCTGGGGTATACAGCCTTCTGCCAAGTGAATGAAACATTAGCATTCTGCTCTCCATCCGACGTCCGCGATCGTTAGGGTAGGAATAAAATATGAACGTAAAGCATTTGCACAACAGCCATCAGGCCGTAATGAGATTTCTATCCTGTGGTCTCTTGGATATTTTAGACTGTCAGGCCCAGCACTTCACAGCATATGGTTTAGATTTATGTTTTACACATATCAGACTTAGGGCATGCATCTGTAAGAATGCATTTATTGCAGATAAAGGAGAGCCGTTGGGGAAAAATCTTCAGTGTCTCAAACCTGAGCGTGGCTTTGCTTGGCTTCTATTCTATTCTATTCTATTCTATTCTATTCTATTCTATTCTATTCTATTCTATTCTTTTGCCTTCCTGCGTCCCATCTAAAAGCACACATGTGGAGTCCTACTTCATTTCTGTCCCTGGAAAGGTTACAGTAATTACTAAATTACAAACCTTCCCTCCTCGGTGTTCCTAAACCAACCCACAGGAAAAATACTGCAATTAAGCATGAGGAAACCTAAATGCTGGGATGGCTACTTCGAATGCATGTGCCAGAAAAATGTTTATTTGTGGATAAAAAGCCAAGTACTACTATGTACCACATTCTGCACCTGGCCTAATACTCTAAACATCACTTCCAGCAACTATATGGATTTGAAAAGCAGGGCTCTACAGTAAACTACCTGCCCCATCTAACAAATGATGAATAAAAAAGGGAAGGCTGGAGCTGACGCATGGGGAACCCTTTTCTCCCCTTAACTTTTGGCCTCTGCAGGAGCATAGGCTGGTGCTTCTCTGAAGCACAAATCTCATAACGCCAGGACGGCAAAAGGTTCATGGTGGTGTGTCCGTGCTGTTTCAAGCCAAATGCATGGCTCTTGAGACACAGATCTGAGATCCATCAAATGGGTGCTGGCAACTGCTGTGATAGATCCTGGCGTCCTCCTTCCAGCCACTTGCCTTCTTGTATGAGTTACACTCATTGGGGGAAGGCAAGAGGGAGGGAAGAAATCCAGCTTGTGCTGCTCAGAGGAATCTCACTGTGGTTATCCCTGGAGCTCCTTGTGGAGCTGTATGATGAGGAGGAGTGTTGGCACTCAGTACAGCCAGGAACTATCATTTTATCCTTTTAGGTTTTTAATTTACAAGTACTGGACACCCACAGCCATTTCAGTGGCCCTGCCCATCACTGGAGATATTCAAGAGTCCTATCTGTATCCAGAAAGGGAGATCAGGTCCTTAATTCACTTGTGAAAGGGCTTTGAAAATGAATCTATTTGATGCTGTTGAGAAGTGGGAGCCATATAAGGGATGCAAAGAAAGTAATATAAGCCTGGAGGAGAGCTTTCAGCTGTCTAGGAGATTAGAAAAAGCTGAATATTTGGATTTACATATAAGCTGAGTAAGAAGCTGTGCAGAAAGTAGGCACGAATTATACACTGCCAGCATCTGAGGATGTGAAGGGACAGAGTAGCAGGTCAAAGATGCTGGATAAGCTGTAGGCATATGAGAGGAGCCTGATGGCAGTGGTGTCTGTAACAAGCAAGGGAGCAGGTACCAGGGGTGACATGGGGACAATCGGTATCACCCTTTGCTGAGGAACATGTTTATTCACAATTAAATGAGAGTGCAGAGTGGGTCCCCCCTGCAGATTAGCTCACTACCTATAGAAACCCCTCACACACCTATAAAACCTTCTCATTTCAGCCTTACCTTTCTCTTTAGTGAGTATAATTGACTTGGTCAGTATTTCTCAAGGCAACTAACCCCAAGATAGCATCACGAGGAGGGATAACCAAAAATCACCTGGAGGTTGACTGAGGAGGACATCTGGGCTTTTGCATCACCTTTGCTGTGAGGGAGCATCCAGTAAGCCACACCAGCACACCAGTGAAAGTGAGCCTTAGTTAAGAAGTCGGCAGCAAATTTAATTTAGAGGTTGCTTATCCCAGTGGTGTGAGCAGACTGAGAGTCTCTGGCCCGGGGCCCCTTCCTTTGCTTATTCTTGGTGTCTTGTGTCCCCTGTAAAGTGCCTGCTAGTGGCTATCTCTTGACTAGGTTGCATTTTATACTGCATGCTTCTGTAATATTTTTGATGAAAGAGATTTTAAGGATTATTGTTCCCCATGAGGATTTGGGGACTTTCATGTCTGCTGTTGTTCTGGGAACAACCTTTCTGGCACCAATGAACAAAGCACACGGGCTTAAGGTGAACTCTAAAGCAAAGCAACAAGCCTATTCCAGGAAAGACTTTGCTTGACATACTGTTGATAGGCAACCTCTGAGGACACAGTAACAGCTGTCCTCTTTGACTTGAATGCCTAGAATATTTAGAAAACTAAGTAAGATGCTTTCTCTTGAGAGGTGCTGGACAATGTCCCTTTGTTTGTCAGAAGGTGCTAAATATAGATCTCAGGGACTGCTCCAAGGACTCCAAATTTGAAAGCGCTGGCTGATATTCTTTCTGTCAGTTCCTGGTGGCTGTGACGTGAACTGGGACATAAACCACTTTCTGCTGATGTCAGTCCACAGTGTGTCTGTATTTATAGAAATGGGTAGCTGAGAGCAGAATTTGGGCTACTGGGTGGTGTGGGAAACCTTCAAGAGCTCACCACAGATCATGCTTATATATAGTGAGTGCCTCTATGCACGCTCTAAGCTCAAGACAAATTTCAAGTGATTTGAGTTGATCAGCTAACCCTCTCTCATTGAGGGTTAACTCAAATTACTCAGTTTAACTCAAATTACCTTGGGCTAAAAGCATGCGCGTGAGTAATTACCATGAATGATGTGGACCACTGACTACTTTTCGTGCCTGCAATCCTTTTTACCTCTGGTCTGTCGCTGAAGTGCACACTATGGCTCAAGGATGGATTGTGGCTCTACCAATCCTTAGGCAGCTCCAGTGTGAAAGGCAGTGTATCCAGCTCCATGAATAAGAATATTAGTCTGTCCCCTCCTAAATACCTCTCACTGCCGCTGAGGTTTGGTTATATACAATTACTGAGGTTTCTCACTATTCGTCATGCTGCGTACTTTCAGGAAAAGCTTTCTTTGTGCAGACCTCTATTACCTGTATCTGAGGTCTTCACCTCACAACCTTTTATAGGACAAAATGCTGTTTCACTTTTAAAAGGTGCTGCCAGCCAAATCAGCCTTATTTATCCCTGAACATGACTTTGAGAGGAGTAACAGAAAGTCCAACTCTGATCTTAGGGAAGCTTAGGCTGGCTCAGCAGGCAGGACTTTGGTAGGAGCTGTGTGAAGCCTGTTAATCCATATGAATAACACATTGATACTTCAGCAAAAAAGCCCCCAAACTATCAGGAAAGGTTTGTTTCCTCTGTTCCTCCGTTCCACTCCCACTGTAAAGTGCTATTGAATAGGACACAATCAATATTTGCTTTTTAACAGGAAGCACTTGTGTGGCCAGGCAGGTTTATATTTAGAATGGGAGTGGTTTAAGATTAGGGCTGGGAGTTGCCTCCAAACATTACTATTACCTCTATAATGAGATATACAGCTTGCATCCCTCTTTAAATAGCAGAACGGCCCTGTATAACCAATTATTATAGCTTGCAAGCCTTCCTCAGGCCCATAGATGGCACATTCCAACTATTTGTGTTTTGTGAAACCAGCAGTGGGATAGAAAGCAGAATAACCTAAAAGGCAAGATTAAAACCGAAATGTTTCTTCACAGGCACAAGGGAATGGAAGGGTTTTTTTCCCTGAAATTCAAAGGCAGAGAAGCGAGGAGCTCAGAGGAGGCTCGATGAATGCCCTCGATGCATTCTCACCAGTTACCCCTTGTCTAACAATGGATGAGAAAAGCAATGTGATGGCACAAAGCATTTATGTTTTTTTTGAAAACAAAAGCAGACTGGGAAATGAGGCATGAAATGTAATGCAGATGTGAATTACAAAAAAAGCACACCACCAATGAATCCTGGAAGAACCACAGACTCTCTTCCATGCTAGCTTTACAGTGGCCTGAGCGCTGCAATGGTCCTCATCACACTGGATAAGCTGATCAAGTGTTACCGGTGAGCGGCTTTCCTAGACAAGAAAGGCAAAAAAGGGAAAGAAAAAGGAGCAGGGCTCAAGTCTGTTCCATGAGAGAGCTAGCTGTTAAAAAGCCTGAAGAGGATAAAAGATGGGCAATATGAAGTAGGACCCAGCTGACCTTTCTGGGCCTTTGGCTTGAGCTTCCTATGCCAAAGTCTAATTCAAGAGCTTGCGTAAAACTAAAGTTGTGTCTTCCTGTCCTATCTCGATTTCACGCAGATTATGCATGCAGAATCTGTATAAAGGGTAAGGGAGCAGGGGACAAATAGTGAAGTTACTTGGGAATTAGTTACGGATGAGCAAGCTGGTTTGTGTGAAGAGAAGAAAAAGATCTTATGTTTTCAGAGCATTTTACAAGCAGACCTAATTACTGGCTTGCTGTGACCATCAGTGCTGTGTTCTGGTACTGAAAGATTCACCTGGAAACACAGGGAACAAACCAACCCAGCACACTGCAGCCTTCAGAAGGGGTAACCTTCTGGGTGAGGAGGGATGTTCAGAGCTTTTCTGATCACCTATGTGCCCACCACAGAAGCAGAGTTCAGTCCTAGCTCAGCAAAATTGATGTTCAGGGCTGTTACATATTTCGCTGTGCATTAGGAAGGAATAATGCTGCCTGGCATCGCTAGTGGGGCAGTTTTCAATGTCTTCAAATACATCTCTTGCAGCCACAACAGCAGCTATGGCAGGACATGACCCCCAGCGCCCAGGCCAAGTGGCACAGAGAAGGGCTCACTCATACCGTTCATGGTAGCCAACCCCAGTGCAGCCTGTGACATCCACCCTGCAAAGTACATTGCCTGGCTCTACTGTGCCTGATGTAGCACCCCAGAAATACCTTTATTTCTCTTTTCAGTGCACCTGAAATGGATGTATTACAGCCAGAGTGGGGATTTTAATAGCAGGGTGCTGAAGTTACCACATTGCATGCTCTAACACGGGGCACGAGGAACAGCCTAAGAGTACAGAATGCTGTGGTGGTGAGTGGGACTGAAACCTAGTGCAGTCCCAGTGTTGTTCTTTAGAACATGAATCCTTTAGCCCTTTAGAAGATGAGCTCCAGATATTGTCCTAGAGGAAATCAGAGGGCTTGTTCCAAAGGAGACCCTTGGAGCATGCAGTGTGGATGGTTAAAGGACTACAACTCAGCTGCAGACCAGACAACAAATGTATCTGGCATTTTAAATGTACTCTGACGACCACTTGCTGGTTCATAGGTTAGTTAGGCCAGAGTCATATAACCCTTTGGCTCCATCCTTGTGAGGAAAATATTGCAGAGATTGGCCTGTATGCTTCTTCCATGAGGAACATACTATGCTAGCGGAGAGCTCAGCAGCAGGTCGTTTTAGTAAACACGTGCTATGCTGATGAGTCAACCTTTATCAAGGTTTGCCACACTTTTTTGTGGATTTTGGCACCATCTGCACTGTAAACAAAAGAAAAACTTGTGTTTTACAGGGCAAAATTTGCTGTTGCAGGGTTAAAGGTACCTTTGTAATCTAAACTGCAATCCAGCTGGAGATCTGCAGCAAAGCTCACCAAAACCTAATAAAATAAACAGTGGATGGAAAGAGTTTATATTGGAGATTATATCAATAACAGCATTAGCAAAGCAGGCCAAATGTAAGGGTGCTGAGAATTCATCAGAAATTGTTCTGATGATCCACAAATAACAAAGACTTACTTTTCTTTGTTTGTGTAACACATGCGATGGTGAATTTTCCAGTGTCCTTGAAGCCTGCCAAGAAAGGGGAAAAGGAAAGGAAAATTAAGGGAAGAGAGGGGTATGTACTGCAAATACAGGATGACAGAGGGCAGAGAAATGTGGAATGAGCTTTGATGTGGAGCAGATGTACTCCTGCATTCCACAGGCAAAACTGATGCCGAGGCTGCTCCAAAAGCAATGAAGAGGGAAATGTCTCCTGTCTCCCCTTAGCTTTAACACAGAACCATTTAAGAAACTAGGATAGGTAGCAGAAACATTTCTAATAAAACCCCCAACCTTTTCGCATCAAAGGAGGGGAGCAAAAAGCAGGCAGAGAGAGAATTGCACTCTTGGGTACACAGCAGTGCTTTTTCAAATTACTTCTGGATTCAGACACTTTGCAAAGTGCCCTATGTTACCCTCAATCTGGGAATATTTGCTCTGTCTGCTAGAGATAAAGCTAGAGAGTCATATTTAATGTGTTGTATAAAAGCGTTCAATTGACATAATATGCAAATAAGGAAATGTATTTGAGTTTTTTGTATATTGCAATAGCAGAAAATACAAAAGCATAAGCAATGGCAAATTACATTATTACTTCAAAATATTTTCTCTTTTCCTAATAACATTAGAGATGATCCTTTCAAGCTGTTAAAAGTATTCAGAAAGGGATGGTGGAAGGAAGTGTTCAGATTATTTGGTATCAGCACTAAATCCAAACCCATGTGGCAAGCCTGTGATGTTAACATTTCTGTTAATTTGGTCTGGGCAGAGATTGGAGTGCCGTTTTGGCCTTACAAGAAGTTAATGGCAGAAGTTACACTCACTGCAACAGGTGTTTAACCCTTTTCACAATTCTGCTTTATTAGAAACATCTGTCAAAGACACAAAGAACTGACAAGGAGATGAGAGGATTTTCCTTGTGGTTTTGCATCTAGAAGTATATTGAAATGTATACGTGTGTGCTATAATATATGCATAGCTCATATTGGGTATATGAGTATGTGTACATAGATATGATGCTTTGAGATGCCCTTTCTCCATGAGCCAGAATGAGTATATTTTAAAACTTGAATTAGATGAATAGAAAAACTAAGTAAGAATCTCAAACTACGCAACATCAGATAATTTTTCAAACAGAAGTGACTTTTTCAGGGAATGAGTTGTGTATCATACATTGTTTCTTTTCTGCTATTTATATGGTTGAAAGTTGGAAGTGTTTGCAATCTTTCAAATGAAAAGATTCTTCCCTTTCTTTAGCCTAGTCTGTCCCATGGGAAGAAATTACATATTCCAGCAAGACAGCAGTTTTATGTAAATTTTCTGCATGATGTAATAATTTCTAATGGATATGTTCAGTAACAGTTAAGATAAAAATCAAAATATAAGAGATCAGTAAGAATGAGAATAATTAATGAAGACACATAACAGGTGTCGAGAACGCTCCCTACAGCATTTGGGTCTCCAGCGCAACGTGCCATTACCTCCCCATGCCAGCCCTGGTGCACAAGGAGTCATACAGGACTGGAGGTTTTGCAAGTAGCATACGTGGGCCAGGCTGGGCTCACACAAGAGAACGTTGGACAAATCAAGCAGCCAAGGATGAGGAGTTATGTGAGAAGGGCTACAAGCACTCCTGTATTAGGACACAACCCAAAGTGCTTCAGAAGCCTCCCCTCATGGGGAGCGATGGCATGTCCTCTGCTTTCATCTGAAATTCCTGATGGTGGCTAGCTCCAGGAAAAGAAGCACGGGACCTTGCACTGGCCACACTGTGGTGGTACCTAACCTTGGAGTAACTGGTTCTCCAAGGGTACAACCGGCTGGCGACACTTTTTCCCTCCGCCGTTATTAACACCAGCTCCTGGAAACCAGGAGAGAAGCTATAGGAGAATCTGTAGAGTTGTGGCTGAAAAGACCCCCTTACTGATTCCATGGGAAATGTCATGCTGGAACAGAGGGCTGTAATGGAGATGTCCCCAGCAGACCTGTGGGAGAGGTCCCTACGGAAGACTCAGAGACACCTACTCGGCAGGAGATCTGAAGAAAACAGTGAATTAGTACAATCCTTTTTGGTTCAGGACCCATGGATCTTGTTGGACAAACATGCAGGTCGAGACCCACCAGGCTTGCACAGCCTGCCCTGGTCAATACTCCCCATAGAAGAGCCCACGGGGGAGGCAGGATTAGGCCTGAGAATGTCAGTTAAGGTTTAAGCTGAAATAAAACCTGCCCTGTGGCAGCAAGCAAAGTCTGATGTTTTATTTCATGTGTGCTGGGGTGTACACAGCAAGGGGTTCTTCGGAGTTCCCAATGCCTGAATGAAATGAAATGCAAAAAAAAAGTCAGGTATAAAAAAAGCCCTAAAAGGAAGGAATTGCTGCCAGATGTTTTAAAATTGCCTTCAGAAATGAATAATCAAATCCTGCACAAGCAAGATAGACTAGCAGAGGGAAGAACGGTAAGGCATACTTATGAAGAATGCCAGGGAGGGCACCTCTTCTTTCAGCAGGGGCATAAAAGACTTAACAGCCAACAGCATCCAAAAATCTGTGTTTTGGATGGTGGCTTGCTATAGACTTTCAGACTGACAGCTGGTTAAGCAGAAAGGATTGACATGCTAATTACAAATGAACACAGCCATGACAAGTGCTGTTGGCCCCAAGTTTTTCAGGCCTTAATTAAACGTGATAAGACACACAAAGCCTTGGTTTATTGAACTGACAGCATGGGGCCGCTGCCTGTCACTCATCTTTGCATGTGGTCTTACAACAAACAGAAAGGTAAACTTAGAGCCTTATTTCTCTTTTGATTGATTTAGTACATGGAATATTTGGGTTCATTTAACTTTATTTCAAAATTAGGATTTTCTTACGATGTCAGTCTACATTTTTAATTATTTTATTTTTTTATAAAAACTTTAAAAAGCAGACATCTGCATTGCACTTTAAATCCTGGATCCAATGCCTGCAAGCCCTCCTCCACCTCCTTGCCTTCGGAGCAGATCCCAGACTCAGGTACCACAGTGCTCCATCATGTTTTGAGTCACACAGACAGCATAAAGAACTGAATTGCCCAACAACATGTGTTAAAAAAGGCCCTAGAAGGCCTTCAACTTCCTAAATATGATTTTTTTTGAGGGACAATACCCCTGCTAACAGCATACTCAAGCCTGAACCAAGTACCAGAGTGTATTGTCTTAACATCCACTGTACAAGAGCTATTTAACAGGACTATTTTTCAAGAACCAGCATCCGCTATGAATGAGCAGTTTGAAACATAATCCATACTCATATCAGCAGGTACCGCACTGATTGATACAATTGCATGCAGCATGTAGATAATTGAATGAATTATTGAAGGAAATGAGAGAAAAGATGCAGCCATGGGAAAAATATCAAATATAGATTTTTCAATAACATTTATATAATCAGTTTTGTTGTGCAGTTCATTTTGTTGTTGTTGTTGTTTCTTGGGTTTGTTTTGGTTTTTTATTTTTAAATGAACATCTGTATCTATGCATTCTTCATCTTAAAAGGCAAGCAGAAAACAGAAGGCAACACAGCTGAATGTGGTTCCTATGCAGGGATCAATGTGGTTGGAGCACAGCTAGTGCTTCCATGCCAAAGTGGGGCTGGAGAGGTAATCTGTCTCCTTCTGGGGTAGATGTTTGTAATTAGGACACCATTCGTCATCAGCTCCTAGCAAAAAATAAAAGGTGCTTTGTTCTCTGTGGTTCCAACAGGCAGCTGAGGAAAGGATTAAAGAGATTAAACTGAGCTGAACTGCAGGAGTAATTGTTTCTGAGGATGGACCATACACTTGCCCACCTTAGAGCTCAGCAGCAGGTCCCCCCCGGTGGTGTGGAGCTCCCTGAGCACACGTGCCTCTGCTTCATGCGCTGGCAAGGGGAAGGGGAACGCAGGCAACCCTCAGTGTCTCCAAGGCCATGCTCTTTGTCTTCACCGTACTCTTCCCCTTAAGTGTCATGCCAATGTTGGCGTGAGGCTGTTTCTTGGTACTGCGCTTATGGGTTGGCACAGTGCAGCTGCATCTCTGGAAGGAGCAGGACAGCAGATCTCTGGAGAGGGGATGAGCAGAACAGAGTAGCCAAGTGCTTCTTTCTTGCACTCACAGGTCCAGCTCTCTATCATTTTGCCCACTTTAGGGTCATTTCCACTAATGCAGGTTAAGTACAAGATATTCCAGGTCTGGTTTTACAGCACGCTGCTTCTCTTATAATGACACAAATGACCGGTTATTGCAAATTATGAAGTTAAAAATGTAGTGCCTGGTTCTGTCAGGCAACATTGTCCCAAAAACTCAGAAATCAAGTTGTTGCTCCACCTGCCAATTCAGTCTTTGCTCTGAAGGGAGAAAAAGAGCTTCCTAAGCTGTTTGTGGCCAAGAGCTGTGTTTAAGTAAGTTGCGTTTCTGCAGAATATTTTAAGAAAAAGAATATTTTTTTTGTCAATGTCTTTATGACAAAGCTGCTATAAATTATTTTTAATAAAAGCTAAGATCATGGGCCCACTTCTCTTTTAATGGTTACAAAAATATTAAGATAGGTTATGTTGGGGACTAAATTTGTTGATGAGGTCTGTGTCACTTTGTCAAGGATCCTTATACCTGACGTGTAAAGGTACCTCCAGGACATACCCATCCCACCGTATTCACAGATATATTGTGGCCATCTGCCCAGCCCTGAGTACAGTCATTTCTGAGGAGGCTGACAGGTGACCAAGCTCCATGGGAGTTACCCCCATGGTTGGCTAATGATGCTTCTAATGCTTTATAGAAGCAAAGTGCTTCAGAGAAAGAGATTCCTGATGCCAAGAAGGCACCTGTGTCTGCGTGGGGCAAGCGATGCAGCCTGGGAGAAGCAGCTCTAGAGTGCTGCGTGCCCACATGCCTTTGTTTTTGGCATTAGTCTTAGCCCAATCACCACCCAGAGAGTGCCCCAACACCTTCTCTTTGGCATATCTGATGAAGCTGGTGTTACATCCCCATACCGAGCATGGGAGACCAAAGCCAGACATCAATTTTCTCTCCCCAGCTTTTGGTGTTTCTTGTCTTTCTGTTACCAGAAACCTCTCTGCTCCTTCCCCTGACCCTCACCAGGAAGGCACAGGGTTCAGGCTCACAGCCCACAAGCTGGCTCTGGCTCCCAAGCAAAGGCAGGTGGCTCTCAGTTCCTCAGCCAGCCCTTTATACCTGCTCTCCATCCCAACACAAAACTCTGTGTGTGCTCACTTGTCCTGGGCATTTGTGGTCACTTGCTGTGGGGAGAAGGGCAGTGACTCACCCCCCCTTGTCCCAAGGAGGAAGACTTCAGTTCCAGGGGGGACTTAACACCAACCAAGTAAAACCTCCAAGTGAGAGAAGCCCACTGCATTACCATTAGCAGAACAGTCAACATAAAACAAAAACAAGAGGTCCACAAAAATTAAGTCACACCAGCCTCTCTAGAGGAATTAAGTCTGATTCCAGGTTTATCCCTAAAATCTCACCCTCTAGCCATCTGCCAATGTGCCTGTGACTAACCAAAGCAATGATTCTATGATTCCATGAAAGTCGGCTTCATCACAATCTGTTGTCAGACATGCACAGTGATACCTTGATGGCTGACAGCCTCCATGTCTTTCTATTTTCCCCTACTGGTATTAACACGGCCTGAGACTGTGTCATGTGTTTTTCAGCTAAGTGTCTGTTATATCAAATAAACTATGCTAGAAACAACTGCTTCGGCAGCCTTTGCTTCCCTGTTATGCTGCAGGCAGTGAGCCTGGGAGCCTTCCCTCTGGAGCCAAAGTCTTTGACCTTCTCCCATCGGCAGCCGGCATTAAAGAATTTGTCTCTCTGCAGCAGTTGTGCAGCAGGAGGAAAGGAGGAATGAACACCTCCCGTAACCGAGCTTGCTCCTGCCTCTTTGATAAGTGATTTAATCTTCTGACACAAATGCTTCCTCTGGCAAAGAAAACTTGCCTTTTTAAACAGCTCTAGCTACACTGTTAAAAACAGCATTTGAAAGCAGAGACCATGGATGTACAGTTGGACTTCCCTTTAATTGTTCAGAGCTTATTTCATGGCTCATCTATGCTTGGACAGTCTCCTGCCTCCATGGGCACTCTGGAGAGCCAGGACTGACAGCAAAAACAAGGGCAAAACTTTGTATTGCTACAGTGCACATAAATTCTTCATTTTCCCTGACCGAACAGCTCTCCTGGCATCAATGTGATGGGAAACCAGAGCACAGTTAAACACAAGCTCACATGCTTGCAGGACTTAGACCTTGAGCAAGCAACGGGTTGTTCCACCTAGCAGGAATGATTTGTGTTAGTCCTTCAGGGAAGGCAGGCAGAATTGAGCAATGGTTCAATACAAGATAAAGTTTTTGTGCAGTGAGACACAAGCCATTATCAGCACAGAATTAACTGAGAAAGTGATAAAGATCACAGTGATTTTCTAGACTCAGATTCGACTACATTTCTACTCATCCTGCATGGCAAGCCTTTTGACAGGTTAATTAGTGTGAAGATATCTGCACAAACAAGAGAATATTGATAAAATGAAGACATTCTCTGTCCAAGAAGTGGAATTCATTCTTTCCCTTTTGGATCATTTTCTTTTCTCCTGGGTGCAGAGGCCCCTGTGCATGGGTCCTGTTGGTCTTTTTATTGCAATCTAGGTTTATTTTGCCCCCCACATTCTCCTCTTCCACTGCCCGCCTCTCTCCCAGTCTCTGTAAACGGTACTGCGTATGAGAGTAGGAAGAATTCCCACCAGCCCCGGTTGATCAAAATGCTTTTCCAATATAAATAACCTAAAAGAAGGACCATGGAAAAACTTATAGGGAAGGGAAAAAAAAAATATTCACTTCCCATAGGGATAATTCCACTGTTTGGAGTTTGTCAGATTGGCAGACACTCTAATGCAAACACTGCATCAGTTGCATTCTGCAACTAGTGCTTTAAGCTACCGTAGCTGTTTTCCTGTGAGAAGATTTTTTTCCAGTTTTTTTTTCCAGGAACTTTTCTACTCTAGAACTGTGGCCTAATGCTTCCATAAAATACCTTATTACATGGTGTATAGGAAGTATGAAAGATGACAGAAGCATATAATGTGTGATATAAACCCCCTTTCTTTCAAATACCTGCTATTTTCTCAATTAGATGGTCCCAGCTAGTTTTCTGGAAGAGAAATGAGTTAGTAAAGGGGATACATAGCCAAGGAAAGGGAAAAGGTCTGCAACAAAACTCTTTTTCTCAGCCCTGCAATTAACACATGTAACGCTTAAGACATGGTACCAGACAGCAAAGCTTAACTCTGAAAAAAAAAAAAAACCACACCACAAAAAAACCACACAACAAAAAATCCCACAACTCAGTGAGACAACATGACTTCCAGCTGTTCCATGCTTTCACCCAACCTTGAAAAAGTTTTAAAGACAGAAAGGTTTTTTCACAAGATAGCAGAACAGGGTCACTTTTGCTTTAACCTGGGAAAATTGTTACACTCCTGATAACAGTAAATAAAGACTAGAAAAGAATAATTAGAAGGGGCATTCCTGCAAGCTTTGCCATCTAATCAACCCTTCAAGCAAAGATGGTCACCATCACTGCCCACATCTTTCATGTGATATAGCTGAGGGCACCTGATGGCCTCCTGCTACTTTGAGGTCATCAGCCCTAAATCATCATCAGCTACGTTTAGACCTGTTCTGTTGGCTAATCTCCTAACTCCTTGAGAGGTCCATGTTGTTCAGTTAACCTATTTTGAACTTCATCCCTTGAAGGCCAGTAGAAGTCCTGCTTTTGTAGAAAAAGCTCTTAACTATAACTGTTCTTTCTCTTTATGGATTGTTTTCCTGCCCCTCAGGTGCAGAGGACCCTGTGCCTGGCTCCTGCTAGCCCTTGATTATGGTCTGGGTTTATTCTGCTCTCCATATGCTCCAGTTGCTCTGCATTTTTATTCAGCTGTTTCCTCCTAGCAACTGTATTTCTCATTTACATCAGGTGTGCTCTGTGGTTTGAAATGTCTTGTTTTCAGTGTACACAACATAAGAACATGAGAATCAAATAGCACTAATATAACGTTGTCAGCAGTTAGACTATGGCATCCAAGGTATGATTAAGGGATACCCCTAGGCTAAGATACTGGTTGGCAAAGGCTGAGTTCAGTCAACCTCAATCTCACACACTAAGCAAAACTGCCACTGGAAGCCTAATTATGCATCTCCTATGCATTTGTCACAGCAGGAACCTTATCTCTAGGTTACAGGCAAAAGATCAAATGAAGAGGTTTAGTGACTACTAGGCCAGCAATGGCCAACCGATTATCCCCACGGGATGTTTGCAGCCTCACGAGAGGCTCCTTGGGAAGTGGTACGCTCCAGGCTGCCCTCCTTCCTGGGAGTGTCTCGGGACCAGGCTGCCTATCCGAGCAGCTGTCCTGGCTGTGGGTGCGAGTAGTCAATCAAGCAAGCCTAGATTGTTACTGCTTTTACTGCTCATATCTGGTTTAAAATTTTTGTCTTTAAAAGCGATACTGTAAGATTCTTCACCCAGCTGTCACCAGTTAATTACACTTATGTGAGTTAGTTAAACAATCACATTGCCATTATGTTGACAACATTAGCATCTGCTTATTTATCAGTATGCCTCATTAAAAGTAAGCAAATAATTATTTCCAAGAGTGTATTGCAGCCGTTTACATACAAGGTGTGCTAATGCTACCACAGAGAGCTCATATGGACTAGAGACAGGAGTTCTCTAGAAGCCGCACTGAACCTGAGTAGAGTAAGTAGGTTACACAGCCTACACTTATCAGCAAGGACACATTTGGTTCTGTTCAGGTGCCAGGGCAAACAGCCTCCAGAAAGCAAAGGCCTCGCATGCATCTGCCTCATTTGCTGCAATGAGCCTTCCTGGTTTGCTAAGTGAGTTTTGCCACGTGTATGCTGTTCTTGACGGCTGCCTGGCAGAGAAGTACCTAAACAGCTCTGAAGGCAAAATATGTCCTTTAAATGCCATCCTCCTTGCTCTGCCTTGAGAGGACTCAGCTAATTGAACTAGCATAGGAAGTCCATGATACTGTAGCTAAGCAATGTTTGCCCTGGATAGCTGGAGTTTATAGTTAGAAAAGCAGTGCTGGCTTCATTAGCCTTTTCTGTGAACTCATGGCTAAGCGAGTGTCTGGGGCCCAGGGAATTGGTGCCCTGCCCTACAGAAGTCCATATGAAACTATGTGCTCTAGGAGCGAAGCTGTGGACCTTCTATCACAGGTTTTCCAACTTTTTGCTATGAACATCACAGCCTTAGCCTGAATGTTTGAGAGCTCATCACTGTCTTGGCTTTAGGTTCCAGAGCTGGGACATGGGGGTGAAGCACTTCTTACAGGAGCCTTGTGTGAAGGGCAATGCCAAGAACTGTGAAGGAGCCTGAATTTCCCCATATGCCTTCACCCCTGCTTTTGTACATCTAAATAAGTTACTGAGGGCAGGGCAGTTTTACAGTGCAGATTAACTCAGAGATGTAAGTGAAACCTGAGATGGTCCTGGCTTCTCAGCTAACACCACACAGCAGCAAGGGCACCTCAGCTTCTCGAAGAATGTAGAAAAGGTACATTTGTGAATCCAAAAATTAATTAAAAGTAACAGAATAGAAATGAGTAATAAATTATTTCACAGCATTATCACAACCTGAGATTTAAGGTAGGATAACAATATTATAAAATATTATAAAAGACTAGCTCATGCTGTCTGAAAGCCTGGCTTAAGACTGGCGAGCACTGTAAACTGGAAAAATGGTAACCCCTGTTAACATCTGACAAATGTTCCTCCTCCAAGCTTTCTAGTCAGTACAGCTTTTTTGAAGGGATAAAACAAATTTTGTCAATTAAATTTTGGTCCTTCAGGGCCACTTACTCACCCCACAGAGTACCTTGATCTGGGGCATCCTTTAGCAGCCATTCTGAGACAGAACAAATTCTTCTGCCCAGCTCTCTGCTTCCTTTATATGGTCTCTGCAGGAGGTGGAGTGTTGTGGCTGCTTCTCCAGATAGCCCTCTGCAGGGGTTTAACCCCACAGCTGTGTGTGATCAGTGAGGAGTTCTCATCACCATTACCTGAAAGGGATTAATAGCAGCCAAAGTCAGTGGTGAATCTGTGGTCTTTGGAAACCTCTTAGCACAGGGAAGGCTCAGATAAAGTGGTGGAGATTTCATATATTGGCTCTTGTATGCTGCGGTGGGTGGTGCCTTTATATCAGAGAAAGTTCATCATGGTGCAAGGCGAAGGAAGCAGGTCAACTTATTTCCACCAGTCCTACTGCCAGCAACAGGTAACAGACCAGTCTGTGAATGCTGTAGAAATTATACCTGCCTATGTCCTCGGCACCTTCTCTTGCCAATTCAGGAATAACAGTCTTCCATAATACTATGAAAAAGGACCTCAATGCATTAACACGTTTGCTAGCATGAAGGAGAGCAACATAAGAGAAGAGTGAAAAAGGCATTTGCTCAGAGGAGGTAAGTGCTCTGTTGTTAGCAGGCCAGAGGGTACTCCCACTGGCCAAGTGAATTTACCCTTTATATTTTATGAAGAGCAGTTGCATCGTAACAGGTTGAATTTCAGGCACTGAGGCTGAAGCTGTCACACAGCACTGTCACAGCTTAAGGGCTTCACTCTGGGACTGTCTTCTAGGTCCCAGCAGACAGGGCTCTCCATGGTGCTTTAGACGTGCTCTTTAGTTGTGCCCTTTAAACATGTTTAGTTGATCTGCCTGACTGTAACTCTGATGGGGCTGAGGTTGAATGTTTAAAGCAACCTGTGATGAGCCATAAGTGGCTGCAAGGGAGTTTCTACCTCCTCACAGCTGCATGTGAATTTCTCCCCACTGTGGTCAGCCAGGTGCTAGCAGTACCTTCCACAGTCATCATCAGTCTTCAACAAGCATCTGAAGGTCTGGTAGGAAGAGGTTAAGAGCAAAAGAGTCTGAAATCCTTCCAGCCAGGCAGCTATCTCTGCGCACATACAGTGCCTGGCACAGCAGTGACCCTGATCTAATTTGGCATCCCTGGGGGAATACCTTTTAAATGCCATTACTTCAAAAGTAATGATGTTGAAGTTTAATGGAGAAATGATCCTGGACAAAATAAGATAGTAGATTTCATAAACTAAGGCAAAGCATTAAGGGAACAAGCTGGACACCAGTGTTTCTTCAGAGCAGAGGGTAAATGGATTTTCTGACCGAGCAGGCCTGCAACGTGACCTCACAATGGCGTCTTTCCAAGATTCATACTGGGACCCCATGGGTCTGGTTTGCTTCTGATCAGGTGGGTTTTCACAGCTGGCCAACAAACACCTCAGTAGGATTTGGCTTTTTATGATCTTCACTCGAAATGCAGAACTCGGAAGAGAAGGAGATCCTGACCCCACAAGGAAAGGGCCACCCGCTCTGCAAAGGGCCAGCACTGCAGGAGCCTAAGTAGAGTGCAGACCACTCCATGCCCCCAAAATGAATCCCAACTGGGGTTACCCCCCTCAGCCTGACTTTGAGACCTTAAATGTGCCATGCTAAGCCATCATGCAAGATGTTTTAGACCCTCTTAGCCTGTCAATAGTCTTTAATGATAGCCTGAGAAAAAGTTGCTGTGATGGTGGGACACTTTTTTCACTTAAAATTTTTCGTGGTGATTTCTGTGATGAGAAAACATATATTGACAGAAACAGACTTAAATCCTTCTCTTGTTTTACATTGTACACTACAATGCTTATATGAAGGTAACTTTCAACAAGTAGTCCCCTGGGACCATGATGCTGTGGAATCCAAACCCTGTCCTTAATCCACCCCATGACTTCACAGAAACACTTCCAATGAGGCCAAAAGCAGTGAAAGCGTGCTTTTAATCTATGTGTCATCACCCAGTCTTACTATATTTTGCAGTCATTTAGTGCTTTACACACTTTCTTTCAAAACGTTGGACATGCTTACCCCTTCCCAGGGATAGTAATGGAGGCTGGCTCAGCAACCTGCGGGTTTCAGGGAGCAAGCAGAAGCTTAGACCTGAGATTAAACTGCTCATGTCAGGTTGCTTTGGGAGCCCATGGATTGTTGTAAATCTGTTATAAGGTGGGATGCTCTCCTACAACTTGTTTGCAAGGCTTTTTGCAAGCTTCCCCTTCACCAGCTCACCTTTGTGAGTCATGGTACCCAGCGGCTGAGGGGCACATGGGATTTGTAAGTGCTTGTTACAGAATTTCCCCTGAACTGTAAAGCTCAAAACATATTTTGTGTTTTTCTGGCCACACCCTGGGAGCAATCACCCAACGAAGCTGTAAGAACTCAGGGCAGGGACTTCTTTACTCGGGTATATTGATTCAGGATCTGGCACAACAAGGTTTTCAAGCCTAATTTAATAATTACTTGCTACTAATAATTACCACCTGTGCACTTATAATTATATAGGATAGCTTTAACAATTGGTTGGACTGGAAGGTGCTGTTAATGCCAGGCACCCTGTTTACTCAGGGACTCTACCTGGCAGTGCTGCGGAGCTCCCTGGCCACGTGGCTGGTGGATGCGTGCTGCCTAGTCCTGCAGCTGGGGATAAGGGATGTCAGAGCCTTCATCCCCTGCCAGCAACAGAAGTTGGCTGCTGGAGCAGGCTGGACCAGACTCGGTGGCAGCCAGCTCTTCCCAGCTCTGCAGTGGCCCCACGGTTCCAAACCATGGAAATTAAATGTCAGTCTGAGTGAGCTGCTTACACTAGAAATGCTAAATTATAGTGTAAAGCAAACCTCCAGAATATTTGAATTGCTTAGAGGATAATTTTACTGTGTCTCTGGCATCCTGTGCATGCTTCCATCTTGGTTGTCCCAGTAAGACATCCCTGTTGTTTTTTGTTTGATTGAAGTGCGCGCACAATCTCAAAATAAAATAAATATGCACATGCTTAGATATTATCCAGAAATTCTCGCATGTAATCTCTGCACATGTGTTAATATTTTTGCATATGCACAGTCACTATATGTAGCAATGTGTGCCTGGTGTAAGTGCCCCCAGAAACTTGGGGTTGTCTAATTCAAGTCACAACTGAATTTTGGATTCCTGCCTATCAAGCCCTGTCACACAGCCCAGGTGTTACTGGTACTAGTGCCTCCTTGGTACATGGGGCTTCAAAAGCTGGAGGCAGGCACACTCAGCCCAAATTGCACCCACTGGAAAGTGTTCCTCAGCCAGGAAAGTCTGGCAAATATGCAGGTTGTGGCTCTGCCCTCATACAGATGTTAGCAGAGTATTAATCTGTTTGAGCAAAACAGGCTAAATAAGAGATAAGAAACCAGGAAAAAATCTGAAATGCGTGATTTCTTTTGACGTCAGGGTAGGAGTAAAGCATATCTCATTACTTGTCACCATCAGTCTTTAGGAAACTCTTTCCCAACTTTTCCACGTATGCTCCTAGACTACAAATATGGAGCTCACTTACAGTGATGCTCAAGTGTCTTCTGTGAAATATTTACTCCAAGTTTGATCAGTTTTGAGCAACTGGAAGGAATTAACATGGCATTTGTAGCATTAATTGAACACTCTAACCCCAGTCCAGAAAAGCGCATAAAGCTCATGCCACTGAGCTGCTATCTCTGGCCAGAAAGATAAAATTTTTTTTTTACTTCTGTTGTGCCAAACAGCGGCTGAGCAGCCTCTGAGCTGTGGAGGCAGCACTAATGCTGCATCCCCACTGCCTGCAGGCCCCTAAGCATTTCCCTTCCTTACCTGGCAAGAGTCATTTGGGAGCACCCTGGAGAAGAGCTTTGTGGAGAGCAGGGAAAGCAGGTGAAAATAGTAAACACTGCTAATTCTTCACAAGCCCTTCTGTCAGTTTAACACCAGCTCCCACTGTTCATACAAGGTGGGAAGAGAACAATAAAAGCCTTGTGATTAAGAACCAATTCCTCACCCGCTGTAATTACCTGAAATAATTGCCTGGCTTTCACTGCTCCTTCATTTCCAGTTATGAAAAAAAAGCAGCCCCTCACTATGGCTGCTCAGCAGAGCTGCTGTAAATGCAGCTTTATTATGCTTCAGCATCATTTATAAACAGGAAACGAACCAAATTGCCTATTCTTAAAGGAAAGAAGCAGAGGAAAAAAAAGGAGAGGGATGTGAAGGGACCAGTTGTCTCCTGGGAAATGAAGCTGATGCTTAGGTGGGAGGTTTCCCACAGTGGTGGGAGACTGGTATGTTGGATTGACATGAGGGAAGAGCCCAGCTTGGCACAGGGCTCTGGATTCCAGCCTTGCACTACCATTGGGTCCATCCAGGAGATGTTCAGCCACGTGCTGTGGGGTGGAGGGGCAAGAGACAGCTTGTACTGCACGTCAAAATCATACGAAGATCACCCTTGGCTCTGCTGTGTTGGATAGAAATCTTCCTAGGCTGCTATTAGCAAACAAGGGCATAGCTTGTGAAATAAAGGCTAAGACAAGCTTAAGCTGGTACTTAAAAACTGTTATCAGCCATATCCTCCTTGGAAAAAGCTGCACTCTGATCGATGTGGCTCTATCTGGCCGAATGCAGCACGATGACGCTGCTTTTCTGTATTCAAAGAGAAACCCAGAAAAAGTCCTTGCAAAATTATGAAAGGCTCTATTAGCCCAACAGGCCAGCATAGAAGCCCGACTATGGCACACATTCATTTAAACAGACTGCATTTAACTGCAATTGCAGATCATAAAGGGGCAGCTGTGCAGCCCACTGCAGGCACAGCAATATATTCCAGCCAGGAGCAAATGTCCAAAATCTGTCCCCACTGCGGGCATATGTTCTACAGGTGGCGTTTTCAGTACATCTCCCTCTGCATTGCTCCATGTGTTCACCTTTGCAAAACCTCTAATTTGTGCATGAATTGGCCATTTCCTTCAGTGCCATGAGGCAATTGCATCTAATTTTCTAATCTGTAGTTTCAAATGCTTGTTTGCACGAGGAGCCATGTCTGTGGGCAAGGGGGCTCAATCATGCAAGCAGAGACCGCTACACATCCGGACACCAGGACTTAACAAGCACCAGCAAAATAACAAACCTCATGAAAAGGGTTCAAAAAAAAGTGTGACCTTTAAGTGGCAGGGTTACCAACAGAAAACATAAAGGGAAGGAAATGGGGAGTCATCTAATTTGAGTCAGTTCTCAAATATAATGTAGTTCATTTATAGTTAATTTCATTTAATGTTAATTTTAATTAGCTCACATCTGTTGCAGAGATCCACAGGACTTATTTCACCTGTGAACTTTGGCTGCTTTTCCTGGCAGTACTTTATATCAATTGCAAAATCCCACCACACCAAAACCACACATCTAATTGCTCCCCAGGGAAAGAAGCCAGGAGAGGATGGGCTATGCAGGACAGACACTAGTCGTGTTGTTTAATGTACGGCTACAAGCTGTATAGATTCTGTGCTGACAAGAAGAAAACAGCTCTAACATACATGAGAGAGAGCTTGCCCAGAGCTATAATTCATCGTAATATTGGCCGGTGCACAATTTTCTGTAGAAATGAAGATGTGAAAATACTTTAATAAGTACTGGCTGAAATTTAAAAGAGTTTTGGCCACTTCACTAATTTATTTCTTTTCTTGTATGCTTATGACTGGCTGAAGTCTGCTTTTCACACTTGCTCAAGGAAAGTGACTTTTAAGTCTGTGAAATAGTCCACACTGAAAAATTGCACTGGGGACTCGAATAAGCCAGGAGAAGATGGTCTTTCAAAGCCAGATTAGATTTTTCAAAGCTGATGTTATGCATTGTGATGATTTTATATGGACATAGTATTGCAGTTTATGGGAATGTTAGGAGAATCCAGATCTGGATGCTCCAAGTACCCTCGACACAACTCTTAAGTGGAATGTGTAGCAATTTAAGCCAACCAATCACTCATTTCTCTCTCTTTCAAGCAAGTCTCTTATTATAATAATACTTCATAAAAATACACGTACACATGCCTGTTTATTTAGTGGCTGGGCCCAAAAGTCTCAAACATGACCATTAAACAGGAGCAAGAACAGCCAAACGGTGCAGTTGTATTCATGATGGGCTTCGTCAGCTCTGCACCCAAGCACTACATTTTATAGGACACTCATTTTTTGAAGGAGGGTTCCTATGGCAGGCTTACATGGCCCTAAAAGGGAAGGCTTTGAAATTTAAAAAATTTCCATTTCTTCCTAGACTGAAATCTAAGCCCAACAGACTCATGGGCTAAATTAATTCCTTAAGCCCTTTGCCCAATGATAAAACTTATCTGAAGCAGAAAATGGAAATGTACAGTGTGCTTTACAAAGCTGATCAAAGATCCCCCAGAAAGTGCTGAAGCAATCAGAATGAATGATCTGCTCCCATGGATGGGAAAAGTGGATATTTTAATTGCATCAATTATTCACCACCAATTATTTGTGAGAATTCTTTTATGTCCGGGAGATTGAGAGGCCTATCTATGTCTGTTAAAATAAGATGAGTTTCCTATTATTTTTCTGTGGACACCAAGTTAGCTGTGGTGATGGATCAAATACAGAGGAGCCTGCCAGAGTCTGGAGCTGACGGCTACTGTGTGGATCCTTCCCTACTAAAACTCAAAAGAAATTAACAGTGTGGTATGAAACTGCTCCTTACTGAGCTGGCCTCTAAAAAAAGGAAAAACAGACAATCTCCTGAAGAAGACAACTGTGTACTATATTTTAACATAGTAATATGTTATTATTCAGCAGAGGATAACACAGAAAAAGGATGCTAACACAAGCCATTTCTGTTTGTTATTCTTCCAGTAGGGTACGAAACATCTTTGTCATTGACTAATCCACCACTCTTTTGACACCCATTTCTAATCACACACAAAGTGGTTTTGAGGATTTTTACTCTCCTGTGTTTTTGTCAAACCGTTCATCGCTGCTGAGGAAGAGCAGTGCCCACCTGGTTAACAGACAGGGAGCTTGTCCCTCCTCAGTGCTTCTCTACCTTGTGGGGACCCCCGTCTCTCTCACCTTGCACAGGCTTTGTGCTCTTCAAAGCCAGGTGTTGGACCTGTGCTGCTGGCTGGCTTTAAAAAGCTCAGCAGGGGAGTTTATATGCTAGGCGGTTCTATTTAGAATCATAGAATCCTTTCATAGAATCATTTCTGTTGGAAAAGACCCTTAAGATCATTGAGTTCAACCAAACTGGTGCCCCTTACAGATATGAAGTTGAATTTCTTCTCAGTTACTATTAATGGGCTTGTGGGGGTTGACATGAGGACAGAATTTGACCTGGGAAACATCTGACTGTGCAGCCTGAAAGGGTGAATGTGGGTGTGGGTAAATCAGCCAGCTTGCTCACACTGTTGGCCGTAGATGAACCTGAGATATTTCTGTGACATCTGGGAACAGCCCTTGCTTGATGGCTGCTGTTCCTGGCAGGGATCGTCCATGGCATTTCACATGAAGCAGATACCTACAGCACATCCTACACTGTGAAACAGCCCGTACAGACCCTGTGTCTAGAAATTACAAGATGCCCGCTTCCCAGGTTGTTTCCTGAAACAACTTCTATTTTCTGCGATGCTGTTTTTGGCCAGCTGTGGATGGCATGAGCAGTGGTCAGCATGCATAACCCATGGCTGAACCCCAAATCCCCCAGAGACGGTAGTTGCCACAGAGTCATTTAAGACTCCTTAAGCAGAGCAGCAAGACATCAGAAAAGCAGAGCAAAGTCTATTTACAAAGCTAAAGAAAGGCATCGTACAGCTTGGGGGGGGGGGAAGAGCAACAGCTGAGAGCTAACTGGGGACATTGCCAGGCACAGGCACAGGACTAGTAAAGTGGTAACAAGTCCCAAGAACAGAGGAGCTCTGAACCTGCAAACACTTTGAAGCTTGTGACCACTGGGACACAAAGGTGTGAGCTCTGCCAGGTGCCCCTGACTGTGAGATGTCCTACCAACACTGTAGGGAGATCCGGGGAGGTGGACTATGTATTACAGTGCCGTCTCGTTGCTGCCTGTGGTCACTAAAGCTTCTCTGTAAGGTTATGGGACTTCATATCACTTGCTGCCTCCTTCCCAAATTTATCACTTTAGGAAGATTGCTGTTAACTATTCAACAGATTTCCTATGCTAAGGTGATAAACATTTCTGTGTGTTTATTATGGCATTAGAGCTGAACTTCAATTGGGAGGGGGGGTTAATGAAAATTTGATGAACTGGCAAAAATCAGCATCAGCAAATAGATCCATTTTGAGTGGTGGGGTTTTTTTGTTTTTGTTTTTGTTTTGTTTTTTTTTTGCTTGTTTTTTGCATTTTTTCTGGACAAAAATGAATTGCAGGAAAGATCTTGAAGTTCAAGAGAGTGTAAAAATCACATGTGTGAGCCGCCCCCTCCCTTAGGAGGAGTACAGGGCTGAGCCATCAGTCATGCGCTGCTGGTGCTCCTCTATAAGGTACTTGACGGAAAATGGATTAGAGAAAAGTGGTGTGGCAGATGCCAGGGACTTTTGGCTACTTGGCTACCTGCTCCTGCTGTGGCCACAGCATCTCTCCAGGCAGCCCTGGGGGGCTCCGTGCTTGGGGAAGAGCTGTTTTGCAGCTTCATTTCCAAATTCCCTCCAGCCGAGAGACAATGTTCTCACCAGTCTTGGGGTGGTTCCCCTGGGTTGCTTTGAAATGCCAGAGGTACAAGGAATTTCCTCAGCTCCTCCGCTGCAGCCCCTTGCACACAGATTTTGTGCAATTCCTGTGCTCAGCAATGCGGTTTCCCCTGCTCAAACCCAAGCGGTGGCTGCCCCTGCCTCCAAAAACCCAGTAGGATCACAAGGAATCTTAAAAACTAGGAGTGTGGCCAACAAAATCTATATTTAATGTTGCAGCAGAGGACTCCCCCAGCACCAGAAGCCTCAGAAGCAGTAGAAAGAAGAAGTTGAGAGGAAAGCCTCAGGCATGCCTCAGGGCTGTGTCTTTTGCCATCCCTCAAGGCCCTCTCCACATGGACCAAAAAAGTCGTACACCTCCCCGCTTCGTTGAGCTCTGATGGGAGCCTGGTGAGATTTTAACCCAGAGGTGTCTCCCAAGTGCAGGGGAAGGAGAGCTACACCTCCAGCAGGGTCAAAAGAGATGCCTAAAGGTGTGAATTCAGTCAAGGATGTGTGTGGTGATGGCACGGTGTACTCTGCTGCCATCTGGCAACAGGCTGGTGAGCACGGCCTCTGTTGTTACTTCCTCCCACTTTCTCATCAGGCTCCTGATGCAGGGAATCACCTCGGAGCCTGAAACAGGGACACCGAGGGAGAGTCTCAGCTTTCCAGAAAAATAACAACAGTAATAAACAGATGCAGTGCTTTGCATTGCAGAGCAAAGCTTGCAGATGTGGCAGCCGAGAGGTTTAGGACCCAGAAGGCATGAAAGAAAGATTCCCACAGCTTCTTTTAAAAAGAAAAAGCAAGGAAAAGATGGTGGGAGGCAGGGAGAGGAAAGGGAAAAAAATAGAGATTTCCTGGGTCATAGTTTTTAAAGGCAGCTGCTTGATCTTGTGTGGCCTGATTCATAACTGCTGCATGCCAGGTGTTGGCAGTAGCACTTCTGGATCCCACCAGCAGAAGAATGGAAGTGGTGGCTGGGGAAAGCACATGCTAAATTTCATAGTCGGCAAGCAGGAAGGAGGCAGAAACGTACTAAAATTTATTGGAACCTAAAAATAACACCTACAAGACTTAAAAATTAAAACACAGCTATATGAATGTCATTAATGGTAAGCCCATAGGATCTTCCATTCCTTAGATGTAAAAAGAAATCCTCGCTGAAAAGTACAATCTCTGCATTACACAGAGATGGTTAAAGAAAGACTAGAGTGTGCCTCTACATGCCATCCTGTTGTTGTATCAATCACTTAAGGTCCTTGTAATTTGCTGTGTTTATTAGCATTTTATGCCTTATGATAAAAACTGAAGTATCTACTGATTTGTTTATGATCTTCTACATAGCCCAAACTAAAGCAGATCACTCTCAGCTTAATGATGAGGAAATATCCCGGATTCATGCCCATGCTCCTTTACACATTTACTCATCAGGAAGGAGGAAACAGTTGCCTTTGCCGATCTCATTAATTAGGTCTTAAGCAAACAATCAAGTTATTGTGGTGCCTTGGCAAGCACCACGTATCGTCTGAGCTGTTGCGTGCAATGCTCTCCGCTTGCAGGAAGACATAAAAAAAATGGATTAGCCTGAACTTTGTGTGCATTTGTGGATTTCCCAATGATCCGGTTAGTGTCTCTGAAGAAGTCATGGCTCTTCCCCTAAGCTGCAGCAGCCAGCTGCCAGCTGAAGCAGGGCTCACCTAAAGCATAGGTGTTATGTTCCTCCAGGCTTTGCCACCTGGCTTCTGCCTGGATCCTCATCTAAAACCAAGATTTCTCCAGGCACATCCTCGCCCCTGCTGTCACAGAAAAGCCTGGCAGTCTGCTGGCTCCTAGTTTTTATCTGCCTGAGAAATGAACCTGTTTCCTAAGGATTAACAACAGTAAATAAAAACTGTTTTTGGCCACACCATCAAAGTTAGAGATATGTTAGCCAAAGTGACAGATGACAGCAATCTGTTCAAACACCCACCCAAACGGGATTTCTCAGTGCATCTCTTTTCTCCATCTTCCTCTCTATGAGGCATTGGGAGTGACATCTTACATGAGACTTTGCAGGGAATCAAAAAATGAGAACATGTTCTCCTTAGCTCTACCAGCTGCAAGAAACCCCTTGACAACTGTTACAGCCCTTTATTCGCATAAAGCAGACACAGTCCTAATAACAGCCTCCCTCAGAGCTAGAGGTATTCAACTGTGGTGCCAACTTGAGCAAGCCTCGATGCTGACACTTTCTAGCACTGGCACTACTCAATTTAGAAACCCCAGCTTTAAAAATCTATCTGGTAAAGGAGCCATGGCCACATGTCCTGCCGTCCTGAGCTAGCCCAGCTCCATTGGAGCCAAGGGTGCTCCACCGGCTGGCAGCAGCTTGGCGGCAGAGGACTCAGCCTTGTGGCCACCTTGTGCAGCTTCTGTCTGAGCAGCAGCATTAAAACCCATCTCCCGCCTCACAGAGAATGTGCAGGAAGGGTGTTTTCTTCAGACCCCATCAGCGGTGACCCATGTCTCTACACTCTGGTGTTGATTACTTTACAACGTACAGCCATGGAGAGTTGGTACAAACATTACTGTACAGGGATGCAGGCTGCAGCTGGATTTAAAATAAATTTAGGGCTGAAGTTCCCTGTGTTCCACCATAACACCTGGAGATCCTTCTCTGGGCTTTGTTATTGGGATCTGGTGCAGGAGGACCTCAAAGGGGCAACCAGGTTCACCATAAAGTGCAGCTCATGCAGTCCCTCACACTGCATGTGAGCGTTGGCACTTTTAGCTCTCCTTTATTTGGGAATGTGTTGGCCATTGTTGTTAATACATCCCTTGAAAGTACCCTTCCAAACCAAGATGGCTATTTTTCAACGTGTGGTTATGTGTTCTCATCATCCACAACAGAAACCTTCCCCTGGTAAGACTGAGCAGGTTGAAATCATCTGAGCTTCACAGCTGCAATGCCAGGCAGAGCAGGGACCCCAAACCAGGTCTCTCCGAGCCTGGGACAGATGCCTGTTGCTCAGCCAGGTTGCCTAATAGCTCTTGTGGGCTGTGGTGTCTTCATCAAATACAACTGAACTCATTTTTTCCTGAAACAGCTCATCTAAAGAGAAGCCAGATGATGTCGGAGGTGCAGCCTGAGCATTTGTCCGCACTGTGTGTGCCATTTTTCCTGGGCAGAGACATCCGCTCCAGTTCTCCCATCACCCACGCAAAGTTTTCAGCTCAGGGAAAAGCTTTTTTTTTGAGAACAGCAAATGTGAAGGAACAAACGCAAGAGGGAGGACAACACCTGAAGGCGGCATAAAGGCTGAGCATAGGGCAGATGGGCAGCAGGATGCACGGCCGTGGGATGAGCTCGTGAAGATCAGTGCTGCCCAGCTAAGTGAGAGAGGGTAGGGAAATGGTTTTACTTCTGGAACCCAATGGGATCTCCCCATAGATGTCACTTGGCATTAGACAAATGGTTTCCTTATTTTTCTCTCATAATGGTCGTAAATTGCACTCTTTTCACCACCCCTTTTCCCATGTGCAAATGTTCCTTAAAATGAGATGCAGTTCTCCATGGAATTAATGCAAATACAGGTGCAATGAAGAGCCAGAAAATGAGAGCTTTTCATTAGCAGTCAGTGTGGGCCTCATACAAAAATGACTTTCATAGTTAGTTTACCCCATGTAATTACACAGCAAAGCCCCATTTAACATCTCAGTACATAACAGCAACTTTCTGTTTCAAATCAGATTAATGTAAGAGTTACCCAGCCATTTTAAGAGATAATAGCTGTAATTAAGGTGTTTCTCGTGATGGGTTCCTATTGTAATGTGGCAGATGATTCTCTGATAGTCTTATTGGCTGCATTAGTCACAATTGTTTTCATTAATATTGACACTATTCTCTTGCCACACAAACAAGAAAGCAGATTAATCAAAATATTGTGCTGGTTTCTTATGCTCTGAGCCCTTCTTTTGGGCTGATGCTCAATTCTTAGCTTTCAGTGGGAATAAAAAGCAGTTTTTGCACAATGTGCAGGCAGCTTCATCCATGTTTTTTAATGCAACATTGTGAGAACAAAGGGAGAGAATTATTTTACTGAAAATAAAGTACTGATGAAACTTAAATGTTATGATTTCTAAATGTCTCATCTCCTTCCAGTTTGGGTGTCCGTGAAGTGAGATTGCTTATGTGTATTCAGACTGGGGAATGAGGCGAGCCTATGTTATTTGGATTCATTATTCTGAGGAAAAAAATTGCACAGACCAAGGGACAAGCTAGCACATGAGCAATTTGGGATTGTGAGGCTGGCTCAGGAGATAGGGGGTCTCCAGTGGCAGATCTCCACGGTGATGGTTCGGGATCAGCAAGCAGCTTGTCGAGGTTCAAAATGATGGGAGAAAAGACTGTGTCTCTGTAACATCATTTCCAGTGAAACCAATGAAGTTCAATGAGGGATAGATTTGAGTTAAAAAGCCCCATAAATGTTCATTTTTCACGGGTATCGGTTCTACACAGTCAACTGAAGCTGTCAGAGGCAGCGTCTCCTGAACAAAGTTGTCATGACAAGTCATCCAGAAAAAAACTATGTCAAGTGCCAACAATGAGAAGGGTTGAGATGAGCAGGGAGCATGACAGGAGTCCAAGGCAAGATCTCCAATAAGTCATAGCAAAAAGGGAGGCAAGGAACAGCTTTGCTTTGAGGAAATTCACACATTGATTTCCAGATCCAGCAGTTTGCCAATTAAACAAACAAAGGGAAAAAAATAACCTTAAAATGACACATATGGGAGCACTATGCATATAGACTGCTATACTTGTGGTACCTAAATGTCTTTTGGAAATATACCTGTTAAATATGATGATATAAATCAGCTAAAATTTATTTCACTAAATTTGCATACTATGAATAACTAGAAAACTGTGAATCCCTTAATCCCAGTTTTCTAGAGACAAACATGAACATATCAAGAGAAAATAACTTGGCAAACATTTTCATTCACTTTCTGCATTCAAATTCTAGTTACCAAGATGCAGGATCCTAAATAATGTGATACCCACAGAATTTTGTTGGCAGAAGATACACTGATCGAACAGCCCCAAACTTTCCTTGCATATCTTCAATACAATTACAGCACAGAAGGCATCATGGTGTATAAGAGTTTTTTGTTTTGTAGGCAATATGTTTTTATATAATTAATGCAAAACAGGTATTTTCCTGTAACCATTCAAATGTGAAATAGTATCTCATGGTTTGGCACATAAGAGACTTCACACTGCACATTAAAGTATGCTTCAAATTTGCAAAATGGCCAATAGCTATGCTTCATCAAAATGTATTGCCTATCTTTGTATCGATAGCAGCTTAAAGGGATGAAATCACCAGAGCCTGAGATCAAAAGGCCTTACAGATCATTCATTATTGAAGTGAAAATAATAATTAAAAAAAATTATAAAAATCTCTTCAAGCAAGGAATATGTCGTCTCCATGGGAAGTCTCAAAATGCCTGCCTCCTGCAATAAGATTGACTTTTAGAGGCTAGAGAGTTATAAGACCATGACTCGTTAGTAATTGCCTTGCTGACCTTTGTAACATGGGCTCGAATCCCGCTACATCTCCTGACATTTTGTTTTGCTGACAGGGGACCTGCAGCTCACTTGGGCTGGAGTCCCACTGGGATATGGCTCTCCCCTATGGTCCCTGCAAACAAGACAGCGTGCATGCCTGTTTTCTTGCTCTCTAGTTGCTGCTCTGGACACAAAAAAACATCCTCATGTGAATACAGAACTAAATGATAACAACAAAAAAAATACCCAACATAAACCCCCTCTTCTGCATTCTATCTGTAAACTTTTCATCTACTATCCCCAATTACTTTTTGCTAATGTTTTGTGAAGTGTTCTTGTGAAATCACTTATTGAAGGATATTCACTCACTTATTTCAAGCTAAGAAAACTACTTGCATGAACTTGCAGAGGATGACTTCATCAGACTCAGTATTAAAAAAAATCACAAATTTGTGCAAAATAAGCAAAATACATTGAGACACTAACATATCAAATAATTACTACTTAGTGTCTGTTAAAAAAACCCTATCGGCTGTAGAGGATATGAAAAACATAAGGTTTCAATAAAGATGGATGAAATGTTTTATAATTCTTGAAATAAGAGCTGTGGTTGTATACAGTCTTTAAAAGATTATTTTCATTTTAGGTTAAAAGTTGCTACATTTTTGGTGAGGCAGGACAGGAATTTATACTTTAGTAAATGACAGAAAGTTCTACTGATATCAGTAGGCTTAAACAGGGGTGAAACAGAATGGACCTGTTATCACTGGAAAATACAAATAGCATAAATAACATATATCTATGGGTGAAATATATTGTATGGGATAGTACAGAAATTTCTGCAGTGTCCAAAGTTATGGAAACTCTAGTTTAAGAAAATAATAATAACAATGAGAACAATATAATGGCTGAAAGAAGATAAACAGAAGAATATACTTAAAGGCATAATTATTTAGGCTGATAAGTCACACCATATTGGAGGTACGATGAAAAGATGGTTGGTGATGTGCCCCAATATATTTGTTGCAAATATTTCAGGATAGAGATAAAGCAGGTCCGATAAACAGTAGTGCATGGGATTTCTCTGTCGTCATGCACTCCTCACCACAGCTCTTCTCCCAGGTGGAATCGAGCGTCCAGGAGTAAAAGTGTATCCCTGATGGCATGGCGAGCTGCTGCAAAGACCTGATTCCTTGTTTATAATTTTTTTTCTGAACCATTGCAAAGCTCTGTGATTGCAGGTGTGATTTATGTTGCTGCCAGGGTGATAAAAAGCAGTTTCAGAGTTTTAAAGCCCTAGTTCCTTGCTGGGGTGAAACACACATGTAGCACTTGTTTGGTCTGTGACCTTATCATCAGTGAAAACAGAAAATTAGCATATCTCTAAAGTCATATATGTTCTTAAGTGCTCTATTGAATCAGCATTTCCATCTCTATTTCTGTTGACTGAAGGTAATTTCTGACTAGTTTTTATAAAACCGAGTATAAAGGGATTGTTTCATTGTACTGCTTTGTGCAAAGAATATAACTAGAAAGACACTTGTAGCGTCATATCTGGGTCTCTCATCGGTAGGAGATGGAAATGCTGAAATGTGCAGGAGTTTTGCCAACAACCCTTCCTCAGCAGTTTTCCTGTCAGAAATTAAGAATTATTTGGGCATGATAACACAGGTGTGGCACTTTCTGAATATGCAATCAAAGCCTTTGGAATAGGGAAATACGTGGCAGAAATGATGTTGCTGCCATTAAGCTTCAGCATTATGCTCATGGCCTGGGAGATTACGCTCATGGCCTGGGAGTGATGTGGAGCTTGAAGTTCAATAAAGATTACAAGTATTTACTAATTCTTATGGATTTTTAAAAATAACCATGTGCTTAAGAGCTTTGCTCTCATTAGGCTTCTGTCCTTTTGGTTTTTCAGTTTATGGAAACCGTGTATATTATTTCAGTTCAAGTTGGAAGAAAAGCTTCCTCCAGAAGTGATGTTACTCTGTGGCTGCATCGTAGAGATGATATTATTTCCTTGTGTCTGTGGTTTCCCCATGAGAGGGATCTACCGTGTTTCATTTCCTGGCAGATTTAAGCCCCACAGCTGATAGGCATCACAAAACCTCTTGCCATTTGATGCATTTTACATAAAATGGCTACCACGTATGGTCTGCCAGCCTGCGGCAGATGGCTTTCCGCACATAACACACAAACTCCAATCTTGCTGAATTTCTGTAACTGCCAATTTTTATTTCTGCACAAATACACTGTCATCCACCCAGTATTTTAAATGCACAGACAAAGCGTGATGCTCACCAAAGTAATTACTTCACACATAGAGGCGACCATCAGAAGCACTGAGTAGCTGATCTCTGAGGGCATGGATGGGGCATTTTTAAGGAGATGCTTGTCCCTATTCTAGGGGATAGGCAGGGAAATATTTCATGGGGGGAAGGAGGAGAACTCCTTTTCTGTGCTTGTGGGCAGAGACATTGCTAAGGGGACCCATAAGCAGTGGCAAAGAGCGAAGACCACAAAGGGAGTGGCGGAACGGGGAGGCCCTCCATGCAGATCCCACTGCCACCTCTTTGCCCAGCAGCGTGGTGCCCTTGCTCCCCACCGCTCGCCCGGCAGCACGGACACACTTCTACAAGGAGCAGCAGGCAAATCTCACAAGGGAAACACACCACGAGCACTCTCTTGGCTAAGGGTTCATTTTAAGCCCAAGACACAAAGCCAGTTCGGATTTCTGAATTTTCCCGTCCTTGTTCACGTCACAGTGGTTGAGCAGGATCTGGCGGAACTTGTCCAGGTCCACCCCGCTAATGCTGGGCTGCAAGCAAAAGAGAAAAACATTGCTAAGAGATAAAACAGCTGTGGATTTCCCCAACCCTGTGCAGTGGCTGTGAAATCCATCCAAGGAGGAGCAACCAAACAGCCTGACTCTATATCAGCTCATACGAGGTGAGGAAGCGAACAGAGAATGGGGAGGGGGCATGCTGGAAAAACAGAAGGGGTATGGGACTGTGGGTAACTGTACGGAAACGCAGCATGGTTTTTGTGCTTAGTCAGGGCCATCAGTATCTGATCCATATCAAATGAAAGTCTGCAGAAAGGCCAGACTATATTTGCATCAAAAACTGTATCTTGGACTGCATCTGGAAACTGAAGGTAATCCAATGCAGATGGACTCTGCCGTCTGTAAGAAACTGGTGGCACACTGATCATGGTATTCCTGGTTAGAGGTAGAGCTCAAGACATTTTCAAGTATAGACCTGTGATGAGCTAATGAACCATGAGGTCATGCTGGTGAGGACCATATCCATAGTGAAAACAGAAGAACTTCTGATGAGTGATCCACATTGACACAGTTTGTGGTGCTGTAACATCTGCCTAATTCAGAATATGGCCTAGAATGGACCTTTCTTAAATACAGTTGCGTAATGAAGCTGTATTAATTTGCTAGGAAGAACTTTTGTGATATCGTGAAATGCTCTACAGTGAAATGCTGAAACCATGACATTCATTTCTGCTGCTGATCAAAGTGAGATTTGACTCTACATTCTTACTAGCTCCCTATCTATGTAACTTTTCCAAATCGAGCACATTCCTCTCAGAAATATGGAATACTAATAAATAGAGCCATGAAGTTACCTTGACTAGTTCCATCATGTCTTTGACAAACCCATCCACTTCCGGGCCTTCGAGTGCTCCTGTTTTACTCTGAAAGATGGGAGAAACATCAAAACACTCCAGTAAGCCAAAACCAGGATGATGTTTACCGGTCAGTAGGTTCACTCAGCCACTGAGCTCCAAGATGCCTTCCATTTTCTCAGATTTTCTGTTCCCCTCAAACAGTCGCAACCTCTCCCACCATTTTGTGAGGCTTTTGGTCACCACTCTGAACGAGTTGTGTGACTGTCAGAAATGGCACTGAATTGCTGATTTCTAACAGGCAGTTAGGACATCATGTACATCCTGGGCCAGACTCCCTAAATAACCTTTGGGTCAGTACTGGAAGAGGTTTTATTTTTCAAGGTGGTGATGCAGGTCCCAGACTGCCAGAGACTGTTACACTTAAAGCCACCATCCCCTCTACAGCCCTTGCATCATCTGCAAGGAGATACAGCTAATGCAGCAGTGCCAGCCATGGTGATGGAGAAAGTCAAAATGGGTCCTTTGCCATGAGGTCTCTGAGCATCGCTCCGTTCTATCCCCCACCCTGCCCCCCATCCTGGTGCCTGGGCCACTCTGGCCCGTGGGCTTGGGCACAGCTGCAGCTCCTGAGTGACCCCCACAGCACCCAGCAGGAGAACTTCTCAGCAGCATATGTTAAATCTGTGTCATTCAAAGGCCGCAAGGGAACAGCCTCTGGGACTCACAACGTCATAGTGTGCAAAGATCTTCTCAAAATCTCTCCTCCTTTCTTCTGTGCTGCAAGCCTGCATGCAGAGAGGACAAACAAATGAAAAAGAAAAATGAAAAGGATTCAAGTTTGGGCCCAGGTTACCTTAGCTGAGAGAGACAGGATTGATGCATCAAAATATAGCACTACTTACATCCATTTTAAATTGAAGAAGGAAATTTTCCTGGAGCGCCAGAATCCTGAATAGAGAGATTTAAATTACGGTCTTTCCACTTTATCATCTGCACACAAGCTATTCTGAACTCTTCTGGTTCATAAAGCAAAGAGATTTTAGATTATAGGCCTTTAAAAAAGAAAATGGCCTGTGGGGTGATTTACGGAGGGCTGTTACGGGAACACATGCCTCCCTGCCTGTCTGATGGGGAGTGGTGGGCTCCCTTTGGCTCACTGCAAACCTGTTTCTTAGCACCATTGCTTCTCCCAGAGCACTTCTGGTGGTCCAGCGCAATGGAGGTGGTCAGCCTCTGAAACGGGAGCTACCAGACAATCATCCCTTATAAATGGATCGCTGTGCTGCATTAAAGGAAAGAGTAATTTATCGCTCTCTGTTGGAGGGAGAATCGGTGGTTGTAAAAGTAAAGGACAAAGTAATACTGGCCTGAGCACCAAGACTTGCCAAATTCCTCTCCTTTCCCCTCCTCCCTCCCAAAGCCCCTCACAGCACTGATAGAAGCTTTTCTCTCTTCAGCTGCTCTGCTAATCCAGAGGGTTTTAGAGCCTGCAATGCTGGGTGTGCTGAGCCGTGTCTGCACACTGAAGGGTTTGGGGTGTGAGAAGTGTGCTCACACCAGAGAGGAGCCTCAGCTGGCACGGGGCAAGGGGGCAGTAAGGAACCGTATTTAAGAGGAAAATGCGACAGCAACCCCCTTTTAGATATTCTCCATTCTGCCTCTGTTTCTCTTCATACATTCAGTGGTCAAAGCGAACTGCCACATTCACTGCAGTGATCTGTGCTGGCATTCGTTGTGATCCCAAGCCAAGAGTAACAGTGGCAAAGCAGCACCTCTCTTCTCTCATCCCCCACACCAGTGTTTTAAGGCTGTATCTGCACATTCAAAGTCCCATCCAGCCGTTGCACTTACATTTACAGACAGAGGCATATTGTCTATCTGTATGCAGTGAAAATCATGTAAAAGCCTGTGAAGTATCAAGGACAGAAAAGAGACAGAGGCCCGTGACTGAGTGCCCAGGTTCATTCACAAGTGTCTTCACCTTGTCTCTCCAAATCCTTTCTTACTGCCTTTGGCAAGCTCCTTTGTGGTGGCACCTTTATTCCTCAAACAAGTGGCAAAAATTCTTTGCAATCCCTGCTGCGCATGATGATGTGAAATAAATGCACATCTGTGACCCTGCTGAAGGAGATTTCCATCCTTCGTTTGGAGAAATGGTGCCACTGGCTGCTTTGTCACGTCCTGAGGAGCATGGCAGAGGTAGCAGGGATCACACCAGAGCGTGTTGGTGATGCACAAGTAGGTCCTGGCATTGCTCAGAATCATTGGCTCCAGGTTCTCAGACTATTGCGATGGGGATCATGCATTAGAGACCTGGAATACCTACATCAGAGTACCTGATCTAATTTGAAAGGAGGTAGGATTCAAATGCACATCCCCAGAGGGAGATAATCACCTTGCCTGGGTTTGCCATTGCAAGCTGAAAAACCCCATCAATATTTTTAAAGCCTACCTTGCCAGGTCATTCAGGTCCAGCCGTCCATCTTTGTTTTTGTCAAAAATTTTCATCTAAAAATCAAGACGACAGAGATAAAATAGATAGGCCATGAGGAGAACACACATACAAAAAAAAAGCCAATATACATTTCTCTGTGCCCTGTGCCCTCAGCTCTGCTTGCTCGGGGTACTTACCCAAGCCCCAGGCAAGGCCCTGTCCTCTGCTAGCACCAAGGGCAAGGGTGGCACAAGAGCATAGCAAAACCCTCCTGCTCTCTGACAGCAACAACCCAAGCAATCAAACGCCAGCACCACTCCTTTCCCGCCTTACACAGGGATAAAGACAGGTCTCCAGCAAACGCCTTAAGAAACAAAATACTGGCCTTGCCATGGCCCCTGAAAAAAATGCCAGAAAGAGGAGGGAACTTCTAAATACTTCCAGCCTGACTCCGTCTTTATCTTTCACTGTTGCCGTGGCTACTGAGTAGCTGAAGTGCAAATGTCACCTGCTGATAGACACTCAAGTTGGGATTTATGCCTCTAAAGCCAGTGGGCTTTTCTTGGCTCAAGGCCTGCCATCAGAAAGCGCAAAGATGGGGAAGGAGATTCAGGCTGCCAATGTCAAGAGGTTAATCTGTGTGAATATAAAAGTTAGCCTTTCCTAATATGATCTTTTTGATGAGTCACCGCCAGATTTTGTTCATTTATTTGTTGTATGTGGTACTATGTTTCTCTGCCAGGCACAAATACTTGTCTATTACAGGGAAAGAGGAGGAGATGTTTAATGGGTTGCAAACCAGAATAACTCATGGCTCAAAGTCCTAGAAAATATGTATTCCACATTGTAGGGGGGAAAAGGTTAATGTTTTACTAAGATGGGTTGCCACTCTTTGTCAGATATCCAGTAATGGAATATGCTTTAATCTCACCTTCATGAATCTCATTTGCTTATTTAATGGCTATAAGTAACCAGGTCAATATAAATCTTTGGTGTAATTAATTGCACACCTGCTGGAGAAAGCCCATACCAGTCCCCATCTCAGGTGGCTTAGAGGGAGAGGACCATCCTCTATGACACAGCCTGACCATGCAGGAGCTCTGGGGAGAGCCAGCGGCAGGTCCCAAGCATTTCCCAGTGATGAAACTGGGGTGGAGCCTGACACGTGCATGAAGAGAGACATTATTTGGAGAGCTGCAATTTCACAGTGAGCACTTGCATAAATACAATGCCTATTTTGGCAGTGCTTCCTCCCTGCCCCTTGCTCTAGGGCAGGCATCTACACTGAGGATGGTGAGCCTATGGTAACCTTTTATTGCACTGTGTTTAGATAAGATTCTGCAACAGGATTTTATTCCATTATTAATTATTCTATGTGATTTACACTACTGAGGTTTGGATAGGATATTTGAAGAGCACTCAGTATGGGCTCATTTTTCCTTCCACTGACAGACAGTATAAAACTCCTATGAACGACTGAAGGCTGAGAGCCTTCAATCACATTCTGAAAAGATCACATCCTGAGAGGCATGTGGGTGTTCAGTGGCACAAGGAAAGCCGTTTTCCCCCTTTCACTGGCCTCTGCTGATGTGCGCTCTGTGCAGGAACACTAAATGACAGAAGAAAGACCTCTGAATCTTCCTTAGCCCTAGAGCTGGAGAGATGAGTAAAGCTGCTGAGCAGTTCTGAGAATTTCTCTCACGCTGCATCAGTCCAAGTTGTCCCTCTCTAGCTTATCTAACTTCTTCTATCCTGTCTTCTGCCTCATCAGTTATCCCTCTGCAATATGAGACTTCTCTCTGATCTCAGCTGGGGCCACAACAGGACAAGGCTGGAGGCAGGGATGGGGGCAGAAGCTGGCTGCACTGGTGCCACCAAAGTAAGAAATGTCCTTGCAATGACAGCCTCCCTCTGCCATCAGAGAGACAAACCTGAGCTTTGAGTTCCTGGCTGATAAAGGAGTTATTCTGCAGCCAATAGAAAATTGCTAATGTTCCTTCTAGAAGTAAATCATCCCAGATAAGATTTCAAAAGCCTCTCTCCAAATGGGACATAAATGCTTAATCTGGTTTTGCTTGTTGTATGAGGAGAGAGGGAGATACCCTTACTGGCTCACTTTTGGAGACTCTCCACTACAGGTGGCTTTGCTATTACTCTGAAAAATAGTCTGTAAAGGAAGCTTATGGAGACAACCCCTATTCAGCCAGCTAGAGAAAGTACCAACAATAGGGTGGTAGAAATACCAGTTCCTAGGCTCTACAGTAACTCATGCACTTTTGAAAATGTCACTCTAAATCCCACTGTTTAGGCCACCGAGATTACCCATGCGGTCTGTAAGAAGTCACCATAAAGAGGCATGACTAGTGTGGTGGGAGAGGACCATGTGTGGTGGGAAGCATGGGGTGGAGCTCTCAGGGACTCTGCTGCCCGGGGCAGGGCAGCTTTGGCTGAAGGTACATCTTTTCTTCATGCAAAGATACAATGTCCTTACCAAAACACACTAAAACTTCCTGCATTTAGCAGTGTTTGAACTTCACCTGGATTCTCCTACGTATTTCTGAGTTCCTGAAGTGTTTATTATTTTCTCCCATTCTCTGTGCATCTCAGAATTACTCTCTTGAGACTAAAAGCCAGTGTTTTAGCCTAGACTTCTGAATCAGGTATGTGTTTCCCTGTGATGCCTCAGGAAAGCAAACACACAGAGCTTTTCGGAGAAGTTCTGCTCCTTGACCACGAGGTCCTGAGCTCCATACAAATTTGCTGATAAACACCTATAAATGCTGACCATGGTGGCAGCTTCTGGGAACAGGACAGACCTGGTGGTTCCCAGCCTGAGAGGCAGACTTAGGGTCCATTTTTCATTTCATGTAGGCCTGTCTGAGATAAGCCACGAGTTTCTTTTTCAGTGAAACCTCTCGAGTCTCATCTCCTTTTTCACAGAATAAATAAATAAGCACCCTAGCATAGCTGTTCTTGTCTTGGGGCTTCTTTGAGTGTCCTGCCTGCCCTGCATCTGCTCTACTTTGTGGGTGCAACATGTTTTCACCATTTCAGAAGCTGCAATTAGCCAAGAGGCTGAAGAGCTCTGTGCACTCTTAATGAAACAAGCTAGATTAGAGGTGATGGTTTAGATGTGAAAGTCTTTCAGCTTCATTATCAATTTTCTGAGCCAGTGGTTTTCAACTCTATCCATTTCTGAACCCTTTACTATATTCCAGCAGTAGCACAGACCCCATTAAAACACATTTAACTGCAGAGATAATACTTTCCCTAGTGGAACATTAATGAAAAGCAACATTCCCAGTCAATTTGCTTCATTTGCACCCGATCTTTGAGCTTAACATTAAACTTTCTGTGGTTGACCATGTCCGTTTACAGCAAACTAGCTCCCCTCTCTGATCGCCTTCACTCAGCTCTGCTTTTGAAATACCAAGAGAGAATCTTTGTGTTTTCAAATTGTTTCACCTTTTTCTGTAACAAGTATCCTGAATAAAATTTTCAAACATAGGCAATATTTTGATTGCCCATATCAGTCAACAGAAAGAAAAGTTTGGCTGGAAGAACTAATTCTTTTGTAGTGACTTCCACATGAAAGATGGAAAACATGGAGGGAAAATGGAATAGTGTTCACTGAATTAGTTCAGGCACCACAGCTAATAAGATAGACCTAATCCTTTTATCTGGACAACCGGAGCTCATGCATACCCACTACATGGAAATCTTGGGCTGCATTACTTGGGAAAAGCCTGGGGAAATGTTTATTAATTAAACTTTCAAATTTCAAGCATTGATCTGATCTGCTAATTGTGTACATAAGTACACAAAGAATGACAGAGGATACTCATCCCATATGACAAAGCGTACATCATGGGACAAGTAGATATTTGGAATCGTTATGAGATTGTTTCTAATTTAAACTTTTTCCTTTACACACCATCCTGGTATGTTAAACTTGATGGATTTTCAGTTTACACTCTTGAAAGGTATATTTATGCCACCAGGCTGATATGAAACATCTCAATGTGGTTAAGGATAAGGTCTGGCATGTTTAAATAGCACTCAGTTTTACTAAAGGCTTTGTTGTATCCAGCAGTATGCTTTATAAAATGATGCATTTATTTTACTGTCAAGCTACCCCACGTTTTAAAGTGTTTGCACAAATTAATTCACTGACATTTTAATGGCAATGCACCAGGGAAGTCTTAGCTCTGTTTGTTTGAATGTAGTCCATGCACTCTGAGGCACACAGAGCATAAGTAAGAGCTGGGTTTGAAAAATAATAGTGTTTGTTACATCTTCATTTTTTAAGTGCAAAATCAAAACTGCCATTGGCTTTGAATTCAGCAAAAGAAATATCTCTGCTTTTCTGGTCTGGTGGTGTAAAGAAGGCCACTGAAACACCAGGATATAACAAAGACATATGTGCTTTGAAGCGCAGTACGATTATAAATCTGAATTATTTTCCGTGACAGAGATAAGGAGAGAAGTAAACAACCAAAATAAAGTTCTGTGATCAATAGAGTTACTAAAGCCTGCTTTTAATCCTTCTCTGGTTCTGGTTCTCTGGGTGTAATGAAGTGTTTTATCCCTCAGGTGGGACATAGGAAGAGTTGGCTCTTGCCTGACCTCCTACTCTCACAAATATATATATCGTGGGCATCTATACCGGACAGCTGTAACTAAAATTGGCCAGTGAGTACAAAAGTTATTGAGGGTGTATAAAGACAGGCATGTGCCCGAGTTTCAGGACTACCTATGGCTTCTTTCCTCAGGGAAGGATTGGGGCACAAAGGCTTTTGCAAAATGACAGGAGGGCCCTGTGGCCAGCAAGTTACCCTTGGGACAAAAGCTCAGTGCTCTGCCCGACCAGATTGCCTGTGTAATCTAGAGTCATTTAGTGCAGGATTTCTAAGAGTGTTTTGGTTCCTAAAAGACGAAGGCGTTATCTGCCGGGGTTTTCAAAAGCCTGCAGGCTCCTCAGTTCTGTCTGTTTTGATCTTCAGAAATGAAGTTTGAACTTAAATGGGATTTTCTGCTTCCCCGGCTTATGCCACAGCAAGTGTGGCGCAAAACTGGAGGCGACAGCACCGCCGAGATTAATTCTAGAAGGGACACAGGAAGCGAATTTCCCTCCATTGTGTTCATCTGCTGTGTGGGCCCTCTCTTTATCACACACACCAAAACAACAAGAGGACTCACACCCACCCAAAGCCAGGGGGAAGCTCTCCAGGGATGCAGGGGGTGCTCCCATAGTGGTAGTTGTGGTTAGGAGATGTGATGGTTGCAGTGTCAGGGCATCACTGGAGATGCAGTCTCTTGGGGATCACGGCATCCTTATGGAGCCACCTGGAAGGGAGACCAGCATGGACCACTACCAGGAGAAGGGAGGTACAAAGACTGCTCCTGTGGGCAACCAGTCTATACTCCACTCCAAACGTATTTCTGGGGCTTTGGGGAGTTTGCTTAGTGTGTTAACAAGCATAACAAACTCTGATTTGTTATGATTTGAACAAAGATTTGTCTTTCCATTATTACACCATTTCTTTGGTGTTCTTAAGAGGCTTCATTAACACAGATAAGGTAGTTTGGCCAGTCAGGTGTTAAGGGGCTAAATCACCTGGATTCTGTGCTCTGATTTTTATTTCCCTACATAAGTACACTGGCATTGGCACTGAACACAGACAGACAGGCTTTCACAGGCAAAGAAGTGACAACACTGAGCCTCCAGTGGACACGGATCATCTTCAGGGAGAAGTCAACCTGTTCCCCTTTGTACTGAGAAGACAAGGAGCCCTTAACTAGTCAGCTGCAGGGTCATGTGCTCAGGGTATGCAGCTCAGTCCCCAGAAGAACCTTTGAAGATAAGCACAGAAGAACCCTGGCATCATTAGAGCTGGGAAGATTTCTATATTGACTTCTCTGGGGCTATGATTTCATCCTCATCCATCTCCATTTACTGACTTTCAAATGCTGTAGTAGCATGTGGTTCATGACCAATGCCTGTTGAATTATTAGTCACTGCACTTATATTATTGCTCCTCTGGAATTTAGTTCATATTCATTTACAATGTTTTGCTGAAGTACACAGCTATGTGCATACACAGGTATGGAAGCTGTTATCACTCATGGCAAAATATTGTCAAATGCACATGTGAGCTGCATGTTCATGGGCTGAAACTTCACCAGGACTCAGAAGCCTAAATACAGCTTGACTCAGGGGGCTGAGGGAAGGTTGGGAGGGATGGGGAAAGGTTGTTAGTACTGCTGTCATCCTCCACAGACTGCTTCTCATCATGAAGCAGTAAGGGGCAAGCTTTGATTTCTCCAGCAGAATATTCTCATCACTCTCTTAAAAACCTCCATTTTCAGCTACGGCCACCCTCTCTCCCAGAGCACACATTGCAGGACCCCTAGGGCATCTTCTCATGGCCCAGAGAGGCTCCGAGCAATACAAGGCTTCTCTTCTGCCTCTGAGCACCTGCTCCCTGCCAACAGCTCTTGGTTCTATGCCCATGGGGAGACGACAAACCCACAGGCTGTTTTCAAGGGTTCAGAACCACACATGACTATGCATCTTCTCATGCAAGTGTGTGCATATAAATAAATATTAATACACACTTAATGACTATTAATACAAACATATTTATACACAGCATGAAAATTAACAAGAACTCTGCCTACAAAGGAGCTTCCTTAGCAGAGGGTTGCTACTTTAATTCTCTCAAAAGAGTCTTGAGAATTCAAATGTTCTTTCATGACTTTCCCCAGTGGCTTTAATGCTCTTTAAGATTTGATTTAGCAGATTCACAGGGCTTGTGCAATGCCAATGTGTTCACTACCTGTTTTCTCTCTAAGGGTTCATCAAATCCCTGATCTATATCAGTGTTATCTGAAGAGAGGCTGCCAAGGTCACAAGGAAACAGAATAGCCTCTTCAGAAATGGCTTTTAAGCAACCTGATAAAGTGATGTTCCTTTCTATAGACAACTAATGTCTTCCAAAAGAAATACTTTCTCCCTCTTGCCAGCTTTTTTTAATGTAGTGTAAGATCATTCATAGCAGCATAAGTAAGTGGCAAGTATTTAGCATGCCCTGGTCAGTATGATATCTGCTCACACCTCTCACAAGCTAAAGCTGCACAGAATCATAAATGGCTTTTTTTTTTTTCCTCATGTCTGAGCTAGCTTCTTCAAAATGATAGTTTCTGTCTTTTCACATTTATCCTTATCTCCAGATGGCTCTAGGATCCACTCAGTATATCAGTAGCTGCTTAAGATGCGTGCTGCTGGCTGTGGATTTACAGAAAAGAGGGCAGAGATCTGTAAAGACCTATGGAGACAGATGGGTTTACAGCTCCTTGGGACACAGCTTATTTCAACTGAATGTTATTACAGTGGCATTTAAAAGTTCTGAGTAGGATAGATAGGCCACCTGAGAGACCCTGTAGCCGTGTGCAGCAGAAACAGGTCCTTGTCCCGAAGACCTTGTGCTCTAAACAGAGAAAAGGCTGGGAGCAAAGTAATAGGGGAGAGAAATAAAAGTATTTCCACTCTGCAGTAAAGGGATTGGTGCTGCTCGTTGCTAACGATACAACAGAAAGCCCGTGAAAGTCTCAGGAATGGAATGTAAGGGCCACTGTCCCCCTGTTTTCCCAGACAGTGGTGATTGGGGTAGAGTCCCTTGGGAACTCTGTACTCCAGCAGCGCCCCACTCCATGTGGAAAGCAGAGAGAGAAAGCAAAGAGCTCTCATTGCCCTTGGCCTTGACATCATACTTTTGCTCTTGGCTCCTCAAGTCCCTTTATAATCCAGCACTGCAAATGTAAGACTGAATCCTTCTTCCCTCCTTCGAATTTTGTCCTCCTACTTCGGATAAGTTCCCATGCAATCACTTCGTGTAGCACATCTGCTACTATAGAGATGCTGTCTATGTGGATACTTTGCCGTCATGTACAGAATTCATATCCTCTATTTTACTACAGGATATCACTGGGTAAGATTATGCATGTTGTAGTTTCACATCCTGCCTTAGCTCTTGGGATCAGGTGTGTTTGTAAACATCATTGATCTTCAGTTTAAAGGAAAAAATTGCAAGTAAAAACAATCATCAGCCATATTCTCATTTTCTAATAACCATTAACATCCCTGATTCTTTTGGCAGTGCAGCTTTGTAAACTTTTGTCCTTATGAGCCAGATTTGCATTTCAGATGGTAGATTTCCCCAGATATACAGAGCATCCCTTTTCCCAGATCAAATCTTATCCTGTAGCATAGAGACTAAACTGCCTCTCCAAAGATATAAAGCCAATCTATAAAAAACCATGGGAATAGAAACCAGACCTCCTGGCTGTCAGCCCCGGGCTGCATTGATAGCTAGCTGCATTGGGGCAATAGAAATTGCAGATGTTTCTTGGGAAATTACTGGAAGGCGAAAGAAGTTGGGGGAAATGAACTGCCCAATGTCTACAAGCTTCAGATCACCTATTCCCCAGCACCTGATCAGAGATTAGCCACCAGGGATGGAAATGGAAACCTTAATGGAGCGGCATAAAAGCTATTTGCTACCTGCAAGCACTACCAGGAAGGTTTTTTGTTCTAGCTGTAGTTTATGGGGTTTTATTGTTTTCAAGCTCTGCCAGCTGGAAAATAATTTCTGTAGCTTGTATTCCTCTCCCCTCACTGTCCTATAAATATGAAAAAAATCTACACTCTTCTGTAATGGTACAGTTTTTCACTTTGCTCTACGGGGTCACATGTCTAGGCAGAGATGCATCATGCATACATAACATGGTATTGCAAAATATGTGGGCAGCTCCTTGTTTGCTTGCATACCAAGCTGCTCTTTAGGTACAAACACAGATTTTGTTCCAAGAATCAAAGCAGTCCCATCTGAAAATCATTTAGAAAATTGCAGTGGTAGATGTCTGCTAGTGGAACTCAAATGATACCCTTGAGAATGACATCAGAAATGAGCTTTTTTTTTTTTCTTTTTTTTTCTTAGATGGTTAGCTATAATAAGTTGCTCTGAAATCCAGGTGACTGATGCTAAACTTACACCAAATATTATATTGCTGATTGCAGGATAAAAGCTATATTATGATAAGGCAGGGGAAGAGTTGAAGCTTTCAACCTCCCAGCCTTTCAGGGAAGCAGCAGGGAGACAGCAAGGCTTGCTGGGCTTTGCAGAGCAGAAGAGCCGGGTACCTACGTGTCTTGGGAGCAAAAGGATTTACTAGGAGGGAGGGAGGGAGGGAAGGAGCTGGAGATCTGGCTGAGGCTGAACGTACCCTGAAGAAGGGTGGACCTCAACTACTGTTTTTAAATGGATTTAGGACTCAGTTTGGTGTAAAGTTGAGCTATTTTCTCATAATAAACAGCAAAACTCAAAGCAAAACATGACTCAAAGCAAAAATATATGAAATGCTGTTCACAGCTGATGTCCAGTCCGGTGCAAAGAAACAGGGGCAGCATGTGCTAATTCTCCACAGGGATCTCTTGGAGAAGATACACCTTTTAAGGGGGCATTTATGACCTATAGATGTTGACTCTGAAGGAGATTTTAGGCAGTACTGTAATCTAAACAATATTAACACTATCTTTTCTTACCATAGTATCAGTATATTCTTCCAGCTTTACATCAGCAACCATCTTGTTATGCTGCAAAAAGAGATCTCGCAGGAAATCCTGTAGTAAGGAAAGAGAAATAACAGTAAGAAATTCAATACAAATTCAGCAGGGTAACATGAAACTAAATTCACATTCCTGATTAGTACTAGTGTCTTCAATTTCACATAAAGTTCACATTTTTTTAGTTGAAACATATTTTTTCAGATAAATTAGAAAATAACCAAGTTTACCCAGAGCAGACATACTGGAATAGGTCATAGTTAACTCACAAAATAAGCAAAAGATAACACTAAGTCCTGCAATATTTGCTAACTGATGTCAAATCAAAATATTTGCTATTCAGCAAAACACTTAAGCACCTTGTACGTCTTCATTAGGGCACAGGACGGAGCCACATGTCAAGAGGTCAGTGCAGGGTCTGCAGCCCAGGGACAGATTTCCGTGCCCAGCTAGCTCAAAGTGTTTGAGTTACAATTTCTGAACAGGCTTCTGCCTTGATAGCCTGAACTTTAAAAAGAAGTCAGTGTTCAGAAACTCTGTAGGCTCAGGAAGAGGTTATGAAGAAATCCTATTAATAAAGCACAATGGCTTTGGCTCTCTTTAGCTGGGAGAAGCACATACGCAAAGCCAAGTTGAGGCATGCTTGGGTGGCTCCTTGGGTGCCTGGGGGGCACCAAGACAAGTAGGGTCATGGGAAAAGGCAAGGGGGAAGCAGGACAGCAAGGGCAATAACAGAGTGTTCTCCCTCCCAGCAGGGTCCCTGCAGCCGTGCCAGAAGGTTGGAGGGTCCCCAGCTCTTAAATTGGCCGTGAACAACATAGAAATGCCATTTGTCAACCAAACAAAGAGGCAGCAAATTGGTAAAGCCGACAGAAAGGCTCCTGTTGACATCAGTGAGTTGTAGATCAAGCCCAAAGAGACTTGTTAGAATAACTTACTTTGAGCTCGCCAGCTGAAATAAATCCACTGCTATCAGCATCGTAACTGCGCCAGATCTGAATGGAGATAGATTGATATGACCGCATAAATATTACTGTTAATCATCTGTTCGGGTGATAGATCATAAAGACTCAAATCAGGACTTCCATAATGAGTAAGCTGTTGTATTATCCAATATTTAATTAATTATAGAAGAAATACAATAAACTTTTCACACAATAGCTTTTACTCTCACTTGGATGCTGTACATGTAACGTGCTGCTATCACATATTTAATGCAGACACACTGTCTATAAAAGGAAGAAAAGACTAAGAAACCCCTCCGCATTTCTTACCTAATTTGTACATGCAGATTCTCTTATTGCCCTGAGCAAAATTCAAGGCCATACAAAACTGGCCATTGATCTGCAGAAGTCCCCAGTTTGGGTGTGAAATAAAATTAACTGCAAGCAGCCTTGGAAAAATTGAAATTTTGTACTGGGATACTTAGGGGCAGAGTGTGGAGGGAGACAGGAAACGGTTAAGCAAACCTTATGGGTTTGTGCTCCTCAGTTGGCCTAGCTTATGGAGATTTCCACCCCACACCTTGTCAGGATACTGCATAAAGTGATGTAACCTTCTTTACCTGAACAGGTCAGAATGTCTTTTCCTTCCACAATAACCACATATTTCCCATGCTATGTTATACGGAGGGTGGAAGTATACATATGAAGAAGCTGTTGGTGTGCAAGGGGAAGAGACAATGTAGAGATACAGACCCGCATGAATTCTACACTGTTGTCCAAGGGAGTTTCCCGACGGAAAAGCAGCAGAAAGTTCTCATCATCTGGCAAGATCATATTTGCAAGCTGGAAAAAAACCCCACAACTGCATAAAAAAAACCCAAAACAAACCCAAACCATGAAAGTAAAGCTATGAAAGAACTTGGGTGGCTGCTGACCCAGTATAGGAAATATAAGCTGGGCATGTTGTTGCCTTGGAAATAAACCCCAAACCAAGAGATCTGGGTAATGTAATGCTCCATGAGTCACCTCCTCCCCAGCCAGGCTCTATCTCCCGTATCTACCAAGTCTGCTCTAGGTCCTAATTCTCCCTCCTTCTGTAAAAGATATCCTGAGCTTGGGCTGGGGAGAGATACCTCTTGGATTTGCAAGCGTCCATCTGTGGTGACGTCATAGGCAGACATGAATTGCTCCTTCATCCTCTGAACTTTTTCTTCTGTGATGGTGTCCTGCCATGCAGAAAAAAACACAGGCATGAAATCTCTCCTCACTCACAGATAACCACCAGGATCACTGCGTGCTTACATTTGGGGGCTAATGCTTCTAAAAGCCCACAAACACACCACCTTAGATGAATTTTTGGAAGCTAGTGCTATGCATAGCTTTGTAACAACTAAGCTTTCAGTTGGAAGACCAGTGTCTGGAGACCCAAAAATATTTTGGCGACACCTGCTTCTTTAGCCAGCTATTCCCACTATATCACTGGGATTTGGTTTTGCAGCAGTTTCCATGCTGCTCATTCTCATCCTGTTCTGTTCAGGAAGATGTCCTTATCCTTAAACTACATCCCTGTAGTTCATTAGATCATCAGCCTTGAAAGGTGTCAGTGGAGCTAAATTGTTGCTTATTATTGCCTGTCAACAGGTTCAAGACCTGGCACCAAGCCCTGTCAGTGTTTCTGGGTTAATAGCATGGGATTTCAAGCAATTCACATTCCCCTTGCATCTGCTCAACCCTATAATAAATTTATACATAGTGAGGAGTTTTCAGAATTTGTCAGGTGTAATGTTTTGACAGGCATTGCCGTGACAGGTGAAATACAATACTTAGGTTCATCAGGCATGATTTTTTTTCCTTAGGAGTAACCTTTAGGATATCTGGTCTGACTGGGCTACACAAAGTACAATTTCCCCACCCTGGGGACAGGCTTCTGGTCAGATGAGATTTGTTGCTGGGCTGGGAAGCTCATCTAATTAATCTCTCACAAGCAATGATAAAGTCCAACGTTATGCTCCACACTCGCACTGACCAGGTCCTGGCTTGTCTCCCAGCCCCATGGGAGGTGGCTCTCTCTGGGAGGGGAAGGAGGGAGGAGGATAACCCAGACCCATTCTTGCCATCCTTTTGTAGCATTTTTTGCAAGAGAATAAATGAAGTCACATCAAAATAACCAAGAGGGAGCTCTACTCTAGGAGTGGGAATGGGAGGATAGGGGCACCCACAAGACTCATCGTAGCGCAGGTGGCGCACATCCCCCACGGGCATCCTTGGGGCTCAGCACCAAGGGTTGGCAACTCCCCGTTAAGAGGCAAGACCACTGTCCCAGCAGTGATCTTACAGGGACACGCCTGTGGTGGAGGTCCCGCTCCCGGGGCCTGGTGGTGGCCCTGAGTAGGTGCCAGGGCAAGACTGCAGGGTACTCTGTCCCCATGGTGGTGGCTCTGTGGGCTGCATGGCCAGGCACCCGCACCACTGTCCTGAGTGGTGCTCACTGCCAGCCTCCCTGCATGTGGGCATTGAGGGCACAGCACACCGTTGACCACGCACATACAGTTTTCTTTCCCCTTGGCATTATAACTTCCAACTCGTGTTATTTAAATTGCCTTCTGATGGCACCTTGATGCTTTGAGACACCTCCCTGGCATTAGACAAGCCTATCAGTTGCCAACGTCAATAGGCTTGCAAAGTACTCTGAAATTATCCTCCTCCGTGCCCAGTAGGATAAGTTATTTATGAAATGATAATCATAGCTAGTATTTGAAAAGTGCGCTGTGGAGTTCAGATTAGTCATTTGTTAAGAGAGTTTATGGCTAAACTTTGTGTCAGCTATTAACCACCACTCATTGAGCTTTGTGTGGCAGAAACATCGTTATCTGCATAAAAATAGGACTGCCTCTTTTTTTTTTTTTTAACTTTTAACTGACTCAAACTATGGGATACATCAAGTAAATACCCAAAGTATTTACAGTATCTACACAGCTTTAGTCCATGGTATTACACTACAGTGCTTTTTTCAAATTGGACAATATTTCTCCATTCATAAATACTCTACTTATGAAACACAAGAGGTGATGGATCTACTGAAACCCAATCTTTAGTCCCAAAGAATAAAAGCGAAGTAAAAGATACTGCACAAACTGGTTTTCCCAAGATAAGCAATCAAGGCAAAACTATTTGTATATCACAATTTTTTACACTCAAAATGATACATCTTCGTTTATGACCATTAGGTTTCAAAGGTGACCTTTATGTTTACCAAAAAAAAAAAAAAAAATCCCAGAAGATAAAAAAAAGATCAAATAAGCCATACCATTTCAAGCAGAAGCCAAGGTTGGGAGACCTGGTCTCCAAAGTTGACCTACTGGTGGTGCAGACCAGTAGCTTGCCTTTCCATTCCAAAAACATTTAAAACCTTGGAAAAAACCTCACACAGTCTGCATGATTTGTTCCCCTTGTCCAAGCAAGGACATGAACTGCAGACTCCTGCTGTATTTGCTGACTCTGTAATCTGATTTTGGAGGTTTGCAGCCTGTGGCGGGGCAGCCTGGGCAGGCTGCAGGCCAGAGCCAGGACAGTGGGGTGGATGTCTGGATGCGCCTTCCGATCCCTCCCTAAAGGCTCAGGGAGTTCAATTCTCTGACTTGTTTTGATTTTGTTTGTGTATGGTTTTGCCTTAAATCAGGGTTTTGGCATTGCCACAGTGAGGCAGCAACTCTGGGAAGTTAGCGTGTGGATCAGCAGGAACCTCATGCCTAGACAAAAGTATGCTCCAGAAACAGAGGGAAAATAGTATTTGGACAGAAGTATTGTCTATGTAATATTCCAGAAGCTGAGGTAGGATTTTACTAGCCAAAGATGTTGTCCGTGGTCTTATTTATACTGGTGCCATATCCTGGGAGCCCTAGGAGGGGGCACTCCAGTTGGGACTCCAAGCTCTTCTCAGAAGAAACAAGAGGCACAGGGACAAATAACAAGCCAAGCCAGTCAGTGGGGAAATAAAGGGAGATAACATGGGGAATATTAAAATTTTTAAAAGCCTTCTGGATATCACAATCAATTACAGTCATGTTACTATATTAAGCACATTGTTTTTCAATAGTGTTAGTGGTTCGTACAGACAAGATTCAGGTATCCCTAAAAGGGACAAAATGAATATTGGCAGGTAAGAAATGACAACTGAGGCAGTTTCTGCAGGCAGAATGCAGCAGGCAGGGATTTCTGCAGGCAGGGATGCAGCAACCAGCCAGCGGTGTGAGAGGGCATTTCTCACCCAGTGCCAGGGCTGGGACCAAGCTGGGATGCTGGGGTAGTGAGGGGCTGCAAAAGGGCACCAGCTTGGCCAGGGGCTACAGGGGTCCCCTCACTGCCTCGGCTACTCCACGACGAGGTTGCTGAGGCCAAGGGTAAAAACGTGACAGCTCAATGGTCAAGAGGTCTGATTTTTTTATTCTCTGTCTTCAGGCTCCCACAAATATTTCCTTGCCTCCCAGATGGGGGCAAGAGCTATGATAGAGGAAGAAAGATCAGGAGCAGGAGAGGAAGAAGGGGAGACCTCCAGGTAGGCACAAGGAGGGACAAATGGCATTACACAGAAATAGAGGTGCTGCACTGGGTGCTATGGCCACCAGCTTCCCTGGGAAGCTTGTTTTTCCTTCCTTCCCTTTAATTATTAACTTGCTGTTCAACTACAGATTGCAACAAGCAGGAAAGCCTAAAAACCAAACACGCTCCGCTTTCACATGCTTCAGGCTCACGCTCCATTTATTCAATCTCTGTGAATTACAGGGGAAGTAATAAAAAAAAAAAAAACCACCCAAAAAACAACAAACCCAAAACACCATGTTTCTACTCTGGGAAGCAACTGTACAAATAGCATGATACAAATTCTTGTCTCTTGTCTTGATGAGCTGGGACTGGGGGGAAAAGGCTTTGCAGCAAGAAAACAGCTGTAGCTGCGCACAGCTTTTTTCATGGGAGCTAATGCTGCCTTGACTGTGTTGCCCGTCTCAAGTAACAGATCCCTCCCCAGTTTCAGAGGTTTGCAAAGTTTTCTCAGGTGTTCACTGCTTGGGCTAAAATTTTGCCGACTTGTTAACAGCTAGATAAAATTTCCCTTTCGTGAACGTTTAAGTGAATGCTGTTGCATCCTTTCTGGTAGCTGTCTTTATGGGAAGGCTTTTTTGTCATTCCTTGTTTTCCCTGCTGCATGCACCTCCCTGAGTTTCTGGAGGAGAATTTAATCAAGAGGTAATAGTCCTAATTCCCAGAAGAGCACAATTTCCCCTGAGTTGCTGTCTACTTAAGGCAGAAACAGCTTTAGAGATGCTCGTGTTTAGCATCAGTCAACACTGTAATGAAGAGGATTCCCTGCCACAGTCTGGAAAACATACCTGAACCAGGACCTGCCTCCAATTTCATTCAGGATTGGGGTAAGGTAGAGTGCAGTTGCTGAGAGCAAGTGCTTGGCAACAAAGGGTCTTGCAGGAAAAATAAAGTCCTGGCAATGTCTTCCTGATGCTTATTTAAGGGGGAAAAAAACAACAAACCAACCCTCTGCTAATTCACATGAAATATGATGTTCATTGGACTATAATAATGATGAGAGCTAGCCCAGAATGGTTGTTTCATGAGAGTTGTAAAGCTTCAGCTGCCCTGGTCCCTCACAGGTCAGATGCTGCATGGTTTCCAAGAGCTGCTGCATGTTCTCACTGCCCCAGTCAAGGAAGAAATCCTTACTACATATCATGAGGAGAACGCCATGTCATTTTTGTCCTTATAAAAGCACATAACTTAAAATATTGCTGTTCCTACATTTGTTGAAAATATTTTTTCCTACATTTCTCAGGGTTAAGGAGCAAATTTCTTATTATTGTTGCTCTTCTACAGAGATTAGCAGGAAAAACTTCTATGTTTCAAGTTGCTATAACAAATGAATTTTCTGCTTTCTCATTTCCATGTCCAGTCATTGTCTTCCCTTTTGTGAAAACCCTTTAAAAGTATTTGGAATCACAAAGGTAATCTGTTGTTTAATACTGCTTACAATAATGGATTTTTTTAAGATCTCCACAATATTTAATTTTTTTGTCATGTTTGGTTATGACTCTTTGGAAACCTGTCTGTAATCTGTCTTCTTTGTTAACCCATTCCTTTTATATTGTCGCACTCTTTGCCTCATGCTAATTAAATTTTTGCTCCATAAGGGATCCATGTGCTTGGCAGTGGCTTGCCTTGGTGAAAGCACAACTGTGAGTCATTTGTTTTGGGGGTAAAAAGCAAATGTATGGAGCACTGTGGAGCCTTTCCTACTTGATGAAAGGGGACGTCTCATTTAATTCCTGCTGATCAAGACAGTCTTGACATGACACTTGGAAGCAAGGATATAAAGACCAAGAAGAAACTAAATGTAAGTGACTATTATAGCCTGTTTCTTGAAAAAAAAAAAGGCTTATCTGAAAATGTTGGCTTGAACGCATGTTTCTCCTAACAACGGTTCAGCCACATTTGATAGAAGGGCAAGGGTCCCAGAGATATCAAATTCCTACAAGATCTATGAAAATAAATTACATCTGCCAAGAAGGTTAGTTGGAAAACAAGCTCAACAACTGCTGCCATGCCAAAAGACACACAGTACAGAGAGGAGGCCAGCAAAGACCAGAGGAGACATCAGTAACGTACACTTTGACCTTAGAAGAACATTTTTTTGGCCAAACATCCTATAGCATTAAAAAATGAATCACATGAATGACTTCATTTCATCCATGCAGCTGTACATTGGATTGCCTGCATTAGCGTGGGATTTCACCCTGCAGCTCCTGGGCCAACTTCTTGTCTGGGCCAATCATCTTGCTGACTTTAACTGCAGTGCTATCATTTAAGAATTTGGCCCTGTGTTTTGGTTAGGATTTACAGTAATCCTGCATGCTACAATAGATGAACGCTTACCCTGTCATCCCATGTTGTCTTCTGGTTCTTTTTTTAGCTCTCATCAGCATATATGTGGGAAATATTTTTTCACATAGAAGACATCAGCATCCAACAAAGGCTATTACAGCCTTCCCTGTGCCATCATGGCTTTGTGGTTAGGCTTTGGACAGGTTCTTTGTTCTGCCCTTTCGGCTAGGCTGAAAGTTTTTTGACATGCCTTTGGGCAATGAAAACACAGTGTGTCTGTTTTTTCCCATAGGCATGTTGAGTTTGCATTTACAGATACTTCCAGGCACTTGCAGTGCCCTGCCTTAATGTGGAGGAAAGGGAATAAGAACTGGTCAGGCTAATCAAGGCTCACAAAAGCCACACCTAAGGAAATAACTATATTTGGCAATAATCAGAATCATAGAATGGTTTGGGCTGGAAAGGACCTTAAAGATCACCTAGTTCCAACCCCTCTGCCACAGGCAGGGACACCTCCCACTAGGGCAGGTTGCTCAAAGCCCCATACAACCTGGCCTTGAACCCTTCCACGGATGTGGCATCCACAGCTTCCCTGAGCAACCTGTTCCAGGGTCTCACCATGCTCATGGTAGTATCTTATTTGGAAGGAAAAAGCTAAAACAAATCCTTTATGGCTGTTGAGGCTCCTGACCATTAACTTTAGTCCCTTCCAGTCACACTATGCAGGTGGTCTGGGGACAGGGGAGTTATAACAAGGTTAATACCTGTCTTGCCTGATCAAATTTACAGTTCAAAAATTTTTACACGTGGTATTTTACAGACTTACAGTTAGGTGAAGGCAACTGGCTTTTATCTGAAAGCCTTCTGTATAATTTTAGTTTAATTTAAGCAAATTGAAATACCTCTCTGTGAAAGCCTGCAACCATAATGGCAATGTGCATTTCCCTCTATATCTCTACAGACATAGAAAGTTTTATGGAAATTTTCAGTAATCCAAACCCAAAATTTACAACCATTCATCTATAAAACTCTTCTTGCCTAATTATTATGAGGATATACTTAGACCTTCATTAAAACTACAGAAAGAGCAAGGAAGGAAGATCCTAAATGATCTCTATACAGAAATAAAGATGTATAGCAATATAAGAGAGAAAGGCAGGGGCTGTGGTTCCTGTTCAGTGCTGAAATAAACGTTTTGACTAATTTTACACCTCAGTATAAAAACTTATAGAAAAAGCATGGGAAAGCATCCATAATGTAGAAGACAGGTTTATGAGTGAGCAGAAGGCAGCACAGGCAGCTCACAGCACCAGCAGGTTGGAAGCTGGAGGCTCAAACGGTTAGAGAGAAGTCATCGGAGTAATAACAGCAGCAGATGGGTAATGCCAGCAGTTCACAAACCTGTGCTGGTGTGTGGCTGAATTATCCTCGGTTCTGCCTCATATCCCCCAAACAAACCAAACCACAGAAGTCCCTCCAGCTGATGGAGAGTTTATAAACTCTAGTGTCATAAATCCCCTGTGTTTCACTGAAGCCTTATGGATATGTAACACACACGTGGAAATGAAAGACATGTTCTTAGGAATAGAATAGAATAGAATAGAATAGAATAGAATAGAATAGAATATTTCAGTTGGAAGGCACCTACAACGATCATCTAGTTCAACTGCCTGACAACTTCAGGGCTGACCAAAAGTTAAAGCATGTTATTGAGGGCATTGTCCAATTGCTTCCAGCAATTACCCATTGCTGGGGGAAGAGAGACAGAAAGCAGCATTTGGGATTTGGATTGGTCTATTGTAGATCAACCTATGTTGCAAAGTTTTCCCTTCCCCCCAGAAAAACTCTTAATGGTTCAATAAAAAACCTCCCTTGCTGGATGGCATTTCAAGTTTCCTTCCTCGCTCAGAGTCGTCAGGAAGAGCTGTGCTTCTCAGCTTCCCAACAGGCTCCCTTTTGCATTGTTTTCCCAGCTGCTCCCATCCCCTGGCATTTAGTGTCAGCTGGGGGATGCTGCGGAGTAGCTGGGAAGCAAAACAGAGCTGAAGGACTACAGTGGTCATTAAGAAAAATAACAGCTTAGAGAGTGCAGGGTGAAAAAATATAATTACGAAGCCATTCGCTATTCAAGCAGAGACAACTTCCAGTGCTGATAACATTATTTATCACTTGTATAGCACATCAGACACAGTCACTAATTAATCCTTGTGACACATCTGGAACTTATGCCAGTATGTATTACTGTCTCCCCCTTTCACTGTGCAAGTAAACTGAGACATTAAGAGCCTAAAGAAGAAATAAAGGTCAAAACAACCACTAAAACATGGAGATGCTCAATCCCAGCTCTCTTCTTGTATCGCGAAGGCCACTTTCTCTCTGTAGGATGGTGAAAACCAATGCAAAGGGGAACCTTTACCCTCCTACTGTAACTGCAAGCCTGTACACCATAAATCATCTGAAAAAGAGAAAAATGGCTTAATGGTGTTAGATAAACCTCATTGTACAAAGGTAGTAGAGACCTTTGTTTAATCCAGCAGTGCAGGCGATCCCCATGCCTAGGAAACAGGGCAGGGGACTGCTCTCAGTCTCGCAGGACAAAGCTCCCCATAGGTTTTCTGCCACTGAGGCAGACCGCTCTGCCTGCTGCCCACTGAATGGGAAGGAGACTGTTTTGTCCCTACACAATCCTGAGAACCAAAACCAGACTGCTGCCAAACGGGAACAAGGCAACATGCATAATCTTATCACTCAGGGTAATACTGCTTGAGGGGAAATACTGCCAAAAATAGGCAAGAAAACTAGGGGAGAAAACCAGAAACACTTGAGAGCCTGTTCGAGCAGCCTGGCAGTTAGTGAGCACTGTCTTCCAGAATTAGCCTATTTCTTTTGTTTAATAGGGAGAGGGGGAAGTTGGTTCTTTCTTCATTCAATTTGTGTTAAGCTTTTTCTTTTAATGGCAAAACGTAGACAGAAGAAGAAAAGGAGATGCAAATTAGATGAGGGTGCTGGTTTAAGCTGGAGTCATCTGAGCAGTGGCATTTGGCAGTCAGTGAAACTGTCCTTGATTTCTCAAAGCACAACAGCTTGTTGCTAGAACACCCTCATTTTGCATGTTCTGCATGCTGATACCTAACACAGTATAGTGGAACTCACACTGATATCAGCAAGACACACAAAAACTGCTGTAACACACCAGGTTTGAGATGCTGGCTCCAAAATCTCATGTGAGGGATGTGCAAGAGCTATGGGTGAGACCAGGGTTGGAAGTTTCCTCTTGAGCTCTCCTCATTAAGAAGCTGCCTGCAATGTAAAATCCCTGACTAAACCTCGGATTTATCACCAGCTACAGCTCACTCTAGAGACCCCCACTTGGAGGTCCCTTGCTTCAGCGACCTGCTGCAACCTTAAGCTCTGCAGCCTAGTTTTAAACCTCTCCTTCAACATCTCACTTTTGCTGTCACTAGATTCATTTGAGTGTGCTTTGCTCTGGTGTTTCAATACCCCAAGATATCCCAATTTCATCATTTATTCCTGGGTAAACAATTATGAGCTCTTCAATTTCTCTTCAAATAAGTTTGTCTGTGTCCCTAATGATTCTTAGCGCTTATTGTTGAATCTTTTCTGATTTGCTTTAAAGTCTTTTTTCATGGCTATCTGTTCATCTAACCATCCATGTTCTAGAAAGACACTTCTGCAGAAACAACCATTTCAATCCAAATTTACTTGCAAATTAAACAAAATCTTGCTTGAAAAAATATTCACAGCATCTTTTTTTTTTTTTTTTTACTATATCCACAAAGTTCCAAGAATCCTAATTGGCTTATAAGTATCATTCTGATTTTACACTGTATATTAATGAATTTATGCCTTTTATTAGCTAGTGACTTTTCATTAATCATTTTTGGCTTGAAGGAATTGTTTCATGTCTGGTTTTGGCACACCCTCTCCTTCCATTTGGAAGATGCTACTCTTTTTCTCTTTCTAGTTGACCATACGCTGTGTAGTGAAAATATTAAGCCCGTTATCAGAATATAGTCTTTTTGTACTTCTGAGCAGCTGACCTGAGTGGCAGGATTTCCCTTCACTGCAGGTGACAGTCAAAGGCAATGTATGACCTGGAGCTGAGGAAACCAGTCCCTGTAAAGTGCTGTGCAACTTCTGGTAGAACTGAGATGCAGAGAGTGAGAGAGGGGAAATTCTGCCAAAAATATGAAAGAAAACCAGTGGAGGAACCCAGAAACACTTGAGGGCCAGGTCTTGGTCTTATGAGCAACATAATTGCTTGTAATTGGTTGGCTTCCAGCTATCTTCAGCAATATAGTTGTATAACTTCTTCATAAGCACCATTTAAAACTAATGACAGTAAATTTGTTAAAAATTGACCTTGGAAAGAAACTTACTGTATTAACAAAACTAATCAGTGCTCTCTTAAATAAATCATTATAGTTGTCCTCACCCTCACCCTGCTGGACTGTGCCAGTGCTTTTTCATTTGTTTCTGTTCAACGGCAGTAAATGACTTTCTCTCCATGCTTCCAACCAGCCCCTTCACCTGGTGCCAGCTGCCCTCTCACTGTGACAGCAGCTGTGGGGCTGAAAACAACTGACCAAACTTCTCAGGTGACTGCACTTATCATCATACCTGCTTAAATGCCACCTTGTCGGCGAGAGAAAAGCTCTTTACCTTGGGGATTGCTAAGGAAGCTAGCGATCAGAGAACAACAAATACAAATCATCTCTCAGCATAACAACCTTTTTGCTTGGACTTCGTACACAACCAACACAGTGCAGAACTTACTTCTGGTCCCAGTTTCTCCAGGAGATGATGGAAAAAATTGTCAAGCTCCTTCCCTTCTATGTAACCGTTGTCTAAATAAAAGTCAAATACGTTAATGGTCAGGAGGGACTGCCTGAGGTTGAGGTACCATGTCACGGGCTGCATGCAGGGACACCAAGGTTGCATGGGGGTCTCAGCTGGGGGCCCTGCCTGCCCCCTCGGGGGGTGTCCTCTTCAATTTGATCAGTTCATGTGTGTGTGGGTGCTGGGCACAGTGTTGCAGAGCTCCCTTAAGAGTTTCACTTACAAAAAACTTTTCCAGAAAAAAATCCACAAACTGGACCACAAGAGGGAACAGCAGAAAGACCAGCGCAGTGACAAAAAGGCAAAAGCTTTGGGGTGAAAAGGATTATTTTCAGACCTGGTATTAGGGCATGAGGAGGAGGAAGGGGGGACTCTGAAACACCTGTAGGACCCCGTGGGGATGAAGCTTGGATGTACTGGCAGGCACCCACTCGTGCAGGTGCCCATCCACACGTGCAACAGCCCAGGTACCCCACACTGCACCCACCACCGTGCACACCCAGACGGGCACCCACCCCGACCATCGCCCTCCCCCCAGCGCGGCACCCACCTGCGTGGGCAACCCCTGCGCGGTACCCACCCGGGCAGGCATCCATCCACCCCACCACGCGCACAGCACCCATCCGCGTGGGCACCCTCTAAGCGGCACATCCCCCGGACGGACACCCACCCGCCCAGCAGACTCCCCCGCGGGAGCCACCCCACGCGTGTCCCCCGTGTCCCCCGTCCGTCCCCACTTGCCGTCGGCGTCGAAGCGCCGCCAGGCGCCGAGGAAGGCGGCGGCGTCCAGGCGCCCCGCGGCGCCGCTCTCCATGGTGCTGCCGCCGGCGCCCGCCCCACGCAGCCCCCGCGCAGCCCCCGAGCAACTCCCGCGCAGCTTCTGCCCGCCACATGCCGGCGGCCCCGGCTTTGAGGGCGGCGGCTCCGCCCCGGGGGCGGCCCCGCGGGGGGCGCAGGGACGGGGGGAAAGGCCTCCGTACACGTGGGCACGGCCCCACGGGGACCGTCCCACCCGCACCGCGCCCGCCCTGCCGGCGCTGCCGCGGATCCGGAGCTCCTGGCCGCCCGCATCCTGGGGTGGGCACGGAGTAAGGTCCGTGTCTAAATCAGGGCGTGCTTGGGCACAGGTTTTGGCAGGAGGGATCTCGGAATTCCCAGGTGGAAACACCCGACCCCGCAGCCACGGCTTCCAAAGAGCCGGGCGCCACTTGCTGACGACCTTTAAACTTTCAAAACTCCCCGGAAGAAGGCAGAAGTGCCTGGGGGAAATGTGAGACTTCAGAGAAGAAGCGGTGTTTAGGGTGCGGGGGGAAAAGAAAAAAGTTTGCTGAAACTTGTAACCCTCCTCCTCGGTTCATGAAAGCAAAGCAACAGCAGGCAGGGATCTCTCACCTTCTCATCCCGCCCAGCTGTCCAGGGGGTTTCCCTCGCAGGAATGAAGAGTCACAGAAGAAGATGGGTAGTGATCTTCGTCCTGTAATACTAATCAAAAGAAGAAACCTTGGGGTTAGAGGTCTCCGTGCTGATAGAGAAAGCCTGATATTTATATTCATGATGGTTCTGCCTGGGACTACATGTGATTTGCGTGTCACCTGTATATTCACCTAAAGTGATTTCAAGTACCTGGGGCTTGGGCTCTGTGTCTTTGCATGTGCTCCCAGAATCATTTCTAGCGACTTCATTATCTCCTTTGAGATCCCTTACAGATAGTTTTTTCCAGGTTGTTTCTGATTCAATATATATATATTGATTTTATGCAAATACTGATTGCTTTAGAGCAGCTCTTTGCAGCAGAGCAGAAAAGGCTTTTAAAAAGTATGTAATGTTTGCCCCCTGAGCAGGGTCCTATTTGGTCTGAGGAAAAAAAACCCAAACCAACACCTGAAGAACTAAAAGTTATGTTTTACTCAGGAAATACCAGGTCTGCAAATTACGTTCTTTCAGAGAGACCACAACAGCAATGTCCAGCTTTTCCAATGTGACAGGAAAAGGAGATGCTGCAGAGCTGAAGACTTTAAGCAGCAGTGTGCCAGCGCCTTGGCAGAGGGGTTGCCTGGCTGGCAGCCTGGAGTCACCTTTGGACTCCAGAAAAATGATTGTCAAGATGTTAACGTGATGGCAAGGCTACAAGCCGCCCCCAGGTTTCATGAGTGTGCTCAGAGTGGGGACCCCAGCACAAGAGAAGACCATATACCCAATAGCTAATGACACACCAGGAAGTCTAAATTTTTAGGGGACATCTGCACAAGTACATTGCTGGCATCATCACCTGCTCCACAGATTTCTCTTTGACCCGTCCTTGCCTCACTGCCAAGAGGCATTTCTAGCCCTGGGGTGACAGCTCCACAAGGAACCTCTCCTGCAGCCTCTTCTCCCCAATGCTTCCCACCACAGGTCCCTGGCAGCGGTGGCCTCGTGTGCACCATGGGAGCTGCCCAAGCTCCTGTGTAGGATGAGGTCCCCTGGTGCTGCTCCATGGCATGGTGGGGCATAAAGGCCACCTTTTTGGCCTCATCTGTCTTCCCAGGACCCAGAGCCCATCTGCCCCAGGCAGGGAGAATCCTGATCCAGTTTTTTAACAAAGAGCTGTCCATCAGTTTCTAGCAAGCCTTGTAACCTTGCTTTGGAAAGCATCACCATGGCTAATACCAACAAGGGTCCTTGGTAGTATGATCATGACAACCAGTTTCTTACTAGAAGTATTCTTAACAAAGCGAATTTAAGAGGACATACTACGCATGTTTTGAAATATTTGCAAGGGGAAGCACCCTGCCTTTTGACAGGGACTGAGACAGCAAGGTTTTATGGGAACTCATGCAAAACTCGGTACTGAGAAGACCTTGTTGCAGCTGGTTCTCCCCCATACCCTCACAGGAGGAAGAGCAGGCAAGAAGCATCACCTTATTTAAACTGCCAATATTTATTCAGGTTCTCACACAACCTCAGTGAAACCAGGTGCAGGCTGAAGATAAAAAAGGACCATGAAGCTTAGTGGCTCTAACAAAAAATTATCATTACCTGTCCATGAGGGTGTGGAAGATACACGTCCATCTGAGCATAGAATCATAGAATGGCTTAGGTTAGAAGGGACCTTAAGGATCATCTAGTTCCAACCCCCTGCCATGGCCAGGAACACCTCCCACCGGATCAGGTTGCTCAAAGCCCCATCCAATCTGTTCTTGAACAATTCCAGGGACGGAGCATCCACAGTTCCTCTGGGCAACCTGTTCCAGTGTCCAACCACCCTTCTAGTGAAAAATTTCTTCCTGATATCTAATCTAAATCTACCTTCTTTCAGTTTGAAGCCATTACCTCTGGTCCTATCACTACATGCCCTTGTAAAAAGTCTTTGTCCAGCTTTCTTGCATGCCCCGTTCAGATACTGGAAAGTTGCAATAAGGTCTCCCTGTAGTCTTCTCTTCTCCAGGCTGAACAACACCAACTCTCTCAGCCTGTCCTCATAAGAGAGACACTCCAACCCTCTGATCATCTTCGTGGACCCATTCCAACAGGTCCATGTCCTTGTGCTGAGGACAAGCATCCCTGTCCTCCTGCACCCTCAGTGCTGGCCATCTGCCGTCACAGAGAGACACTTTGCTGTCATGCAGCAGCAGAGCATGCTTGCAAAGGGGGAAAAAAGGAGCAGAGATGATGGCCTCTTATGTTTGCACCAGCGATGCCTTTGTTCCCTCCCCAAAACCCTCCACCACCATACCCGATTGATATAGGGGCCACCCCCTCTATCACACAAGATGGATTTAGGGGTCTTAGGGATGGAATTGCAGAAATTTATCTCAAAGTGATGGGAACTAGGTAAGCTGAGAGAAACCCCAGCCTGCGTTGAGGATCCAGCCACTCTGCTGCATGGCTAAAATGGGGTTTGGCTTCTCCAGTTGCTTTGGGTGAGTCAGTTAAGCATGAATGAAAAAAGAAACCAACCAACAGACCAGCTAAAAGCAACTTTGACTAGTTCGGCAGGACTTTCTTCAGGGTACCATAAATTTGAGGAGCGTATTGAACTGTGGATCTATCACCATTAGTACTAAGGCAACAAACTCAAGATAGTTGCTGTGTGTGCAGCTCACGTACCAAACTCAGCAACTGCTCTGCCTTGGCTTATTTCCTTAAAGGAATAAATAATAACTGAAGGCAGGCAGTATTTTTAAAAGTAGGAGATGCATTTGATTAAGGACTTTTCCTTTGGCTCTGGCTTTGTGGTGTGCAGTAACGCTCGAGGTAGGAGATCTCAAATCCGTGTTTTGAAAAGCTGAAAATGAAAAAAAAAAAGTCAATTGAATTATTTTGCTTCAGAGCATTATAGATTTTTAAAAATACATATTTTGAAAACCACACCACTGTCCCATTATTTTTTCCTTAAATTCAAAAATGGCTTTAATGTAATAATATTTGACAGGATGATTTTTTCCATTAAGGCTTTGTGATGGCAGATCATTAGTTCAGATGTTTCTTTTATTGGTTTATTTTCAGATTATGGCAATTAGACATCAAAGAATAAAAAAATGTCTCTTTTTTAAAAAATGTGAATCTGGGTGTGTAAAATAGCTTTGAAGAAACACAAAAATAGCTATTTTTTCTAGAAAACTTGTTTCCTTTTTGATCTGCAAGGCTCCTGAAAAATGCGACCAAAAATTTGGGATATAGATGAAAAAGACTCACTAGGAAGTGGAAACGAACAGCCTAGTTCCAGTTAACTCTTCCCTCCTTTCAGCTCAGGTGATCTCGTGTTGGTGGGTACCAGCCCTTGCTCTCCCTACTCAGGGAACCTCTGAGCCGGCTTCTGCACCTTCCAGGGCACCCCAACAGGTGATTCTCTTCCACAGAATTCCTCACCCTTCCCAAAATCCTGCCTTGAGGGGTCCCACAAAGACATTCTCATCTGCAAGAGGAGAAAATACCCTGGATACACCCTGACTTTGGTGGCATTTGGCTCTTAAATGATGGTGCTTCAGTAGGTGTCTTGATGCTGGAAGCATTTGCATGGCCATTCTGTGGCTCTGCTGTGGGTCGGGGAGTCCTCCAGCTGGGGGACAGCACCAACACTTTACTATTTATCAGACACTGATAAAAAACGGCAATTTTTCCAAAGTAAGGAGCAGAGTAAAGAGCACGTGGCCAAAACCCAGGCTGGGCTAGCTTTGTAGCAAGGCTTAATCAAGCAACTGTGAATGGGAAAACATGCATAGATGTGCAGATTGCTGATTTGGAAACAAAAAGGGGCGGACGAAAAAAGTCTTGTTCTTTGGGCCAGACTTGAAGTATTAATATCACACATTTGGGTTTCCATGACCAGAATAGGGAACCAAAAAAAATCAGCATCTGGATTTGTGGCATGACTTTGTCCCTCACCTTTTCAGAAGATAATTCCAACAGGTACAGACACAGATTTATAAATGGAAATAACTTTCCTTATCAAATGGCTTCAGCTACCCTCAGCTTTGCACTGACTGAAGACCCCGAGGATGCCACTGCTGGCACCCATCAGTGTTTCCTCCTGCACTGAGTGTGTGTTTTGCAGGTAGCTTGGGTCTTGCAGGAAGCCCAAGCCCAGATTCTTGGTGTGACCCATTTCCCCAGCAGTTGATCTGCATCAGCGGGTGGGAGGCAAGGGTGGCAGATGAGTGGCTGTGTGCAGCTGGGGCTGCGGAGGGTGGGGACAATGCGCTGCCGCCCGGCAAGGGGTCTGTGAGCATCGCAGCAAAGGAAAATGCTGGAGAGACAGATGAAAGACAAACTGAAAGGGAAACAAAGTGGAAATAACAGAGTTCGTGAATCCCCCTACCATTTGTGTGGAAATCAAGTCAGAAATAAAGCTGTCTGCTGCAGAAAAGAAACAGACTCTTTTTTCCAACCCCACCCTCAGATGAGTAGAAGCTGCTTATTAGTGGCAGATCCCAACCCACACCTTCCAGTGCCGATGCCCTCCTCCCTCCCTTTCTCCCTCCCTCTGCCCAGCAAATCCTGCATCCCTGTGGCAGGCTGGATGCTGGTTCCATCCCTTCTGGCTCAGCTGGTGCAGGGTGTGGGGGTGCATGTGGGGGTTTGGGTCCCGGTGGTGGTGGATATGATGTGACGTTAGGACAACCATCTCACAGATGTTCCTATCCACACATTTCCACCAAGGCCAGGTTTTTCCAGCTTTTCCTGTGCGGCCCCACAAACTGAGAGGCATCAGTCCTCTGTCCCCTTCCCTGTTCTTGGACCAACAATGGGGATCCTATGAGTGTTACAGGGAAAACAACCACCCCCTTCTCACTGAGGTGCTGCTGGAAAGAAGTGGTTGAGACTCAGGCCATCAAATGGGATCTAAGAAGAGATTTCCCAAAGGAAAAGCCAACATTTCCCCCAGCCACACACTGCTTGATGCTACCCAGCCAGGGGCTGCAGTCTCAATTACAGTTAATGACTTTCATTATTTCAGTCTTCTGCTAGAATGTTATGTTGTCCAAATAAAGTGGGGGCTGTACAGCCTCCATGGGGCTCTCCTCTACCCACCACTTCATCTTATCCACCTAAGCAAACGGGAAGGGAGGGGAAGGGAGGGGAAGGGAAGGAGGCACCCTCAGAATGGGGCTGAGCAGAGATTACAGAGTTAACTTTACTCCTCCATTCAGTTAAACCAAATTGGATTTGCCAAGCTAGCAGCCCCTCCCCTGCCTTCTCTGACTGGTATCAATCTAATTTAAATGCTCCTTCTCCCACGCAGCTTTTCTTCTCCTCAATTCAACTTACTGGAAAAGCAGAAAAAACAGGCTCTGGAGGGTTGGGGTTGGGGTCAGCTGTCAGAGCTCATCGCAAATTGCCAAAGCAGCATCAGCACAGTGGCATCGGAGAGAGGACCCCACCACAGGGTCGGAGGGACCGTGGCAGCACCCCTGCTTTCCCACGCAGTTTTCTCAAATGTGGGTGCTTGAAACCCACTTCTAATAAAGACCCAGGACAACTTTATGTAGGGGTGTCAAAGGCAGAGTGGCTTTCATTTCAAGAAGAGACTCTTCTCATATTGGCAGGAGTCTCTTCTTCAGTTTGCTGCAGGATACAGCATAAGAAATTAAGTTTTGTGATAGCACAGCCCTTGCAAAGACATCTCTCAAAAATGCATTTCCCCCTTCATCTGCTGCACAGAGACGCTGTTTTCTCTCCCACTTTTTTAAAATACAGGGTCTCACCATTCAAACTCTCGATGCTGATGAGCATCATTGCTCCTACAGCAATTTCTCCTAGTATTCCACTTAACTCTCCCTCTCAGAGCCCCAGAAGGACAACCCAGGAGCATTCAGACTTTCAGCAATTCTCAAAATAACCCCAAGTAAATAAATAGTCAAAGTAAATGACTAAAACAAACCACTGTCTCCAGGATGAAGTATTGTCTTCAACACCCCATAGCCCTTCTGCCTTTGTTACAGCCCGGCCACATGCCAGGATGAGGAGCAGGCCCATGAGGACAAGCCTGCAGCCCCCGTGCCTTTGGCTGAGATGCTCCAGACAGTTTTCCACCCGTTTTTGTGTCTCAAAGGATCAGGATGCGGTAGGGGAGGGGAGCATAAGATGGCAGGAATCCCATGACCAAATCCATTGAAGCCTCGACAATGCCAGCAAATCCTCAAGGCTGGAAAAAGACATTCTCAAATCCTCAAGGCTGCCCTTCAGAGCTCGGGAAGTCTCAGTTTCACAAAGGAAAAAGAAGATTTCCATGTGCAATGATTGAAGCAGCATTTTAAGTTGCTGGCCGTCGGCTGTGCCTGCTGAAGAGAGGCGCAGTGATGGCCTGAGGGCCAGGGAGCCCTGCCTGTTTGGTGAAGCTGGTTGCTCTCAACCAAAAATGAACATATCCCTCTGCTCTCTGGGGAAGTCACCCTCACCCTGTGGGGTCCTACCTTGCCGGTGGTCACGATGGCGTTGGAAATATCAGACACTGGTGGAGACTCAGGTGGGGAGTCACTTGCCGTGGCGCTGGTGAGATGCTCATGTTGGGATGAAGCATTGAGGGACTGCAGGAGGATGGACACAGGGATGAAGGGGAAAGCCGGGAAGGTGCCTGGCAGATCCTCCTATGTTCTCTTATATCCAGGATGGAGAGTCAGAGGCCAACCCAAGGCAGCACTTTTCTCCCTTTAGCGGGACACAAGTGAATGTTTACGCGACAGACTGAAGGCATTTTAATTATCCCCTGAGCAGTTTGTAACCTTGGAGAGACTCCCTGGCAATGCCATTTGAGCATCCAGAGGTGTTAGGAGGGTTTTGGCTGGGCACAGGCAGGGCAGCAAGGCCATGGGCACTGGCTCACTGCCTGCCTGCCTGGAGCTATGGAAAAGGCTCACAGGGAAGGGAGGAGGGCTGACAGTGCTGGGAGGGAATGATTCAGACAACATTTGAAAGAAAGAGAAGGTCATCACCATGTTTTCATGTACCAATTTTCATCCTCCCCATTTGCAGACTTTCTTAGGACTGGGAAAGACCACTCTGTTTTCCAGGCTCGATCAGCAAGAGTCTGCCGTGAAATGATAATCCCTGGTACTCACCTGCACTGTATTTGTTAGAGGTCCTCTCAGCCACAGCTCCAGGAGAAGCAGAGGACTGTCATGACCTGAAACCTTCCCCCAGCCTCAGCACAAGCAGAGGATAATCCCAAGAAGTGGGATTTGGACACAGCCCCCCAGCACTCGCATCCCTGAGCATGGGGAAAGCAGCACGGCTCTCTCATGACCACAAGAAAGCAGTGTTTCAAAAGGGAGCAGAGCTTTCTGGTATTTTCCTAGAAAATGTTTCTCATCAGCTTTTTTTGTTTTCTATGCAACGGGAGAGAGAAATTGTCTCCACGTTAATCAATTAATAAGCAGCGGCAGCAAGAGCTCGCGCTGATGGCAGCTCTCAGTTAAGTGCAGTGGGTCACGCAGATTTGTGACTAATGGGCCACATTAGTTCCCAAATTGTCTCAGCTCGGCTGGGTGGCTTTGGTGGGGGGGGCAGGATTTAAGACGATTGTTGTTCCCATCTTAGGAAGCAGCTACTTACTGTTGTTAACTGCACATCAGGGAATACTTTAAAATGCTCAAAATCTATCAGCCCAATTTTAACTCCTGCAGGGAGCGGGAAGTAGGGCCCAGCAGATGTGGTGTCAGAGCTGTCCGAGCTCACACAGGCAGCCACAGCCCTTCTCCAGCCCATCTCAGATGGGGAGGTGGCTCCTGCTACATACATCAAGGGTGAAATTCTTCAGCAGTGAAACTTGAAAACCAGATTTAGGAGCAGAAAAGGCCAGGGCAGCTCCCTCTGAGAGCTTCTCACTCCCTTTTTCCAAGGCTGGATCAAGTAGGTGCAGTTCTGGTTAGATATGCTGGCACTAGGACTCCTTCCAGGGCAGCACTTCCAACTGGGTGACCAGGGCTGCTGGGTCCTTCAGTCTGATTTAGTTGTACAGTACCTGTGCTTATGTGCATGGAAGGACTCAGAGGCCCTCGCTGCCACCTCACATCCTGCCACCCCCTCACCACCACCTCCAAAACCAGCACATGCAACAAGCAGCCACTGTCTTGCCCAAGACCAGCCACAGTCCAGCACCAAACCATTGTGTCGGTCTCTGAGTGGAACAGCCACCCCTGGAGGTAGTTAAAAGATGGATAGACATGGTGCTTAGTGACATGGTTTAGTGGTGGTTTTGGCAGTATTAGGTTGGTGGTTAGACTCAATGATCTTAAAGGTCTCTTCCAACCCAGACGATTCTTTGATTCTATGACATGACTTTCCAAGTGGCCAGACCATGTAGCATGCTGCTCCAGAGATGACCTTGGCTGCAAAAGGAAGGCTGGCAGCATGTCTGGGAGCAAGACACCTCTTCTCCTGTGCCAACCTCTGCTCCCACTGCCAGCACTGCACCGAGGTGCTCAGGCAGCACCCAATGTGGGACTGGGAGGAATGCAGAGCATCAGTGGTACTTGAAGAAGCTATGGATGCCCTGGGAGAACAAGTAACGGCACTTTCCTTCAGTGGTACCACCAGCTGATCTCCCTGTTCAGCCTCTCAGGACCTCCAGGAATCTCTGCCATTGGTATCCCACCAAAGCAACTGAACGTGGCTTCTGGGCTGTGTCCCTCACCCTTCCGGGGCAGCGCACAGCCTGGGACAGGCAGAGAGCACGGGCGACCAACTGACTGCTGAGCATCCGCAGGATGGCTCAGGCAGCAGGGAAACAAGGGAAAAACAAGGGAAACGAGGGTTCCCTGCTGCACATCTACTTCGGAGGGGCTTACAGCCCATGGAAAGGCAGCATCTCCCCTGTCCCCTGGAGCCGTGACCCCCCAAACCTCCCAACCAGCTCAGCTGGGCATCAGGGTACAGTGGTCATTACTTCCCCAATACACGCTGGCACTTACCCAACACCTCTATGGGCTCAAGATGCTGAAATAGAAGTCGCTATTTCTTAAAAGTAGCAGAGGTACAATGGGGGTGCTCTGGATGCAACGTGGATTCTTTCCAATTGGGCTGCCAGTGCTGGGCTCACCAGGCAGACAGAAAGTAAAGAAATGAAAATTACTGCTCCTCCCCACACCCAAAACCACACACACACAAACAAGCCCCAGCTCTCCCAGAGCTCACACTAGCACTCCCCTAAAATCATTTCTCCACTACTCATCCTGCCCACAACACACTGATGGCTGGAATAAAGACTGGAAAGGCTTTCCATAACTTATAGGGAAAAACATTGTGCTCTAATGAAATCTTTATACTCCAGCAAACAACTATTACAGCACTACAGCTTTTCTTCTCCCTGTGTTTATCAGCACAAACACGTGCTTTCACTGCAGCATTTCAGACATGCCCATCTTTGGTTTACTGATACCAGGGTGACAGGCACACACTACTGCTGTGCTTTCTCACAGTGGGACCAGTAGAATACTCAAGTGGCTGGTGAGAAGGACATCAAGCACAAATGTGACAAATTCTCAGCAGCTGGAAGTCAGAGTCTATTTTTTTAATTAATAGTATAGACCTTGCTGTTAATTGTCTTAAATTGACAGAGACAACAAAAAATTATGCAACCCTTCCTGTATACTTACAGTTCTCAGACAGTTGTCCTTTCCATGTCATATGAGAATGAAAATTGCAGCAGATTATTTATGACTGGATTATTCTTCCTTTCTAATACGAGCATCTCAAGTTTTCCTTTGCCATTTGTCTTGTGCTCTCACTGATGCCCAATAAATCAAGAATATATATACGTGAAAATGATGAACTTCATCTTAATGATTATAGATGAGTGCAGAATTTCAAGGTGGTGCAAACCCTGTGGTACTTAGGTATGAAGCCCCAGTCTTCAGAACTCTTTTCCCACCACCTCATACCTTACTTTTGAGATTTAAACCTCTGCCAAGTGTTTCTAAAAGGTTCTGGTATAAAAGGCTACTGCTTTGACACAGCAGCCCTTTACCCTGCAAAAGGATAAGTAGCAGTAGTGAGTATGTGCACAAGGATTAGATGGAAGGTCGCTTTGACAGACTGGTATCTGAGCATTTCCACCCAGGCAAGAAGCCACAGCAAGGTCAGGGCAGTTGCTCTTGGCGGGGGCATTACCGAAGCAATTTTGTTCCGTCCTATGGAACCAAAATAGAGAATTTCGATAGCAGGTGTGTCTGGCTCATGCGAAGGCTGCTTTGCTGAAGATCCCAAGGGAGGAGATTAGCAAAGAGATCTTCTTTCAGTAATTCTAGGAAGACAATACATACGTGTCCCTTTCAGCAGGAACAGACATTTTAACTAGAAGCAGAAAGATTATATGGGTTTTGTTTTAAGCGCGCACTTTGTCTACCTGACACAATGCCATCATTCAAAGAGCAGAGACTGTCAGACCAAAAACAGCGCCACAAAAATGAAGATTAGTATTTCAGTTGTAAAATCATTTTTTATTGTTACAAATATACATATGAATAAAATCCCTTCAACCTGTAATGTAAGTGGGTATCTGTGAAATTTGCACCCCCTCCCCCAAAAGCTGAAATATTTTTACAGATGCCAAACTATTTTTCTTGTAGAATTACACATTGAAAGGAAGCTAATATGCAGACAGAACCGAGGAAGGCCTCTAGAAAACACCAATATTAATAAAATTTCAATTGCCCTCATTCCAATCAACTATATACATTGATATATGAATGTGGAAGCATACCATGATTATACGTCATCCAAATCCTTCTCTGTTGTGCTTTTTAACAGTACACAAATGTAAGCGTTGGAGCTTTATGTACAGTACGAGAACAGGAAGAAAGAAGCTCCCTATGGGAGAATGTAAAAACCATACCCAAGCATTTAATATATATAATCTATACAAATTATTTTATTAGTGTGCTCTTTTAATATAATTACAATGTGCAATTGCATACCGCAAGAATATATTTATAGGTAAGTCACGTGCAGTTTTGACACATTTACATTCAGCAGTACAACACATTACCTGCTGTACAGTGTATTAGTGTAAGACAGCGTCCAGTTAATTTGTTTTGCTTTCTAAATGCCCTAATGCAGGGCACTCCTTGTAGCTGCTTCAGAGAAATTCAAGTAGAATACATGAAAGAATTGCTGGCTTTAGCAAAGGCATGGAAAGGAACGTCTGCGTTGTAGAGAATGGAAATTAAGGACTGAATCAATGCCAAGTGAGTGTACTGTAAATCATGATTGGAAGATCAGGTTTTCCTGCCTGGAAATGTACCTGTGGTGAAAGAGCAGCTGGCTAGAAGGGCTGTTGATTGCTGTACCCTGATTGTTATAAAAAGCTCTTGCACTACGAAGCGCTTGTACTGATTGCTAAACAAAAATAAAATCTTTATCTGCTTCCTCGCCAGAGTCACTGGACTTGCTTCCCTGATGGCCGTCTTTACTTAAGGACCTCTGCTTCAGTTCCTGGAACTCATGAGACTGCTGCCCAGGGCTTCTTTTTGCAACTGTATAAAACAGAAATAGGTCTTACTAATGATTGTAGAAGAGAGAGGAAGAAAAATAATTTATAAAAAAAAAGTCATTCATGCACACAGGACCCACTCCTGCTCCCACTGAACTCATTTGCACTAGTGGGAGTAGCAGAGGTCCGTTAATTCTTCAACCCAGAAAAAGGTGAGAGAGAAGAGAGAGCGAGCGAGCAAACTTTATTTCACTGTTGGCTGGCAAGCAGGCAAACCTGAAATATGAAACTCAGTATTTCACTGTGACTCGGATAAACATTACCATTAGAAAACAGCCTGGAGACTTTCCTTTCATCCCATCATTTCAAAACCAGAACAGCATTCTTTTTTCCAGCTGGGCTGGATCTCAGACGACACACTCCTGCCCGCTCAGGTGGATATCCTTGCTGGCAGCCCTCACACCAGCAGTGCACATCCCAGGCATGTTTCCCTAGCAGGACACATCTATATCCTCCCTTTTGACGCAGCAGTCTTAAACAGGACAGACATTCACTTTGGCATCCAAGTTACCTGAACTGCTGCTCCCTGCCCCGCCAGCACTGCCAGGTCCCAATGACCTCCCCTGTTCCCTGATGGGCGGGATATGAGCCCAACCTGCATCTCTTCCAGCTGAGACCACGGGCTCTGCACCTGGCTGTGCTTGGCAGTGAAGAAAACAGGAGGACAGACCCACTTCCCATGATCTGAAGGCAAATAGTACTCATATTGTTCACACAGCACGCAAAAATCTCAGTAAGATCAGGGTTTTCCCCAAACCTATAAGCTTTGAAATAAAATGGAAAGAAGGTTGTAAAACCTTGTTAAGATTCCTGATCTAATCAGTGGTCTACAATTGCCATGGTAACAAGAGAGTTATTATACACACCAATGGGGGTGACATTATGCAAGGATTAAGAGCTTTAGAAATCTCATACTTCTGATTAAAACGAACATTTAAACACACAATGGCCCTTAAATGGGACTATGTTGCAAGTCGTCTCACTTTAGCCCTACAAAATTAAATGTTACAGTTACGAGACCTTCTTTGGATCCTTCATTTCGGATAAGGACGTCTGGCTTTGATTCACACTGATCCTTGCCCCTGTTCACGTTTGTGCATGCCTCTCCTAACAAGGCACCGGCAGCCACAGTGGTCCTGAAGCACCACCTCTCCTTCCCCTGTACCGCTTACCTACAGCCTCACTGCCGGCAGGGACAGCCGTCCCCGTCACCAGCGAGCAGCTCCAGCCACAGCAGGGGCCAACAAGGAGCCGGCTGTCGCTGACGCATCTCTGTGGCCATCTCAAATTGTGCCAGCCTGTGCTGGGGTCTGCCAGGAAGGTGGAAAATGCAGAAAGGAATCCCAAGCGAGTTACACTGCAAGCAGGGATGCTCCCTGTATCCCTGGGGATACAGCACGATTCCCCAGGCAGCGCTGGTGCACGAAACAGGGGACAGAAAGCTCTGGCCCGTTTTTGTTTGGCACAGATATTGTCCAGTCCTGGATCTCTGCCGTGATGAAAGCAGAATGGATGCATCCAGCGTGCGTCTTGCAGAGACCCACCTCCGCACACATGGCACATTTGCTACCCAAATAGCTCTCCCGAGTCCAAAATACCTGTTTCCTTATTTGTGCTAGCCAAAATAGGGGAGGAAGCAAGAGCCAGCAGCTACACGCTCACTGCACTCTTATTCCAGCTTTGCAAGTTGGGAAAGAAGAGGAAAGGATTTTGAGAAAGGTTTTTAAAGTTATTTAATAGAATTGGACTGGATTAAGATACCTAAATTCTCAAAAAAATAAATAAATAAGCACTTCCACTTTCTCAAACACCACTGCTTTTCAAAGAAATTGGTGTCTGGAAATTTTTGAGTCATTCTTGATGCTTGTACCTCCTACTAATTACATGGCCTTTGTTTGGCCTCCATTCACTCTTCAAACAAAACCCAGAACACATCCTGTATCAGCCATTTTAGGTTATGGCCTGATAAATCCAGGTAGTTTGCCCCCAAAATGCCTGAAAAATATATCAGGCATTTAAGTCCACATACTGCAAGCAGGCTTTTGCTACAGGAGCTTACCCTTGCCCTGATGAAACCATACACAGGTGACCTGCGTAGATCTGCGGCAGCATCGCAGCTTTTGACACTTTATCAGAGAGACATCTTAGAATGAACTAAAATATAATAATTTGATTATGACAAGGAGGAGAGATTCCAAGTTTGGGTGGGCTAAGTTTGATTCTACAATATGAAAGGAAATCAGTTTATACATTTTGGGCTGAGGATGTTGCAAGGAGACATGATGTCTTTTAAGTAGAAAAACTGTGGTTAAATGTAATAGCATAAGATGTTCAAATAGCTCATTAAAATACTTCAGAAAAAAAGTAATTCAGAATCATTGTTTAAACAAACCAGTTAAGAGGTAAGGAGAAGCATCTAAACATGTACCATTTGAGAACATGAGCTTTTATAATTTAAAAACACATAGATCAAGCAAACATTTTTATAGCATACTGAATGAGTTCACTATAAGTCAAATTTGCTCTTCAGGAAGCGCAGCTTAAGCATGCAGCACAGTCAGTGCTGGGTTTGGGTTCTTTTGGTGTTTTTTTTATTTGTTTAAGCAACTGAAAATCAAAGCACGAGGTCAAAATAATCTGATTTACCCAGTTCTCAAATGGTTTTGCGAGTGAGTGATATACTGAAACTGGCACTAACAATCTTCAGGCTGAAATGTATTTTGAAATACTTCAGTGCACGCATCTTAAAAAGGAAAGGTATGTAAGCACACAAAGCAGCAGAGAGTCTACCTGTAGTGTAGTTACGCAGCAGTGCCAGCATCACTGCAACGAGCAGCCAGGCTTTGTAATGAGCCCTCTTCTGCAGAGGGGCTGCAGGTGCTATGCGGTACTGGTCACCAGTGTTTCCACGGAGGAAAAATTGCACACACATTTCTTATCTGGAAATTTTTTCACGCCATGTAGTTCCCACAGGGACAGAAAGATGATTAGCATCCCGTGAGATTTTTTACCTTTCGCATAATCCAATGACAAACCCACCATCTTTTGTGGCTTCTTTGCTATTACTGTTTCTTAACGATTGTTAGTGCCAGTTATCAAGCACCATCTCGATGAAAAACGAAAACTTCTAACCAGAAATGGGCTGTGCCTTCCTCTGCCCAAGCACATTAGCTTCCTCTTCTGCACTGGTAGAATACTGCCCCGAAGTGGTTTGCACGCTGCCAGATGGCTTGGCACACTCATGAGCTGTATCGCTTTTTTGACAATCTCCTGTTTGCTCTAGCAGGGAAAAGGATTCATTTATACCCCTAAGCTGTTCTGTAGGCCCACGTACAGAAAGTAATATAAATAATTTCACTTATCCAACCCATTTAATCAATTGTTCAAAGAGTAGTAATCAATATGCCAGGTGTTGCTTAAAATTAGTCCAGATATTTGCATATGTTGGTAACTGCAGCCCCGATCTTACAGGTACACCGAGTGGTGTACTTTGTCCTACAAAGTACAGCTAAACTCATTAACATAAAGCAATTTTATAATCAAGTATTATCTAATTTGCAGCTTTCTTTCCCAGGAGATATAATATTCCTTTTACTAACTTAGGCAGATTTGCAGCGATTTACCAGTTGCAGAAATAAATTGAGCGTGCTAGTCTGAAAGGCGGCAGAAAGCAAGGACAGAGGAATGACTGAGCAGGGAAGTAGAACAGTAATAAAGAAAAAGGAAAACCTGAAAAATAATTTAAAAAAAAAAAGGAAGAAACAGAATGTACTCTTTCCCAAACGATTTTATGCAAAGCATAGCAGCTCTGTCAGGACCTGGAAACCCAATTATAGCTGTTCTAAACTATTATTGATAAAAGTGGTACAGTGCAATGTGGCGGCAACTAGTAAAGCCTGTGCTTGGCCAAGTCGCCTGTGGACCTCTGTCGAAGGGAGCAAGGAGTGAGGAAAGCACAGTGTCTGACCCTTTCATGCACGGATTTGCAAGCAGCAAACACATTTTAAAAATAAAGTGACTGTCCCTCTTCTCATGTAACAACCACAAACTGCAAAACCTTGCCAAATCTCTGCTGTGTTAGAGATTGCTGTAACACAAAAAGATTGTAGTTATGGCCCAATATTCCCTGCTTCTTCAATATGTCCCCTCTCGTGACAGGGAGCTGGAGAAGGTATATAGCACAGAAAGGGTGAGATTAACCTCACATTAAAATGTACCTGCAACAAGACCCATTACATTGTGTTTCTCTAGTGATGTAGTAACAAGCTCTCTCTTGCAGCATGGTGAAAAGCTGGTGAGAAAACAAGGACTCCAGCATATGCAGTTATCAGACAGCAGCCGAGAGAATCTTCTTGTGGCAAGAGCCTTTGACTGCAACCAGTCTCAACACGATGGCACCACTGTAGTGAGTCTGATCCCTAAGCTGTAGCCCAGTTCACCTGTCGCAACACAGGCTCTGATGGGACTAAATGCAGGAGAATAAACAGGCTCTATTCTGCCTTGCAGCCTTCATAATGCCACAGCCATAGGGAGGCACTTCAGACACCTTGATGTCTTTTTGGGACCCTGAGCCACACATTGTGGCAGCTTTTGGCAAAATGGACCATCTGAACCCTTGGTCCTTTCTGGACACAGAAGTTGTCCTTGGGTGTGCTGCGTCCTGCTCGCTCTACATAACTCAGTGAGATGGTGGTGGTTCTGCTGGGCTACCTTTATGGCATGAGAGCAGCCCAACAACATACGGGTGGCTGAAGCAAGAGCCACAATCTTTAGACAGATACCGCACATGTGCTGACGTGGTCACCAAACGGTAGCCATCATAGCAACAATTTTGCAAGCAGAGCAAAACCCAAATCATGAAATAAGCAGTTTCATGAAGGAAACGGTAGTTACAGGAGAGAAAGGGGAAGCTTCTCAAAATACACCTCTGGACCAGCCTGCTTCGGGGATGGCTTTGCCTCTCCCCGCCTCTTTACAGTCCTTACAGGAAGGACTTGCACTAGAGAGCCTTCCTTTGGACAGCAGGGAAGTACAGATTCAATGGATTACCTATCTAGAGGGTAGTGGTGGGGTTTGCGGGCAGCACAATTGCTCAGTCTTCTCAACCCAGTGTGCTATGTATCTGCCTTGACTTGTCTGCCCCCATCCTACACTCTGAAAAACTGCTGGCAGAGTGTGAGAGGGCACCCCTTTGTCTCACAGCTTAAGTGATGGCAACCACCTTGGGATGGAAACGGTGCTCACTGTCTTTCTTGAGTCCTAGGGAGGAAGAGGTCTCACCCCGAAATGGCCAACCTTGTAATTTGTGCCAGCTAACACCACATGGAGCAATATTTCTGTGACTGCTTCTCAATGTATCCTATGCTGTCAGAGGAAGCCTTAGCTCTTCTAAGAGCCAACCATGGACAAGCAAATGCATCAGCAAAAGTAGAGATCCAGCGCACACATGAAAAGCAGCAAAGAGAAGGCAACAGCCTACTGTTGTGCGTAAAAGGTACCAAGCCCTGCCCTGGCACAGAGACTCACTGCCCGAGGAGATGGTGAAGTCAGTCACATGCCGTGACCCCAGAGAAAGGAGGAGTACAAGCAGAGCAAGAGGCTGGCTGCAAGGAGCAAAAGCATGGCTGGTCCCCCAGGAATGTGCTGAACCACAGAGCTGCATTTCACATTACTGTGTGTGACCAGTACCAATCAGCATCTCGATTCAGACCAAACTAAACCATAACATACACAACACAGGAGTCCCTAAGTTGTTCAGCTACATTAATAATACCAAAGGATTCATCTTTCACTTGGTTTGATCAAAGGAAGAGAGAGCACCAACCCATGGGTGGAGGAGATGGGGAACAGATGACCAAATATGCTTTCTTTGCTTTTTTTTTCGTCCAAATTAATAACCCTCTTCCCTTCCAAGTGAAAACAAATCAGGGGACAATGACACATTGAATTCTAGTAGAAGACAAGCATCCTGGAACAACAGGTATACCAACACTCCTACCTTCTTGAGAAAACGATCTGACTGTGGGGCTGCTTTGACCATCCTTTTCTTTATCAGAAGGAACTTTCTTCAGGACTGGTGGAAGCAGGGCAACTTTTGGGGAACTGGGGCCAGAGGGAGACTCTGGAGCATCCTCTGTGGAGCACCATGAAAAAAAGGGTGAGAGGTTTTATTTGCACTATCACTCACAGAAATGGCGCTGTTATGATGGGCCAAACTCAACACAATACACAAACAGGAAACAGGTGGAATCTGTGTCAGAAGAAGGAGGATTCAGGAATTTACATTATGTCAAGAGAACACATGATGGCTCTCAACTCAGGTGAAAGAATTTTAACCGCCAAAGCAAAGATCTCAATTTCAGCATTTTTAACGTGCACTGCTATTGTAGCACAAATAGAAATCTGATGGGACCAAATGAATTTCCTGCAAGACGTAAGTATGCAATTTGTAAAGAACAGCCGAAAAATATTTTGGATGGATTTTTGGAAATATTTGTTGTATTTATATTTTTATTGTCCTGAAACATAAGGAACTGATCAATTTAGATGTCCTGTTTCACAGTCATAAGGCATAAACGTGAAACAGTGAAACAAATTTCATAAATAGCCTACAGAACTCTGTACTTCCAGGAATAAATTGCCAGTACATAGCATGATAGCATCTGCAAAGACTTTCTAAATAGAAAAAATACTTTGTCCTCTAGACTGTGAAGAAAACTGGAATTTAAATTCAAATCCATAGTTTAAACCATCTGGATATCTTGTTTCTCTAAAAGGCTGGATACGCGTTATGTATGGGGAGTTGACTACCCTCTTTACAGTCCTTACAGGAAGGACTTGCACTAGAGAGCCTGCCTTTGGACAGCAGGGAAGTACAGATACAATGGATTACTTAAACTGCTTGTATGTTTGCTTCCCAAGGAGTAAACAATGACATATGTATGCAACAGAGGAACTAGGAAGATACATTAGAAGGAAAGATAGAAGGATAGAAGGAAAAAGGAACTCAGAGTATCACCTGTATTGCATATTTGTACAATAAGTTATTTCAGTTACACTCTGGAAAGTAACAGGAATTTATCTCACTGTTGAGGAGCCACTGCAAAGGAGTCAATCTTTTTACTTTCAGCACAGGAAAGTGATGACCTTCCAAATACAACTTGATCTAGACAGATACACCAATTCTTGGGCCTTCTCTGTGCTTTTGATGGGCCTGTGAGGCCAGTTGCTTTGGGAAGCTTGGTATCGACATATGGATGAGCACAGTGCTTGGCAAACACAGCTATGTATTTCTGAAGTAAAGCTGTTATGTGCTTCACTGAGGAACCACTTTCAGTCTTTGATAATTTGTGGACATCTGAGCTGTGCTCTTTCGCCCTCAGATTACCTAGCAAAAATCTGCTACCGTTAGTTTGGCCACACCACTGGAAACAACAGTGGGAGTAAGAGCGTAGCTAGCATTATCACTTGGCTTCTTCATCACATCACCTGGTCACACTTAGGCAGCAGGTTGCTACAAGTACTAGAATAGAAGCTAGACTGCAACAGAGATGGTGCTGCTTTTACTGCCACCCAAGGAGCTGGCCTATTATCAGTAAATATTAATTACTCTCTATGTTAAACCCACAGTATGCTCTCTCTGCAGGAAATAGGAGCTGCCAGAAATAGATAGCTCAGGTCTTTCTGATACCTAAGATTTTGAGATAACACTGTCTATTTTACAGATCAAGCATCACCAAATAAGCCATGCTTTCCTATTGTGTTCATCTTCATGAGCATCTTTCCTGACACCTCTCACTTTTATGACCACTTCTAAAACGGTCAATAAAATAAAATTAAAGCCATCTAAAATCTCAGGGTGATTCTGCATTTGAATAATATTCTACCCACTGGAGTGCACAGACTAAGTAATGCTCAGGTTACGCATCAAGTGCAGGAAGGAGGTTGCAATATCCCTCTGTCCCTCCATCCTCAACAGAAATGACATCTTTCTAAGGTCAACAGTGAGTACAGGAAAAGTCTAGGGGTCTGTGAGCTCTTACAGATGGCTGTAAGTTGTTATTTTCCATAGCTACCAGGGGAGTCAGTAACCAGCATTTAATTCCCCTCAGCTGCAGTGTCCGTACTTTGGGAAGAGGGGGTTGTGACATTGGCCTATTAAATAGCGGACAGACAAAGGTATGGGAGATCTGCTGAAATATTTCCTGCTATTGGAAACCTTGAGATAACATCTGGGAGAAGGTTAGGACAGAGCAGAAGTTAATAGCCATTCAACTAGCAGTCTTGCAGGGTTATAAAAGCACAGTTACAATTATTTCCAGTCAAAAGCAATAAGAAAAGAAACAAAGGCAAAACAAAGAAAAAGAGAATGAGACACAGTCGGTTTGTGCAAGTTGCTAAGAATAAGAGGCATTTGCTCAAGGGGCCAAGAGCAGCCTTCCAGAAAACCCCAAGGACTTTAGTATTTACAGCCAGGTGTTTAGAGAAAATAATTCTTTTTGTCGGTGCTACTGCAACAGGGCTTTGATACTGAAGTAGCTTTCCATGCTCTCCTCTTCCGTGAAAGCAGGCTAACTCAAAACAGCTTCTCCTCAGGCTTTACTATTGCGGATCACAGACTAAACCATTTTAGTAAGTTTATTTGAATTAAGGTAGAGGGAGGTGGAAAAGAAGGATGTAAGTCAAGAGCAAGTGCCTGAAGAACCCACACCTCTACATTTAGCTTCTGTTCAGGATGTGGCCATGGGTGTCCCCTCCATAGCCCACACAAACACCACTCAGAAGTGCCCAGCTGGGGATAACAAATGCCCAGAAGAGTTCCTCACCAGTACGAGAGGCAGAGCGTGGTTTCTGTGGCACCGTGGGTCGTCCTGCCAGGCTGGGCTTTGTTGACTGCAGTGGTGGTTTTGGACTGGTCGGTGTATTGGAAGAACTTCTTGCCTTTGCACCAGTTTCTGCCTTTGGTTCAGCTTTTGAGTTTTTTTCTGATGCTGTTGAAATGGAGTCACCTTTATTTAAGGCAAACCGACTCTCTGGAAAGGTCTGCTGGAGTTTAGGCACTAAAATAAATAGACACACAAAATAAAGTCTCCCGCAACACAGAAGGCTCTGTGCAGAGATATGCTTGTGTCAAAAATACCATCATTTGCTCACATATCACTGCTGAGTGAGTGTGTAAGAGGACCCCTAAAAACTTCCTTCAAAATTGTTGCAAGAAAAGCATCTAAGCCCACTAGTTCTTACATGTGCTAAGCTTCATAATTCAATTGCTTCAGCTGTGATGGCATCTCCCCCTTTTTAATACATCTGGGGCGATGGCTGTCTGGACCTTATTCGCCCTTCATATTTCTGGGAGCAGATGGTACAGCCTACCTGCTGAGAAAGTGGTGATGGATCAGTGGAAAAGGCAGCTTTCGGCTGTTTCGTGCCTCTACAGACAAAACACTGGGTATCCAAGAACAACAGAGAAATCCTGGCCCAGAAAATAAATCCCAAACGTGCGATCAGCAGGCTACGTCTTTTTTATTTGTTGCTTTTAGCAAGCTCTAGAGGAGATTTCGAAACTTAGCCGAGATCAAAGTACTCTTTATATAATATTTTGATTTATATAATGAAACTGTATGTGGATTATGGTTTCCACACATTAGCAAGTTTACCAACATATTATTTATCCCAAACAAAGACCAAGGTATTTACAGATAAAGCTACACTGACTTCCAAGCAATAAATCAGTCCTATCTAGCTGTGCAAGGTGGTAGAAAGCCTGCTGGACCCTAGAGTGCAAACAAGCAAAACACCTGCCCTACTTTCCTACTCTGCAGCTTTCAGAAGGTTGAAGGATTGTATGTGGCAGGTATAACGATAAACTTGGAACTTTTATGTTAGCTTGGGACTTTCAACAATTGCCACATCTTTATTCTCAGAAGAGAATTAAAGACTAACTGAAATGGAGACTGGTGGCCTAGGTACCTGGTATGTGCTGGTATGAGCCAAGTATGTGCTCACAGATGATGGCCTGACCTACCTACCTGATATTCCCATTCAGAAATCCTACTTGTTACGAAAGTGCTGAGCACAGAGTTTTAATGGCAGTGGGAGGGAGGGGAGTGTCGATATGGTTTATTGCAAGCCAATCTCCAATACGTTTTTCCAGCTTTCAGCCCAGCTGGAGTTAAACTCCGGCAAACCATAGAGAGAGTTGTGTGGCGCATATATATTTGTGTGAGTGCGTGACAGGGAGAGCTGGTGTCTGCATGCAATAGACCTTCATGCTGCAAGAGAAACAGCAGGACACCTTACCCACCTGTGCGTGTGTGCATACAAAAAAGCAGGCAATATTCAGACGTGAAGCAAGGAATAAAAGCCCCTTTATTCTCCTTCAGCATCACTGTCTATAGTTTTCCTGTAGCAACATCCAGCAATTTTCCATTAACTCTCTTTCTTGCCTTCCTAACCTCGGGCCTGCTAACATTATTAGAACCCAGTAAGTTAAAATAAATTAACGCAAAACAAACTGTAGTCGCATCAGCTAAGAACAGCCTCGGGGAGCTCTCAAGCAAGAGTGGTAAAGAAAGAACTGACAGCTGGAGGCCAAAAGGAACAGGTGTGCACAGTGCAGCGAGGTGGGGGTGAAACGTGTCACACACAGAGAAAAGGACCTGAGAAAAACTGGGGTCAGACACCCCCAACTACTCTAATGCCCCAAGCACAGACTATTCGTGCTCCTCTGATTTCAGCTTGACAATACTGAGAGACACATACAGTATGCAAGGTCCTCCTCAAAAGACAAGCAGGCTTTAATAGCGCTGCTTTTCAGCCTTCAGCATGCTCTGATATGCTGTCTTTGAAAACTAGCTTTAGAAAGGTACAAAAACTCAACATGGATTTCTGAAGCACTCAACCAAGATGGATTTAGATTTCAGCCTGGCTTTTCAGCCATGCTTCTGTATGTTGCAGCAACCCTACACGTTGTTCTTGTGGGATACCCAGAACCACTGTTGGGAAATCAGACCTGAATTACCCAGTTCAGGCCACTCCTTTGGTCCACAGAATGTAACATGCACAGATCATCAGATCTGAAATCCTTTTGAACACTTCACAAGCCAGTCCCAGAAGTGCGCATGTACGCCCAGAGACCAGACTTTCCTCTTGTGGTGGCTGCGTTGTAGGCACTGCCGCGTCAGGGCCCAGGACTAAAGCTTGACAAGGGCCCCTTGGCCAGTGCACAGCAGGGCCAGCTGCAGAGGGAATCAGCACTGTAAGCACTACAAGGCTGGACTCCACTTTATACATGCATGCAGGGTCCCAGGGCCTCCACAGCTTTGTAGACAGCCCTGGCTTTGGTCAAGCTGGCTAAGCCCTGGGAAGAGCCAGCTGCCATTGCCTAGGAGATGTCTATTTTAATAGGTCAAAGCAAGGACTACTCAAGCTGGTACCTGCACTGACTACTATAAACCTTGCAAATTGGTCACATTTAGGTGATCAGGTGTATTCAGGAGTTTCACTTCTCCCTGCGCCAACATTTTTGCTGGCTGCTGGGTTCAGTTTCAGCTTCGCTGGTCCCATTACAAGTCAGCATCCTTTTGAAGGCGCCCCAAGCACATGCGCCAAGTACTTTCCCTCCTGTGCAACACGAAGCACAAGAGTAAAGCACAAAAGTAAAAAGCTGAGCCATCAACTCAGCCCTAGAACTGACTTCCTGAGAAGTGCTGTCAAACATTGTACAAAAAGTGAGCCTGTTTCTAATCTTTTTCACTTTGCCTAAGCTCCTATTTTGCTTAAGCAATTGTAGGAACACAATCTGGAGAGGAAAGTAAGATTTTTGAGGGTCAGGCATTTTGCATTTTCTATAAAGAATTCATTCCAGGAAAACAAAAATGTACCTGTACCACTTCCATCCAGTCGTTCTGAGCTCATCGCTGTGTCAAAAGACTCTCTGGGAGTTGTGTCATTCCCAAGTTTCTGAAAGAGTGAGAAACACTCTCATATTAATAATACATCTGTAATTCATACAACTCAGTCATTCTGCTAGAAAAACCCCTCTTAATTTGGAAGCTATAAGGCAGAGAAAGCAGTGATAGTAATAAATGGTGGATTCTCTCTCCTTGTTTCTTTCAGGTCTTTGAGACCTAAGTAGGAAGAAAACTGCTGATTTGATAATAATACTGCCACACACACACAGCAAAGCTGCAATGACACCCTACCTCCTCAGCAACAGGTCTCTTAATGTACAGGAGTTGAAACTAAAGGTACTAGCTGGAAACAGTCTTTTCTTCAAAGATAGCTCTGTATTTAAAAACTCCTTGTTTAGGTTTAAAACAAAAAGTCCTTTTCTGAAGGTCTAGATTTTGTGTATAGGACTGCTGAATGGATCCTATGCTCTTCCACATACATGAATAACTTTTCATTTCAGATAAAATAACAGCTACAGAAGCAGCAGCGCCCACATATTTACCATATACCTTTTAAAACAGATAGACCTTACTTGTTGAAAGGTGTTTACAGCTACCCATCACAAGGGCTGCTGGATGCTCAGCACCCCTAAAGACAGGGGTCTTCTTGTTCATGTGCTGATATGTCTTGTTTATTTTGCTGATAAGGCTAAGTCTTCTGTTCTCAAGAATAGCTTTCCTGAAATGCTGGCCTCAAAAGAAAGGTGTGAAAATTTTTTCATATCATAGGTCTAGCCCAAGTGAGCTTGAAACCTGTGTATTCACCAGGAGAAATTTAGATACGCAGATGATGTGCTTGTAAAAGAACCAGCCTCCTTTTACTGTCCTACCTGCTACCAAAGCTTACGCAAAGGGATAAAAGGAAGGATACGAAAAGTGCATAGAAATTAGGGCAGGATATACTATGACAGAAAGCCTTATAAAGATAAGGCTAGGCAAAAAAAGTGAGACTTTTGCACGCAGCTTCAATCTTGACCTTGATTTGTTATTTCAAGACAGTTAGTATAGCAAATGACTGCAAGCACATGATTTATGCTGATGACCACTGCACTTCGTTATATACCCACATATAAGTCATGTGTCACGTTGACACGTTAAGGACACTGCTACTACCTGCTGCAACACCACCTCTGCATGACTTGTGCTGGGATCTGACTGCCCCATAGCATTTAGAAATTTCCACCGCATGCCATGCAGTGTACATCAAACATGATCACTGCCCTTTTGAGCTTACAATCTAAAAGAGTCCTCGGTATAGCACGTAGATAAAAATCAGACAAGAGGAAATGCAGGAAGGAAGAGAATGGTTACAAGTGGTAGAAGCACACACTAATTATAGAAAAATTGACAGATTTAGAGTGAAAACAGTATTTTAAATATAAACATAACGGAATGACCTCTAAATATCCATGCTAGCCACAGGTCTTTCCCCTGTGGTGGTCATTGAACACAGACATTTCAGAAGAAGCAGATTTTAGGGAACGATGAAGAATACAGTGGTGGTTGGCCCTACAGATTTACCGATACCTCCATTTTGCTCATGTAATCTCACAGCTCCTAAAACAAAGCCTCTCTTTAATACAACAAAGAAAAGGATGGCGACACTGAGTGCCTGCCATTCCTGTGTAAGACCTGGCAGGGTAATGCTACCTCCCAACCTCTCCACTAAGAACAGGTGTGCTCTTAACACTGCAGTGTTAAGTAGGACGCTATTAGAATCATCATTAAACTTCCTGTACTGTAAACCTACTCTTATACAGATATAACTGTCCACTCTAAAGGATTATATTTCTACAGATTTTAAGTATAAAATCATCTGTATGTTAAAAACCACGTGTAAGTCAAACAACGAAGTTTTCTGGTCAGAAGCACTCTAGAAATGCCATGACTTGTAGGGCCAGAATGGTAAGCTACAATGCCCAAACAGACAAAACAAAGTCCCCTCCAAAGCTACGAGGAACATAATGCTTTGTAGCACTGGGTGAAAACTCATATTTTTATTCCCATTTCTAGACTGTCACTGATATTTTAGCTAAATTCTCACCTCTCCACCTCCTAAAGCCATGTGTTTCTTTGTAAGACTGTCTTCACAGAATCACGGAATTGTCAGAGTTGGAAGGGACCTCTAGAGATCATCTAGTCCAACTCCCCTGCTAAAGCAGGGTTGCCTAGAGCACATTACTCAGGACTGCATCCAGGCGGGTCTTGAAAATCTCCAGAGAAGGGGACTCCACAACCTCCCTGGGCAGCCTGTTCCAGGGCTCTGTCACCCTCACTGTAAAGAAGTTTTTCGTCATATTTGAGTGGAACTTCCTATGTTCCAGCTTGTGCCTGTTGCCTCTCATCCTCTCACTGGGAACCACTGAAAAGAGTCTGGCTCCCTCCTCCCTCAAACCGCCCTTTAGATACTTATAAGCATTAACAAGGTCTCCCCTCAGCCTTCTCTTCTCCAGGCTAAAGAGTCCCAGCTCTCTCAGCCTTTTCTCATGAGGGAGATGCTCCAATCCCTTAATCATCTTTGTTGCCCTGTCTTGGCTATATATTTTTGAAGGGAATGATACTCTCCACTTAACTAGATTTTTCTCCCACACCTTGGAAAACACCAAACTTTGAGAACTGAATTTACCAACAATTTCTTCACGGAATGTACATTCTCATGTACTTTCACTGAAACACTCATTTTCCTATGTAAATACTGAAGACATATGCATAACACTAAGCTACAGTAAATGACTTTTAAGAGAGCTGTACAACAACATGAAAACTAATTTAATCATAACTCCTTCTTCCCTCCCTAGTTATGGGTCTACTGGGGAAATTTGACCATGTACAGAGACAAGTACAAAAGCCAGTGCTGGCATCTATTAGTATAGTACTTAAAAACGCAATTAGGATGTTATCATGTTTGGCTACCTACTGTACACACATTACAAACTGCTTATGGTCCTCAGACAATACTAAACACTTGCTGCAAAAATTTACCCTGAGAAGCTGTCAATCATGTCAGATAAATGCAGGTGAATTTATCATGCAGATAGATAATGATCAGGCTCTACTTTTAATAGGAATTCATGCAACGCTGGGAAATATTAGAGAGTTGGGTGCCATTGCGAGTGAATAAACAGGTTACAGATGATGTTTGCTCACAGGTCTTGCTCGAGGTATTTAAAAATTCAATCTGTAAACACTAGATGGAGCTAAAAGATCTTTTTATGTACGCCTAGAGGCAACACTAATCTGCAAATACTCCTCACTACCATTAATGCCAATTCACACGTCGTATTCTAAGCAAAAGAAAACAAAAAAGCATCTACCATCTTTCCATCTACTGTGCACCTGCTCATCACTTGTGTCTGTAACAAGACTGCGGTAGGGTATGAACGAAATAGTAAATTCCTTCTGGCTTTGTTTTCACGTAAAATAGCTCAGAATATAAGCAGCCATCTGTACCTTAAAGGAAAATACAATTTTCTATCATACTGGAATTCCGATAAATTTGAAGATGTTAGGGAAGTTGATGTCATACCCATCCTAAACAATGTAACAGCAGCGGGATGCTTTCTTCCGAAGCTCAACCATCAGGATACCATATGATTTTCACCTTCATGAATATCATGAATAAAAGTGCAAAAATAAATTGTTCAATATCGTGATCTAGGATGAAGTGTGTGAAAAATTCTTTTGAACAGAAGTTCGATTTTTTGTGGTCTGGGCAACATTAAGAATGAATAACTCAGAGCCCTGCTGCGTATATATTCCTGTTTCAATTCAGTTTTCTTGTCACTCAAAAAAAAAAAAAGAGGCCTACTGTTACATTCTGTAAATATAATTTTTTTACAAAATCTAACAAAAAATGACATTTTTTTTTTTAATTCCAAAACAAATAATTTCTTAACAGCCTCTCCTTTTTATATTCATACACCAACAGCTTAGAGAAAATACTGGAATACTGCATCCAGTTCTGGGCTCCCCAGTTCAAGAGAGACAGGGAACTACTGGAGAGAGTCCAACGTAGGGCAACTTAGATGATTAAGGGATTAGAGCACCTCCCTTATGAGGAAAGGCTCAAAGAGCTGGGGTTCTTTAGCCTGGAGAAGAGAAGGTTGAGGGGAGACCTTATCTATGTTTACAAGTACCTAAAGGGTGGGTTGAAGGATGATGGAGCTGGACTCTTTTCAGTGGTTTCCGGCGATAGGACGAGGGGCAATGGGCACAAGCTGGAACATAGGAAGTTCCACTCAAATATGACGAAAAACTTCTTTACGGTGAGGGTGACAGAGCACTGGAACAGGCTGCCCAGGGAGGTTATGGAGTCCCCTTCTCTGGAGATTTTCAAGACCCGCCTGGATGCAGTCCTGAGTAATGTGCTCTAGGCAATCCTGCTTTAGCAGGGGAGTTGGACTAGATGATCTCTAGAGGTCCCTTCCAACTCTGACAATTCCGTGACTCCGTGAAAACAGGAAACTAATGATAAAGCTCAAAGAAGAGAGGTAGCCTCTCCAATGAGAAAAAAAACAAAGGCTGGAAAAAATCCTGAAAAATGGCATCAACCTTTCTTTTTGATAGATTAAACTCAAATTTTCAATCCATGCTATGAAAGCTAATCAACGGAAGCAGACTTTTACTCTCTCCACTTAAAAGAAAAAAATTATGCATGCTAATATTCTGCCTCAGACACATCATTCCAGATCTGACTAACTCTAGATGACAAGTGTTAAGAACTTCAAGAGCACCAAGAACACACAGTTTATGCAGTTGTAAAAATTTGTACAAGCTGGAGTAACTCAGTATTTCTAAGTTATGGGCAGAGCATAGCACTTTTATTTAAAATCATATGGCATTTTACTTGAAAACTTGGTGTCTTAGCAATCAGTGAGACTATTCATGGGCACTACTCAGCACCAATGAGAAAGGTGGAAATTTCTCATTGCTTTAGAAAAATAATTTTTATGCTGAGGGTGCCTTTAATGAGTCATAGACTACTGTGTTAATTTGAATCTGCCTATTACAAGATCCCAGTGTCTGCAGGAATGGGGCAGCCCAGAAAGCCAACCATATCCTGGGCTGCATCAAAAGTAAGCGTGGCCAGCAGGTCATGTCCATGGAGGCGATTCTGCCCCTCTACTCCACTCTGGTGAGACCTCACCTGGAGTTCTGTGTCCAGTTCTGGAACCCTCAGTACAGGAACGACATGGACCTGTTGGAAGAGGAGGGCCATGAAGATGATCAGAGGGCTGGAGCACCTCTCCTGTAAGGACAGGCTGAGGGAGTGGGGGTTTTTCAGCCTGGAGAAGAGAAGGCTTTGGGAAGATCTTATTGAGGCCTTTCAGTACTTAAAGGAGGCCTACAGGAAAGATGGGGACAAACTTTTTAGCAGGGCCTGTTGCGATAGGACAAGGGTTAATGGCTTTAGACTAAAAGAGGGAAGATTTGGACTAGATAGAAGGAAGACATTCTTTACAATGAGGGTGGTGAAACACTGGCACAGGTTGCCCAGAGAGGTAGTAGATGCCCCATGCCTGGAAACATTCAAGGTCAGGTTGGATGGGGCTTTGAGCAACCTGATCCAGTTGAAGATGTCCCTGCTCATTGTGGGGAGGGTTGGACTATATGACCTTTAAAGGTCCCTTCCAAGCCAAACCATTCTATGATGATCCTATGATAATGGCAGGCACTGTAAGAATATGACGAAAGGTAAAAATGAACTTTGGGTGCCTTGCTCAGTCACAGCAAGACAATTCCGTGATGTGTTAAAGGAAGAAAAACAGAGCAAAGCTTGCAATGAGCTTTGTCATAAGGTAACACCTTCCAAATCCCAGGAGTAAACAGGGAATAATGGAGAGCATCTGAGTGCCCTGCATGATGAAGAGGAAGAGAGAAAGAGTGAAAAAAGGCTGTTCCTTTGGTAATTTTACATGTCAACTGCAGCTGGAAGGAAGCAGGGGCTGATAACAGGTAAATTCAACGGGAAACGGGCATTAGGCAAAATAGGTTGGCACATAATGCTTTGGAATAACACAAGAATATTCCACTCCATATGTTTGTGAAGTGAAGCAGGGTTCCGGCTCAGCATCAGCACTTTACAGAGGAGAAAATTACATACAGCGAAGGGAATCTGGACACGTAATTGGGAATAGAATAATTTTTTCAACATATGCTTATTTGAGTGCTAGCATTTGAGAAACAGAAATCAAAGGTGTGGTACAAAAGGGCATAAAAAAGTGCAAGAAGAAAAGTATAAGCTGAATAGCTGCAAACAATGTCTAGAAGCCAGATTTACTTCTCTGCATGGAACATATAATTTAAAATACAATACATTTCTCCACCTTTCTACATCACCTTCCAAAAGGGAAGAGTACAGGCAGCTACCACTGTCATTAACTCTGCTAAACACCTGAGGAACCAGTGCGTAGGGGGCATACAGTAAGAGTCTGTCCTAGCTTTACCTTTTGTAAAGCACTCTTCCATTACACATGAACAAATCATGCATCATATAGAGTGGAGACATCCAAACTGTGCTTACTAATCACCCCCAAATTACTCTGCAATATGTGCAAACAATTACGTGTCCTCTTCTGTGCTTGTGATCGCCTGGCATAAAGCACAAGAGCTGGTGCCTCCTCCACAAGAGGAGAGAAAGTGCAGGCTTAAGGGTCCATCGCCTGCTCCACCTGTGCAGCCTAGCTCTTGGCCAGATATTTGTGTTCAACCACCACAGCAGAGAGCAATCCTCTTGCAGGAACACTATAATCCCTGGTGGAAAGCAGGACTGACATCTCAAGACCCATCTACCAACCCATGTAGACCCAACCCACCTCGCCTGAAGACACCTAGCTCTTGCTCATTTTTTCAACAACCCAAAAGAAATCAAATTGCCTTCACCTTCTGAGCAGAGGCTGCTCTCTTCTCCTGCTTGGCTTTCATTTCTGCGAGAAGTCCACTGCCCATCACCTGCACGCCATACCTCCGGCCTCCTTGTGGGCTTCCTTTGCTGTCACCCCTCTCAGCTTTTGCAGCATCGTCTGGCTGCGCCTCCTCCAGCGAGTCTGGCGTCTTTAATTCCTCTGATCGCTCTGTACCCCCGTTCTGCTCTGCAGGCTTTACGTCCTTCTTGCTTGTGTCCGCAGCTTGACTTTTTGCAGCAACCTTGGGTGAGGAGGGCTCCTCTGCCACCACCACAGTCTGGGGACGTTCAGATTTGGAGCCTCTTGATTTGATTAAGTTAAGGAAGCCACTCTTCCTTGAGTCCCTTTTCTTCTTCTCATCACCTGCTTCACTGGGTTCACTGCTGTCTGAACTTTTAGTTGATGGTCTCCTAACAAAAGACAGACATTTTAAAATCTTCACTCCCCTCCTCCCTCCTCTCTTTTAAATAGTACCAAATGATTTCCTCCTGGCAAAAGCCAGTTTTTTGTATGATCCATATGTTCCCCTAGGCTCAGTCATTAGCTGGCGTCCCTAAATTACAAACTGGACAATTAACATTGATCATACTGTCATGAGGATTCCTGTGCTGGCCTTGTGCATGGTACAATGAAGCGAGGCAGCTGTTTCATCTGCACAGGGCACACCCAGCTGCTTCCAACACCAGTGAGGTGTTGCTTCAGTGGAGCTCTGCCCAAGCTGTCTATGCACATAAAATTTCACTCTGCTGTTTCCAGAGTGAGCTACCTCCGGTTTGCATCTGCCCATTAATAGAAGGAGAACAACTGATCCAGGCACATGATCTACACAGCTTTTGGGGGATCTGGTCTGTTAAAGGCCCTGCTTGAAATAGGAACTACTTGGCACAGTCACCTTCTCTCAGTAAGGAACACTGAGAGGTCAACTGTATAGTGCAGATGCTTATCCTCAAAATAAAATAAAAAAACCCCAAAACAACCCACCTGCCAGTAAAATTTTCTAAAGGCATCTTATGAGCAGAGTATTCACATTTGAGGGGAAAGTTGAGCACATAACATGTCTGCATATGAGCACCCCAACTGGAGAAAGAGCCACCATTGCAACAAATGGAGCAAAGATCCCTAGCCACAGGCATGGCCAGGGATGGGCACACAGGGGTAATGCAAGTTCATGGGGACATCTGAAATAACCAGCTGGCAGATGCCCAAGGGAAGCACAGGAGGATACAGTAATCTGTGAGCACCTTGAACTTAACCTGGCTAATCCATTTTTTCAAAGCTACCATAATTTTACCACTACACACAGTATATCACACGAGGCTTCACATGTCACTATAGATATTTATAACTCAGAGTGACTTTAAAACATTTGCTGTTCCTGCCACAGCTATCTACCAGCTAACGCACCATTTTCCTTAATGGATGTCACATACAGCACAGAAGGGGTCATTCCAAGTTGCCTGAAAATTGCCTGAGCTTTCTCATTTATTTATGTAAGTATTTTTGTGTGTGTGTGTGTCTGTGTGTGTATGTGCAGGAACATGCATGAAAGCAAGAACATCTAGATGCATGGTTCTGTAAATATATAACCAGCTACAAAGCAGTTGTATAACCTGTATAACCCTTATACAAAGCTGAAGGAGACATACCTTTCAGATGAATGTATTGCCTAAATCTGAAATAGTACAAATTGGTCAAACACATCTTTATCATATTTCTAAAACAACATAAATCTACTGTCATCTCTCAAAACACTGTGCCCAACAGTAGTCCTTACTAGACAGAGGCACCCATGTGCACCACCAGCACTGGAGAAGAGAGCCTCTGAGCTCCACTGAAGGGTAAAATGAAGTCAACTGAATTATAAATATACACACTAGTCAATAATCTCCTCCACATGGTATATTAAAGCAATTTGTATCAAAGTAGTAATTTTTAAGGGAGGGTAATTGAATTCGCAATGTCTTGACTACTTAGGTATGTTCTGCTTTTGACAGCAGCAGCCCTGGATATTGGAAACAGAAATCAAATACAACTTAGAAATGCTACTTGCCCAGATATCAGGATAATATTTTTTTTATTTAATTTTTTTAAAAAAAATATTAAATTTGAACTTACTTTGAATCCATTTTTGTCACTTTCTTAGTGAAAAATTCATCCACGCCTTCATCCACTCTCCCCATGAGGCCGTTCTGATCCCCTTCTGGAGGCACTCCAGCAGACACCTGACAGAAGAAAAGACTCTCTCTGGTATATAACAATCTAAGCATATTTGTTTCAATGATAATAATTAAGAGTTAAAACATTATAAAAATTGTGTGTGCCAACCAAACCTCAGTGCGGACAATAGAATCACCACTGGAATTCCCCCTTTAGTCAGGCCAGTTGGTGCATTACATCAAACGCAAAGTAACCCAAACCACCAGTGACAAATTGGATACTGCAATGCATGAGGCCAGGGATAAAATGCCCTGGGCTTGTGAGATTTGGGCACTTGTTCAGTTAGAAAAGAAAAAAAGCAGTTAAGGAAAAATTAAATCCTAATCAGGTGGTGACCTGAAGAGAAAGTGTTTTCAACAGCTAGTTGTTTCCCTGCTCAGAGAAAAACATATGTTCCAGATTTTGGATTTAGAAAAAGGGCTCCAGCAGTCTAACAGAGCCTTTTATAGTTCATTTGATCCAGTACTTCCAAAAGCAGAGACTCTGAATACAGTCAGGTGTTTCACTTTAGGAACCGAACACAGATTTTCTCCCAGTGTCTGAAAATGGAAAATCTGCTCCTTTTCTTTAGTTTCAATGCCCACGTTTTGAATGTGGGTGACTGGAGGCATCTAAACCAGGCTGACTTAGTAATACCTGCCAACCACAAAGGCCCTGCGAAGATTAGCTGGTGTCTCTGCAGCCTCCTGAGGATGAAACATGCCTTCTCCTGGGAGGATCTCTCATATGGTCTAGCCCCCATATGTGGCTTTGATGTGGAAAAGCTCTACTACCAGTAGAGAGACTTCCTTCAAGTTAAATGCCATATGGAAACCTTTTAGGTGACTACAAAGGACTCTCCAAGACCCAACCCACTTGTATTCTTGGTAGTACTACCGAGCAGGAATCACTCTGCCACAAAATAGCTGGGTTAGTAATTTGAAACAATTTAAATCAAGGAATCTCCTTGTTGCCACCATAACCCAGAGAAATCCCAGCTTCCCTTTTCAGCTGGAAAAGGGAACACAGTTTTTTCTATGCCTCTAAAAAGAAAAATAAATACCCTTAAAAGCCGCTAAGATCAAACCCAGCCTCATTATGCCAAGGCAATGGATCGCATAGGAACTAATGCTTTGACACATCCAAGAAACTCTTTACTTTCCAGTGCCTGAACCTTGTTAGAAGCCTAGTATTTACTTTGTTATGAAAGATAATAGTTAACATTTTATTGATACCTGCTGTAGCATCGTAACACTGATCTGAAAAGAGCCCACCTGCTAATAACAGTTTTGTTGCCAGTCAAACTGCACATTTTCTATAAAAAACAGTTTAATTCTAAGAAGCACATTGACTTCTCAGACATTTCTCTGCCACCTTCTCTGCCACCTTTGGGGTTTTCCATAAAGAACTTATTTAGCTGGAACATCTGACACTAGGCAGCAATGCATATACTGACTGCATACACTGGGTTGGTCACACCAGTGCTGGTTGTCTCAATGTAAGTATTTACCTTCTCAGTCAAAAACAGTTGACACTGACATTTCAACCGAAACATGTCAACCAAAGTGGCTCACACATTTCAACAGAAATGAGAACCCATTTAATATTGATACCGGAGTCCTCCAGGTAAGTAGGAACAAACATGTAAGTATCAAAGGCAAGTGCATCTCCTGAATTATGCAAGAATCCAGTAATCTACAGCAAATGAGAAGATCTACCTCAAAAAAGAAAACAGTTTGCATCCGAAAAAGCAGCAAGTTCCTAAAAATGTACTAAAGGCTAAGGGCCCAATAAGGTCCTCAAGGCACAGGTTTTTCTTATACGTTTTTACGGTAATGCCTTCTAGTGATCAACGTTAATGTAAAAGACTGAGCTCTGGTTTATTTCATGTTTTACACTCCTAATGCTCCTAAGTTTTCATTTGTCAATTTTATTTTTTTTTTTTTCAGCCTAAATTTAAAAGTGAGCCTTCAATGTTTCTCTATTAAGGAAAAACTGGCTTGGAAGCATAAATAAGATGAATCACAATCTCTTTCATATATTAGACATTCACCTCTTTGCTGTACTAAATCTTCACACATGACAGAAGAACTCATGAGGTTAAGATCTCACAAAAATCTAAACGATAAACAACTGTTTCCTTGTATTGTTTGAAAGCTATTTGGGGAGAGGATGGTGCTGAGGTTTTCTTCCCCCCCACCTCTGAACACACATTTCAGTAAAAACTCTGATATAATCTTTCTTCTGCCCTCCCACGCACTCCAAGTTACAAGTTTACATTTCTCCCATTTTTCCCCACATTTTTCCCTTTTTTTTTTTTTTTTTTATATTTTTGAGCTCACAAAGGACAAATCTGTTTTCCAGCAAAACTCGAGAAGTAAAGCAATGATCATCTGATACCCCTTAAATTACTAAATGGAAATAATGGGAACAGCAAACAACCCAACTGACCTGCTTTAAGTGGCAGAACAGGTCAAGATTTTGCCTCACATTTCAAGCGCTTTTCCTAACCACTGCTTTTTGTATTCTCAAAGCAGCAAAACCAGCAGCAAATCAATTCTGCGGACAACACCACAGGCCACTCATGACTCTGGCCTTCAAAATTTCGCTGTTTCATTTTTGGAAGCATCAAAACAAACATCTTAAGCCTTTCAAAAATTTGTTTAGACTTGTTATGATGTCAGAACTAGTATGGAATTAAATGTCCATAAAAACAAGATAGAGAGAAATGAGTTTAAGTAAAAAAGTTCCTTTCAATTTCTGCAACTAAATAAAGCCCTAATTTCCTAATTAATCCAATATGGATGAGCATTCCCACAACACTGAACTATCCTGGGAAGTAACACATCTCCTCTACAAGAAGAAAGCTTTTTGTTTCTATTGAGCAAGATATCGTACATCCCAGTTCCATGCCTGGTGGCAAAGCACTGGTCCCCTCTCCTTCCACACCCTTGTGCAGATGGAACAGGAGATGTGCTGAGTAAGTCTGGAAGAGAGGCAAGTTTAGCAACTGGGAAAACATGTGCATTCTGCAGAATTGGAACTGGCAGAAGTAAACACAGACGTGTTTTCAATACAACGAGGAGACCAGTCCATCCTTCTGCTACCTCTATCCTTCCCTGTAAAGTGTAAGGAATGGAATGGAAAGTTGGCGTGAATATCCCCTCTGCTTGAAGGTTTCTCCATTTCCAAGTGGTGCAAAAAGCACTTTGCTGCCTGATATGATCTTTCCCAGCATTAGGGAAATTTTCAAGGGTCCTCTCTGTTGACAATCTTCAGGGAGCAGAAGAGGCCACAGACATTCATTACAAGGCAGGATAACTCAGAGAAGCAATGGCTGCCCCTTGATAAGGGTTACTTATCATATCAGCTGTGCTCTGTTGCTGCGAGATAGCTCTGTAACTCCTCCAGATCCGTCCTTACATACCCTGAGGACATACCATCACAGAAATAAATCTTTATTGATGTGGTATGCCTAGGAAACGGAACTGTGGGAACCGCCCACATGTATACTTGGGTTCACACCAATGCCTTTCATAGACAGACAGTGCTCTTCTGTTTTGCTTTTCTAAGGCAGGCTGCAGCACGAAAAGCAGATCTGTGACTATGCAGATTTGCTGGCCTGAACACCATCTTTAGTTAAGGAGCTGTGGGAAGCTGGGTGTCACAGAGTAGCTCCTCCGAGAGCTAAAAGAAATAAGAATTCATGCCAAGTTACCACATCTTAATGCAGGCAGAAAAAAGGATTAAGACTTAACAAACCCTTGCAATATAATTGAAAAGTCTCATGATATTTTGTGCGTTTCCTGTGAAAGCTCCAAGTACCTCCAGAAACTGCTTCCATGAAAAAACAAAAGCAAATTAAAAAAAGGATAAAACATATCCTGGTTTTAGGCTGTGTCAAACAAGACAAAAAGCTTGTAATAGGGATTGCACACTGAAAGACATGAATACCAGAAGAAAAATTAAGTGGTTGCTTATAGCTTTTAAAACTCTAACAGTTGTCTTCATTACATTGCAAGACCTGACTCACAGCACAACGCAATCAATAGACGACATCGCCAGCAATATTTTAATGTAGACTCACTGCTGCTTGGCTGGGTTGCTGCTTTTTATTCCTTTTGGGCCTTAATTTTGTAAAGTGTTCCAGTTTTCTCCCTTCTTCTGATGGCAGCTCTGAAATGAATCCAGAAGTTCGTTTGTCTGGCCTGCTGGAAGGAAATGGTGGGTCTTCTATATGGATAGGTACTTCTTCCAGTGCTTTATCTAGATCAAATTCCATTTCTAAGAGAAATCAAAACTTTCTAATTAGACTTAACAAGCTATTTAAAACAAAAGACAATGTCATTCCTCTCTTTTGTGGTAAATAATTACAAACACATTTAGAGAACTCAGCCACAACATGTTTGTCAGCAGATAGAGCACCGTGAGCAAATATTTACTACCAACCATACTAGAAAAGTCACAAAACAAAGCAACCAGTGGGGGCCTCAAATGCAGTCCAGAGAGAGGAACAGTCACCTGTGCTTTTCAATCAAGAACTACCTAGAAGAATCTCAGGCAAGCAAAGAAGCAGAAAGGTTTTAAGAAATTCTCACTTACCAAAAGCTCTGGACACTGGCCGGAGCATTCTACTGTGGATGCTTTTCCTTTTTGATTTGGGAGTCATCTATCAACACAAAACAAAACAAAAATTACTTTAGAGGACAGAAGAAATGACAAAGAACACCTTTTCCTTTCTATCCAACAGATCAGTTCTTCAAGCCTATGTAACATTTCAAGATCTGATTGGGTTTAACACCAGGAGGGAATGGGGTTTTTTCCTCCCCTTCTCAAACATTCAGAACTTTTTTGAAATTGACATTTTGTTCAACTGACTTTGAACAGAACCAGGGGGGTAGTTTACTCTTCCTACTAAAACCATAAGCTGTACACAGGATGATTATTTTAATTGTCCAAGCATTAACTCATTGATCCCCAATTGCAGAACAAGGGAACTATTAAAATCTCACCTTTGCATCTGAGATCATGAGGCACAGAAAAATTAATTACTGCATCCAGTCCTGCACTGTTCATGACAATACCAGGGATAGTTTCCCCCTTGTTCTGGCTTTTATTTTTCATACAAAACACACTACCTCAGTTCATTTGTTAGTGACATGCTACTGAGAAGGATTAAAATTCAGGTATCTATGCCTCTGGACACCACCACACAGGTCACCAAACTTCCCTAGGAAAACGCAGTCTTGGAGCACACAGCCCTTCTTCAAAAAGCAAAAATACCACATCTGTGTTAGCAATATCTTGAGCAGACACGTGACCTCCCTGGACTTTAGATAAGCTGAAAATAGGTGGAAAGTTACCTTGGCATACATTCAGTGGAGTTACTGAAATTTATGTGCTATTATTCTTCTCATATTCACATTCCGAGAAAAGGAGTATGTTGCCTTAAGAGCAAATACCCAGATGTAAGACTTGAGTTTGTTATTTTTGGAAGAGAGTTGCCCTTATTTTCTTGCCTGAATTCTTCTGAAAGTTTGCATGGCAGGAAAGACACTTTTGCTACAGGAAATACATGCGTTACCAATTCTGAACCTTTTAACATAGCTCAGCATTGTAAGACTTTTAAACAAAAAGTTGATCTGCAGGTTTTCTAAAGAGTTAATTTTAAATGACTCAGCTTCTGCAAAGATGGGCTCCTTTTGTGGTAGAGTCATCATATGTGCTGGCTTTAGTGACATCCACACACTTCCACTTACTTGCTAGTCCTGAAGCCTTGTGGCTTCAATTCTGGAGTGTCAGTCAGGAAGCTGTTATGGCTCACAACTCATTAACAGAATTCTTAGTCAAGCTTACTAGTATCAATTTTATATAAGCCAGAAAAGACATAGTTGGCATTGATATTGCAGACAAACTATGAATTGTTTATGGTAAACATTTGCTAGTTTTTATGTATGGAAAGTTCAGTGCACAGACTTACATGTACTGAATTCATATTCCCATCCAAAGTAGCTAGGAGGATTATTATGCCACTATTCACATGCTCAGGGTTATGCCAGATTTTCCTAACAGGAAAGTTATTACCCATCTTCTCAAGACCAGAAAAGGACCTGCAGACTACAGAGCAGGCAGTGATAGCACTGTCCGGGCAACGAAGCTCTGCTTTTATTGCCATGCACATCGCTGAGAAAAAAAGATACCTTCGGCGGTTGCAGGTTTCCACTTCCACATTTGACAAGCATCAGTAAATGACACAATAGTTTCAAGACCAGCCAGGAAATAGCTTGCCACCTGAGCAGACTTACCGCGTAACTAATGAGCAGGTAAACTGTTACTGCATCAAAAGGTCAGACATTACTTTCAGAGTTATCAATAAATTAAGTGCAATGGATTTGATGGCAAGTGGCTGGAGAGGTGTTGCTTTTTCAGTCAAAATTGCAGTGGATGGTGCAATGGGTAGGCAGCTGGGAAGCCTCTGAACTGCACACCTTGACAGCTGCCGATCCACTACCCAAACCTGAAACAACCAAAGGCATCTGCACCTCACGTAAGGAGAAGTCGAAGCAGCTCAGCATCGGGTAACAGCAATTTGGAGGCGCTGTCAGTAGTTCCCTAGTTTTACTTCCAGCCACAGCCCATTTCTCTTGTTAATGTACATTTGCATGCATTTTAGTCTGTTTGCCACTTTTTTTGTCTGGTGTGACTGGAAACTACATCTAGTAGGATAATGCAGCGACTCATGTGCTAAAGAAGATCAGAAAGGAGGAGAGAATACAAGGCTAATGGGAGACCTCAAATCGCTCAGTAACTTCACAGCCAGTGTTCAGAGTGCTCCTGGATGAACACAGACAAGCTGAGAGCTGCATCAGCCCAGGGCACCCATGCAAAACCACCCGGGGCAAGTTTTGAGGTGCAGGGATTTAAATGCTCCAAGACATCCCCAACAGCCAGGAACAGAATAATTTCATCTTCCTTCCCAGACAAGAAAATGCCCCCAGATGACCCTGCAGAGCTTGTGCTGATGACCATAAGCCAGTCTCTGGATCACTGCTGTAACTTACTGTCAGCTTGGCATGATCCATCAGCAGCTTGGTTGCTCGGGATAAAGGCAGAGGGATAGAGATGCCTCCCATTTACTTTAACAGCATGAATGACAGCTATACATACACTTTTATTTGAAAACCTTCTGTTTTCTAGTCTGTTTAGGAAATGCACAGATGAAAGGCTTCTTGCCAAGTGAACTTTCTAGATCACACACAGAGCAAAATGGGTCAAAGCATTAATTTAAATAGGCCAGTGTGATCTTTTTACAAAATATTAGACTTAATCTCAGCTTAATATCTCAGCCACTGTGCAGTATGCTACAGCAGCCGAGCACACGTCATTACCAGAGGAGACACCTGAACTCCTAGGGAAAGACCTCTGCCTCTCCCCAGCCTGAGCCCCATTTCCCATAGCTCATGGAAGCCGTTCAGGTTTGGCAGACGTGCACCTTCTGCCTTCCCACCATCTCTGGCCATATAAGCACAATGTGGCTCTCCTGCCTTATGTTTCACTTGTGGCCTTTACAGGGGAATAGCTGTTAGTATGAATCTCCCCTCCTTCACTTCTTCCACATCTTCCAGAGACTTTCCATTCTAGCAGACCACCTCCTGAACTTCTTCCTTGCCTTGCCTACTTTTCCGTGAGCGCACTTTAGGCTGCCTGGCAGAACAGATAAAAAGATTAACTGCATCTCTGGGTCTTGGGAGGCCCTCTTGGAAGTTTAACTGCACCGATGCCACTGACATCTCTGGACATGACTCCACAAAGGTAACCTTCTGCAGTAGATGGGAGCCAGCAAGTCTCCACCACGCTCCCAAATAAGGGCTTATTTAAAGTCAGACACTCTCATATGTCCAAGCTAACTATAAACTCCCAGGATCTCTTCCCATGATTCCTCCCTTGTGACTTCCTTCAAGGAACTTCAAGGAACATGAAGGACTTCCTTCATGTGACAAAACTGTATGAGCTCTCTTGAGTTTTCTTAAATTATGTTACCAACTGTGGAAGAACACTAGTATCTTGGGAATTAACAACTAAAATCACTTTGTTTTGAGTGCTAGAAAACAACGTGCTTTTAGCAAAGGGTCTCAGATCCTCTACATTCTTGATTATACAGATAATTTAAATTACCATCAGTGCTGAAGGATATGCTTATTTCCATGTTTTTCTCCTCCTCCTACGTAATTTATATTCAATCCTATTAGATACAATCCTGTGACCCTCCTGTCATTTCCCTTTCAAAAGATTTCAAATGAACTAATGAGCAACTTCCACCTTCCTCTTGAAATTCAGCTCCCCAACCAGTCTCCCTTCAACCCTCCTTCCTGTAAAAAAATGTATGGGTTTTCAGACCCCCCAAAAAGGTGAGAACAGCAGTCAAAAGCTCAAGGTGATTCAGCTAGACAAAGGAAAAAACAATTGACCAAACTGAGATAACCCCTGACATCTCTTTCATCCTAGTGGCAAGAAAGCCCTAGTTTTGGCCCATTTTTGAGCCATTCTTTCATTATGCTGGATGATCCTTGAATAGAAAATCTATTGATTTCGGTTTTATTTCTGAGCAGTAACATTTGTGCTTGTACCTCCAACATCAGCACTCTGCTTTGGTTTGGTCTTAAAGCCAAGGGATGCTTTAAATTCAGAATCTATGCTAGCTGAATCTTTTTGGAAAATCCAATCTCATCCCTGAACTGGTGCCTGTTTCATTTGTAGGTGCAGATGGATGGCACTACAGTCTCCCATGAGACTCACAAGGCAGTACAGAGGCAAATGGAGCACAAAAACGCAAACAAGTAGGCCAGAAACTGCAGAGCTAAAAAAATACTTACACTTGTACAGCAGAGAGTCTCCATGCAGCAAAAAAGAAAGAAAAAAGAATATGAATGGGGAAGACAAAGCAATAGCAGTTCTCAGGAAAGGAGGCAAAACCAGAAGTCACCAAAATAAAGAAAACTAAAGCCAAAACACTTAGGAGTCTTAGCAGGAAAGGTGCCATGCAAGAATGAAGTAAAAGTCCCTTGCATCTGGAGGTGCTATACACTTTGTGTTTCCAGAGAATAACCAGAGAAGGGTGTGATTGCTCTTACTTTATCTCTATTGGGACAAATTCAGGTTTTCAGACGTTTGTTTCTAATATATGTCACTCATCAATGGTGCCAACCTGCCACCTGCTGTCCCAATCTACTGTGTTCTTTCATTTTGCTGGCACCAGCAGTGAAAAAAACCCTATAATTCTGTTATTTCCTAGTCTTCCTAGGAAAGAAGCTTCTGAATTAAAAATTGGCAGTATGTTGTGGAAAGCAGGAGAGCAAGGAAAACAAAACAAAGCTTCTTTTGAAAGAATGAAAAGAGATGCAAGTCTGTTCTCCTGAGGTTTAAATAAACCTAATCCAAAGCAACAGTATTTCTCCTTCCCATAAGGAGGTTTAGAGGCGCAGGTTTTCAAACACTTTTGGCACATTAGAAAATGCTATGCCATTAATAAAGTGCGACCTTTCCTCTCCCCTTCAAAAAATTAAAAGAAAAAAAGGAAGCAGCACAGGCATCATGAAATGAAGCAATGCCGTATCCCACCTCTTCTGTGGCACATGACCAATCATGGTCCTCCTTAATTTAGAGTAAGAAAAAACATTTATTAGAAGTGTGGTTTTGTCTTCAAGTTGAACGGGAACTGCTGCTATAACAACACGGCAGGTATTAGTGGAGTGTTTGTGGCAGAAGTCAATAGTCATGGTCTGGATTAAACTTCTCGGTAAAGAAATGCTGCATTTTTTAAATGGATATTGCACTGGCATTTAATTATCAGCAGTGAAAACAGTCTGCACATAACATAAGGTTCATCATTTAATTGTTGAAGGGACATTAAAGTCAGTTTTTCAATGCTTTGACATTTTCAACAAAAACGATCCACTTCTCGTGGTTCATACTTCTAAGCTTAATTGTAGCTAAAAGTTTTAAAGACACGATGGGCTATCTTTGAATAGCAAGAACAATGTTCTTGCACACAGCTCCACTCCTTTATTTTCCTACTGTCCTCAGGGTTTTTGTTTGTTTGTTTATGTGTTGCCTTTTTTCAATTTTTTTTTTCTACCTTCAGAAACTTTGGCTTTATGCAGGAGTTCTCAGCTAACAGTGATTCAGCCAAACCTCCTCGTTACTCTCATTTTTGTACACTACCCACACAAACATACACTCTTACTCCACTTCCCTGCCAGAAACCATGTTCTTTCTTCTCTTGCCCATCTTCTATACTACCATTCACTAGCTTGCTCTGAGATTGCTGGAGAGACCACAGAATCCATTGAGAAACATCTCAAAAACTGAAACCATCTTAAAAATAAATCTCCACCACACATCAAAAAAATCGATCGGTAACACGGTTTCTCTTTCAGACAGCATTTGTGGTAGTACTGCAGTGTGTTCTGTGTATTTAATGCACAAGCAGGAAAGTTAATTTATATCATACAAGTAGCTGCACATGTGATTAGGACCAAAGTGCAAAGCAGTATGTATATAACAGGAGGCAACCCTGGGATTTGGGGGAGTTTAGGTCTACATCCTGATCCAGCAAGGGCTTATGGAAACTCCTACCTTCCACACTTCAGTGATCTCACCTAATTGAGTATGACTACTGAGCCATTTTAAAGTTAAAAGGTGCTAAAAAGTTTGTGGATGGGGAGTAAGGAGGGAGAAGGAGGAGAGGGAGGCACACAGCAGGCAACAGGTTAGACAAGGAAGCACCACTAAGCAAAGCAAAGACTAAGGGACTTGCCTGAAGTCACCAAGGAATCTGGCTGCTCTGCAGAGAACCTAATGCCAGTCTTCAGACCCCTGAAGTACTACAGACCATGAGGCCACCCAACCCTTCCCTTTGTTTGCTCTCAGCATAACTGCAAAATAAAGTGGTCTGCCTCCCAGTGCACGGGCCATTGCTAAAGACAAAACGCCAACCCGCAACCAAAAACCCCAACCAAATTAAACCCAAACAAAACCAGAAATTGCATCAGGGAATCATAACAGTGTGCCAACTGGGAATAAGCTGTCAGCAAGAAACATTTTCAAGGATTCTTTCAGAATATTTTCAACCAGTGCCAAATTGTTTCCACTCTATGTATTTTGTGGGGTATGCTGTTTTAAGAAAGAGGCATAAGAAAACACGGCATTTTATCTGCTGTTTCTTTTGCTGTAAGGAATCCTGACCTGTAAAGCTGCCGTGAGACCATTTCAGTCAATCGACATTTCCCACGCTGCTTCTAGTCTCCTAATTACCTTTGACAGAGATGTCACACATCTGTTTCTCATTTAAAAAAAAAAAAATTAAAAAAAATCCTCAGGTATTCTTTATTAAGCAGAGCAGTAAATTGATCAATTTTGCCTTTTTGCATATGAATCTTTGGACACACAGGTCTCTCACCATTTGTATAGAAAGCCTTAAAAACCAGGAAGTTGCTATTGCTTACTTCAGCTAGTGAAGATTTTATAACATGATTTCCAGGGTAAAATCCTCAGCATGGCTTGCAGATATTTAGCTATGTACTTTCCACTAGGAGCAATGGTAACCTGAATCACCGTCCTCAGAATCTCCCCCTCGAGTGCCATTGTCCTTGGAAAGTTAAATGCAATGCTAAAATCCATGACAGCTAATGAAGTATTTTACAGGAGACAAGGAGAGTAAAGCCACTAACACATCATTTAGAACCAAAGCCAAGCTGCGATAGGCTGCTGTTTGTTTGCACAACTGTCCTGAATGTAGTGGCTATGCATTTTTACACGAGCAGAGGATCTAGTCCTGACCTTATGTTTCAGCATGTTGTCCTCTATATGGAAATACTATATATAAATACAGATACTGTAAATAAATATGGCATACAAATAATCCATAGATGAATTTAAGGCGTATGTTTGTTTATTTCCTTCCCTTCCTCAAGAGTTGAATTTCTAGAGAAGGAGCTGTGGTTCAGAATTAATTCAATTAGTCTCATCTAAACCAGCCTGACCTTTCGAATTACTTTGTACAGTAACATTTTCTGAAAGAAAAGGAGCTGCAGTAAGATAAGCTCAATAGATTTGCCCTTGAGCTCGTTTCATTTTACTAGCCAAGAACCCTTTGCTTTTCTACTTGCTGAGATGTGGCTCATACTCTGTGATATTTCACTAAGTATTTCAATATATTCTTTTAATTAATAATTCTGCACTTACATCTTTCAAGTAATGTAAAATTCCTGCTAATAAATATTCCTGCATATAAATATCCAAAGCTTTTATTATGAAGAATAAAAAAATCAGACGCATGAATTAAACTGAGCAGTTCCTAAAACTATTAAACTGAATTTTTTATTTCGTGTTCTGAATGAGTACCCTGCAAGGAACTCTGCCTGCAACTACCACTTGCGAGAGAAAAAGCAATTCTCTGTATCATCAGTTCCGTTTTTCACTTGCTCATGAAGAGGGTAGCAGCACCTTCCACAGCAGCTGGGCTATAAGACAAACAAAGAGGAGGGTTCCAACTAATTTATTTTAGTCGAAAACTAAGTGTAGAATGGAGAGCTGCTGTGGGTCAGATGGCACAAACTATCTCTTTAGGCCACCATAGCCTGCTTGCTTGTGGTTGTTCATTACCTTCAGCTGGCAAATGCTGATGCAAAAATTGCTTAGTTCCTGGCCTAAACTTCTATATATATAGTAAGAAGGAAAAGCTCTTAAATCCAGCAAATATGGAGGGGTGGACAGCCATTTAAGATATTCTTAGGCAATTGTTTAAAGACCATATGTGTCAAGTGCTCTGTGCAATAACATTATTTAGGTAAGTTTGAGGGAAGGTACTCCTGAATGGGAGCATTCAGTCAGGTGGGATAGGGCTTTGAGCAACCTGATCTAGTGAAAGATGTCCCTGCCCATCGCAGGGGGGTGAACTAGATGATCTTTAAAGGTCCCTTCCAATCCCAAACCTTTCTATGATTTTAAGAATGGGAACTGTTGTATCTGCCTGCCCTAGAGCTTCCCAGGACTGAGCACCCATACAACTTCTGCATCTCTCCTCCGTTCCAACAACCTGAAGTGAACAGCTACCAAAAGGATAAGTAGTCATCCAGGCAAAAAACACCATCGTTAGACCCTCTAGGGGCAGGCGATGCATTGCTTGTGCTGAAGCAGTGACATTTGAAAGGAGAAATGCTACAGGGAGACTCATCACAGTGAATCAGATCCAGTTTACCCTGGACGGGGAAGTGGACAAGTAGCCTCCATGCTCAGACTTACAACGGGAAGGAAGTTTTACCCTTGAAAACCCAGGAACACTTGGGCTGTTGCTCTTTTCTCATTGAAGTTTGTCCCAGACATCTTTCCAGCATGCACAGTAAATCTTTATACCCCTGATACTTTGACATATGCTTTGTGAACTTAAACATTAAAGAAAACCCACCAACCTCTGAATTTTAAGTCCTGTCAGGAACTACTACATCAAGATATCTCCCTATTAAAACCAGGAGATGTCTTGACAGGCAACTAGCAAATATTCTAAGACCCTGTACGGGAAACAGAAATACTTGAGTAGAGTATTTGAGTTTCTCCTCTAAAACAAACTGATAGAAAGGGTCAATCATAATTAGACAAGAGAGGATGGCAAAACTCAAAGGCTGGTCTATGGAGTGCCAGCACCTAAGTGTGATATATGACTTAAATAATGCTGCTTGTCAGACAATCGTGGGGCAGCACACGAGCCTAGGAAGGACAGAAACACCATGAAAGAAGAGGAAGACGCCTACCTTGCAAAGCAGGACTGCTCACCCACAAGTATGAAATTAATTGCTGGCTGGTAACAAGGCACTGGATTCTGCAATTTCTCAGAGAGTATGGACGCAGACTTCCCCTGGAGTATCTAAATACCATGGTATTGGAAATGACCCACAGCTAAAACGTACAAGATAAAAAGAGGTTCTTCTGATCAGCTTTGAATGAAACTATCCTGACTTTTCAGTAGCTTTGTCTTTCTATCCTGCTCATTCCTCTTAGTTTTTGTTAACATTTGCTTACTTGAAGGTTTTTGTCACCAGTTTAAGTGCTTTTGGTTTCACATCAGTATTTCAATCCTGTCACTACTGACTCCCAAAATTCACATCAATTTGATCTTTACTCACGTGAAGTAAGACCTTACTGCAGAAACACACCCACCACTTTGCAATGAGGCTTTAGTTAACCTGAGTAATAGCAGAAGAAATAATCTATTTCTCTTCTAGCTTGAGACAGATGTTTTGAGAGGAAGCTTGATAAATTTATTAATAGGATTGTGTGATGCAGTTGTCAGTGATAGCAGGGATGAGATTTGGTGACTCAGAAGCTGTCTTCTAGCCTTTTGGCACCATGTACTCTTGATTTTATTTACTTATTTAAAAGTTACTATTCCAGTAACCTAGCTCATCCTAACCTCCTTTTCCTTGACAAAGTATAGCAAAATCTAATGGTACCCTGTAACCACCTGCCCTAACACAGACTTCCTCTCCCCTGTTCTTGTGAGCAGCTATTCTTTTTCCCTGCAATATGAAGAATCAATTTTGCAGAGTGAAAAATCGCAAGCCTCCTGTTCTTATGGGTGAAGCGAGAACCATGAAGCACTCCTGGTGAGACAGACTCATGCATGTGCTATTTTCAGTAGGTTCTCCGTATTTCAGAGTAAACAAGACTCCCCCATATGACACAGATAAGTAACTTGTGCCAAGTTATTTATTTGAGACACTGGAAGAATCAAAAAGCAGTAGGAAAGTAAAAGAGTGGAGGACCATGCAACCTCTACAGAAAATTCCTCAAACACTTGAGAAGGTCAACTTGCCAGATATTAATTGAATCAAGAAGCATTACGGTTGCAGACAGATGTGTGCTACAGAAACAGCAATATTAGAGGTTATTCTCATGCTGTTTGCTGTTGTCCCTCTGCCAAAGGCTACAGAGTCTAGATTTTGGCAAGAACTCCTCCAAAGGAGCTCTTGCTAATCTGCCATGGGAAATAACGAGTAGGTTGTTGTAAACAGAGGCTGTGGAAAGATGAATTCTGTATCTATTTGTGCTGAAAATCAACTGACTCTGCAGCTCTGCTGGCAAAAGGGATCACACAAATGCCCCCCGATCCAGCTTGTGCAAAGGGGCTTTGTCCTCATAACCTGTTAACTTTACCTGAAGTAGGTAAGCGAGCCATTTGGGTGATCCCTGCTGCTGGCTGTACAGGCAAGTGCTGGCTGGCAGGGCAAGCGAACCCAGGTGGAGATAGTCACCTCTCTTAGCAAGAGGTGGATGGGTGTCCACCAGCAAGCTACAGCCTGCAGCAGCCACCTGGTGCCTGCCAGGTGACTGCCTGCAGCCCAGGCATTCCAATTTGTGCTAGCAGAGTTAGTAATAAACTCCCCCTTAAAACCACCGGAGGGAAGTTAAACTCTCAAGACTGGTGTTTCAGTGAGCGCTTTGCTACTGAACTCTCCTTTCAATGTGACTTTTTCACGACACGTGAAATAAACCGATGGAAACCCAGTATCAGTAAGACAACTGCCGCCACAAAGGACATAACTATGTACCCTCCCCTCCGACCCCAGTACAAATCTCGGTCTCCTATGGCAAAACAAGTTTTGGGAAGACAAGTTTCAGATACAGAAGTGCCAGCATGCAGATACCCAGCAGTTGCATTCCACAATTCTCATTTTAACCTAAGCAGAAAACAAGTCTCCAATTTTACACTACTTTTTCTCTTAACCAGGCATTCAGTGCCGTTACGAGAAGTAGTTTATCTCATTCTTCGTTGACTTCATATTGTGCCAATAATACATCTTACATTATAAGAAACAGCCTTCAACTCTGACTAGGACGTCTCAGTTGGTTTAAGAAAAACATACTATATATCAATTATCCATCACCTCCTTCCATTCAGAGACCAAGAAAAAGACACTGAAAGTCAGATTTCCTTTAAAGTGTTTCAGCTGGGAACATGGAACCTCTCATGAGTCTGAAAGCGACTGTAGTCTGTAGCCTATATGTGAAACAGGCATTGAATAAACACGAATAAGGACCTCTAAGGGCAGTAAGGATGCTGCAAAACTCTATACAAGGGAACCCAGGGAAAGATAGGTAACAAATATTCACAAGTAAAGTTAATGTAATCATAATACTAATGGTGAGGCTAACATACAAACACACAACTTGCAAATAAGACATTCACAGGTTCTGCAAAATTATCACACCGGCTCCCTTTGTCTCTTACTTTCTCAGCCATAGCACTGCATGCGTAGGAAAGTGCTTAGGGACCACATGGGCACCTTGCCAGCGTCACCCTCCTGGTGACGTTCCCATAAACTGTCCTAGCTCAGGGGTGAGTCAGGAATATTACTGGACTCCCACCGAAGTAGATTTGCTCGCATGCCTGTGATGGAGCCTTTTCAGAAGCCAAGAATACCCTCGCATACCATAAAGCCAATTCCTAGCTTCCCACAGAGCGCTGTATTTACCACACATCAAAGGCCCATTTCTGCTAATGCATACAAGAGAGAAACTCAAGTGTCACAATCAATTTAATCCGGCATTCATCCAGGCTGCTGCCTTTGCCCTCATCCCTGCCTGCTTGTTCCTGCCGCTCAGGATTTGTTTTGTGAACTCAACCAGAGGACTAGCCAGTCTGTAAACTAACCTGGGAAAGAAATCCTTCCGTAAAAAGCTTAATTTTCAGCAGAATCAATTTCCACACCCAGTTTGTAGTGAGGCTATGTGAACACCAGTACAAGTGTGAGGGTGTGGGCAGGAAAAGCGAGCTGTGTACAGGGGAAAGTGGAAATGCTCTTTTCGGCAAGAACAGTTATTTTTGCTGGATTAAGCCAGTCGCAGAGCTAGAGCTTTATTTATAGCACAGGAGAACATACGGAGTCCAACAGGAACCGGGGTTTTATTGCAGTAGGTATTCAGTCTTTCATCCAAAAAGCTGATTATCTTATGCCTGGGACAACTCTGCTGCAGGTAAACAGTGAGCAACACAATCAGATGTGATAGTACATCAGCACATACCAGAGAATCTCTACTTTAATTTTTCTTCCTGCAGTATCAGTGCACGTGTACTTGAGTTTGTACCATGACTTTCTCCTTCCTCCAGTGAAAGTAACTGAAGGGGTTTCTGTTGTTTTAATTCGAATTTGATTTGGATGAGGGGGTGGGGAGAGAAAAGCTTTCAGGTGGTGCTTTATGAGTTTGTTTTTTTTTATAAAAAATTAATTCTGATGTGGTGAGTGCAATTTCTCCCTTTCCTCTGAAAACACTGAGGTTCATACACTCCTTGTCTTTCAGAACCCATGGATTTGTAAGTCTTCATGTGGATACTGGACTAAATCTTTGACAATTGCTAGTTAGTCCATTCCCAGGAAAAAACATACACCACCAATCTACAAGTGTTCTGCTACTTCTGCAAATTTTTTTCTCTACTGTACAAGTGAAATATATTGTTCAATAAAAACTAAAACTTTAATATATTGTTCATGGGATTTTTTTTTTTTATTTTCCTCCATTAAAGTCATAGAACCATCTCTATGGTTAAAATTAGAAATAGATGAGGAATGGCTAAGATTCAATATTCATCACAGGCAGTCCTTTTCTACTAGCTACAAGCATTTTGGCCATCCAAGCATTTCAATCTTAAACTGAAATGCTTTAAAGAAAATTTATAGGCAGACTTGTGTATTACAACCCACAATTCCTTGACATGTTTCAAACAATTTCCTACCATACCTCTTCATAACACAAATAATAATCTCTGCTTTGCTCTAAAACCAATACTTATCCTGGCTGTATGCTTGTAATAGTAATAAAATTATATTCCTGAAATGGATATTTTAAAGATAATGAGTACATAGATTTCTAGAAAAAAAAAAAAACACCACTATTTCTCAAAACTTTTCTTTAAATAGTGGCTCAACTCTGATGATCTCCTTTCAGTGTTCTGGAAGCCAAACTAACATTCAAATAGCTAAAAAAAGAAAAGCTTTAGAACATAACTGTTAAACACAATCTAACAAAGATGCTCCATTACCTTTTGGTGGGGAATTGAGCACTATTTAATATTTCTTACTTTTGCAAAAAAATAATGGCTATGAAAGAATAAAGCACAACTAGAACCATTACACAAAATTAAATCAGCTAGTATCTACCCCCACAATTACACATACCAAGATACATGATATTGAATCTCAGTAAAAAGGGTGCTTTATTTAAAGTTAATTTTAAAATGCATGCATTAGTTTAAACTGTGTCACTTGTCATATACGCACAGAAAAATTTAGAGAAGCTGTGCTATTTCATAAAGTTAATTCATGATTGAGTCTAAGCTCTGAAAAGCAGGCCATGGTTTTTCCTTTAATCTGAGAACAGTAAGTAATTTTCTGCATAAAGATTTTTCTCTCCATCTTACTTGCACGCAACTTTTATCTAGTGACTTATTACCATCAATGTAGCTCTAATTAAACTCAGACAACTAAGCTGTAGATTAGGAAAGCATTAATTTACTGCATTGCAGCTCAGGGAGATCAGTAATTCTCGGGTTCAAAATGTTCCAGCTATCACGTCCTACACTGGACCACTCAATCACTCCCAGCATTCTTCATAACTCATTTAACAGACTAGTAAATTCTGGTATGACTGACAAATCTTTCATATTATGGGGTCTCAGGACACCATTAAAGGCTGGATGAGAATCATATCCTAAATTGAAGCCAATAAGCTTTAACTGCACAGTTTGGTATTTACTAAGTCCTAATTCCCACAACAAAAAATACTAGAAATAACATTTAAAAGTCTATTTTTCAGTGGTGCATTTCATGGGCCCATTTGCAATACTTCATTTGGTCTTGTCTGTGTTGTTTACGTATATCAAAATTCAAGGTGGATGGGTGGCAACTCTCTACTCGGGCAGGGAAATCCTCCCAGCCACCCTGCCTCAGAATAGGTGGGCAGGCTGTGAAACACACCAGTGCCTGCCTGTCCGCTCTGTCACCAGGACTGGAGGTTTCAGATCCCTATGCTGCCAGTCCAAGTTTTATGCACAAACCTTCTTGTCTTCCACTTTCAATCTGCATATAAGAACAAAGAGCTCATAAGCATTTTATTACAAACACATACAACCATCTGAAAGGAGGCTGTAGTGTGGTGGGGGTTGGTCTCTTCTCCCAAGTAACAAGTGAGAGGACAAGAGGAAACGGCCTCAAGTTGTGCCAAGGGAGGTTTAGGATGGATATTCAGAAAAATTTCTTCACCAAAAGCGTTACCAAACATAGGCACAGGCTGCCCAGGGAAGCCATTGAATCACGATCCCTGGAGGTATGTAGAAGACCGGTAGATGTGGTGCTAAGGGACAAGGTTTAGTGGTGGTTTTGGCAGTTAGGTTAATGGTTGTTCTCGATGATCTTAAAGGTCCCTTCCAACCTAGATGATTCTACCTACCTCACTCATAGTCATTCACCTAGCTTCAGTGCTATATATCTACCTGCAACCACAGAGTCAAAACTGAACCTGGATCCTGTTTTCCCCCAAATTGTTCAAATACAGCTTCAAGGGAGGCTGGGGAACAGCCAGCTGTTGCACACATTGCCTCAGTCAGAATACTGATCCTTGATAGGCTCGCTGAAGAAAACAAGAATGAAGAGAACAGGCTGGCTGAACCTAATGGGTTTGCAAAATGAATCCAGTTTGGCAAATGGAAAAAAACAAGCTCCCTCAAAGCAAGTGGTCCAAGCTCAGTGCCTCTCCCGTAAGTTCAAAATCTCTTCTTCCCCAGACATCACGACAACCAGCTGGAGCAAACACATAGACAGGGCTTAGAATAGGTGAGTTTTTCTTGGCATCTCAAAAACATTATCAGCCTGATCCCACGCGTTCCTCATTCTTTTGGCAATAGGAGACTAGGCTGCCAAACATGCACTCCACCAAGCTGCAATTCAAGGTTTCAGGTTTGAGGTTTGCAGAATACACAGCCAAGTACATTACCTACTCACAAGGTAAAGATCTGTCTTATCATCACACTTTGTAATGCTTAGGGATTTCCAATGGTCAAACAAGGCAGTGTTCCGGACTAATGCCATTTTGGAAGTGGGATCTAAATAGTTATTTCTCCTTTAAGATTAAAAATAATGAAAGGAAATTAGGTTCGTAATTATAGTTCATAAAACCATATGCTTCTCTTTCCAGTAAAAACTTTCAACTGCGTATCTGTTTCCTGCACTGACCAGCTCACAAAGCATTCACTGGTGTTCCTTTCAGAAGGTTGCTCATTTCCATGAAAGTATCTGTATGACACTTAAAAGCTGCCACAAATCAGGTTCATTTTTCCAAGACAATATCATAGAATAGGTTTGGGTTGAAAGGGACTTTAAAGATCATCTAATTCCAGACCCCCTGCCATGGGCAGGGACACCACCCACTAGACCGGGTAAATACCTGAAAGCCACAGGATTTTCCCATAGCTAAAATACATCACTTGGGAAGTGCTATCTTTGAAGCTACTAACTCCACACTAACTCCATTCTTAAGATACTTTTAGTTGCAAAAAAGTCAGTAAGAACACTAGTTCAGTAAAAATCCCTGTACTCCTCAGCCTCTTGGGGCTATCTATTTATCTATATATTTTTACAACAGCAACCAATATCACTTGCACCCAGGATGCAAAAAGCAGCTCTTAAAAAGCAATTACAGTTTTTAATAAATGGATTCTTTAGCACTAAGATTACTGCCCCGTATTTATTTGATGTTTTATTCTCTCCAGAAATTAGATACTGATGAGAATCTGGGTCACAAAGGTATTTGAATCTTTGTGCAAGATGAGGGTGAATGAAGAGAATGAAGAGAGATATAAACACTTCTGAAGATAAGTACAGTCAGCATCTAATGCATCTTTTAAAGAGTGTAAGCACCATCACATTTCCATTATATTAATATGACCAAAGTGAAAGCAGTGATATGATCCTTTCATATAACCATGGTGATACAAGATAAAGACAGGAGCTATTTTTTAAATTTCCAGTATTATTATTCTTAACAGGCTTAAGAATAAATTTAAAGGGGAAGGATGGGGTATCAAAATGAACGCTTAGCTTATTTTCCTATATACAAAGCCAGCATGCAAAAACTAACTTACAGGTACAGGGTTCAGATACCGCATATTTTACTGGGATGTCTCTCTCCCATAGCATTTAGAACTCAAAATGATTACTGAATGTTGGCTACAGAAAGCTTCTGGAACTTGATAGTACCAGTGATGAGCCAGGATAGTACTACATGCCTCACAGGGATTTGTGATGTTCAAATATTGCATCAAATCAAATCTTGGTGAAGAAGGAGATTTAGAAGGGAGAGAGAACTATTTTAAGATGATGTTTCCAATGAAGGCATGCTTTTGTTTTACAGCTAAGTGAGACCAACAGATAGCTGCTGCAGAAAGGAGCAACCCTGCTGCTCCCTCTCTTGAGCTGTACTTGTCTGCCTCTGCAGTAAGTCTATTCAGGGAACTGAATCAACAAAACTTCTTTTACAAAAAGATGCAATCAGTCTTTCTGCCAGTTTAGCTTCCTCTGAAAGCACATGGCCAAGGAGCCAGGTAGGAGGGCAGAGGAGAAAGCCCATCCCTTGCAGCAGTGATTCTAATAGGAATTAGACCGAATAAATTGTAATAGAGAAGCACCTCCTGAAGTTCCTATCCACAGTAGAGTTCCTCAACAGACTGAGCTGGGTAGAGGGGGATTTGAGTTTGAAAACAGTTAGCAACACATTTATTTGTAATTCTGTGGATTTACCTCTCGTAAAGAATCATGATATGGCATGGCGCCATTTTATAATAAAAGTCACACATGGAATTTTACAAAGCACTTCAGTGATTTATGTTCAGCATTTTTACTGAATCTCACGCACCTAACTCAATTACTTTTGAAAAGCTTGCCCTCTAGGATCACTTGCAGCCTAGTCTCAAAGTTTTAAGATTTCTTTTATACATGCAAAAGCTTATTTAAAAAAAATCAACTTCTGTTCACAGTCAATAATATAACTTCCAGGCAGAAGCATTTTTTGTCATGGCTGAGAGGAGTCTATGTCAAGTAGAATAAAGACAAAGGTAGAAAACAGCATGTTGTCACAGAAAAGCATGGTCCAATTTATTAATGCAACTGAACCTCTGTGAAACTGTGGCCATTGGAAGGGATACTTATTGTATTAGCTTGATTGTAGCTATGTATGAAGGGAAAGGCCCTTGAATGGGTACCAGGAAAGGAGAACTGAAGAAAAGGGTAAAGGTTTTCCTTTGCTGAACAGCAATATGCAACTCAGGCAAAATGTTCATAAGCTAACATTTATTTTTTCTAGAGGCCAATTCCTAACTTCAGTTTCCTGATACCATGTAATTACCAAATGACATTTTGAAGTACATTTTTCTTCCAGTTATTGGCATGCTTACCCAAATGGGCTGAGGAATGTGTCTTACCATACAAGTGTCCAGATCCTCCAGACGTTCTATCTCTGTCAACTCCTCAACCGTGATAATAGAGCGTTTAGTCGGTTTTTCTTCAGCTAACTCAATTTCCAGTGATTCCTGCTGTGGAAGTGGTTTGCCACGTCTAGTCAAATGGTCAGCCTGGAGGAAAGGATAAAGACAGGAACAAATCGATCAAACTGTTAAAAAAGACAAACTAAACCCGACCAGAGAGCTTACAGAACTTAAGTGATCACAGATCCTAGAAGACCAAGTATGAAAAGCAAAGCTCAGTTGTGTTTGTTAATCTTAAAACCCCTTCCATCGCACATTCTGAGAAGGAAGGGAGAAAGTCTAACAGGAGAAAAGAAAAGGAAAAAGGTGAGATAAAAAGCCATCCTACATTTGACGACTTGTGGCACTTCCTCAGCATTTTTCCTGTCTTTATAATAAAAAGAAAACAAAGGGGTGGAAGAGAAGCTTTGTCTTGGACTGTTTTTGGTGGTTTTTTTTGAATTAAATGACACAAAGACATGTACAATTTCAGTGAATATAATTTTGATAATTATTAGATGGCCAAAATGTTATAATCCACTAGTCAAAAAAAGGATAGCTTTGCAAAATACCTCAGTTCTGTTTCGCTGAAGAAATAGGTAGGGGTTACCACAAAAAAAAGAAAAAAAAATTAATCATTGATACATCTATGGGATAAGATACAAAAGTATCAAAGAGGAAAATCCACTTTTAGATCTGCACAGCAAAAACTGTTACTAAGAACACAGAGAATGTTATATAAACCACCCTGGATTGTACTTGGAATGGAGTGGGTTTCTGTTGTCAGGAAAACAATGAAATATTTTCTAGTTCTGTCGGTAACTAAAGAGAATATTAAATAACATCTGTTAAAAGCAAGTATTTGAAGATCAGCTGGCCCAAATCAGTTAGTCACAGGAGCCTTCAAAGAGGCAGCTAGGGAGAGCTGCAGTCCACTGCTTAACATCAACACGACAACCAGTGGATTGTAGTTTTGTTAACCATCAAAAAGGGTAAGGAGATGACCCGTGTCGATTATAGCTGACTTAGTCTAGTGTCTACTCGGGAAAAACAACCAGAGAGCTGTTACAGATTTATCTTTAATCACACTAAAATGGCTATAATAATAATTAAGGCTAATCATCATCACATTAAGCAAACTCAGGTCTTGTCGAACGAGGGTGCTTTTTTTCAAATTTGCCTCAAATGCTACCGTGTCAACGCAACACACACAGACATTTGTAGGTGACTGAATTAGTAGTATGTGACCCTCCAATTTAAGGAGCTGGCACAGAACTGTATCAGTGCATTAAATCTTTCCTGCATTAAGAACTAACTGCCAGCTCTCCTATTGCAGCTGTCAATTGATGATTAACACTGACAAACTAGACAGGAGTTCCTCTACCAGCATTTTTGAGAACTGTACTCTTCCATGTTTTCATCAGTGCTATACTATCTGAAATAATCTGCAGCTAACAGAGGCATAGGAGAGTTAACCAGTGAAAGGGAGAGGTTACAAATGCAGGCCAAAATGGATCCCAAAGTAAATCCACCCAAATCAAATGTACAGACAATCATTCCTTAGGAACTAAGAGCACTAGCAATTAGCTATGGACACAATCCTGAATACAGCAAGTGTCAAGTGTCCACAAGCCATTACTGGGAGGGAGATCTAGCAAACCCAGTCCTGAAAATGAGCTGCCACTGAAACTCTGACAAGAGGAAGGAATTCTTCTCTCCTTGGCTATGTAAATACGAGGAGTAAAAAATATCAGGAGAAAAACAGTTTCACTCCTATAAACAGTGTTGATTAAAACATTGGAATAGTCTGTCTGGTTCTGGGGACCATAATTTTCAAAGAGGCTTTTAAACCAGCTGGCCAAAGTGCAGAGGATTCTTACTGATGTGACTCAAAGGCAGGAGAAAATGACTTACTGTGCAAGAGCCAGGGTATGTCCAAGTTGTGCAGCACCAGTGGACAGAGACAGCCCACTGCTGACGCCAGCTGAGCCTGCTCCAGGACCAACTGGAGATCACTAATGTGGCCACTCACACAGCTTCTGAGACCAGAGGTTGTCCCTTTACACAATGCTGCTCTGTATCATGAAGACACACCCTCAAATAACCCAGTCTTTTAATTTATTTTTAAGAAAAAGGAGGGGAGCAGGGGGAAGAGTGATTTGTTTTCTGTGTATGAGGACCTTCATAGAGAGGAAATAAAGAGCAATCTATATGTTTCCCTTATCTTGTGGGGAAAAACATCTGAATAAACTCATGACTGCAAACTTAAGTCAGAGAAATTTCAAATAGAAATTAAGAGCAATTTCAATCAGGAGAATGCCCACACAAGTGGCTTCTGAAAAAAACCCCAAACAGTACTGGATTCTCCTTAGAGAATTGCATTAGAAATCAAAATGTTTTTCTGTAGATATACAGTTGTTTATTTTTTCAACTCTTGATGAAGCAAGTACCTTTATAAAAAATAACTGGGCCTCTGACAGCTCAACACCTTCAAATAACAAAGTGTTTCCTTTCCTACGTTTCTACTCCTTTCTCTTCAAACTTGATACCTACGTTCTGAAGGAGCCTGAAGGTATATTCATTCAAAGTTTCAGCAGTCTCTCTCTAAAGAATGAAATTTTACCTCTAATCTCACAAGCAACGAGCCCTTATCATCTCACCAGGACAAGTACTGGCACTGTTCTTAACTAATGACTCAGTGGTGCATCCTGATGGCATTTTTAGTTTTATATCTGATAACTGTGTAAAAGATAGTAAGACAAATATATAATGCAGCCTCTTCCGAGTTTGTATCCTCCTTAAAGCACAGAGGTAAGAGTCCCATGATCACATTTCAAATGATGTCAAGTGAAGCCAATGAAAACAAGAACAATTTAAAAATAGAGCTGTGCTAAGGAGAAACTGAACAAGTTAGGAATATAATGGCATTGTTATGATACCTGGCATATTCAAATATCGACCATGCAACTACTCACCAGTTTGTGATGGCAGTGGGAAAGTGCATCCAGGATTTCATCTACAACTCGGTCAGACAGGAAAGAAGCCACTGTCAGCTTTACTTCACTGTGTGAGAGTTAAAAATGAGACAGAGAAAATTTTAATTCACGCAGGAGGATTTTGTCTTTATTACATGTTCAACAGTGAGACGATTATCCACAGTGCTGTCACTTTATTTGAAATAAAACATTAGAGGGTGTCAGGATACATGACTGCAGGTTTCAGAAATAAACTCATGAATCACACAATAAACACAAGAGCCTCTGTACCATATTTATCCTGCTTCTAACATTTTTCTAAGAGCTGAAATGAAAACATCTGGGTATGAGAGTTGAATAGAAACCACATGTGAAACTCACTTTGCCACTGAAGTTGAGTGGCACTGAATCCAACGAATGGGATTAGGATAGTGCTGCCTGTTTAATGGTACTATACTGAACAACTACAATCCACTCATTTCCTCAGCTACTTTCTGTGTTTTTCTGCCAGCTGAAGGGCAACTGTACAATACTGCTTCTCCAGTCTTTGCCATCACAACTTTGCTGCTTCTTTTTGCTCTAGGTAACCACTTTCTGCCTCAAGAACGTCACGTCAGCCATTCCCATTACACAGACATATGTGGAACACCAACACACCCGTACACTGAATTGAGGTTTCGCTGGTAAATTCCTATCAAAGAAATGTGTGCCTTGAATTGCTCCCTTGGGGTCCCGTCTTTGGCCATGGTACAAAAGGCTCAGGCTGCGGAGGGCAGGTGATTTGCAGCTGACAAGCACAAATGCCTCAGCTGCAGCCCGAAGCTCTGTCTCTCCTGCATCTACAATTTCAAGGCCAACTGCTTCAACTGACACTTGCAGCAGCCAGGAACATGATTTTGTTTTAAGGTTTTTATATGTGGACTGAGTTGCAGTGGATTAACAAAGTTATTTCTACCTGGGGCTATCGCTACTGCTGCAGAAAGCCTGGGGAAAAAGGTAGGAAACTACTTGCAAAGGCAATGCAATTCATAGGGAGGTAGAATGGTGGCCAAGCCACGGTGGGAAGAGAATAAAAGTGAAAGGATTTTCGTCAGTTACTTACATATTAATTTCAAATAATATAAGGCAGGAAGGGTGACAGTTTGGCTGCTTCACCCCACTGACAGTTGTAGCTTCTACAGGTGGAAGGGGCCCTATTATTGTCTCAGGGCCAACACTTGTTGATAGGACTGAAGTGAAATGAAGAAAACACTCCCTGAACCATTTTAAACACTCTGAAAGCATAGTGAAAGTCTATAACATCTTTTCCTGCCAATTTTGCTGCACTCTGCAAAACTAATTTCTAAATCTTACTGTTTTCCTCTTCTGCAAAGGTATTAGCATCACAATGCAAAATGTCGTGCTTTTCCACCGAGAAGAAAGGATTCCTTAGCCCAATGATGGCAACTGCAAAGGTTTAAGTACAGGTCAACCACATTATACTGCATAAATATATTCTCTGGTACGTATTTAATATGAAAAAAAAAAGATGCAGTAAAAGGTCAGGTAAAAACCTGTAAAAGCCTTTTTTTCCGCATTTTTTTTTTAAAGAGTGAACTAAGAGTGGTTTAGGGTAGCTGTTTCTGCTCCAGGTTTGTGGTTTGAATATCCAAATTTCCATTTTTAAAGTATGTCTGTCTGGTGTGCACAACTCCTACACAAACAAAAAAGTTTAAAGGGATTGCTACAGCTACAGGACAAGACTAAACGCAGCAACGGAGAAAGCACTGTTAACACTCAAAGCAAGTAAGTGCCATTTCCTTCTATTACTGTAAATCAGTGTTACCTGAGAACTCCAATGGGTTTAAAAAAATTTATCAGTCATTAAAATGTTATTTGTGTACCATAAACTAAAACTGTTACTAAATAAAACAGAAAGACATGCATTAAGGATCAAAAGTCCTGGAGATTCCAAATATTTGAATCTCCTGACCTACATACACCAGACTTCTAGGACAATTTCCTGCTCTTTGAATGCCTTAATATGGTTTCTTGTGAGTCACAAAAGCATTCCAAAAATCTTCTACTACACAAACACACAGATATGCAAGTCTAAATACAAATTCTATAACCAAATTTGTTAGACTAGTCTTTTAAAGTACCTAATTTTATTGAGGATATCAATTCCAGATTGCTCCAAGAGGACATTTTTCACAAAAGTGCGTGGGATGGAAATCTTCTCAGTGCTAGCCTCAATCAGGTCTTCACGGATGCCAGCTTTCTTCATTACATTTGGGCAAAGGTTTTCCGCTGCATCCACCATGGACTCAAGGAGCGTCTGAAGCACAGTAAGCAAAAGCTAGCATCAGGTATTGAGATTTTCATTAGCTGGAAGACTACAGCATTATTCTGGTCCATAGCACTATGACGCTTTTATACTTGTAGTTTTTACAAGTTTTCTTCCTAATTTCCAATCCATTTTGTAATCCAGCTGCAATATAAAAGGCATTTTACAAAATAAAGCTAAGGATGAGCAGAATACTCGTTTAGAAAATGACCCACAACCGTAACTTGTTTGCAGTTTCAAGTATGAAACATTTACAGCTCTGTGCGTTTAACTGTCAGAACAATAAATTAGCTTCCCTTGGACACCCACCACTGCTGCCTCTCTGCGTGCTGCAGAAGCAGTGGATGCTCTGCTGCAGCTGCCTTTACTCTAAACGGTGCCCTGAATCAGCAATACTCATCAATACTCCAGACGTGCCAATTTGCAAGAGGCATAAGTATATGAAGAAAGGAGACTCATGAGAACTTGGCATGTTGTACAGGGCTGGAATATACAAGCCAAATATTATGAAGCTTAAAGTATGATTTGCAATGGGCATACAAACCTTTAATATATGGATCTCTTTTACATGCATGGAAGTCCATAGTGGACCTTTGGTGCAGTCAACAATTTTTGTATTTTTTTAATGACCCATCAAAACCCCAACCCAGGACAGAAGAAAACCATACACACTCCAGAAACAGGACCTTGTTTCCCCTCAACACCCTCAAATTTCTTTTTTTTCTTGAAATAAGGTCTCCCCTGCTGATGGTAAAAAGCCAACTTCTTCCCTCAGACTTTCTCTTGGAAAAATCTTTCATATATACCTCAATGCTACAAAGTTATGTTACGAAGCTCCTTTCAAGTGCATTAAATTTATCTCCTCTCTATGCCTGTGAGAAAAGGTAATTCTGATTTAAATCCTATTTTATCACCTACTGGTTTCTTTTCTAAATCCCAGCTCTAACTAGAAAGCTAAAAAGCCCTCACTACAGGTGCAGGTGAGGGCTCACAGTCCCTCACATAATCATCCATGTATGAATTTGTGTCACGAAAAGTGCAGGAAAGCTCTAATGTACACACATAGGGATCAGGAAGGGACACAGAAACACTACTAGTGCCCTATATCACTGAAACATCTTTCCTCTAATTGCTTTCAATTTTTGTATCCAAAAAGGTTAGGTAGGACCACAGAAAGTATTAAACAATCAGCTGGTCATCCGGAAAACTAAATTTTAAATTCATACTGTTTTATCTACATGCTGATAGATACCCTGTGTACAGTAACACAGATTTATTTATAAACACAATGCAGTATTTTCTGACAAGACTGGAAATCGTTGTTTGTTCAAATTCTCTCCACCTTACTCCATCTCCAGTCCCAGCAACCTAGGAATTCTATTTTAGTTATCTACAGAAGGCTGTTCAACCATCAATTAATTTCCTATCGAATAACTTATTTCAGAGATTGCAAGAGGTCAAGGCTCATCACCATGGGATTTGAAAACTCCCTACGTCCATTCCCAGCATGAAGTGCTACTTAGAAAAGATCAGTAAGGAGATGGTTCTCTCCGCCAGCTGGTCTCTCTGAACACTGAAGCTGTCACACTGCTGCACTCCAGTGACCATGCGGTCTTCTTGTGCTATGGTGCTTCCAAAACGGCAGGAAGAATAACGACACTGTCTTTGGTTCATGCTTTCACCAAAGGAAGGTGGGAAGAAGAGAGGGAGAGGAACAGGATGGAGCACAGTTTACTGGAATAGGCCAAGTAGTCTCCAGTAAGACTGAAAGTTGATAACCAAACAGAAAAAGGTATTTACAAATAAAAAAAAAAAAAAAGCAAAATCATAGTTTCATTGGAATGGTATACAAGGTAACCCTAACTCTGACCTAGGTGCTTCTAAATTGTACAGAAATAATCAACTGCACCCCTTGAAAACTGTACTGATTTCCTTTTTCTTCTCAATCTCACTCCACAGGTAAGTGACCTCAGGTTGAACTCCATCTCATCATCTCATCAGAGCTTTTTTCTCTTTGCACAGCCCCACTATAGCTGGCAATTTTCATATGCAGATACTGACTAAGAAACAAAACCACCACTAATGTATAATAATTTTAATGATGCAAAGCAGTATCTTTCAGTCTGTAGCTCTTAATTGACTGATTTTTAAGTGTTGATTCATGAGGACAACACACAGCATGAAGCTGCCACAGCATACAGGGAAGTCTGATCTTTACAATATTTGATTTACAGGTATGGATTGCAATTATAAAAGTGATAAAGTCTTGCCACACTGAATTACAATTGCAGTCTAAGCATGGTTTTTCAAAATGGATCATGTGAAGAAAAGCTCCGTGAAGGTGTCAGTGGGAAGTAGGAGGAAAGACTAAAGACCTTACCTAAAAGTTTCAAAATCAGTTTTTTACTCAAAATACTCAGAGAATGAGTAATTTAAAAGTTAAATAGAATTTGGATCTCTAAGTGCAAAACTGAACATAATTTCTTCAGTGGTGGATTTCAACTGCTGATTTCACATGTCTATTATCGTATCTGTGGAAGCCTTTCCCCACCCCGTACTTCCATCCCAAAACCTTTCAGTGATGGAAACTCACAGCTATCAATATTGACTGTAGAGGGGCAAACAGTTCAGTCACAAGGCCACAAGTGCCAGTCAGCAGGCATGCAGAAAGCAGAGAAGGAAATCCTGCCAACCATTAATGACTCTTAACATTCAAGAGAAAGGTACAGTGAGTAAAAGGGCTGGAGGATGACGATATCTAAAGAAAAAATGGAACAGGTGATGGAGCCAACAAACCCTTTTCACTAGGATAGAATTTAGGAGGAATAGCTCAAGCACTTCTGTCCTTACAAAACAATCTTCTCTTGCCTACGTAAGCACCATTTATCTTGCCTATGATTTTCCCTTGGGCCTTTGCCAATCAAAGAAAGCATCTCCGGGTTCTGTCTGTCCACAGTGACACCAGCAGGAGAAAAGAAATGCAAGGGCCTTGCTATAACTTCTCCTTTGGCAAACTCAACTCACTCCAAGATGCTGCTTCTTCGTATTCTAACTTATTCCTTCCTCTTGCTTCCCTTCTTTGAGGTTAAAAAAAATTAAAAACATATCTTATTTGCCTGGAGAGCATTCATAGACTTCATGCAATTTCCAAACACTTTTTTCTGGTTGCCACAGAAGCTAAAAATCATAACTCCACTTACAGCACATAGAATGTTTCTCCCCCAACAATTACAAAAAGAACTGTACTTATATGAGCTCCCTTATCTATCTTCACAAATAATAAACTGCATATGATCTTTTGAATTGACCTAAACAACTGGAAAAAACCCAATCCTAATCCATGTTCAATGTTTTTGCCTCCATGCAAAGTACATCACCATAGAACTTAAAGGAAAACCTTTTAGCTTTGAGTGTAGAATTAATAAAAATGAGTGTTACAATATACAAAGAGCATTATGACTTTATAGTTTCTTGTAAGGCACTTAAACTTTAACGCTGCACAAATCAAAAGTAAATGTAAAAGCTAGAATGGTTGAGCTAAAGTGCCTTTTGCTGTAAATGTGTAAAAGCACAAATGGAAGATCCATTAACTAAATCTTATGCCAGGAGCTATAAATAACATTCCAAATGGTGAAGAGGCTTCCCCCCACCGCTCCCCTTCTATAAGACTCTCTAAAATGCACAGGACTTATTAAGTGCATGAGCCTTGCATGAAGGGCTGACCTGACTATTTCCCTTCTAATAATGGTATAGAAGCTCCACTGGGAAGAATCTTGTGGATAAATCACATTTCTGCAGAAATTAAAAAAGTTATATAGAATCTTCACCTTAATTCATATAATGGGAAAAGGGAAGAAAATACTAAAAATTCAGCACCATTTTCTTCCTCATTAACATTTTAATTTTGAAAAAGTAACTAGTAATGTGGTATTATTACTGTTCTCCATTATGCTCCCACTGACTGAAGCATTTTCACACTAGTTCAACCTTCACTTTCAGATTCTTTTGTAAGTTTAAATAAAGCAAACACAGGCAAGGTAGCTTAATCATAAACTTAAGTTGATCTGAATTGCCTCAGAATCATATTCTTAAATTCATCAGCTTCCATACTGATTCCAACAGTTGCTGAAGTTTCCCCCTCTTTGACTTCTTCCTGGACTGGTACCTTCACACATGCTGTGCGGATGACTCTTCCTTGCGTATTATACAGTAAGTTCTAACATAATTGAACGTAGAAGTTTCTGAGCCAGAGCTGGCTGAACACACAGGTGAAAACATTTACAGATCAATGACATCTATTTCAAGAACTGAAGTTTGACAGGCAACTTGTGAAAAGATTTGCTGTAAAGCTGCCTGTAGCAATTCTGCATTCTCAATACATACAAATTATCCAAACTAAACAGTAAAGTAGATGTTCTGCACTGGATTCAAAAGTGGTTACTGGGAAAAAAATGATCTGCAATGGAGTCTACAGAAAAGCAGCTTTCACTCCAGTGGGCTACCTTAACTAGTGAGTACTTTTCTCCAGGGCATGAGACTTTTTGGGGTGCTTGAGAGACGCCTTTATTAAGGGCCTAAGGAGAAACTGCTACGTCTTCCTCTTCTGGAAGATAAAATAAGATGATAATAAACAGTATATGCTCCTTCTGCCCACTGCAAACACTAAAGCAATTTCTTTCATTCCAACCAGACAAGTATTCAGATAATAAGGCACAAAGTTGTAAGAAACTAATAATGAAAAGATAGCTTGTGTATAAATATACTGAGAAGTCAAAAAAAAAAAAATCAGAACAATTTGCATTTAGCAACAGAAGATTTCAGATTTAGTTAGTTCTGCATGTGAGAGACGGCGACACATTTATCCACAGACCTTGAGTTGCTCATCCACAACCCTTGTGACTTCTCCAGCCATGGATTCAAGTGTGTCTTGGATTGGATTGGAGAGTGAACCATTCGCTCCTGCCCACGAAGCTCCACCGAGGTGATACAGATTTGGTAAGAGCTGTAAGACAGAAAGAATATCTTTGGAAAGTAGGCTCATCACTACCTGTCTTCAAATCTGGAAAAATAGGAGGAAATCTCTCTGCTAAATCAAAGTCTTTAGAATTATTTTATCACTTTAAATACTACTTACAGCTGATCATCTGAAGAAAATACTCCTTTGTGACACACTGTTATTTTAGCTCCCCAAAAAGAGAAAAGCTGCAAGCACATAATGAACCGCTCTCCTTATTACCACTATGCTGGGAAAGGCTTACTGTTTTGGAGTTTTTAGCATCCCGCATAAGCCGTTCTGCAGATTTGACATCTTCTTGCACAGCATCCACACCACAGTTTCTTAAAGAGTTGAGATGATCTTGCACTTTAACACATATTCTGTCAATCATCTACTTGAACAAAAGAAATAGAAAAGATAAAACATCAGAATGCTGGTCAAACGCAAACCGAATTCAGTCCAGGTAGCAAATCAATAGCAGCATGATGAGATTTGTAGTGACAATACAACAATCTGGAAATGCATGATCAGAGCTTGGAGGTATATTAATGCTACGGAAGGAAAGCACTGTATTTCATAAAGACACACCTAAATATTGGAAAAATAAATAAAACTTTACCATTAAAAAAAAATAAATGTTTTAGAATATTTTCCCCACGGTTACCTCCAGGATAACTGCAAATAACCAACAAGTTACCCAGTTCAAGTGTTGTTCTGGTTTTTGGAGCAAGTTTAACGCTGAAAATGTTGTTGATATATCTAACGCTTAGCTCCGAAGGTCCCTGAACTGTTAAGAAGCTCAGGCAGTAAAGGAAAGCTCTGTCACTATCCATTCAACAAACACCAACAGAGATTTCTCCTGTCTAAGCAAAATGCAACTGCACAGGCTTCTGGGACATTCTTTCAAAATGCAAATATTCCTAGTTGCAAGGGAACTATAAAGCAGTAGTTTCCATCAGACCTTTCAGAGTGGGATAAATTGAACTTAATCTGCATCTGCAACACAATTCATTCAACATGCTGTAAATACAAGGCAGGTGGTGTATCTGTATCCTTACAAGACAAACCAATAAGAATGCCTGACATATAGTCAGTTTTGATTAAGATATACGGGGCAGGGAGATATAACAGTTAAAAGTCTTTATCAGCCCACACAGCATTCATTAGAACTGGCTATTTGACATTTTGAAGCAACATCTGAGTGTACGTGTCATCATCATATAAAGTCGAGTTCTAGCGTCTTATATCATTAGCAACAAGAACTGAAATAATTTCACAGCATGCTCCTTTTCTGCTCCACATGACTCGTCTTCTTCAAAGGGTTTTGGGTGGTTTTTGTTGTATAAGTACAAAAAGCTAATTAATTATTAGACAGTGGAAAGTCTCATTGGGATATCTGGACTGAAAAAAAAAATACACTCTGGGAATAATAATGCAACTTCACCAGACTAACTACAGAATCCTTTTTAGTTCTCTTTTAAAATTGTTTTTAAAATCCATCCTTATTTGACACGATTTAATATAGAAACGAGTAATTTTACTCTACTTTCAAAATAACAGTAAATTACATTTACTGAAACCTGATGTGTGTGTGGTTGTTGGAGAAAAGCACAACTAAAACCACCAAGCTATAAAAAGATCTAAACTTAATTCATATGGAGATTATTAACTTTGGAAAAAAAAAGGTGGCACTGAACAGATAAATTACTAAAATAAAATAAAGCAATGCTGGTTTTGCAGTTTTTAGTGTCAGTACATCTCCATGTACCATTTCCTCTGTTAAGAGGTTAGAGTATAATTTCAGGCTCTAGTAATAAAACACCGTCCCATTAAACTTGAATAACACGGGTAGGAAAAGGCCACTTTGAATTAAGTTTCACCAAAAAAAATTGCTGAGAACAGAGAGAAATTTCATTGACTCAGGTGAAGTGCAAAACAGATATCCCTCTCCTGTTTGCTCTGCTCTCCCATTTGCATGGGAGCACAAATGGTGCAAACAAACATGGAAGCAAATTTAAAACAAAGACCGTAACAAGTTTTATTCTGCTTACACCAGCTTGCTTCAGTGGTGTACTGGAGCTGAAGACAGCCCTGAAGGGTACTGGCAAGAAATGCACTAGAACAGAAAATGCTTGTAGTCCTCTCAAGGAAAAAAAAAAAAAAAAAAAACAGAACAACACGTGGCATTTAGGAAACCTAGTAGTGGTTGGCAAAACAGAAAAGCTTCCCAGCTTCAAGCAATATTTTGGGCTGTGTTAGACAGGAGGCCTTTTCAGATGACCGGACTATAAAGAGCGCAGAAGACTTCCACCTTCCTTTGCTCCCTCCCTCTAAGTAAACGGTTCTAAAGGCGTAAGGTAGATGATGAGTTATTCTCGAAGGCTATTTGCTCTGGTGGTGTCTAAGGGCATGTTTACATGGTTGCTCAGTGCCAGGAAGAGAGACTGGAACTGACTCAAGACACCAGAACTGGCACAGCCTTATGATGATGCTTGTCACACTGATGAGAGCCTGCCGAAAAGACAGGCTCCTGAGCACAAATGAACTAAACTGTTCCTGGTTCCAACAGTAGTTCACTCAGAAAGAGCTCAGGTCTTTCTCTACATAGTACTGCTATACATAAGACCTCACTCTCACAAAAGCCCTTTTTTACATCCAAAAAAATTATTAATAATTATTATTGTTTCTTGTGAAACAAAGTATCACCCACAAGGTACATCTTGCTTTAAGCTAATCTGACAGAATGAGGGAGAACCCTGTCCCCAGGCAGATTTTAGACATCGAGAAGTATCAATAAAGATCAAGTTCTCACCTGCTGAGTGGTACTAGTGACAATGCCTTGCTGCAGCCGGTACGCTTGCTCTTGTAGGTATTTTCTGGTCTCGTGATTACGAAGCAAGTAGTTTTCTATCTAAAAAACAAAGTCAGATTAGGAAACTGATTGGACTCTTCACATTGTAATTTCCTTTCTATTTTGCTGCCATATCAGAAATGGAGTCTGACAGCAAAAACTGCCCAAGTATTTGTTTGTTATCTGCAAACCCTATTCTGTGTGTCTCAATGCTTAATAATCACATTAACAAATACTCATTCACTCACGGACTAGTGAGACACTCACGGACATCATTGAACATTGTGCTTTTCCTGTGTTTTCTGAATTAGTCTTCTGGTTTGAACAATTTAGTAAGTCGTGCTGACAAAGGAGTAGAGGCAGGTTTGAGAAATATTTGAACGGACGCTATCCATAAAGTGTTGTTGTCTAGACCATGATGACACAAGACAGTTGATTAATTTCTTTAGATGCATTACACACGCTGCAAAGACACAGAGCTAAATAGCAGTATGATCTAAAGAGAATATAAAATATATTAAAAGTGCCTAACCTGTACAGGAGCCTCAGTTCAAAAGTTACTTAAGGCTAAGCAGGACATAAGAGCTCTTCAAAGACAAGTGATTCCTACCCACAGCTGCTGGTCACAGCCCACCACAACTGCCACCAGCAGTAAACATCTACCATCAGCCAGCTTAATGGCACATAGAGTAACTCCCTAACCTGGCTCTATCAAACTTAGTCGAATCAAAAATCCCTACTAGTAAACTGTTTAAGGTTCATCAAAGATGATGGATCTGGTCTGAAAGGAAGAGAGGGAAAAGGATAGGTAGAGTGGCCAGCAGGTCCTGGAGGCAGAGACTAGTAAGGACTGATGGTCACCTCAAAACCTGCATCAGCAGCAAGAAGCAGAGGAGTCTGACCATGCCTCACAGCAATGCAGGGTTTATCCAGTTTGCACACACTGTACGCAAAGCATGCCGCAAAGATACCAGAGCTTGGGAGGTTAGCTACTCTGTCCATCTGGTGCTGGACCAGGGCCAGAAGCACTCTTCACTGTACTCAGGCTGTGGTGTGCTGAGGCTTACGGACCCTCCTGAGACATCAGTCAGTCAGTTCGGGTGTCCCTGCACCAGGCATAAGAGCTTTGTCTGTGCGGGCAGGTGTTCCTATCTGCATGGAATTAGCTGCATTTGCAGCAATGCTCCCCAAGACTGTTACCTTTTTTGGAGTCTTGTCTTGTGTAAAGAAAGCCCGAACCACACATATTAAAACAAACTCAGGGCCAAACAGGTTTAGAAGCTTTGAAATGAATCAAAGAAAATGCTATTTGTACATAATGCCTAATTAACACACAGACTTTAAATCCCTATGGCCAGAAGCTTCATGACATTTTTTTCAGAGATGCATCTATCATTCTACGTATGAACTTATCTACAATTATATTAAACAAGATGTAGGAAATAAGTCCATTTCCCATGATTCAGATTTTTTAAAGCAGGATCAAGATAATTTTCATGCATCAAAGAAAAAGGCGATAACTACCAGCACTTTTCCCTGTGAGAATCACTTCACTGAAAATTTCTTTACTAATAAGGATCACAGACATTTGCTTTTTAATCAGTTATCTGTAAGAACTATTTATAAGGTTTTTACGACCTTAAGCTGGCTGAAGGGAAACTACTCATTAAAGAGATGTGAACTGTATGCTTTCTGATTGAGCAGGATGCTCATTTGGAGCTTGCAAGATTTACTATATTAAAACTCAGCTGGGAATTTCATAACTCATGCAAGTGGAACAGCTACAGATACTGTCAATACCTCTTCATCCAAAAGAACATATTGGTGCAGCTGTTTATTTAGGGCAACATAGTGTGTGAATTTTATACGTACAATATAAAACACAAGCAGTAAATGTTTTTATCCTCCCCCAAATTAAAGAGCATCCTTTGTCTTGTGCAGCGTTGGCTGCACTTTTTATGCCAAAATAAAAAACGCATACCAATAACTCTACACACATGGAAACCGGCACAAGCACATATGTAAGAAACCTGCCAGTTTCTAACTCTCGCTTTCATAGTTATGCATACAGCAATACAAGGTTTAGCTTGCACTTACTTAGTTATGGCTTTTTGGTACTACACCATTGCATTCCTTCACACTTCACTCCAACCATTCTTTGGAATAAAAAGCCCTTTGTGGTCTTGCAGCACTTGATTACCACATATATGTCCAAGTAAATCAAACAAACAATGAATCTAGCCTAGAATTCTTACTCAGCCAAGCATGAAATCACAGCCAATTAAAATTATTAATTTATTTTTAGTGGTTTTATTTCTGTATGTTGGTGGTATATGCAATACCTTTTGCAGTGCCTCTTCTGTTTTCTCAGGGTTTGTTTTGAGTGCTTGGGAAGCATCGTTCATTGGTATAGGCATGAATCTCAAAGTGTAATTCCTAAAGAAAAAGAAAAGATTTTTTAATAGTAAAAATTAACCTAATTACTGTATCTCATTGTGAAGAATAAACTAGAAGGGAGAAATAAAATGCATCTAGCTTGTCAGTGGAAGGTACTAAGAATGCGATTTTCACATTTGTAAGTGGTCTAACTGGAGGCATCCATGTTCCTTTTTGCTGCTAATTCTTCTTTGCCAGTAGATAAAGGTGGAGATTTTGAAAAGCAAAAAATGCAGGTAAGTGGCCAATGCCCAGTGGCTGTCACTTAAAGGCCTATCCGCCCTCTGTACCTTTGTGCACAAGGTTGGATTACTGTTTCCTGTATCAAAACAGAAGAGGGAGTGTCAGTGCCTCTGTCGTGGCAATCATGGCAATTCTGTCAGATTTAAGTCTAAATGGAAATATTCAGCAACAGATAGATAGCAACTAAGAGACTGAGTTTTGAAAATTTACTATTTAATAACTTCTTGTGTTTACAACAATTTGAAGACACTTGCTGAATTTTTAATAAAAGATGAAAAAACAAGTGTAGCATCTCCACATTGCTTTATGCAAACAATTGCTCCCTGGATTTTACTTATTTGTTTGCGAAATATTTCTGTAGCTTTGTCCACTGTTGTGATATGAGAATAAAGATCGGATTTTGGTCTTGAGCCAAAATTGTATTTAAACGCTGAGAACATAAATTGGCTAGCATGACACAGTTAAACCTAAAATGCTACATGCAATGGTATGTCCACACACCTTCACATTTGAATAAATGAATACAAAAAGAGCAAGAAGTTCTTAAAACCTAGAAAGGAAATTATTCTTCCTATTTTCAATTAGCCTTAATTTCCTACAAACATCTCTTTCTCCTCTTTTGGCTGTCTGCAAACATCCCACTAACCGTCTGTTCCTATTCCATCCAGAGCTACATAAATATGGTTGGAACCCTCTATTTTTGAGCACTTTAAAGTTGACAATTTCAATTGAATAAACTCCATTGACTTCAATGGACCCATTCCTCACTAAACACACTAATTCCAACAGCAGCCACCTTAACTACTGTGAACCTCCAAGGTTCTTTCACTTCCTCTCCCACCAGTTGTTTAGCCACGTGAAACACCACTCTCTGAAGGACAGTGGTCTTTTAAACTGCCAAACACACTCATTCCTCATTGATTCTACCCAACTTTTTTACCTTAAATGATAATGTAAGATTTCTGTATTTCCTCCCCAATGTAAACATGGTGATGTATAGCTGTCAGTGGCTGGCAGTTACTCGTGGAGTCAGCAAGGTCCCTGTCCTTCCACAGTGTCCAACTGCCTACTGCATCACAGCCAGAAAATTAACCTTTTTAGTTGTCTTGTCCTTCAAAAGAACTGCACAAACTATACAGAACCTGTTATGTGTCCTTACGTAATACTAAACAGCAAACAACTGGCTGTCCACCAGCATGAGGAAAATTTTTAAATGTCAAAGACACCAAGTTCAAAGACAGATAATAATTACAGAACTTGCTGATTGCCTGACTGCTACCTTGCAGGTGGGGTATTTATTTAGTGAAAATGAAACAAAGGTAGATTTCCAAGAATCTCTGCAGCTGTTTGACATTTAATATGTCCCATTCATTGAAATCTATACTTGCCAGCTCTCATGCTAGTAATTATATGCTAAATGCAATTTAGTCAAAGGCTTAGTGCAGCGTCCCTCACACACACACAGAGGAAGAAGGAGGCAATGAAAGGCAAGGAGATTTCATGGACACACAGTCACAGAGGCAGAACTTTAGAACACCACTACCCTAAGGAAGGCTCTGTAACTTTGTTTCCTTCCAGACAGACAGCATCATATTGGAATGGTACTTTACTTTCATCTAAGAATTAACCAGCTCTTAGGGGCAAAAAAAATCAAGAATTTAAAGCTTGCTTTTCAACTTTGATCACCAGAGCAATATTTATCTTCACACTTCATTTTCCTCTGTATCCTTTTAAGTCTAAAATATTCCTCCATTCTTTTTAACACTCCACTTGTCTCTTGTAACAGAGTTATGTTTCTCTACCGACTCAATAATCCAGTAATTTCATAACATATTAATACTCTCAGCAAAATACCTATATTTAAAGGATGTTAAATTTCAGACAGGTACTCATGGACTGGAAAGGGTGTCTCAAAAACCTCGTCTCTCCCTCTACATACAGCACGTGCGACAACAGTGCTACATTTCATCACGTTATTTCCCTTGTAGTAACTTCTGCTCCATTCACGAAATACACTCTCTGCTGCAGGAAGATGATTTTACTGCCTATTTTTTAAAAATGGAAATAAGATCGTCTGTTTTGCAGGCTTGGGCATGTGCACTTCATATCACTGCTATGGGAAGAATCTGTAGCCCTCTCACAAATCCCAGCATTTCCCATCAGATTTTAGAACTTGGGCTATTTCTACAGTCAGTCCATACAGAAAAAAATATTTTTTAGAAATAAATATGGGGCAATACTGCACAGTTTTACAACAGAGTGGGCTCTAGGCTTCAAAGCGCACAAGCACTTGCTTATTTTCGTATTAAAATGACATACAGAGATACAAGTCCTTGTTTAATGGCCAGGCTGAACAGGAGGCCCACGGTTCTCAAATGCTCTCCTTAACTGACACCTGTACTGGACTCTACAGAAGACCCCCTCAGCATCTCACATCAGCTGTCTGGGACACCCTTGGGGCAACTCTGCAAACAGCCATGCTTCTGGAATTCCCTTGCAGGAACAACATTTTCACACAGCTATAAACAGATGAAGAAAAGCGGAGAGGAAGGGAAAAAACAATCTTCAGATTATTTCAGCCTGTTTTGAAGTCTGTTATGATCCCTCCCAATTCTCCTCAGCCTCCTCATCATACTACAAAAGCCTTGCTTGCTTCTTTTTTGTGGTTCAGTATATGACTATTTTTCTTAAGAACAAAATCAAAACAACACACACAACACACATACCCCCAAGCATCTTCAGTATATTTCATTCCATTTTGAGCAACAATTCTTTCCTACAGAATATTGACGGCTTCATGTATTTTTAGGAAACATATGGTGGAGGATGTTCTCAATATGTCTTTGAGATGGATTGTTTGAAGGCTAATTGTTTTCAGCCAGTATTGACAGTCCCTCTCCTGCAAGTTTAAACCTTTGTTGCTTGTGGCCTATTTTGTGATATTATCAATGGTTTTAACAATTTTAACAAAATGTTAGAGGAGACATAAAATGACTTCAGCTTCCAAGTTAAATAAATGAGATGTCACCTCAGCTAAGTGCAATGTCACACAATTATCTGTAGCATTTCTTCTTTTTCTGCTTAGATGATTTGCTTTTGCCTTAGGATTTTCCCCTCCTTTCGATTTACTTATCCAAGCACTTCAGAACAGAAAAGTAAAGTTGATGCTAACCAGAAAATAAGCATATTTTCTTTTCTACCAGACTTTCTCATAAATGTACATGCTATTGCTCTCTAAAAGAGAAATGTCTGCAAGTTGACAAATAACCTTTGCAAATTATTATTCACTGCTATCAGTGAAATCACTTCAAGATGATTTGCTTAATTATACATCATTTATATAATTTCCCCCATTAGTGCAACTGAATTCATTTTGAATTCAAGTATATAAGCTACAACACGTTCATAAAACAAGTAACTTTATAAGCTCTAGCCTCATGATCCTTCCAAGGCTTAAGATGCTCCCCTAAGTAGTGATACAGTTTTGCAAGACATTTTGTCTAGAAACTAGCAATTGTATGTTACCTTCACCTTCTAAAGAGAGCTTTTGTTCCTGTCTGAGGCATTTAATGACACGAAACAACTGCAACTGCTTCTTAATTTAAATCTGGAATTTTTCCCTCTTTAGAAAAGTAATAATAACATATAAAGAAATGTGATGGAGATGGAGAGACATGAAAGTCATTTAGCATTTATCACAGGCAACGGCTGCAACTGTGAGTAAGCTCAGGGAAGCAAAATGACCCTGACCGCAGCTATTACAATGAACTGCGGTTCCTGAGATTATCACTATTAGTTTCAACTTGCTGGGGGAAAGAAAAAAAAGTCAGACTACAAAGGCATGCTTCAGTAATTTTCTGTTATTATATACAGCTTCATTCACTGAGTAGAATAGAATTTCTGCGTGCTATCAGCACAAGAGAATGAAGAAAAGGGAAAATATTCTGAAATTCAGAATTCTAATGCTAACAGTGGAACTCAATGGCCTTAATGCTTATAGCAGAGTAAGGATGAAAGAGCCATGGAGCCTTTTCCCATCCTTTTGAAGGATGTGAACTCATAAATTTTCCTTTAGATTAAAAACCCTGATGCTTAAAATTGAGACCACTCAGCATCTTCAGATCATATTGACTGCAGTGAGAACTGCAGCTGCTCAGATCATTCAGGATCTAAGCCTTTGGCCTATTCATCAGTCCTTCAGTTGCTTGAGAACTTACTTTTCCAGTGCCACAGCTATGTCCTGGAAGCCCTGCGCAGTGATGTTATTCTTGTCCCATATTACAGTTCTAAGAGGTGGGAGGGAGAGGAAAGAAAAAAAAAATTAAACAAGAACCATCAAATAAATCTATATCGAAACTTTGCATATTGAAATAACACAGCGCTGCATGTTCAAAATTGTATAGTGGAAGGCAACATTTTAAAAACTTGTCTTTAGTTATATGCTAAAACCTTGAAATGACAGAAGTTAGTGACAAAGATTTTATAAAATTCAGTTTCCCTTTCTTTAAGGCAGACTCTGTTCTATATATTCCATCATTAACATAAAAACATAACTTTTCTAGAATACAGTTTACAGAAAGATTTGGAGATAAAATTCCAGCTTTTTCCAGGAACAGCATCAAAAATAAAGTTCAAATGTCTGCTTTGCAAGCTCATACTGAAAAACAAGAAAATTGCAGTATGTGATCAATCTCTGTTCTACACAGGCTATATGGCTGCAGTGACAGAAAAAGGTATAAAAAAAATTCATGCTGATTGGTGGTCAAAATTTGCAGGCTATTGTATATTCAATCCTGTACTAGCTAATCACACAGTTCCTATGATTCCACATGCAACATAACTAGCTGCCAGTATAAGCCATTAGGTTAGGTGCATAAATTGCAGCTCTTTTGAAGACACAATAGTGATAAGAGTGATCAAGCCTCCCCTCTCCTCCCTCAATTTAGACCACTCAAGCAGACTGCCTGGCAATTTGCAAACACGTGTTCAAAGACCTCATTAGTAGTCAGAAGAGACAGTCAAGCAGATAAATGTTGCTTGTGCAACAGCACTAGTTGTAGCTGTTCTTAAAAAAAAAGACAAAAAATCAAACAAAGATTTCTGCTGTTAAAGAAAAAGAAAATCAATGGAAGGGTTTCACGGTTTCACAGGTTTTGATGCCATTCCACTGTTCCAGAATTATCCCTTTGTTTTTTAGATGGAAAGACAGAGGTAAGGAAGAGAGATTCTCCACCCACTCTGCAAAGATTCCCAGACATGCTTAAGGTCAAACCTTGGATATTTTTGTCACTGGAAAGCGTGTTTATATTTCTACCCGGATGTGATTTTATAACGTTTGAAGCAGAGCCAGTTACCATTGCATTATTCAGTTTGTAATCACACCACAGACTGTGGTGACATTGTCAACTGTGACATTCAGTGTACTGTGGAACATTTCAGTCTGCCATCCTGAAAGTCGGCAATGCTTTATTTCTTCAGGTACTGTGGTCATTTCAGGTTAATACATTCAATAAACCAAAGCCACCTCTCCAGTGTTTTCTTGACATTTTCAATATTCAGTTTGGGCATAGCAACGCAAAGGCCAGGATCCCTGTTTCTGAGCAAAATAGCCAGAACTGTTCTGGGGAATTTCTTATTCCCCAGGGAACAAATGCTTGGAGATCAAGCACAAAGTGGCCTCTTCACACAGACAGTACACTGAGGAAGGTTCATCTGGACAGTCTGACAAGAGGAGTGTGGATTAGCTTTCCTGATGATGGTGACATATTTAGAGGTCCCCACCCAGATTCATGCTGATTGAAAGTTTTACTGTTTGCTAATCACATGCTGGATAGAAAAAAAGTGATACTCTCAAGCCAACAGTGCCAGACATGTGCTAAAAAGCAGTAAAGTTGTTGGGCAAATGAAGTTGCAGAGAAGAGATGCCAAGGTCCATCAGCACTGTAGGCAGGGGAGGGGGGAAGGAGGGATGCTCCACGCTGCTACCCATTCTGAATTCCGCATGCTCTTAGTTCTCCTACAAACTGATACTCCAGAAGACAAAGAAAAATTTACTTTAGTTTCCAAGCCAAGTACCAGAATTTTCTCTGCTGGGAAGGCCTCCAGTAGAAAAGAGAGAGCAGAACAGAAGAGAGCAGCTAAGCACTGGAATGGGGTTCCCAGAGACACTGTGAAATCCCTGTTCTTGGAGATCTTCAAAACTTGCCTGGATAAGGGCCTGAGCAACCTTGGATAGCTTTAAAGTTGGCCCTGCTTTGAGAAGGACATTGGATTAGATGATATCCAGAGCTCTATAGCAAGGTGGGTTTGGCTTTTTTTCCTATGATTCTAGGAAATTTAGAGCTTTCTTATTCCAACAAGAGGCCTTTCTGTTTAAATTTAGAAAATGTAATTTTCTCCAGTTTCTGTTATGGAAATGTTTTTGCAGAGACAATTTGCTTCTCTTGTTTGTTTTGTGGTTGTTTGTGTTCTTTTTTAAAAAAGGAGAATCCTTCCAAATGGAGACACACTATAAAGCTGTACCTAGAAGGGCTCTGAAGAGAAACAGCTTGAGAATGAGCAAACAGCTTCAGTATTATTAAGCCATTCTATCTTTTACTGCAAATACGTTTCCCTTACCTGAGCTTGGTGTTTATCTGTAGGGCTTTTGCCAGCATCTTTGCTCCCATATCTCCCATGGCATTTCCACTAATATCCACTTTTGTTAGAGAAGTATTGCTGCCCAAGGCATTAATAATGATGGTGACCTCAGTCTTCAGCTTGGAATCTGCGAGGGACAATGACTGCAGAGGCTGTGGAGCACAGAAAAGGCACTGATAACAGCAACTGGTAATGCACTCATTCTTCAAACATCAACTAAACTAAAAGAAGTTAAAAAGTTCCCCAAACTCTTGGAGACAGCAGTAAGCATCAAAGAGTTATTTCTGTGTTTGCTGCAGATCACACAATAAATTGCGAGTCAACAACCTACAGCACAGGTGTCACATATGTACGCACACACAGATAAAAGTTGCAACATCCTGAAAAAACCCCATTTTTAAGTTACAGTGCCTCCAGTTTCCTGTGTTCTATTAAGTACAGAATACAGCGGGAACCTGAAAAGAGGCAAAACAGCAGCAACCAGCTTCGCAAGACAACCTCTAGCGTTCACTGAGTTTTGCTGAACCAGCATGCTTCCCTGTCAGTGAAAAATAAAAACATCTAGCACTCCCCTCCTCTCCCTCAGGCTTCGAGCTTTATCCAAGGGCAAATTAGGATCTGAGACATTGTTACAACAAAACCAATTCCTTTAAACTGTTTTGTTATTGTTACTTCAAAGTTAGGAGTGATTCTGTCTATCTGTTCCTTCAACTAAGATCATTGACACTTGGGAGGAAAGAGACAGAAAACTGTAGCAGGTCTGAAATTAAAAACTGTAAGAAGAGTATCTGTCAAAATGAGTAAGATAATGGGTATTATTCACAGTGGTGGTCTGACACCTGTGACTGCAGTATCTTTACGTAACTTGTTTTTTTATATATACTATGTTAAAGCTGAAACTACTTTATTGGGCTCCTGCAAGTCATGCTTAAGAAAACTTCCTTTAAAAATACTTGCCTGCCTTTAAAAATGCATGCCTCCATTCTCAGTGTCCCAAAACTTCACGGCAAGAGCAAGAACTACAATCTATCCATCACCATGCCTTGCAGAGGTATTACAGCTGCTAAAATTGTAATTTGCCTTTCCTGATACGAGTACTCCACAAAACATTTTCCTTGCTTAAGCGTGAGTTCACACACAGTGTTATTATACACTCACTTAGACATGCATTGGAGGATGAATTTTAGGAGCCTAAAATCTCCAAATTGCCATTATGGGAAAATCAACATCTCATAAGGATGAACTGTGGCATCTACAATAGATGTCTAAAGCTTAGATTAATATAAATAAACCAAGTGAACTGTGCACACCTTCCCGGGTCCAAGATGCTTGCATGGTACCTGCTACACATTGGGACCCTAGCCTCCAGGCACCACTGGATTACAGTGATAAGCAAAAGGCTCACAACAATAAAAAATGCACTTACAAATGAGGAAATGCATAAAAATTTGGAGGCGCAGCAGGTTTATAATTAAAAAGTCTAACAGTAACATAAGCAACATGCTGGTTTTATTTTAAATGGAAGTTATTAAATTACTATGTTAATGCCCTAAATCTGTCTGTGTTTCCCCATTTTATTACATTATGTACCCTAAAGACTATTAGCATTGCATTAGAATGGCATTTAGAGCTCTTGGCACAATTCTGAGATGATTTCCTGCGACAGATTCACAGAAGAGCAGCATCGCATAGCACTCGGACAGAAATTGTCAATAAGCTTGTGAAAGTGAAATTTCTTCTGTTTCTCATGTGTCACTTCAGAAAGGGTCATTCAAGTAACTTAGCTGGAAGTGCTCCCTCCCGCATACCAATTTTTCCTAAACCTCAAATATCCTCCCAGGAAAGAATTTCTTACCTTTTGCATTCCGATACTCTGTCAAAACAGCGTATGATTGAAAATGCTTCTGCACTGTGTTCTGCAAGGACTGGCACCTATACATCATTACTACCACATAAAAACCATGCATATAGCGCAGTAAAAGACTTGCTGTATTAGCAATGTCTTTGAAGTAGATGAACTGCTAGTTTTCTTGCACAGCTACCCTTATCATTTACTCAATAAGCAAGAAGAAAAAACCTCTGGACTCACTTGGTGCCCTGACTGCAAACTACAATCAGAATGTAACTCTGTAGGATTAAACATACAGGTTGCTAAGTATTCGTGAAATTATCCAACCATTATATCAACAAACCCAACCAAACACCAACAAACAAAAAATCCTACCAAACCATATCCCCCACAAACAGGGGCAATTCTCTACATAGCATACGAACATTTACTGCTTTTAACAACTTAATGGTTTTAGCTGGATATTGAGAAAACAGAAGCCTGGCAAGCACTTCAGTGTCCCTGCTGCAGAAAACAGATACTTTGCCAATACAGTGAAGATCTCTTAACACAATTTTATTGAGGAAAATGAATTCTTTAAGTAAACAACAGAATTAGAAACTGTATGATTGTATTCATTGATTTTGTCATACTCCTGTTGGAAAACATTTAAGAATTAAATCAAGCTAAATTTGTTCTCCTATGAAGAAAAATGCTGTAAAAACCCTTAAAAGGACAATTCTGCAACAAACACTGAACTAAGAACTAGAGATATCCAGTGCTGTGGTAATTCTCTGCACCTATGCAGGTCTTACTACCACTCTGAGTAATGGTATGCTACTCCTGCAGTGTAACATCTATTTTTGCAAGAGGAAAAGAAATGGCAGAGTAAGCATATAGCTTCAGACCCTTTCTGCAATAGTAGTAATAATAATATATTATTATAGCCTGCACAGTACAGCATCTACTTAAAATAAGAGAAAAAAAAATAAACCAAGACAAAATCAAAAAACAAATCTAAATACTACATTCTTGTTTATATTAAACACCTGGGAAATTCTGCTGTTTAGGTTACTCCTACAGCTTTTAAATTGTGTATAATTACATTTGCATCTGGCTGTATTTTTACAGTCATAAACCCAAGCTATTGATTGTTTAAATCCTTTTACTCATGACTCATATTAACAAAGCAACAGATCTATTTAAAGTGTGTATAAATACATGAGGAAGCATTTGGCAGATGACTATTTTAGATTAAAGCCTCTTGCTTCAGCTTTCCATGCAGATAATGCACGGTCCCCAAACTGTACCAGCCTGCAGGCAATACTGATCAAGCAGTATGCTCTGGGCAACATCATACCCTGGTCTCTCCAGTTCCACCCTTACTTTTTAATGTTGTGGCAGTAAATGCATGGTAACGGCAGAATAAGGACTACCCCATTTAGGATTCAAAACCAAACCAAAATAATTAGAACCTTAAAATAATTCTCTAAGCATTGTACTATCCCAAGATAGGGTGAGGACCATCCAGCTATTTGCAACACATGCTTTTCCCATAGTGCTACAGAGCCTACACCCTCAACTCTTTAGCTGCTAGGAGATGCTTCAGATTGATTTTAGCACCTGATGAAATAAACAAGATTCCTTCACTGAAGAGAATTAACAAGAGAAAAGAACATGGGAAGAGAAGAGACAGGTTAACACCAACAGGATCACATACTGTATCCCAGAAGTTAATGTATGACATGAAGCAGAGACAGTTATTTTAAGTACCTAAATAAATTAACTTTTTGGTGGACTATTTCATTGTAACACTGTTTGAAAACAGGATGAGGCTACAGAGTGTGTTCTGTAGGTCAGCTCAGGAAAGACAGGGTGAGTGAGAACTACAGGAGCACATCTGACCGCTGGACTGTGGCAAAGGCATAAAGTGGAATGATGGCTGACATTGCCTAGGGGCTGAAAAGAAAATGAGCACAAAAAGTTGAAGCTGATGACACATGGGAGGGAGATCTGTGAGAATGATACATCCAAAATTTAGCAGCTACATTTTCCCCATCTGGAAGCTTCAAAAACAGAAGCCAGGGAAGATAAACAGAAGGTTGTAATACTTAATAGAGACAATAAGGTGAAAGTTGGAATTTTTATCCGTGCGAACAGATAATATGAACAGGATAGTCATATAAATAGAAAAAAAACCTCAGAGACATGTTTGAGAAGATGGTTTGGATACTGAAAGGATGCACAGAGTGTGTTGAAGAGGTATTCTACAATAAAGCCTGAGCAGGAAGAAATATTCACCTGCAACAGAGCGAAGGGATGAAGGAAACTGGGAAAAAACGTACTAAATTACATTTGCTTGTGATTAATCTGATTTGACATAACAGCATTCAGGACAGCTGTGAAAGATTAAGCATAAGATACAGGGCAGGACAGAGACAAATGTCCAAACAGAAGAAGCAGCGCTATCTGATGAAATGATAGCACCCCTCAGTATGGTATCAACAAGAAAAGGAGAGAAGGGGAAGACAGCCCTGCACCGTTCCCTTTAGAGACAGAGTAGGAGGAGGTGGTCGCACACTGGAAAAAGAAAAGGCTAGTTTGGGAGAAGTAGTAATACAGAGCTCTACCAATACACTTCTTAGCACGATGCTCCATCTGACTTATGCAAACAAGGACGTAGTGCTTTCATTACAGGTGCTAACTCAATTAGAATCAGCTCTGATACCCAAAAGCAACACTTCACTGTGTCACAATGACATCCGATATTTTAAAGAATAAGGTGAGGATGTGGGCAAAGAATCAAGAAAAAAACCAGTACCACTAACCCCAATTAAGAGGATATAGAGAGGAGAGAGGACTAGTTTAACAAATCACTTCAAATACAACTAAGCAGTAAGAAAAGACGAACACAGAATATGTGTGTAATGACCTTGTACGGAAGGAGACATCTGAAACCCTGGTAAAAACTGCTCCACTGAATTGCATAGTGATGGGACAGACACAGATGGGAGGAGAAAATAAGAAAGCAGTCGGTGTGGAGACCATGAACTCGGAGGTGAGACAACAAAGACAACAAGAATAGCAGGTGTTTAGACAACTGAAGTCTACAGTCAGCTATTTCTGGAGAATAAGGAAAGCCGAGCTTGCTTGTTACTTGTACGGGGAATAAGGAGAAAGGACGGACTAAGAATAGATGAATAATGATTGACAAGCATGAGAGTAACAGAGCATCTTGAGATTCCCTTATAGACAAAATGAGGATGGCAAGAACACAACCACAGAAGGTCTACCAGAATCAGGAGAGAGGGTGGAAACGAAGGAACTGGGCAAAGATTCCAGCAAGGGACTCTGAAAGGGTTTTATGAAATTGTTCCTGTGATTAATGTATTAGGAGAAGTAAAGAACAGCACAGTGAACAGTTTATTGGTGTCTTTTGAAGGAGAAAGGAGTTCTGAGAGATCACTGCAGTGACTTTGCATTTTGTTGAGCAAAAAAAATGCTAATACCCAAAACCAGCTATACCAGGAAATAGCACATTCTATTAATTAAAAAAATGAAAAATAAAAAAATCTGTTATTGAAAGAGTATCACCACCCAGAGAACACTACCATTGTGATCTCCTGTCAGGACACAGAAGTTTTGAAAACTTGTGCCATGAGGGCTGTATAGTTTAGGCCTACAGCAACTAGGTTAAGCACATCCAACTATTTAAAATCAGTATTTTTCAACAAGCACAGATCCTAAGACTACCTTAAGAAACATTTACCTACATGTTACACATAATCCAAATTACTATTTGAAAAAATAAAACCCAAAAATTTGGATGTAACTGTGCAGGATCATGATTGAATCTTATGCAGCAAATTAACACAGTGAAGAAAATTATCAGAAATAGGCTGTGAGGGTACAAATACACATGATGATAGTAGGCAGAAAGATACTCACTGAATCCTCGTCTTGAATCATCTGAACTAAATTATCAAGTACTGGAGTGAGATTTCTGAGGGAAGAAAAGTTAGGAAGACGATGAAATCAGCAGCTTCTCCTCAACCATTCTCTTGTTATTTAAAAGAAAGAAAAGCCTTACTTGGATTTCATGTTGTTAAAGTTTTTGCCTAACGCCAAGTGTCTTATCGATCGGTTTTTACTAAGCCAGACTACAAGGGTTGAAAGGTCAGATTCTAGGCCTGCAAGGAATCAGATTAGATTAAGAATTAAAACACATTTTCACAAAAGACCCAGACAGGGTTCAATTATTAATGCCGTATCTATTCAAGTAACTATATCAGTGTACTACTTTCCAAGACCTCCAGAAAAGTTTCTATTCTTCTATTTTTAAATCTTTTTCTGTTTGTTTGGGTTTTTTTCCTCTGTTTTTCTATGAGAATAAATCCTTTTGCTAAAATGAGCCCTTTAAATCTTCATCCTAATCAGCCATTGAAGGCACCTCTCAGAAACACAGAAGAGAAATGGAGTCCCTTATCTGGAGTCCAGCCCCCCAAGGGTAGTTCCTCGCATTGTCAGGCAAAGTTTAAACTTCCTTTGAGAATTTTGAGACCATAGTAATTGCTATTTAGTCTTAGTAGAGCTGTGTACCAACAATGGCTCAAAGCCTTCGGGTGCAAAAAGGCTAACATAACAGGCTATGAATAAAGGGACCTGAGAAACAAGCCAAATTTTATTCTATCCCTGAGTAAGAAAAATAACTTGTTGTAATATCATATTCCCAAACTGGTGCTGGTTCAGAGTCCACTAGTTAGATTACAATGACTTAGGATCCAGATCTGCAGGATAATTTAGATGTCAAGTATCTATCTTTATTTATAACAATCAATCTGTTTACATAATTGGGCTGAGCCAGGAGCTTCCAAAGCTTTCCACTTGCCAATCCATCCCACCTTTCTTGGGCATTCAATTCTACTGGGAATCTCCTTCTGAAATATTTCTGCATTTGGCTGTCAGAGGGGCAAACAGAGCAGGTGAATCCTTCCATTCCATACATCTACAATTTGAGTTTGCAAGATGAGAAGCCAGCTGGTGTTCCCAGCTAGGATGCACACGGCCTCCAAAGCAGGAATAGTCAAAGACTTTTCCATAGACTCAAACAGGCCTTCTCTGACCTGAAGCTGGTTGACCATTTGCTCCAAATTTCCCTCTCTTGCTTCTTCAGTATTATGACCTCAGCTTTGTTCTGTATCTAGTCTTTTCCCTTTCTTATTTCATCCCCTTGTACTTTAACCCACTTTCCTCTAGATCTAATATGATGCTTGCCACCATCAATTTATTCTGCTCTGCTACATTTATCTCAAACAACACAAACTTCTGAGGGTACAGTTACTCTACAAACATTTCTTATATACTTTATAGCAATAAGAGTTCTTGGTCTGAGACATTTCCATAACCAATATAGCAAATAATCATAAAGCCAGAGTGACCATCTTTGATTACACTGTGAGCTGAAAGAAAAAGTGTTTTTCAGATTCTGGACTTGCATGACCCTCCATTCCTGTTCTGTGTACTTACCATTGTCTGAAATATCTAGGCTGGTGATATTGTGTATTTCTGCTATGCATCCTTCCAAGACTTGTGCACCTCCCGATCTTAACTAGAGACAAAACATCATCCATTTTTGCAAACTAGTTATGGTTTCAAGATCACACAGAAAACAGCAGTAGGAGCTTTTTGAATATAGAAGGCACTACCAGCAGCAAAACCAACAGCAACAGAACAAGTTACAGACATCAACGTGACAGCCTACACACACATTCTTACTATTCTCATCTTCCTTTCTCAATATTTGCATATAAATGAGAAAAGGGACTCTTTCCTTCCTCTTAAAACTACTGCTCAGGAGCCAAATCAGGGAAAGATTTAAATGGTGCAAACACAATGAATCCTTCAGCACTTGTGCCAGGCAGTGACTGCAGGACTTAGGTACAGGTTCTCTACATGAAAGGGCCAGGACATTTCCAACATCAAATAGGAGGAAAAAAAAGAAAACTTAGCCCAGCCTATAAGCATGCAACACTGTTACTCTTGGACTCCACTACAGTCAAGGCTTATAGTGAGCATCATCTTTCATCTATTAGCAAAATGCTATGGTGCCCAGACCAAAGACAAGTAGCAAAGAAATAAATTAAAAACAAAAAACCAACCCCAACAAAATTAAGTTTCCCTGTCACTGAAAAGAAAATTTAAATAATCTAATTGTAAAATGGCCACAAAAGACCATAAACAAGAGAAATCAGTGATTTACCTTATTCTTAATTTAAAAATAGGCATAAAAGAGAAAACCAGCAACAATAACAAAAGTGCCTAGCTGGAAAGTATAAATTTTGATATTATTAATCTGAAATATTAAATGAATATAAAAGAAATGTCAGGATTTAATGAAAAAACAATAAAATGGCCTTGGGGAAAACATCAACATTAAGAATCAAAGTTATTAAAACTTACACACTTATTTAGTAATGCTGCTGAATTAAACAATGCAACATATTTCTTTTCCAAAGAAACAAAAACATTTTCTTATTTCTTGCAGCTACGCAAACTATATAAAGTGCATTTCACTTCATTAACATCCCCCAGAAAAAGACTTAAGCAAAAGAGGGGAAAAGTTCTACAAAAATTCTAGTTTCGCCTTTCCTGTTTTCACTTTCCTTGCTTCAAAAAAAAAAGGGAAGCTTTTTCAAACATGAAACAGCCTTTCCATCTCCTGTGCATAAAAAACGAACAATATCTTACTTAGTCGACTTACTTGGCTAAATATCCTGAATCAACCTGCTGAAGTTTCTATGAATAGTCTCTTTTATCCAGGCTATAATTAAAGAACCACAAATGCCTTCAGAAATATTTTTCAATAAAGACTTGATTTGGCACTTTTTAGAAAGTTTGAGATATGTGATTGGTTATCAAGCAGCTCAACAACTTGGACAGAGCATTTAAAGAACAGTGGTGGTCAAAGACAACATCTAAATCCTAAGTCACATCTGGAAGTGTAAGAGATACATAACGCAAGGCATCTTTCCTCTCCTGTGTAAAACAAAGCCTACCTGTCCTTCACTCTATCCTCTCAAGAAGTGGTCAGATTAAAGTCTGTATTTGGGCCAGAAGTGGTGCAATTTTAACTCAACTTTATTTTTGTAAAAGCATTTGTATTTGCTGTATGAATGCCAAAACCATTCCGCTTTGCTCTGTGCTGCTCCCTCAGCGTGGCCCACCACAACCAAGTATTTTACACAGTTTGTCACATCTATCATTGAAGAATCTATGAAACTGGCAGATTATATGCGGTCTTGGATTGGTTGTTGGTATGGTAAAAGTTGTATACACTAAAATTATATTCACAATATAATCCAAATGCTTATGCTATATATACTTCGAGGGTGGAAGTGGACAATTTTTCAGGAGCAGCTTTCAATCTTGTGATGATAACTCTATATTCAAAATCTTAAATACACAAACATTTCATATGCAGAAATGGTGATACTGGTTTAATCTGAGGGTAATGATAACAACTTGACTTTTAGGATAAAATTTATTGTGAGTGTATTAAAATAATATATATATATATATATAAAATAGCAGAGAGGGCTATTCATCAACATGGACTGTGACACTGAAAAATGCCCACCTCTGCAACATCTCCTATATGACATACTTCTGAGACTGCACATACAAGCTCATATTCAGAAAATGAAGAACAAGCCTTCAACAATTAAAAATTCCAAGCGTGATCAAAGCTATGAGGTACCAATATGGGAAGGGCAAACAAAGCTGCTTACTGATTTAACAATTAAGGTAAAGCATGGAGGGTACTTACACAGTGACCAAGCTAAGGGAAGCAGAAGGGAAAAGAGTGAAATACATCAGTGCTGAGCAGGTAGAAATAAAAATGTAATTTTCATAGTAAAAATAATAAAAAAAAAAAAACCAAACAACCAAACAAGCAATATAAAATGATTAAGCTTGGAGTTAATATATCAGAAAATTATGGGAGCAAATGAAAGGTGGTGGGAGAGGGAAGGAACAGAGAGATTTATCCTTCCATAGTTGAGTACAGCTTGCCTGATGTAAGAAAGAGGAGGGCAAAGCTGAAGCATCAGCTTAGTAGCCTCCTAACATCGTGTGCTGGCAGGAACTGGGAGTAGTGCAGGTCACCAGCTCCAAGCTTCCCATGGCTCTGTTTCTGGGTGCAGATCACCCTGCCCAGCCCACAGAGGGTCAGGGAGAGGTGGAGCAGGACCCTGCAGTGCTGGGCCCACTGAAAGTACTCCCAGCTCCTGGCACATCAACTTCCCTGCTGGTGGAAGCATAACTTCTTCTTTCCAAAGCACATGAGAATGAATAAAGCTCAGTGATGTGAAAAAATGTTAAGGGAAGGATCTGAGGAAGTGCTGTCAATTTGGAGGGACCAGCTACGGGAACGCAACACCCCAAGTTGGGCACGATTCCTTCCTTTCTGTCATGAGAATCAGCCATGAACACTTTGGTGTCCACTACTGCTAATCACCCCTCAAGTGCTCCTCCATATCCCATCCTGGGGGTTATTTAATAAAAGGCTTATATTTTAACTCCTGTCAGCCCTCGTTGATTTACATGCTAATTTATACACTCATTACTTATGTTTGTGTTTTATTGATTTATTCCTTTAAAGGTTATGATTACAGGACTTCATTTTTGTTACTTAATTACTCCTCCCTTTTCTTTCCTCCCTCTGAAAGAAAAATTATCATCTGTCTGATCTCTCTACTCAGAAGTCAGAAGCACGTGTACTTGACTTGAAAGCTTTTCTGCTTGGAATTTACATGTAACGCTCTTCAAAGCAATGCAATTTTTTTAAAAAAGTACAAAATATCAAAACAAACTATGAAATGCATTCACGATGGTTTGGTTTTTTCTTCATAAGCAAATCTGTGCGCATTCCAAAAGCAATCAACCACCACGAACTAAGGTAAGGATTACTGCACCTCAGCATGTTCATCAAATTGCATGCTTTCTACTTGAAGGGAAAACATTGCATTTGAAAGGCATTTCCAGAACAGTTAATACTCAGGCGATGAACTTGGAAAGATCTGCCTAACAAGTGAGAGGCCTTCTTTGCAGCATAAAAAGGACAGGGTGGCCACTCAGCTACAGAAGGCCTGAGCCAAAGCTGGTTTGTGTTGCTTTTGGCAAAAGTTCACACAGTTCTCTGCGTAACTTTGCCTCAATGGCTCCCCAGGGTCTTGGCTGAACTTTTGTCATAAATTGTAGCCACGCAGGTATCATCCTGCAAGAGTACGGACAATCCTGAGAAACAAAGTGCACAGCAAAGCGCAGAGAAGCAAGAGGGAACAAGATGAAGCAAATCGAGCTGCTACAATTGGCTTTATTTGTTCTTGAGATATTTAAAGCCATTTGCACAGTGCCTCTTAAGTTAATGGCACGCTTCGGTCAAACTCTCTCAAGGTCCTTCTGCAGAAGAGGAAGCATGTCTCTGGTTTTGAAGGAGACAATCAAACCACAGACATGCCCTTCAGGGCAGGCAGCTTCCTGTGACCCCTTCAAATTTGGGCATGTCAGAGAGAGCTGCTGCGGGATCCTGTGCAACCACAGCACCAGAGAGCAGAAGCTACCAAGCAGCAAACAGCGCGCTGGCTCAGCATCTAGAGCAGCTACACTGCAAGGAGGGTTTTGCCAATGAGGTGCTGCAGGTGCTTTGAACCTCTGTGCTCATTACTTTGGATGATGCTGTAACACAGCAGCTGATTTTTACCATAACTGCTTGTCTGAGTTCTACCTTTCTGACTACTTTTGACTACAGACGAAGAACATCTCGCTCAGTGGATTTCATGGGAACTCTAATTACACGTCATTGCAAGTTTTGAACACATCCTGATAAATATTCCTTACCTCACAGCTACTGAGATCTAAAGACACCTCCTTCAGATTGTGATTGCAAGCCAGGCCTAATAAAAGCGCTCTGAAAAAGATCAATTTTAGAACCTTTTTAAAAAAAAAAAAAAAAAAGGCAGCTTTACATCATCATCATCTAAGCGATCACAGGTTAATACACCTATAATGTAAAGAACCATTTCAAACCAAAACCACACCAGATAAGCAGTTACTTCTTAAATGACAATAGCACAAACCTGCCACAACACTTAGAACAGTCCAGCAGCTTCAAAACCCGCAGGGATGTAAGGCTAATGAAACCGTAAAGCTAATGCTACATAAACATTTAATAACATTCATCAGAGATGAATTTTCTTCAACATTTGCTTTCAGAGAGTAACAAATGATTACAAAATGAGTGCTCTGTTGTACGACTGTACTAACTCTCTGATTTTGGGGGTTTTTAATACATGCAAGATGCAGTACAGCCAGCCTTTTCAGCCAGGCACAGTGCCTGTAACACTCAAACGCTGGATTGTGTTCAAGTATCACACAATTCTCCACTTCTGCAACCCAACGAATTTTTACAGATTTCCAAATGATATTCCCAGACAATGGTATCCTTTGTCTTTAGGCAGAATGGCAGAGAAGTGTTGCAATGACTGATTATGATTGTCATAAATCCACCTTTAAAGCCTTACAGAAGTTTGTTTCCACATATGAAAGTTAGTGTTATTGTCACATTTGTATTAATACTGTCAAATCAGAACTGTATGTGTCTTAGAGAAGCAACAAACACAACATGTGTATACCTTCTAGTATCTTTAGAATAGATGCTGCTTTGAATTAGTAATTGAACAGAGAAACAGAAGGACTTCTTCCCCAGACTTCATTTCAGCCAAAAGCAAGCTAACAGAATCCAAACTACTGATGCGTGGAGATAAAAAACAATCAATTTTGCTGAGCCATTTGCCTATACACTTACTATGCAAGCAGTGTGTGTAAAAGCCACATTTAAAATGTCTGTGCCCCAGGAAGGTTTTTCATTTAAACCTATTTATATCTGCCCTCCAGGTATAAATGTTAATCAGACTTTTTCTGTTAACAAAGGCAAATATCTTGTGTTTGTTTACTTCTTAAGCTATTAATATGCAGACTTTGAAAAACGTGAAAGCTCTGCAACAAGTTCTAAAAATTTTTAGATGATGCTTGTCCATATTTCCTTCCCAAACATACTTTTATTCAAAGGTAGTCTGGCTGATGATAACTTTGCAAAGAACTTTATCTAAACATTTTGAGGCAACCTAAAAAAATACAGCGCAACCATAAAAAATACATATTAAAAAAGAGACACAGTGCTGCTTCAAATGTACTCTCTTCACAGGAAGAAAAAAGGGTTGGTTTTTTTCCTAACCTCTTTCCTATAACCTCATCCTAAGAAAATCTCATTATTTCTCATTTCTTTGTCGCGACAAATCACCAGCATTCAAAGGCACCGAAGGCAGACATATTATAATTATACTTAGCCACTATGTTTAAATCACACACACGGCAATACATGGAAAGGTCTTGCGAACTGTAGTACACACAGAATGCAAGAAATGGCCTTGTAATTAGCATTTGCATGAGAAGTGTATCAGAAACTTGTCTTGTTATAGCACTGACAGATCAAAATACAACTTTTGGCAACGTCTATAAATGAACAAAAACGCCAACATAAACAAGGAAAAGAGAGTACAAACTGGTTCACACAGTTTACAAAAAAAGGGGAAAAAAAGAGTGAGCTCTGATGGAACATTAACTATATTAACTATGTAGAAGAACTAAAAGCACCTTTTCCCCACCCATGATGCGGTATCCACGCAGTACAGCTTTATTAGCAAACCTCTTCCCTGAAAGGCTTGACTTTATTAATAGATCCATCACTGTACAAGCAAGTTCACCTCCTTCCCTGAGTGCACTGATTAACCAATATCTTTTAACTCCCCGAGTTAGCATATGTGATTAAACATACCACAACTGTTGATCTAAAGGAAGTTGATAAGAAAGAAATCAAATAATAATTAATGAGGGGAATTTGGGACTCAGTGCCAGGTACCTGCATTTTATTTTTTTTTTTTTTTCTGTAGGCAGGCTTGATCTTTTATCACACACCCAACTCTGTGACCTCTGGTTCATGGACACAAACCAGGAACTTCTCCTTTGTCACAGGACAGTTCCAAGGCCCACGTTGTCAAAAGCTTTTTGACATGCACTGATCAAAGATGCTAGAGAAGTACTATTACTGTACACTATGTCATTTTTATTTTTCCTTCTAGATATCATCCTTCATGTGCTACTACAATCTTGGCAATGACAAATAACCCTGTTGAGAAAAGTTATTTCCATCTTGTCTTTAACAAATCCTGCAATCTTGATTGTTCTGTAGAAGTTTTGTAATTTCTTACAGTTAAGACAAAAAGGCTAAGAACCTGTCCCAGGATACAGCACATCCTCAGTCCTTTTAACAGCACATTAACTTCCATGGGATGCTTGGCAAGTCTATTAGTCAAGCCATACAGGGTTTGAGAGCAAAAGCAAGGTGTACTCCAGATCATGGTTCTCTGTACTGTCATGAAATACACTCAAAGAGCTCTTACCCTCCTAGGCAGAGATGAACACTGCCATCAAAACAAAAGAAACCCATGCCAAAACACCAGCCATCCCAGAATGGCATGGACACTCTGAGACCATCCGTGTCCAGCCAGACCTTGTACAGATGCTCCCTTCTGGAGCTGTATGTGCTGGCGAAAGAGGTTACTGCTCTCAGCTCATCCTACACTACCCACCACTGCCTCTTTACTTCCACCAACACCAGTCATACGAGCAACTCCCTCTAACCCAATTCACTCAAATTGAGCCAGATTAGCTTAAACATTATCAACAGAGTAGGTTTTTGCTAATACAGATCACTTTGGCTGAAAAGGACTAGGAAGATCTCATTTGCTCTGCAGCTGGCAGATCAAGGGGTCACAAGTATTTCGCATAAATTAATAAAACAACATCTTCCATGAGCACAGACAACTGTAGAGCACTCACCTGTCAAAACTCCTCACACCACAGGAGGTACTCAACATGCTAAAGAGAAAAGCTAAATATGAACCTGTGTTTGGGGCTTCTCACCTTTCCTAATCTGTGTAGATACAGTCAATGTCTCAGAGCATTTTTTTTTTTCCTGTAGCGCTGATAAGATTGTCTTGTGTATTAGTCACATACATCCTCTGTTCTTCTTGCTTCATTAAACATAGTTCCCTGCTGCCCTCCACCACAGAATCAATAGCCTTAAATTAATCAGAATCAACCAATGTGTTTCTCAATAATCACTTTGTGGTTGAAAACACACCAGCACCATACCCTCCTAATCTTAGCAAAATCTAAGCAAGCAAGACAGCAACCAAGAGTATCACACAGAACAGAAAGATCAGAGCTAAAATGATAGGCTTCTGCAGTTGAATGTTCATTTCAATCCAGTGCATCGTATTGAAGCATTGTATTGTACTGCCCTCTCCAAAGTCAAATTGCATTAAGAAAATACGTCCCAAAACAATGGACACTACTCTCTTCTGTGTGGCACTTGTCACTTTTCTCTCCCTTAGCTTCCCCCAGATTGTATCAGATGCTTTCCATCCAGTACTCACTAACTACTCTTCATACCCCACAACTCTGATTTTGCCATCAACTCCCATTCATTACCTACTCCCTTGCTGAGCTACTGCCCACTTCCCTTCCCTCTTTTCCCTCAAGAGGTAGTCTCCTAAACACACAGGGGTACATGCATATACATATAGATCTATTATCTGTGTCCAGATTAGGATTTTGGAGGTGTGTTCCCCAAAATGGTTAGTGAACATGTCTGGGCATCTACTACAGATAGGGTTATGTATGTTTTAATGCATGTTAGGTAGCAAGTTCGTGCTCTGGAAAGAGCCCTTTCTTTATTTTAGCCCTATAACACAAGGATTCTGCCAGAATCACAGAATGACCTATCTTGACTTTAAAACACACCTTTAAATTTTACGTCTGGAAAGTTCAACACAGTTGAAAACTGCATATGTCACAGAACGGGTGACACAGTGCTACACAATTTCCCTCACAATTAGGCTGTAAAAGGAGTTTCTCTCCAGTGTTGGGTGGGCAATAGAAGTGCCCAATCTACATCACCAGAACCTGTTTGCCAGAGGACACATAGCAAAGAGATGTATTGCACTTATCATTCCTTGAAGTTGCTGCCATCATCTCTCCCTCTAAAAGGAGGGCATAGCTCTGTGCAATAGGTCTCTCCTCCCAAGCATTGCAACAGGTTCAGTTTCACAACAGCTCTTGCAATACTGCAGCCTCAAAGGAATGGCACTCACAGTAGTACGTAATCCCATTTCACTGTGAAGTGAACAGTTTTGTTCATAAATCACAAAGTAAGAAATATATCACACAAAATGTTGATGGAAGCTAAACAGCTGTGACGTTCCCACCAAACAAAATATGATTAATAGTCTCAACTGTGAGATGGAAACAACATTTCTGAATGTATGATAATTATGAAACTCACTCTTGCAATATCAATAATGTACAATGGGAAAAAAAAAGCAAGATCCTTTCCCCTTCATTTTTAATATGAGGCATTCACATAATAACAATGCAAACTAGGTTTTAGGCAAAAGAAGAAGAAAATGAAATTAAATTCTTACTTTAGAGGCTCAGGAGGGAGTTTAGTTCCCGAAAGATTAATCTGCATCAAAGCAAGTGAGCTGCTGAAAAACTGTTTGAAGGAGGGAGGGACTTCTTTTCCTTTTCTGTAAGTAAACAAATTCATTAAGAAGTAGCATCTAGACACTCCTCATTCCAATAGTGAATGCAAGCCATCAGAATTGTAATGATCTTTTACATGTTTAATTTGCTCTACCTTCAACAGCTCTGTAATCAGTGGATCTCAATTAGCTTAGAAATATGTCATCAAAATGTTGATTCAACAAACACTCCTCAACATTGCACTGCAGCACAGAAGACATTACTATCTAGCTTCTGTTTGGTGAACTACAAAGAATGATCATCTAGTTCTGGCTAACACTGAACACACTTGTATCCTATGAGTAGTAGATCAAACAGGACATTACAAGCCCTGAAACTGCTTTTTCACCACTAGAAACAATTACTCAGTACTGGAGTAGCTTACCCCCAATTAGGTATCATCTTTGATTTGGACCCAAGACACTAATTTGAGGAAAAGGGAAGCTAATGTTAATATTTCCTACAATGCAAGTATTCTACAAAGTCAATGTTCAGTCTCCAAGCATTTCAAAGAGACTTCCTCCCAGAAAAGGACAAAAAAGGAAAAAAAGCATTTGTAACCATCATCAAATCACGAGAAATACAAACTTTAAAATCCAAACTTAAAGAGGAGCCAAGTCAGTCAGACTTCAAAGCCTGATGTTATGCCTCTTGGAGACAAAATATATATACAGACTTTCCACTGCATATATCACAAAAAACGTATTAGACAAGGTAGCTTATTTTACAGCCATCCAGCAAAGACCGGAAAGTGAAAGAAGTATTTTACTTGGAATAAATAATGCCTATTTCATAGAAAAATAAGACTTCTAAGACTTTTATAAAGTCTTAGATTTCTTCTTTAAAAAAAAAAAAAAGGTGCAACATGAGAGCAAGAAATTATAAAATAAAATATTGCAGGAGTTCGGGAGTTGAGAAGAATTACATTTAAACTGTACCTGTGAGAAAAAAGAGTCCTAGAGAGGCTAAGGACAGCTAGATGCTGAAGACATCCACGAAGGAGGGCTCCACACACCTGGTTTAAAACAAAAGATTGATTTTACTTTATATTAACCCAGAAAAGTACCTAGGGATACAAGGTGGGGAATGTTTCCTTGGTATTTGAATCTCCACAAAAAACATCTTTACCATATCTAGCGCACACTCCGTGTTGGATAAATCCAGATGAACAAGGGCATTTGGCTGGGCCAAAAAATTGTACAGGCTCTGTAATCAATGGAGGAAAAAAAAAAAAAAAAGAATTATCCATGTTAATTTTGGTATTATGACACCAAATACTGGACTGTTACTTCTCATTACATTTTATGCTGTTATTATAAAGTTGTACTGTAAGTGTTGTGTCTGAAACTTCTTTTCACCTAATCAATACAATCTTTTTTACTTTTGAAGGGTCATTTTTTAAAACAATATGGCGAAAAATGGTGCTCAGATTACATCTACCAAACATTACTCTTTGCAATTCACTTTCACAGCAAATGATAATTAATTCAGTTAGAAACACCTTGGAATGTCACTCAGGTTGCTGTTATATTTCAGAAAGGCTAATTGGTTTGTAAGTTTAAGCCAGCCCCTTTAAGCATGAGGGAAGCAACTAATTTGCATCTGAAGCCCATGGTTATTTCTTAATATCAGCAGTGCATTAAAGTTTTAAGAAAGAATACCAAACAGGTAACAAGATTTTAATATTGATGGCTTCAGTAACACACTGGATATGTCATACAAATGTTAGCATATGTAAAAAGTCTTACTATACACTGATTTATTTTGGGCTTTTTTTTAGTCTTGAAAAACAACACAGAAAGATAAAAGTATGACCTAATTCACAGAAACGTGGAACGCTCAGCTCCACATGAAATCCAGACAGACAGAGCATGGTCAACGGTTCTAAAACAGATTCATCTTTCAAAAAATTAGGTCATTTAGCCCCCTATAACTACAGTGCAAGAAAGGTTCCTGCTTTAAAAATCCTTGTGCTTTGCTGGGGTTTATTTTAATTGCTAAATAACAGGATTTACTTACTCCTGTTGGAAAACTCTTTCAGATTAAAAGATATCAGTATTAATAACCTTTTCCTTTGAACCATCTCTCTCTCTGACAGGCTAAGAAAAGCCCACTTTTTGTATTTCTATCCCTTAAAATATTGTAGGTAGGCATCACATTTAAGCATTGCTTATCAAAGTTGTACATTTTATTTTACTTTTTGTTTTTACATTATTGCTGTTATTAAGACTAATTCACTGTGTGTCTTTATTTACCCTTAAGTATTTTTTTGTTATCTTTAAGTCCTCTTGTCCTACTGAAACTTTGACCTCATGTCTGAAAAAAACAGTTCTTTGAACGTGATGATGATTTGGAAACTAGTAAGATTTGTGAGAAAGTAACACAGTCATGTCTGACTGCACTTTAAATGATAAGATTGGGTGTTGCATATTTTAGATGCTCAATACTTAAAGAATTCAAAACTTGCCACTTACATGCACATAACTTTTGATGTTAGAGAAAAATATGGTTGTAACAGTCAAAAAGTGAATACATACAAATTGAGAACTAAGTGGATTTTGTTATGGAGAAAGTAGAGCTGCACCTCTGTGCCAACTGACAAACTGAACAAAGGAATTTAAAAAATAATTACATTCTTCAAAGAATCATGAGCTTCAACAGCATGTGTCAAGGAGGTGCACAGATTTATTTATACAAACAAAAATACTGAAAACCAGAAATTAATTCTTTACAAGTCAAAAGAAATCAATTGTTTCCAACCTTCTAATGAAAAATTTGTAACACACTTATTACTAAAAGGAACACCATGTTTTTTAATTGTTTTGGTCTCTTTCAAACAGAACTCGGGGAGCATGATAAGTCCACTGAAACAAGTGGCACACTTGTTTTCTCATTTATTAGTAGAAGCAAAGGACTAAAAGCATGAACAAAAATTATGTGGATTCATTTAGTTGTGTGGGGCTAAATTGCCCTGCACAACAAATTGGGGCTAAATTAAATTATTCTCTGACTACATAATGAAGAGCAAAGATCAAAACATTATTTTCTACTAGGAGTGTACTGAAATAAAGACAAAAAGGGATCTAAACAAAATGGCTTTGCCCATCTCTTAACAATAAATTAAAACTTTTGTTGATTAACTCATAAAAGAGAAGAAAGTGCTTACTGAGAGATCATCACCACGGAGGGCGTTCCCTGAGAGGTCAAGATAGACGAGCGTGTTCGCTATCAGCGAGTTGGCACTCAGTGACTGGGAAAGGCTATTCACCCCTGCCAAAAAAAAAAAAAAAAATTAGAAAAAAAAGTTAGTACTCGCCTTAGCCAACTCTAGACAAAACTAGGCCAGATCCTGCAAGTGCATAATTTAAGTGAACACAGACATATATAAATGTTTAATGAGCTCCTGTTACCACCACTGTACTGCAGAAGGAAGGCAGACCACCAGGCAGGTATGAGACTTCCTTGCCACAGGATGCCTGGTTTTGCCTGGACTGCGGCTGATGGAACTCTCTGATGGAGTCACAGTGTGTTATAGGTCCTGGATCCAGGGAAGAAGCATTTTTGCGAAATCTGCAACGGCTTTAACAGTGCAATCCCATTTTGAAACAGATTTTTAAAACAGAGTTTATGCCATAATGTTAAGACAGTGTCTTCCAGCAAACAATAATATTTAGATAAAAGTATCTGTGGAAGTAGATGAAAGTATCAGTGGAAGACCAAGTACATTAACAATTATAATTGCCAGAACTTCAAAAGCAACTGATGAGGCCTAGAAATTAAAAATCTTTCAATTACATATTTGCCTGTAATTTCAGGAAAAAAAAGTTAGTTCATTAAAATATCAAGAGATGCATAAAGACTGTCAATTCTTGATCAGAACAAATACATATTTTTCACATTAAAATTAAAAAGCTCACATTGGGAACAAACCAGTCAGAGCTTTCTTCCTCTAAAATTCTTCAGCTTTTCCAAATACAAATTAGGATGTGGCTACTTCCAGCAAATCTATCTTTCACCTGAGGGTTCTGTAGCTTATCACCAAGTTTGTAATTTATTGTAGATGGCTATTGCTGCCTTTCAAGCAGTACATGTGAGTTTTTTACATACGTGTGTTTTCTAAGTGCCGGGCCAAAGCTATAAAGCAGGCAGGTGTTTTGATCTACTACACAATATTGTGCAATTTCTCAAAGCTACTGGTCAGTGAAAATGGACTGGCATTCAATGGATGGAACATGTCCATTCTTCAGTTAAAAACTATTATGAAATGGATTTATCAGTGAAAATATGGAGGAAGCAGCTAGCAAGCCACTAGAGACCAAAATACTCCACTCAAGTGCTTTAATTTTCCAAGCTTCCACATATGAAGAAAGTCTCCCATGTTATTAGTATGGCTCTTGGTTCCAGGAGGCTTTTGATACTGTAAAGAATCAAAGCACAGTGACATCTTTTTCAAGTCTCAAAACTTTTTCGTTCATGTGATTTTTCTTTTATCTTAACATTGCATTATTGAATCCACACCCTATCTAAAAAAGTAAATTGCTAATGAATACTTTTTGAAACTTTGAAAGATCTAAAAGCTCTCTTTAACCACTAGAGTTTATAGCTCTGTATTCACTTCAGTGAGTATTCTCAACAGCATTTATAAGCAACAAGAAGTAGAAATGAATGTAATATGGTGTCAATAATTCAGCACATACTATCGAGAACCAATTCTGATAAATCAGCAGCAGTGTGTGAGTTTGGGGGAGAAGACGACCTGTCGAAAAATCCGTTATGTTGTTGCTTGTTTCGTGTTTAAGAAGGGTCAACTGCTCAAAATCAGCCACATCACTGAAGGCAAACAATGAGAATGAAGGATTTTTTAATTAGCCTTTGGCTTGGGCTCAGAAAAGCAAGCTTTATCTTTCAATGAGTATACTAGAATTTTCTATTTAACTAGAATCTTCAAATCAATACATTTTTGTTTGAACTTCACCTACCTCATGCTATACTCTAACAGTAATCTCACTTCCATTTGCAGACAATCTTTCATGCTCTTTTACCACTCTCAGGAGGCTCAGACTGTTAATAGCTCTCAGGAACTTTAAGATACAATATTTGAAGAAAGATCAGCTGGGAAGTTACCACCTGAACTTCACTTCTCAATCTTATAAACTTATCTCGACTAGAAAGCACTTATTTTAAATAAGGTCAAAACCAGGGAGGGATTGTACAGAATTTCTGAAACCGAAAAGGTCAAAATAATAAAAAATAAAAAGGCTGGGGAGAAAAAAAAAAATCCATGCACCTTGAACTCTACTGAATCCAAGATCCAAGCTGTCCTTTAGACTTTCCCCACAGAAAACATTACAATATTCCCTTCTCAATATTACAAGTTCAAAAATAGGCTCCCAAGTTAAAACCAATTCAGTACTGTCTTCTTATATTAAAGGAAAACTGGCTAAGACAGACAGCTTTGCAGACAACCAAAGAGGAGAAGCTGAGTTTCTTCAGGTCCAGAGAGTTGTAAGAATTCCAATTTTAAGACATAGCATATACTTTTTTTAAGGAATTCTGAGCAGCTGCCATCAGACAATACTCATGGTGACATGTTACTCTCTGGAGAACCAATAGTCATTGCAATGTAGTCTGGACCAGGATTCACAGGAAGTCAGTATTAGACATACTGGAATATATTTTCAGCTTTTGTTAAAAGATTGTCTTTAAAAAGTGTGTTAAAAACCTTTCAAATTCTTTTCATAACCTCAGAATCCATTTTTACTGACAAGAGTTTTGTGGATGAACTTCATCAAGCTGGCATTTACTCTTTATGAAGACAGAAGCGTTGAGTGTTCTCTTGACTAAATGATCACAAGCACTTGCTGAAATCATTCAGGTCACAGGAAAAGCACGGGATGAACGAACATACCAGAACTGCATGAATTTCTGCCAAGTTCATGAACATCTAATCTCAAGACTACATGTAAGGTTAGTCAAGATCCTTAATCAATTGCTTGTCACCAAAAATGGAGTTAGCAGTGGAAAAAAAAAACACCAACCCCAGAGTTTAATAAAGTATTTTTAATGAAAATCATGATTGAATAAATTCAGCCAAGGGCTTACTATTTACTTAAGCATAACAAGAGCTACAGAACACTCAAAACCCAACAAAAAACTCTTCTCCCCACCCATATTTCCCCACGTCAACCCTTAAAGCTTAGGAGACAGATCTGTACTTCACAGAGCAATAATTAAAATGATAAAAGAGCATGGCTCCTATCTGTTGTCAACTAATGTCCTTCATAGACCATAACTCACTCATCTTTTCCAGGTCATCAACATCTGTGAAAAAGCTGCAATAAGGTCAGTGCATTTTTCTATTTTTAACCCTCATGTTGTATATACAGGAGACCCCGGGTTTGTGCAGTCTGTTTAAGAGGTCAGTGCATCTATTATTTGTAAAACAGCAATGCAAAAAAACCCAGAAAGCTTATGACATGTGTTTCAGTACTGTTATAGCTTTTAAAATACACATACATTTCAATTACAGTATCAAATCAGAAATTTGTAAATTATAAAACAAAGAAGTCTTTACTCAGAGCAAACCACAGCCACTGTCACAACCCTTGGTTTCATAAAATAATTGTGTGCAAAACATTTGGATTTTTGCTTCAGACAACTCTTTGGAGCTATACGAAACATATCATTTACACCAACTCTAAATTCAGTCTTTCTTTACAATACAGGTTCAGGCTCAAATCTTACAGAGATGAGTAAGAGTTTTTCAAAGTGGTGAAGGGGACACAAAACCCAGCCCACGGTTCACCAACCAAGGACTGCAAAAAAGCAGCTGCACTGTTGAGAATACACATGTAAATCAATTAGAGAATTAATTACTTTATAATCTGGTATCAAAAGGTATAATTAGGATGGACGCCTGAAACTTATAGAATAGAAAAACAGGCATGCTTATAAAATATACCTTTAGGTGACAAGGAGGTTTTAGATAAATTCAAATGTTTCAGTCCCTTTGGAAGTTTGGCGAACTGGATGCTCAAAGATGACACACCTGTTGGAGGAGTAAAGAGAAAATGGATGTTTTCAGGTAGACTGAGTGATCTCAGGTTTTCCCAGCAATCGCACCAGGGGCAAACACTCTTACAGGAGGAACTACACTCACTGTGGACGTGGGTCCAAAATTACCCTGTCTTTTTATGACCATAAATCTTTGAAGTGACTGATGTAGTCAAGATCCTTTCTTTGCTAACCAATGAACAGACAGGAAACTTTGCTGTTAATGATCAGTAAGCCACCTTAATTAGTTTAAAAACTATATAATGCACACATTCTTTTGAGAAGGAGTCAAAGGGAAGATATTACACATCAAACAGTCAGTACTTGGGAAATCTGGAAGCTTCATAGTTCAGCCAAAAAAACCAATCACAAAATAAATCCCAACAATGGTACTTCATGTGAAACTTCAGACTATTTTTATTTTCTTTTAAAAGGAAGGGTTGTCAAGGCAAGAGAGACACCCATGTTAGCTAACATTGCCCGTTTTTTCTGAGGTAAAGCCTTAGAGTCTGAAACCTCCACCAAGTTATAATGGCCACTTAACTACCTTACAGTAGCCTGCAGGTTACCAGCCAGGACATAGGCTTGGAAATGTTACAATCACTTGCTATCCCAAACAGTAAAAACCTATTAAGATGCTGACATGGACTGGACTACATCAACACAAATCCAACAAAAGAAAAAAAAAAAAAAAAAAAGGCACTTTTCATTAAAGTCCTTTCTCAGTGTATCCAAGTTCCACACTCCATAAATTTAATCCCCCCATTTAAGCAAAAGATTGAAATTTGATTAAGAGGTCACATCCTAAATAACAATGGAACCAATCCATGAAATATTTATTAGAGGAATAAATCAACACAGAAACTCCAGGCTTAACCTGAGGTGTGAAATATAGTCCTCTGCAGCAGCTCACTCAGTGAGAAAAGGGCAGAGAAGGGGGTAAAGCCTTTTACTTGTTTCAAAACACAGTAAATTAAAAAATTGATACCTTTCTCCACAAATGCAGACATGAAACAGTCTGCTAGTATGTAATACACTGTTTACTCTGCTTTTATCATGTTTTACCTATCATTGATAATAAAAGAGCAGGTACCTTGCAGATACTGTTGTAGGGGGTTTTTTTAATGCTCTCTGTAAAAGTATGTTGTATATGCTGGTGATAGGTGCAATGTCCATGCAGCTCAAAACAACATACTGTATTTTATTTATACTCCCAAAATATTAGACCAATGATGCCTTGGCATCTGTTAGTATAAAACACAATGGTAACTGGATGTCTTCACCAACTTTCAGCAAGAATCAATCAAGTCATGTTAATAGGATTTTCTTTCATAGCTCTACTATTTAAAAAAAATATATCTTTTAGCTCCTCTGAAGTAGGATGCTCAATCTGTCTTAAGCTGGTCTCAGAATTTATATTCTGTAGCTGACTGTCCACATTTGTTAAGTTGGTTTAGTCACAGTACATACTTTCAAAATCAAGGTAGAGTTATGCTGGCAAAAGAGGAGAAAAAGGAGTACAGTCAGGGTATAACAAATGTAATTTTTGTTCTGAAGCATTTTGAGTAAGAAGTGCAGCAAATAATTTCACCTCTCCATCTTTGCATTTGGCTAACAATCTACAGACCACTTATCGCTCTAGCTAAACCGAACAATTTTAATATCTTACTGGCACTGGCCATTAAGGATCCACCCAGTTATAAGACACAGGAAACAGGTGCAGAAAAGAAAAAGGGCTTCTGGTCACTCAGGCCCTTGAATGCTCTTTAAGCCACCTATTTTTGCTAACCTCATAACAGAGATGAGAGATCTAATGGCAGAAGTAAACTTAACTGCATCCAGGCATACAGTTTTGAATTTGAGTATTTCTAGGCTTCAGTATTTTGTTTCGCATTATTTTTAACAAAAGATGAGATTAAATGCTGATTCTAGTAGAGCCAAAAGCAAAGCTGCCATCGCTTTAGCATGGCTAGACTTTAAAGCCAAGATTGACATTAAACTTTCCAGATGTTAGTCTCACAAATATTAACAGTACCATAAAGTGAGACCAATCACAAACGAAGAGACTGGTCTCAGTGTAAATCACTTCATACAAACACTGTGTTGTATTTGAACTGAAGCCATATCCTACCCCTTAGTTAAACTAAACACAATTCCCATGTTATTGAAATACAGACAGTTACATTATGTCATTACATTAATGTCTTTACTTATTGGTACTCAATAATATATAATAGCTGAAGGTGGGTTTTTGTTCAAACAAGGCACAACAATATGTTCTTCCCCATAATTCACACAACTGTTATTTCCCTTGTAATAGCAAAATAATATGGTTGAACTTCCAATTCCTGCAGAGGTGATCTTTCAAGAGATATTTTCCAAAATTTGTATGTTTACATGAATCTCCATTATGCCAGCTTTTACTTGTGAAATGCTTGCTGCCCCATCAGTTTAATAGAGTCAAATCTACCTTGCACCCAGTGAATATCAGATTACAGGACACGTAAACCTTTCTTAAACTGAAAAGCTGCAATATTTGCACAATGAAATTATAGTTAATTTCTCTTTAAGTACTCCTATAACTTATCTAATTCTCTTACAAAACGGTCAAATTTTAATTGCACGTTAGGAGACACTAAGATAATGAAAAAACCCTACTAAGTTCTCCAAGTTGTAGTTTCTGCATTTCATTTGTATCTTGTATGTGGATACTGCAGAATGGTTTGAAACTATAGGTCTGTTGCAAAGAAAGTACCCACACCAATACGTTAAAAGAAAAGAAAAAAATCCCCTGCGCTGTAGAATATCTACCAAATGCTTTGGTCATTTGTTTTGCTTTCAAGATGAAAATGAGTTCCTTTTAAAAAACCCTTTCATATAACACAATCTAAATACACTTCTTCAAAAGCAGAATCAACAATCTAACAGCCCTTTTCCAATTTACAACAGAAATTTTTGTACAATGCAGTTAGGCCTACGGCATGTTGTAATAATCATGTTCTTCAGCAAAACACCGTTTTTCACATGATATGGATTCCTAAGGAGGGCAAGCAGTAATTAGCAGAAGAGTTAAAGCAATTCATGTGAACAATTTTAAATAAAACACTACTCTGAACAGATCAAAACTGGAAATATTTTCATACTTGTTTCTAGTCAAAAGGAAGAGAGATACAAAGAGGAAAGGAAAAAAAAAAAAACCTTCCCATCTTTTTTTCCTCACTGAACCAGCAAGAAAGGCAAGACACATACAAAACTCTGTGTTAACAACATTCTGAGTCAGTCAGGTTGTAATCAAAATGAACAGTTTTTTTCATTTTGAATCATCACAGCAAAGAGACTGGACATTTTCCCCACAACAAACCAAATAAAACAAGAAAAGGTCCACTGTATAAAATTCTTATTTTTCTTCTGGCCCAACAGGAGCACAAGATAGTCTGATCCCAGAACACTGTGTGCCTGGAATGCATTAAGTGAAGCAAATGGAAATCTCACATGGGCAGCGCTGAAGGGTCAACTCCAGACTGAAGGAATGTAACCTTATTTTAAAAATAAATGCCTCTCCGGTGAAAAGAGAGTAGACAAGAGAGGGGAATGACTTGACTTAATACATACTGAAATCATGCCTAGGGGTGCTTATTCTGAGAAACGCTGAGCTGTTCAGCTTGATTTTCCATCTTGTGGAGTCAATAGCGCTTTGCTCCATAAGGATGCCAGCTATGCCAGCATTACTGAACATTGCCAAGTACTGGCAACACTACGGCCTAGCACAAAGCTGAAAAAGGGAATCGCTTCAACACTAGAAATAAGTATGGAATTATGGCTGAAATGAAAAACACAAAACCGTCAGGAAAATACAATCCAAGCAACAAGGTTGCCTCATACTTCATCTTTCAACTCATTACATTGCCTTTAAAAATGCACACCACTTTATTTGCTCTCTAGTCCTGAACAGTCACTGTGTTCTATCTTCCTTTAAAAGAAACCCCTATGAAAATGTAATGAAATCTAATGAAATCCATGGTTGGTTTAAGACATTTAAATATTTCTCAGTAAGCTAATGGATACATATAAATCAAAAAGAATAGTGATTCTCAGTCATTTGTAAACAGCAGATATTTACAATAGCTTTATACACAGAACAATAACCTATTATTCAGGCAAAGCTGAACGGAGCAGCAGTAAATCCTCCTATTACATTTGTAGAAAGAGAAGAATATCAATGTTACAGTACCTCTGTCTTCAAGTGGATTGCTAGCAAGGTTGATCGTATGGAGTCCTGAGTTGGGATTATGGGCTAGGGCACTGGCTAGTTTCTGTGCAAAATCTCTGCAGGAAAAAAAGAAGGAAGAAAGACTCCTGTTATCTCTTGTATCAACAGCACATTCAGAGCCTTAAAAATGTCAAGGGATTACTAGATAGAAGTGGCCTATCATACCACAGAGCAGTAACTGATTCTTCACAGTTTTAAACAATGCTTATCTGGCTAATTTGCTATCTTTCAAAGCAAGGTATTTTATAATTTATTCATCCTGTGGCCTAAGAGGCTGAAGGGAAATCAATCAAAGCTCAAACTGTTTTTGATAAAGAACTGGATATAAAATGGGATTTACACAGAGTAACTTAAAACTCAAGCACATTTTCCATCTTCTCCATGCCATGCATGGGTGGGATATAAACATCAACGTGTGTAACACTACCTCCTTCAATCGCAAGCCAAACCCCTCACCTGCAGCAACTCTCTACCAACAGTCACTCAAACAGATGGGCTTTGCAGCATACCCAGAAGGTCAACAAAGCAGGAGTATGTCTGACCTTGCAAAACAGCAGGAATAATGCTCTCAAAGAAGAGCAGCACACTAATGAACTGGTCTTTGCTTGCTTCTTTTTACAGTGAGAAGCATCAAAGAACATAACTGGCTGACTACAGTTCTAGCAACATGTCCCAAGAGGTAGTATATCCGTTCTAAAATGCTCACAACAGCCAGACCAGATAGCACAGATAGCTTTGACCTCACTTTAACGAACTATGGCAGGTAACTGTAGTATAATGACCTACCTCTGTTCAAATCCACGTTGAGAGGCAAGGGGACGCTGCCTCATCTCAGAACCTTTTGCTGCAGCTGGACTGTCACCCCCTACCATCACCCACAGCCCTAAGTTCAAAGCCAGATTGGGTTTTCCTACATGACTACACAGTCGACTCAGGTGGAGACATGTTCCTTGAATTAAGTCACAAGGTTGGTGGCCAGTACTAGCTCTAAGACAAATCCTCTGTCCTTGTACCTACTGGGAAGTTTTCATGTATTAAGGGACCAGCCCTACTGTGTGCTTTTGTTAAAGTAAGGCTATAATTTCAGTGTTCTTATTCACCTAAGTGAGATCCTGAGACAGAAATCAAAAACATCCCTTGATCTTCCTTCACAAAGCTTCTTTCTCTCTTTCCCTTGAAGTACAGTGTCTTACCTCCTGTAGGCCAGTGGTGCAGAACTACCAGCTATCTTGCTAGAAGACTGCTAATTAACACTGTCCGTTTTCCTCGGGACAGATCCCACCTACCATAGAAGTGGTGAGAATAGCAGAGGAGGTAGCATTCTCTTCCAGTCTCTGGAAAAGAGTGGAGACTGGACAGCAATAGTCTCAATAGCTTTTCGTTATCTGTTGTTTCACGGTGTACTGGAGTACAAACATGTTCCAGGGAAGTTTAGTTTCCCTTTGAAACTTCATTTCCTTAGATGGATCCCTGGGGGTAGAAGAGGTTGCAGTGCTGCAAATGCATGATGATGGGCTGCCTTTAGGAAATGCATATCCTCTTCCTAAGATACAAGCAGCATGTGAATACAAACGCTGAACAAAAAGAAATTTTGGGCTTGAATCTGTGCCACCTGACAGGCCTCAGGGTATCCTGCTTTGCTACCAGCTGCTGCAGCAGAAGACTACATATCTCCTGTAGGTCCTCGGTTACATTTGCCAACACTCTGTGGATACCCTCCAGCATTTCAAATGGCACTAGATGCCTGTGCTTAGGCAACTAAATCAAGCTCCTTATGTGCAGCCAAGAAGAATGAGGTTTTGAGTTCAAAAACAAACAAAAAACCTTTCTTCATGGGGAGTTTCCTCCTCTTCCTTTATCCCTAAAGGATTCCTGTCATTACAGTGTTCTGCCTCCACCTCCAGGCTTGTTTACAAACTCTGCTCCAGCTTTTACCACCAACATAGACAGGATAACTAAAAACTAGAACTTCTTGGACAACTGGGGGGTGTGTGAACTATTTAGCAAAGGCACTACCACCAGAAATCACTGGATTACCTATGTAGGGCACATAGTGCTCCAAGGCTCATTTTGATAAAAAACCTAACACAACTTCTCCGCTCCCTGTGCAGCCTCTACCATAAACAGAGGCATCTGGGTGACATCCCTTCCCCTCCTTCGTCTGCTCTTTGTTCCAAGTCCTAAAATTTATTCCTTTTTTTGGCTTCACACTTCAACCACAGAGCACACAACATAAGCTTGACACTTTCTATAAAGCACCGAACTCGCTCTGCATGCATTGCACAGCCACACTTGCCTGAACTGGGGACATTCCAGCTTGGAGGTAAAGCCCAAAAAAGGCCCACTGTAACTACTTATATGGCAGAGTAAGGATTATTTCACCAAGGGTAAGGATAGCACAGATCTGAAAATCTCTGACAAACAAAACAACTCCTCAAGATCCGTTAAGACAACATCCCTGTAACACAGAGAGGACGTGTCTGGGAGGAACTAACACAGTTAGGTCTAAGAATATTCAGAGCCCACTCAGCACGGGCAGATGAGATGCAACATCAAAGGCCCTCCGGGTACCAGCAGCAGATACCTCTGTTGCTCTCCCTCTGTCACGGCCAGCTGTTCCCTTTGGGACAGGGCTATGGAGGCCTGTGCAGAAGACAGTAGGGACATTCTGTGCACCACCTTTCATTTTCACCAGCTTCTGCAAACAGGCTTTTATAGACTGAAGAACCCTTCTTGCATGTTCATGGAAATTAATATTCTGGTTATGACACATTCCCCCATTCCTCTAAAACACCTCAGGGATGTAACTCTCTTTTCAAGCTCCTTTATTCGGGTGATCCTGAACTCTTCTCCTTTCCTTGAAATCTGGGTATCACCTACCTCAGTTAACACACTTGCCAAAACATTAGGGTTTGCTATATGTATTAAAGCCATCCAACATAATCTAGGCTGCACCCTTTAGGTCTCTTAAAGAAATAGCAATGGGAATACAATTTTCATGAGCACGTAAACTGGCACAGATCTTATCAGACAGGGAGTTTCACTTGACAACCTGTTTTCGCCAATAGCAAGTCCACAATTCCCTAGTTCTGGGTCCTTACGACTAATACTTCACAATAGTTTGCTGTCTCATCAGCTGGGAGGATGACAAGTGTTTATGGGGCCATGGCCCAAACCAAATCACAGAAATGAGTAGCTGGAGGTAGAAAAGAATGAAATCATCTTAAACTGAGTCTGCTGCAGGAAGAAATATGCTCTTGCAGCTGCTAAGGTATTTCTGAAAGCACGGCTCTTGGTAGCGCTTTCTTAACCCTGGTCCAGCAGTCTGTCACAGCTCATTAAAAATGACTGGTCTGTAAGCTATGTCAAAGAAGATACCCAGTAACAACAGGATTTCCTCCTAGGAAGTAGATATGATAAATGGCCAAGCTGACAAATATGTCCTTGACAAAACCAGACAGACAATGCTGATCAGAGCAGATACACACCAAGGCAAAATGCCAAACACTGTGCATGTAGACGGAGACATGAAAACCAAAGTCACAGGCTGATTATCTGTCACGTCCTGTTAAAACTGAGACCAGTTAATCCAACTGTGACAAGTTAAGGTAGGCAACGTGCAAAGGTAGTCAATGTATCTTTTAGTATTATTAATTACCACTGGATTTCATGGCACATAATGCAAGAAAAACAGGATTAAAATCAGTTGCTTATGTCTGAATGACAGCTATTAAAGGCAGTACGCTAGTGATCATAAAGCTTGGGTGTAATTCCAAACGCCACCCCAAGTTTACTGTGTCATATAGGCAACTTTCTTCTAAAGGTATTTTGATGCAAAACCCTTTTTAAAATAAGGGGAAAATGAACCAAAAAATGAAAGAGGAGACAATGTAAAGCACACCAAAAATTTGCCCTGTACTTGTTTCCCTTCTTTATTTGTAACTCAGTATAGTGTTCTGCTTCTCCTACCTTTCCACTGCTTTTAACATAAAAATTCATCAGCACTAGAGTTTACCTTGTCTACATGGTCTTGGACACTAACACTAAAACAAGCTACAAATACTTCCAACTGGGCTAGTTTGTAACTTGAACTTTGCTTCTATTTCCTGTGATGGGGAAAAAAACCAAATACCTAGTAACTACAACTTACTGTATTTAAAACATATGAAAGGATTAAATTATATGGCTTATCTCTATGTACCTTTCTTTTAAGGCTGTGGCAAGGCATTAAGCTTAATTATCTACTTTTTTGCTTCTTTAAAGAAGTTGTTAATGTGGAAGTCCTGTTATATTTGAGCAGACTGCAATCCACAGTAAGATACAGACAGCTCTCTTGGGAATGAAACAATAATCTGTTGTGCAAGATGGAATAGTACGCTTTTTTAACAAAACCTGACTGTTTTTTAAATGATAAAAAGGTGTTCATACTTCTATTGGCAACTCTATTTGGAGAGGAACAGTGTAAGTTGATTTAGGTTTTATGCTCTTATCCAATCCATTTTGCTCCACTTAACCCAACTCTCCAGGCAGATTCTTAAAAAAAAAAAAAAAATCAGTTTAAGGGGATTTCTTGGACAAGAGGAACCTCTGGAAAACCTGATAAAAAGCTTGTGACTACAGGCTCCTCAGACAAGGCAGACATTGAGCATAAGTTTTTGTAACGCTTATTCTGGTTAACACACATCACACACCCTTTTTGCTGGGAGAAAGCAGCAACTAATGCAACATTTCAAAGGAATTACTTACGTTCTAAGCCCGGCATTCTCTAATACCAGCTCTTCCAATCGATTGGACCTACTCACCACACGCAGTATCTGCTCACAGACATCAGTGGACTGCCACAGAAAAGACAGAACAGTGTTAAAGAACACAAACATGGAGCAGACGGTTATCGAGTTATAAGCTGTACATCATAATGGGATCCAGGCCATGATGAGCTTTTTGTCATACATAAGCAGTAAGTAAGAATAGCAGGAACATCCCAGAGATAGAGTCAGATGGCAACAGAGAACTTCTGGAAAAGACTTAGGGAAGTGAGAGGCAGACTAAAAGCAAATCATTTATGAACCTGGCCACTCAATCATATGGGGCAGAATTTTTATAGTGATAATAAAAACCCCTGTGATTCAGAAAAAATGCTCGCTTAATTTTTAAATAAATCTTGTTCATATGCATGCTAATCCTTCAGAAGAATGTGGCAACTAGTGCAAAGGAGAATAAAGCCTGACCAGGAAGATGTTATAAGGAAGACAAAGAAAACCAAGAAAACCTTCAGAGCAAAAGCACTCTAGCTACAGGTCCTCCAAAGACTCCTAAGGACTATGGCTTAAGGGTCAGTATATTTCAGTATGAATTCTCCCAGCCTACATAGAAGTAAATCCCATCTCATGATTTAACTGTTGTTGGATTCTAGAATTTGCATGGACATTTGCAAGTACCATGAACAAAACATGATAACAAAAGAGTTTGTTTGCTTTGCTCATTCAAATAGAGAGATAAAACCTTAATGATTCAAAAGCCATACAGTGAACTCCGTATGTCATCACCTTTTATTATAATCTTTTATTTTGCTTCTGGATTTGCTTTTTTTTTTTTTGTCACAGCATGCACTGACCAACATTCATGTGAAATCCAAAGCTGAATTTCCATCACAATCACAAAGTGCTGAAACTATTGTTATCTGCCTTTAAAAACAATGCAACATTTGTACCTGGAATATTTGTGTCTCTAATGACAGTCTGACATTTTCTAGGATTTTTTACACTTTAAACTAATTGAAACTCCTAAGGAAAAAAAAAAACAAAAAACCACCTGATCTACCACACGCATAAAATCTTATTAATTCTTTACACAGTAAAGGTGACAATTTTTTCTAAAGACTATCAACTCAGCCATCTTCCCAATTCTGTTTTTGCTTTCCATATTTCAATAATTCAGAATATTACCACAAAGCCTCTACAGCAGTGTGATTGCAAGTGGAAAATTTCCTGCATATACTATAAAAACACTATGGATACCATCTATCAAACACAATGTCAGGGACTCATGAAGCACAAAGCATTCAATGGCCTCCAGATATGTCTGACCTCATACTGACCCTCAGCAGTGTTCCTATGGCACTGATTTATTGTCCAACAAATTATGTTTTCCTGGTGTTTTTGACTGAAAATGGAATGTAAGATAATTTTTTAAAATCTTGTTTGTGTGTTTGGCTGGTTTTTTTTAAGGAATTGGTGCATTTTGAAGGTTGACAAAGTTTGCTTTCCACAGAAAAGTTGCTAAGAATTTCAAAAAACTTCCATGAAAATATATCTCAGACAGATAATACGGCCAGTTCTTGTTCTAAGCAAATAACACCAGCCCATCTCCCAGCTAAGCAAACTATCTCATTTCATTGAGGCAGAAACTGATTAATTGCATTCTACTTTTTAACAATGGCGATTTTAACAGCGAACTACAACAGGATTAAACATATTCCCAGTTTCATTCTATGCATAATTCTGAGTAAGATGTCCCAGCATGAAAGAAAAGTTTTTTGCCTACTCGTCTGCCAAGAATCACATAAGGTAGTTTCTTCTGAATTTTCATGGAAAATGATAGCTTAGGAATGCAATAAGCACATTTTCAGATCAATAAAACTGCATCAATTTAAAAAAGATGAGACTCAACCTTCATTTTTAAGACAGAAGTTTCTGGATATAAGTATGGAAGCAATTTCTCAAACCACTAACTCCACCTGTGACTATAAACTTTCAAGTTTAGAAGAAACAGTATATTCTGATATCTTTAAAAAAAGTCAACTAATTACTGATTTTCTTGGTCCTTTCTTCAGTAGCCCAACTTGTTTAGATTTGCCCCCTTTTTGCTTTTCAGAAAGAAAAACTGATGTAGAGAAGTATCAGTGTCACACATCACTACATACTTATTACCACACAGGGTTACTACACACTACTTCAGACAACTGGGAGAAAAATACATCAACTTGCAATGAAAATTAAGAGGAAAAACCTGCTTTATATGTGAGAAAAAAAAAACAGAATCCTGATACTTCTTTCCAGCTCCAGAAAGCAACTGAGATTTCTGGCTGCTTTAGAGTTAGTTTTCTATTTAGTCATCCAATATGGTTTGAGGGAGCTAGCAACACCTCACGAAGTAGTTTTATGGGCTACTGCTATTGCTCAACAAAGTTTTCAAAATTTATTCACTTGACATTTTGACAAGACCTGACTCTCAGCAGTGTTTCTATGGCACGAATTAACTATCCAACAGTTTATATTTTCCTGATATGATTAAGGGGGCGGGGGGGGAACTTCAGTAGACTGCCCAGTTGTATTTGCCTAAAAAAGTTCATCTTGAAAAACGTAATAGCATTCTCTAAAACACAGTACAGCCTGGTAGGAGCAGGTATACCATTTCAATTTATTACTTACTAATTTCAGATCCTTGGAGGACAGCTTTGTAAACCACTGATTATACTCCAGAGCAGCAACTATAGGTATTAAGTCTCTAGAAAAAGAAAAACACTTTTACACACATTTCATATAACTGTCGGCTTTGGTCATTTGAAGCAATCTCTTAAGTGTTCTTCCATATCTAATTCCCCATGCTTTTGCAATGCTAATTGCCTACCATCCCCATTACAGAAAGTTCTGCATTCTAAAAAAACAAGCATCACCAGTAGCTGTGTCTCTTTCTCGTATTTTAATACAAATTTTTGACTGGCCAACTGACATCCATTCTAGCATTAATTTTTAAACCCGGAATTTGTCTGGACTGCCATTCTTACTTTTAGCATCACTTTTTCTTCAGCCTGTGACATATTTAGGCTTCCTAATCACCTCTAATTATAATTGAGCATGACACTAAAAAGCTTTTTGGCAGTCTGATGATTTAATATAAATCCATGACTGAATGCTTCCAGAGAACACCTCCTTGTCTCATCGCTATAGTTAAATTCCCCCAGGAAGCAGGAGACCTGCAAAAGAATAATGCGACTTGCAGCACAAACCCTCCTTAATTGTAAAGAGGATTTCACAAATGAAATTCTAAATTATTCCCATTTTCTTCATTCCAAGCCTCTTAATGTGATCTGCTCTCCCTCTGTTGAATTTCTCCAATAACAGACGTTGATAAATGTCATGTCTGTACACTACCCCCCAGCAGAATCATCCATCAAGCACTAGCATATGATTTAGCAGCACAGCACTTGGATCGCTTTAACACAACATGTTAAATACATATATACATCTACACTTGGACTTTACTTAGAAACCCCTTGTTTTTATTAAAGAGCTGTAACATACATGAAGTTATCCAACCAGCAATATAGTGCCATCTCAGCCTCCGTTTTTGCAGGGAGAAATTTAAAAGTATTGGTTTTTACAAGCTAGTCCCACCCCTCCCAGCTTTTCATTCAGGACATATGCAGGTAGGCACGGCTCTGCACTAAACAAGCAGCACCCTTCTCACATCTTCTTCTCGTCCTTCCTCTCCTTCGCTTTTCCTCCACGAACATTCAGACAGTTCAGGGAGGTTGTTAAACATGTAGGAAAGCCAGGACACAAGGCAACATCATATGGACAAGCCTTCAGCAGGCTATATTGGGAACTGCAGTTGCTAGATTTGGAAGTACAAGCCCATCACTAAGGTAACAGTAAGAAGGTGCAGCATTTTGCAGCAAAAGAGTGTAGCCCACCAACTGTGAAGCTCATGCAAATAGACCGTTTTCACACTTCTGCAGAGGAACTAGCGTGCAGTGCCCTTCAAGGACTAAGCCTGTTTTCCATCTTGTTCACAGCACACATCAAGTCTCATGGTGAATTCATTTCCACTGGCACAGTAGAGTCTTATCAGCTTCATGAAGTGTACAGATTTATTTCCATCCACCACATTGTTTTCCTCCTACACACATACTTTATCTCCATGTAAAGCAGAAATTGACTAGTGAAATGTTAGGGCAGGAAAAAAACAACCCAGAGGTATTTTCCTCTCAGGCTGGGCAAACAAGAACCTTGCTAGGGAGTAAGGAATGTCCACATAGAGGTTTGTTCCTCCTTTGGTTTCCCCTGGAGCGATCAGTAAGAAGGTAATGAATTAGCAGCTTTGATGGCCCTCTTGTCAGTGCCTTTGTCATGGAAGTGAAATGAACGTAAAAGTTGGTTTTTTTCAGGTCTAATTTTGGTTTATCCACCCAATGATAACCATCCAGCTAACAGCTGGTGGTGAATGCTGCAGGCTGCAGACATTGGACAGGCTGACGGTACCACTGTCACACTGGTGGAGCACAGCGGTTCACGCTATGGACCACCACTCCCGAAAAGAGGCAGAAGACACCACCAGCAGATGTATTTCAGCAGCGGCACCAGTTCCTCCAAAGGAAGAGAGAGAGACAATGATTGGGGGTCACTGGCTGCAAGCATTTACACCACCAGGGAGCTGGTAAGCCAGCCTGGAGGGCTGGCAAGAACTCAGTACCTTCTGGGCAGGAGAGTGGCTGCAGACAGAGCTTGCCAGAGGCCATCCCCTTCTCCCCTCTCCTCCCCAGGCCCCTGAGGGAAATGGCTGAAGGACAGGGGATGCTAAAAGTTAGCGGGAAGACTTTCAAGAAGTTAAAGAAACATTGCTGCAGCAGGACAGGAATATTTTAAAACAAATCAACCCAGCTGATTTGCAAATTCTCATCTTTAAATAGTTTAGTCTTCTGCAGTGTTCAAGGCCTGTTTGTTCAAACCCTAGAAAAGCTGCACAGATACTGGCACGTTTCAGTAACACCAACTGCTAACCCCCCTATTCCCCCCTCCTTCTCCATGTGCCTGAAGACAGTGGAACCTATGCCCATTCTGCAGTAGCCTTATTCCCTAGAGATTTCACTTTGTCAGATTCCACCACCCGATTTTAAGGAGAAATTATATAGTTTAGCCTTTATTTACTGTTTAGTTCAAATTTTTGAAGGTGCTTCTGACCAGAGGGTCCTTTAGGAATTTACCCCATTCCTTCTCTTGCTTTGAGCTTGCCTAACCTCATTGCACTCGTTACTGAGTTTTCCTTTTCAAAATTGTATACTGCTTTATTCACTTTATTCCATTAAATTCTAGATGTGGTACTAACAATGATCTGAATTCTTTTGCAATATACTATGAAAGAACACTAACAACCATTTCCAAAAGCAGGGCCTTCTCATAACTTTCCCTCATTGAGTTATATTGAGTTGCTTATATTTATTAGTTTGTTTACTAAACTACCATCCAGAATAAATTAAGATTTCCAAAATGTAAATCTGTGCCATCTTAAAGTGGAAACAGATTCTGTTCTTCTGGAACGCAGAAAATCTCTCCAAGCTTCAGCAACATTCAAACTTCATTAATGCCTTCACGTTTTTTCAACATCTCTGTCCCCCAGTGTATTAAGATGCCAAGAAATCTAACCAGGGCAAAGGAAAAAAATATCTAACCAATCATGCTTTTCTGACCATTTTTTGAATGTCCAAATATGCTAAAACATATGCTACACAGATGAAAATTATGCTACTGAGTTAAATAAGCCCTGTTCACTTAGAGTCTTTTTTTTTTTGTTGTTTAACAATTATATGGTTCCCAGCACAACATAAGTTCAGATAAAACCTCAGAAGTCATGTTCCCGTGTGGCAAGCCATGCTATGCACTCTAAGTGTCAGACACTCTGGGAACTTAAATTCATCTATAATTCATGCCAACTTATGTTGACCTCTAACAGAAATGCTTTACAAGGAAAAACACAAATAGTTTATTTTTGCAAAGCATAGCCCCTGTATCTAGAGAACCTGTGTACCCACCCTACCTCGCTTCAGAGCTACTCCACAGCATGAAGTGTATAGCTTTAGCAATGCCAAAAAGTAGGTGGACAAGACATACAACAGTCTGTCAAAATCCAAAGCATGATGCCATATTGTTAATTTATAGTACTCTCACTGTGCTAAATATATGACAAAACACTCACATACATTCTTGAATTGACTGGCATCTCGGATCTTAATTCGTATTTTTAATGAATATCATAAGGTTTTAGCTTCCTAAAAAATTTAGTTTTTGTGAAATTTCAATCCAAAACCTTTTTCTTAGTTCAGTCCTCAACATGTAGAAACTCTCATCACAAGATCAATTCCATGGCATGTAAACGGCTCCAAAATTGTTTTGAATCTTTGGACTTATACAATCATGGGACTTTTAATAAAAGACTTTTATTAACAACACAAATATATTTCCTCAGTAATGTCAATTTTGTAAGGAATACTTCAATGAAAAGCTCTGTGAAGCAAGAAACCCATTATTCTGTTTTCTGAAAGCCAACTCATTTGAACCAGCTGAGATATTCTAAATACTTAAAATACTACTTCTATCTACTCTTTCCTACTAAGTAATATTTTTCACCCCTACAATAAATTGTTCAAACATGTAATTTCTATCGAAGCTGGGTATCTGCAAGTCACTTTCTCAATAATGCCCATGGTCTTTCTCAGCACTTCCACCTTGCAATATGTTTAAAGCATTCTTATGTTCTTGCCCCAGATTTGCTTGTGCTGAATAGTATTCCTTTCCTTATCTTCTCTCAGCAAGGTTAAACCAACCAAACAGTCTTTGGCTACATCCGTCATGCACTAGTTGCAGCCCTTACTTCAGAAGTTATTCTTGTTTGACTTACTTCTGAATTAGCCAAAACACGTACAACTTAGTTACTTTGCCATGGGATTCAGTGCAGACTGTGAAAACCCATCACAGAAGCTGGCTAAGTATTTGAGTGGGGTTTGTTGCAAGTTCACATGATAGATAGCTTAAAGCTGCAAAGAATGCAAAACACTCTTGTTTACCTACCTCCAGGTTCAGCCTTCCTGTTACAATATTTTAACGTCATACTCTGGAGGTTCTTTATTCTTCCACTGGGCTTTCCCAAAGAAACAAATGCTTTCTCTATTTTATTTACAGTTTCTTAAATTCGTCGTTTTCCTTGTATAATGATGGGTTTTAGTCAAGACTTCCTCCCATTTCCTCCTACTTAAGTATCTTCAGATTCAACTTTCTTAGAATCCAATTTTCTCAGCCAGCTAAATTCAGCAAACCAAATACAACACTTAGCTAAGTTTCAGCATCTCATAATAAAATTACCCTCAATTAGTTCCTTTCTGGAAGTACACATTTTTTGATAGCATCTATTGTAAGTGGAGAAACTACTGGCTGGGATTCAGTTGAACAACTAAACCTTCTACTGACTTGCTGACAAAAATTATTTCTTTTACTGTGTACAACATGAGAAAAACATTCTGCATAAGACTGCATAATTTCCTTTTTTGCTTTGCCCACCAGATGTAGTCGCATGTTTTCTCTGCTGAATCTGAGCTCTTATACCCACCATCACAGGAAAAGTATCTATCTGCTAACTTTTTGGAGTGCTTCCAATAGCAAAATATAACTTCTCAGGCTCCTCAGTGAAATGTGCTCTCCATGGGGGCTTTTGTGCAAAAACAGTAGCTTTGTGCTGAAAACTAAAAACACTACAGACGGTCATTTCAGAGGTCTAGACATTCAAGTAACAGTTAAAGGACCATCCCACTTCAGCAAGGGCAGGTGCACCGTATTGTGAGGGGGAAACAAGGAAATTTTGCAAAATATTAGCATGATTACTGCATATTGTTTACCTGTGGTCAAGGTGACTGAAGTCTTGTAAATTCAACTCTCTGGTATCTTGTGTAAGATAAATCGTATCGACATCCTGTTAAAAATATATAACCAAATACATCTTTACAGAACTATTGGGGTTTTTTTCCAAGTACTGTGATTTACTTGCTCTTTCATCATTTGCACAGTTAACTAAAAAGAGCTCCAGAACAAGACACATACTTACCCATTGTACTTCTTCTCTATAGGGAAACCCAAGCCAATCACAAACACAGGCATACATCTGCGAAAAGCCTCCTAAAAATAACCCAAGAGAGCAATTTAACATAATAGTAAAACAAGCAAACAAACAAACATCTAAAAGCATACTTTAATACTTATACTGAAAGATCCAGTCTTTTAAAACTCACTCTCTTTTCCTCTCAGAAGGCTGTCCATTGTGCTGCTGAAAGAAACTGAGACTATCCTATCTTTGCCCAGCAGGTTGCAAGAAAGCTTAAAATAGTGCCTTCAGCTGCCAATCAGAAGTCTGCTCCATACTAATTACACCTTAAAACTAATTACACCTTTACAAGCTTCTGCCAGAAATAGAATTAAACTTCCTGACACTGCAATTCCAGCCTTTTTATGTTTGAGCCTTTAAATTCATTCTCACCACAAGGTCCAAGTTCTGCCACTGTCTGACTGTCCCACAGGGCCTGGAGATTAGCCAGTCTTTCTGAAGGCTCCATAGTTACTTTTTTCAGAATCCTCCTAGATACAAAATTGGGGAGAAGAAAATCATTCATTACTTTGAAAGCATTTTTAAATTCATAAATCTTCTTTATTTCAAGTACAATTTTAAATAAGTGTATAGGAAGAATTAGCTTTTTTAATACAAATCACTTCTCTGCCTAAAAGTCACACACATCATGAGGCCAGCCAGCAGGAGTAACATTTATTTGTCTCTTCTTTCTTTCTAATGATTAAGCCTGTGACTACGGGAGCAACTGAGCCCTTTTCTATGACAGGATCACCCAAGCTAAGGAGACTTCTGACACTTGACTAACACAAGGATGCCAAAACAGGGGAGGCACACAGTATTACTTGTTACTCTACAACTACTGCTGTTTATACAGTGCTTTTATGCAAAGAGCCACAGGACATGCTGAGTAACTCTAGCCTGCACTCTAGATACTCAGCTACAATCTTTGTAATTCAGTAGCCTTCTTCCTCCTCTAAACAAAACCACAATCCCTTCCTACCTTTTAAGAAATTAAACTATCTGCTTTTCTAAATGACAGACGGCTTCATAAACTGCAGAATTCCATAAAACAGAGGGAAAGAAATAATAAAAGATATTAATGGGAGAAACTTCTTTCCCCCTTTTTGCGTGTTCTAGTCTTACATCCTCTGCATAATTCCCATGTCTTCATTTTGGGAAGTAATGCCATCTGAGAGGAGAGCAAGAAAAATGATTTCTTTTCCAGGAACCAAGGTCTCCATACAGCTACACCAAATGCTCGAGTAATGTTCTCAAGAAAGCCCAGAGAAAACATGTTTAGGTCTCAAGGCCTTCACAGACACCCAGACAAACATGCACAGCCTTGCAGTCCTCTTCACTCTACTCTTTTTGCCTACATTTCTCACATCATTATTGAGCTAAATTTTATGGCAAACCTGCTCACAAATATTCACTTGTATGTGTGCTTTTTGAAGGGAGAGCTTGATCTCCATTAAAGCAGTTAATAACACTGCTACAGAGATAAACTGGAAGTAAAAAAAAAAACTGCCAGCCAGTGTTCATGAACTTGATTTCCTGCTCCACCTACAGGAAAGGTGAATAATAAAGACATGCACCCAAAATAAAACATGTAAATTTAGCCTGACTGTTCACATCTAATGTCTATTATGAAAGCTCACTTTGTCCCAAAAAAACTTTTTGCACAGTCTATTTTCTCTAATATTGCTGAAAACCAGGAGCTGAAGAGAGTAATAGTAGAGCTGCATGATCTGGTAGAAAGTGATGAAGATGAGGCAGGGACAGAGAAAAGAAATAAAATAAAACAAATAAAAACTACTGACTGTTCCTGCAAGATGATAAAATTCAGAGGCACAGTTACAAGAAAAAAACAAAGAACAACGCATAAAGAAGCCAAGCAAAAAAGCTAGAGAAGGAGATGTACGATCCAAGGAGCCAGTTACACCATGGAAAGTATATGACAAGACTGCCCAGGGCTCAGTTTTGAAGAACAAGGCTCCCAATTATGTGCATCATTTCACAAACACTGAAAGTAAACAGAACTTTTCCCTCCTCTCCCAACTCAGATTTTACTTCTGGGGAAAACAAAACAAAACAAAAACCCCCTACTGAATATCACAGCTGTTTATGGGGAAAGGAGTAAATTACAACAAAAAGCCAGAATCTAAGCCATACCTGAGGTTGGAGAGGCAATAAAGTAAAATGAAATCTTAAGATTCAAAATACCTGCATTGCCCTTCAAAATGAAGGCTCTTTTGACCCTACAGAGCATGCATAGCCTACCTGTGCTCTGCTCTGCCTCCTGGTTCTGTCACATACCTGCATAAAAGCTTAGTGCTTGCCTCAAGGTGTTTCTCATACCCTCATTGCATTTCTGAGGTCAGAGTGGGGAAACGAGTGGACAAAAAAGTGGTGGCTTGTCACCCTTTCCACACAATCCATTGCCACAAGAGGTGCCCTAAAAGACACTTACACTGGGGAGAGTCCAGGGAATATCTTCCTGAGGCAGGTCCCGATGTGTGCCAGCACCTCGTTCACATCCTCTGAAGAAGCCATCTTCATGGAGAGGCTGCATTTCTCAGTTTCCATAATCAACTGTAAGTAAGAGGACATGAGGACATCATATAATTCGTGTCCATTTAAAAAGGAGAGCATTCTGAATGCCAGCTGAATGCTCCGCATGCCAGTAGAAATCTGTTATTCTTTAAGATATGCCACAACAATGCTCTAGGTAAAGTCTCTGAAAGTTGTTCTGGAATGTACAAGACCCCGCAACTCCAACTTTGCTTTTCCTAACAGTGCTCTGCTTCCCACGGGAATAAAAGTTTCAAAGGATCTTGACCTCAGCTGACACTTTGAAAACGAAGAACTTTTCACAGCATTGTCCTGTCTTGAAACACGTCCCAGAACACCAGGAGAAGCGAGTGCAGCCCAACAGGAAACTATTGAACGAGCAGGGCCTGCTTCCTCCAGCAAAAAGTAAAAGTCTTTAATGGCTGTGATCCTCTGGAAAAGCTTTAGTGCTTTGATCTATGTCGTTTAAGAAAATGTTATGGTAATATATGGTCTCGGTTCAGACGAAGCAGTAACTCAGCTAAAATAACTGTCCCGCTGTCTGGGGGATACATGCTTCAGCTACGGGGAAAAATAAAGCCTTTTGCAACTCATCTCTGTTATATATTGAGTGTTCAGAATCAAATCAGATTACTGTATGACTGACACATTGGGTCTGCTGCTGCTTTCAGCTGCATCACAGGAAGCAATATTTCTGTCTTCTCCAATGTGAATATTCAGCACAGCCCAAGTTATAAACTCTTTTAGATGAGGAACTGTGCATACACAGTAAGAAGTTAACATTAGGAGTATATAAGAAATGTAGATAGACAATACAAGAGGGGACACTGGGTAGTATGCTAAATATTGTTTTTTATTGAAACTGGTTCCAAGGTCTCTTTCGGTTCCCACTACACCAAGGATCATCACCTGGATAATCCTCAAAGAGGCTGTACTCGCCCAAAAGCACACCAAGAATCTTCACACCTTTTCCTACTGATTCAACTCCTCTCTGAACCTGTTGACATAATTCCTTGAAGATGAATGAGTGGGCAAGTTGATACTGTTTTTCATCGTCACCAATATTAACACACCACTTCTCTATATTGCTCTGTCCATTTATTCACTTACCTTACAGTGGAAAGCTCTTCATGGCTTTCTGAGAGATGCCAAGCACAACACTACGTCCTTCAGGTATCACAAATATAACACACTGTTTGCAGGAAAACTGCAACAATACCATTTGCCCCACAAGCAATAATCTGAGATTCAACCTGCCTTCAGCTCTAAGCCTTACACATTTAAAACACAAACAAATGTAAGCATGCAAAACCTTAAAAAATGTTTTAGGAAAATGTTATGCTAAGTGAAGCTGCTGAAAATCCCTTGTAAACCCTGCTACAACAGTCATTGTCTATGCCTCCAGGAATAATTAGCATTAGCTACCATGGCATTTTAGGATCTTAAATAAATAAAGGCACAAAAACTTACACAGAATATGTTGAATGCCTCCCCATTAAAATAGTAAACATCTGGACCTTTTTTTTCCTCTCCTTTAAGGAGAGCTTCAAAAGCCAGGTTAAAAAGACGACATGTTAAACACAAAGAGAGCTTTTCAGAGTTCAAACAAAGTGTCAGACGCTCCTATTTTTAAAAAGCTCTTTAAAAGCCAAACACATATGAAACACATGAAGACTTTGATACAATTGAACTGTCAAATATTGTCAACACGTTCATCTTATGAATGAAAAGCCTATTAAAGGCGTTCTTCTTTTCAGCACCTTCTCTTTGACATTCACTTTTTTGGGGACATAACTTGCTGTCAAATATATTTTGTGTTGTATACAGTAATGGCACTGAGAATAGTTGTAAGCAAACCAGCTTCTGCCTGCAGTGTAAGCAGTAGCTTTTGGTTTCACCATAAAGGTATATGCCACAGAAGCCACTCAGTTTTGCGTGGTGATGATTATTATGCAGTAGCTGCCATTGCTCTGTCATCTCTGAGAAAAATATTCACTTAAGAGACAAATGAAAATTTGTACCACATTGAACTAGGAAAAAAACCTTATTTCTTATCGTCACCCCACCTGCACAACACATTCCTAAAATTGACTCTTTAAATTCTTATAATAATAGTTAAGATTTTAAAGCAGCATGAATATAAGAATGCAAATATACAGTTTGCTCACTGGATGGGGAGAACTGCATGTGATAGCACTGCCTCCTTGACTGGAACAGATTTAGCAATGAATAAAAAAGTATCTTTTATCTAGAATACACTCACCTGACCTGGTTTACTGGAAGTTACTCCTTGGATTTCCAAGTAGCTGAAAGTTAGTTCTAACTGTAGTTAAAAAAGAAAATGCCACATTAGTGCAAATACCTTATTTTAAAAAGCACACTTTTCAGAGAGGTTAAGAAAAACTTGAGCGATGCTACTGTTATTTCACATCAGTTTCTGTAATTGACACTAAGCATTTGTTAATATTTTATCTGATTGTATTTTACACTAAAAGAACTCTTACATTTGCTTGTTACAGGTTCAAATGGTTATTAGAGGTTATAGGAATACCACACTGGACCTTTTACTGTAAGCTATAAGCACATAGGCTTATAGTAAAATTTTGTCATAAATTTTATTATAACAAGCATTATTCATACAATACCCTACTGATGTGTACTCTTGTGCCTGAATATTCATTAATTACAATACTTACAGCCTCACATATTACTCTTTCATTATTTACACTGACCATAGGTGTGAAATATGTTACTGCACAGAAGCTGGAGAGACATGCACACACCATTTTTTATATATACATGTATAAATAAAAGTACCATACATAGATAAATACAGATATAGATATATAAATATTCCATATCGCTTTAGCATGTCTAAAAGTATAAGAGGAAATAAAATATTAGCTTTGCCTGAGTGGTCTATCTGGACAACAGTCAGGATAGGGAAGAAGGATGAACATACTGAATCCAAATGGAAGCTTAGAAGAAGGCAGGACAGTCCTCTTCTCCAAGGACAAACTTAGGGCTACAGGGAGTGTGCTAAAATCTGAATTCACAACTACGTAGACAAACATCTTGACAGCTGAGGTATGCAGAAAGTAACAAACCTCTTGGACTGAATCATAACTACAGGGCAAGACATTAGCATGGTCATTTCCTTTTATTTATCATTAAAACCATTGTAACTGAGCAGTCTGTTGGAATTGCACAGTTTCCTGTACTTTATCTTATCCTGGGTTCACAGCCAGGGTGCTCCCAGGCTAACAGGCAAAGGCTGTATTACTCTCTTTCTGTACTTGTGGCAATCTTTTTAAAAGACAACCCTGAATGGTACTCAGAACCCAGATGCAGGTCTCAAGACTCCTGCTCTGCAAGGGCTACAACAGCACAGGAGTCGGGAACATACCATTTTCCAACCATAAGAACCAGCTAAAAGTTTTCCAGAAAGCAGAAAGATACTAGGGAGAGCTTCTAAACACCAACGTCTTACTGGCAAATCTGTAAGTAGTCACGAACAGTGTTACCGCAGGATGAAGCTGCCTAAAAAATTCCAGTTAAAATAGTTATTATTTAGAATACACTAAAATTTAGGGATGTTTAATGAAATAGAAGACCTTTATAAAGCACTTAGCCACATTATCCACTCACAGCTGCAGAGACTGCAGGTGTTATTACTGTCTATTTGTTCTTTGTTGTCTATTTTCTGAATCCTTTTCCCTTCAGTTGCCCTCATGATTTGACAGCATCACAAGATATAAGCACTCCTCAGCCGTTTCTGTGCAAAGTCCACCTTCCACCAAAGACGTAGCTTAGTGACCAAATTTTACCCTGAAGTTTCTGAGGAGTCTTCACGTGCTTTGTTTGACTTACTCTGCTGCAGGGGCAGCATCCTACAGTTTCAGACCTCAGGGGTGCCACGGCAGCTGTTTACAAAGTGAGTGTGCACAGGGAACTGAGGCAGGAGAGGCAGAAACGGCACAAGCATCTTCTCAACACCCACACTGACCTCCTGCATTTTTCCAAGGGTAAGACATTCGCTTTTCTTAAGGCCTCTCCAGCACCTTATTTCTAAGCTGAGACTGGCAATCTTTTGTGATGACAGGACATGGTCCCGTGCGGTTCATTCAAGCCAGAAAGAAAAAATAAAATAAAGTTCCATAGCAGCTTTTATTGTTGGCTACTGGAGTAAGCCAGACTACATGTACAGAAGTGAAAGACTCTTTTTCCCCAGTGAAGTCAAATTAAACAAACATATGAGACTAGCTAACATTTGTTTACCCAAAACATAATAAAATTTTAGGGAAAAGTTTCTATGATTGAAATCCATCCCATTTTGTAAATTATTTACCTACCAGATTGAAGGTTCTGCTTTTGCCAACATACTGCGTATGTGCAAACATATATATATGTACACACAGCCAAAAATATCTTTCTGCTCCTGAGGAAAGTTTACACAGATCCTGACTCAAGAATTCAATCTCCAAAAATCCTCTTGACTAGAATGAACAAATACCAGGAAACGTGGCGACACCCCTACAGTTCATGTTTGGTTCAGTTTTCTACTTAAAAACATGGATATACAGTCCTTGCTTTGCAGCAAAAATACAGAACACTTCTAAACATCATCTACCTCAAACTATGAAATAATTTTTAAAAGGTTTTAAAAAGCATAATCCCATTTATTACCTAAAATTACATTTTTAAAAAATCCTCTTAAAAGGCTATGAGTGCCTCTTATTTAGGAACCCTTCAATTATGAGGACAGCTAATTTCACACTTTCCCATTTTTTCAATCAAAACTTAATGAAAGCTGGCACTAGAAATACGTTCGCAAACCTGAATTACACTCCCACAAATATTTCATACGCTTATCTGTGGGCTTGATGACACATCCAACATTTACTAATGTTGCAACTACATTTTATATAGACTGTAGCAAGGATTAGTAAGCTTTAAGTACAGCACTTCCTTTCCTATCAGTCCACCCAGATTAGTGGAAATGAACTGACTGGACCTGAGTGTAAAGTTAGGAGGTGGCTATTGCAATATCCTTGCTCTAAGGATAATTGTGTGAGTTGATATTATAGTTAATCAACCTTTATTCCTTTTAACTTTGATCCTTGTTTAGTCGATATATCTCAACAGCATTGTTCAAGGAAAAGCGAAGCTTGGAATCAGATGTAACAATAACAGTCACTCAGAACTGGCCATCTCTCAGCATACTCATTTTTGTGAAAGAACCCTGCAGGACTAAAGTGTCTTTGCTGCATGTTCTCAGCTCTCTCACTAGCAATTACTGTGTGCCAGTTATATGGAAATTCTTGAGCTCAGAAAGCTTCTGAGCAGCTTTTAAAAATAGTACAGACTTTAGAAAATTCAGTAAGTTTCACTAATCCTGCTAAAAAATTTGAGATGCGTTTTCACACATACTAATAATTGTTCAGATATACAAAGTTTAATTTTGACATAAACCATGAGCAGATGCAATTTATTCTGATCACCTTTCTTCCATTTGTTATCACTGAAGTTAACAACTTTGTTAGTACAGCATACATATTCTAGATTTCCATGAAAGCAGAGACAAGTTTTTCAATTAAGTAAATCCATTTAATAAAAGGAGTTTTTTGAGAAGTGTCTGCAACCCTAAACTAGAAGTACAGCTATTCCTTAGTACACTGAGCCCTACCCTTTAAGAACTTTTTGATGAATTACAACGGCTTTGGTATTATTTAACAAGATTACCATCACCACCTGTCCATCATACTGCCATTGCACTGATGTCTGAGCTGTTCATCAACTGGCTCTGTTTCCATGCAACCAGTCACCAAACCCTGCCTTAAAATAACAGGCTACAAACTGCAGTGATCCAAAAGCCAACAGACAACTAACCAAAGATATCTCTGCTGCAGGGACAGGGTGACCAATTGAGGAAAATAAATTTCAGCAGAAATTCAAGTTAGTCATCCTATCTGTCAGTCAGCATCTTCAAATTATATGTAAGGGATGGCCACATTTACTGCTGACCATGACTGAAAACCTGGTATCAATCGTACTGTTTATTGATTCTATTTTTTCTACAAAGCACATATACACATAGACATATACATACTTACACACACACATACACACAAAGCTGGACAAGAGATGTTCTTGCACATCAGTCTGGAAATTATCTTTCTCTGCTAGAACAATCATGATGAATTGTCACAGGAATAGAAAAAGTAATTTACCAGCATTGGCAAGGCAAGTTGTCAAGATGCTTTTCAAAATGAACCACAGAAATAATCAGAGAACAGCCAAATTTAATAAACCTCAACATAGTTTCTATCTCCAAATCACATATGACACTACGAACACTAGAGGGAATAAGGCCATCAGCTTGTTTAGACATAAACGGTCCCAAAGGTCATCAGGCTTATCTCACAGTTCTTCATGTTGGTGTTTCCAACATACTTCTTCACCCATCTGCATTTCTAAAAGTTAAAATTCCTCTGAAACAGTATATACAAATTGAGAAATCAATTTAAGACAGACACTAACAGAAGCACCACTGTAACTGAGCACCATGCAACATACCATTCCACAATTATTATTTTTTTAAACAGATGCACAAATAAAAAAATATGCTGTTTATGCAACTTAGTTTAAGCAATTTACATTTGTATCTAAAAAGCTGAATATTTATAGAAACACAGTGGCTTTACCTTTGTGGGAATCCGAGATGTTAAAAGAAATGCCCGACATGATGCTAACACCTATTGAAAAAAAAAAGAACAGAATTAGGGATATTCAATTTATCAGAAATATTATTAAAGATTCTTTTCCAGGAAAATCCTGATACCAGAGGGAAAAAGCCTCTAGTAGAGTGACTGTCAATTCCATTTGCTGTCATACACTGAAGGAAGCAAAACTGGGCTAAGATCCAGTAGAGCATAGTGAAGAGACTGCTGCAATCTGATCAGCTATAAGCTCGTTAGTACAGCATTGAACTGAAGAAATGTATTAAATCAATCTCTCAAGAAATATCATTCTTAGTGAAGTTTTTTTTAAAAAAAGCCAAGATAAGAAGTCCTACCAGGAACACATAATGTACTTAAATATAACAAAAATATGCAAGATAAGCATGATACTATTAGTAATGTAGGAGACCATAAGCAAACATTTTCTTTCGGACACACTTGGTGCATTTCTAGAGAAGATGCAAAGATTTTTCATTGACAACACCTGCATTTCTTCTCCAGCAAGGACAGTGAAAAAACGCAATTAGATTAGTTAGATCAGTGGCTCTGGGGAGAAAACACAACAAAAGAAATATTTAGGAAGTTGTTGCTAATCAAAATATAATGATATATAAAAGTACCACTCCAATTTCCAGTAGCACATCCCACTCACAGATTTTAGGCTTTGCGAAAGGGATGAGTCACTTTGCAAAACTAGAGTATGGGTTTTTTTATTTGTCTGCCTATGGAATTAGCTGCTGCTGGCTCCATCTTTTTCCAGACAAAAAACTGAAACAAACTTAATTCAAACATCTGGATCAAAATCCTGCAGCACATGCAGAGCTTTTCACACAGCTGGAACCTTCTGAAGCCCGTTCTGCTCAGTAAGTAGCCGTCTCCAGGTGAGAAGGCTGACACAATACGTGTTCCTCACTCAGAGAAGGAGAACCAGCCTCAGAATGCAACCCAGCACCCAGCTCTGAATGCCATTCAAATGCTTTGGAGATTAGATTTCAGCTTTGGTATCTCAGCTAAATCACATCTTGCTAAAACCTAAGAGCATGAATACTGTACTAGTGCTGGATACCAGCAGGCTGTTTCAGGGTTGATGTCATCAGACCTGGTGCTCTGCTTATCATGGGTGGAGAGCCAAACTGCTGTGGAATAGTAACCATTGCCTCCTGTAAGGCTCACCCCTTCACTGAAGACCCTCCTATGCTGGGTGGCACACCACCGCTGACACTGGGCTGGCACGTCCAGGTCCTGTCAGACATACCTGCTTCATCCCCTTGCGCTCACACACAAGGGAGAAAGTCTCTCCTGCTCTCCGCCCGTCACAAGTACGCCTTCTGCAATCCAGCACATAATTTCCAGCCCCTCTTACTCATCATCGCACCCACACACAAGCTGCCCAGCTCTGAAGAGGGGCAGGCGATCAGGCATCCTCCCCTGCACCAGCACCACCAGCAAAATGCCTCCAGAGCAGTAGGTAGAGCAGCTGCAACAGCTTCTGCTCATCTGCTTCTGGTCACCACATCTCAGGTGCAGCAGTGAGACAGTCAGGGGAAAGGACAGCTTTTGAAGAGCTGCTTTCCATATTTACCTTCTAGGTAGTGGCATACGACATTAGAGAGACCAGTGTTCCTGTGTATGCCATCACAGTGCGACAGCTGGCTACAGGAAAACCATGTCAGAGTCCTGTTATGAAACATTTGCCTGCATATGTGGGTTCAAGCTACTTTATAAGCATTGACAGGGTCCCTTTAACATGATTACAATACACATGAGCAAATAACAAAGTGAAATGCAAACCAGGTAACCAGAAGCCTGTAACACAATTATGTTGGAAAAGGATGTTCCAACAGAGCACATGTCAGTGTATCTTTGTGTGGTAGAGGTACTAAGGCTCCCAAAGTGATCTTGCTAAAACCAACAAAGCTGAAGTACCCACTTATCTGAATAAGATGCATTTACATACAAAGGAGGGGGCTGCTGGAAGATGATACTCCCCACTCGGCCAGTAAAGAAACTACTCTTGAGCAATGAGATGATACAAAAAAGCCTGAGCCCTCTAATCCAGTAACACTGAGTTTTCTACAGTTTTCATAGTTGAGACTGTCACAAACAAGTATGAGATTGATTTTTACATAAAGTCAATTGAAAACAAGGTCAATTATTACTGCAAAATTAATGTCCCATCTTGACAACAGCAGTACTAGATTTTTTTATTTCCTTTTTTTTTTTTTTTTTACAATGGCAGAATTGGCAAAGAGGAGGGTTGGCATTTATCACAATTTTAGCTGCTAAAATCCGTGAGTATGCATCGTGACCTTTGGCAGAATCACCTTCAGCTTACTGCTTTCTGATTATTATTATTTTTTCAATCTTTTCAAAATTTTTTGCGACATCTGCATTTTAACATCCCCATTTGTGTTCCCGTTCAGCAACACAGTAGCCTCTACCCCAAATCAACTGGAGGCTTGCTGGATAAACTGCGAAACATGAGCTGTTTTCAGTGTGATCTCCTTCTCAATAAGGCTACAGCACATAAACAAATGACAGCTATTAAGATACCGGATCACCCATGCCTCTGTCAATAGGATTCTGCGCGGTTGTTAGTACTTGCAAGGGCAACAGAACATATACTATAGACTACTTAAAACAACATATCACTCTATTCTTTCCCTTGTGAAATACGATGCTGGCGCCAAAGGCAGAGGCACCGGAGGTGTTTTCTCACTGACAGTTCAAGTCCCCTTTTAAGCACGGAGCTGTATTTGTGAATGAAGCCCCGGGTCTCGGTTGCATTTCTCTGACATGAATAACGAGTATGTGCTTAATTGCACAATTGTCATGGGCTTTCAGAAGGATCCAAGAGTGCTGGGGTTTATGAACAGGCAGATTCCAGATTTCCTGGAGTTTTTAATTTCTTCATATAAAGAAACTAAAAAGCAAAAGTAGCCACCAGTTACTCTCCAGCAGTTCTCAAGCACATTACGGAGATTTGCCACAGGTAGACTTATTTTGCACCTGGGGAACCTTGAGTACAGAAGAAGCAGTGTCATGGTCAAAGTCACTTTGAAAACCAGAGAACCGGAGGAGCAGACCCCTGTTCCAGGGACAACAGAACAAAGCAGTTCCTCACCCACAACCCATCAGGAATGTCAGCTGGGCACGGTGTATAACCTACCTTATCTTCTGATAAGAAAATGACCACTGGTTCAGCACCAGTTGCAGTCCCATTCCTCCATAACCAGTTTGTTTGGTCACAAGTAGTAGTCAATCATTAACAAAGTTAAAAGATCCCATCAAAAGATAAACACATGCAGGGTAATGAAAGAGACTCGGGAGCAGATTCATGCTTTAACACACCTGTAAACTGAAAGGTTTACGTGTGACCAATGTGAAGGCAGCAAGCACATCCAGGTGAATTTTATACAGGGTATATAACCTGGCTGCTGCTCTGTGGAAGGGACAATAAAAGAGAATTAGATTTAGTTTACAGTAGCTTTGGTCTGTCTTCTTATTCTGCCTTTTTTCAAGCACAGAATAGGATTAGGGTTATCATTTGAATGTTAAATGACTCCTACTCACACACAGATACTCAAGTTGATGATTTCCTAATGTTTTTATCACTCCAAATTCCATAACGCTCTCTACACTGCTCACAATGCACACGAAGCAAGTTGCAATTTGGAAATTAATTTGGAAACGTTCACCAAAAACATACCCTGCAAATTATTTTTCCAGAGACTCACGGCCTACAAGGTCGTCTTCTATTTACCAGAATAAATAATTTGTTTCAGTAAATAAAACTAATTTGAACACAGAATCTCAGCGAGTATATCAACAAAACATAAACATACAGATGCATTTCATGATTTGTTGTCAAATCCTAGCCTTGTTACCCATTTTAGCATGGTAAATTAAATTAACAAGACTGCACTAGGTTAACCCAGCCACCCTACCTAGCAGTCAGTCCCGGGAAAATCATTAGAGCAATGCAGCTCTGTGTTAATGGCATGTATTTTGCCAGAAAAACCACAGCAACTCAAGCCACCTTATCTATATTTAAAGCAGTTTCAAATTCACAAGCAAATGAAAGAAACCTTTTAAAAATCACCACTACCCTTTTTTAAATTCCCAGGAATTTAAGAGAGGGCCCTGGAAGACACAGTGAGCGTACACAGCTTTGTGACTGAATATAAAACAAAATGAAACCACCTCAGCACTTCATGGGCCCTGGAAAGTTGCATGATGGTCGCCCTACCCACTAGCACAGATGTTTTGAAACTTCCCTCTGCTAAAATCTCAAAAAATGAAGGATTAGCCAAACATTTTTCTCTTGCTGGAAACTGACCAGCACAGATATATACATAAAAAAAAGCTTAGTACTTTTTTGATCAACTGTTGCAATTCTACTTCTTAAAATACACTCTGATCCTTTCCTTCCACTGCAGTTTCTTTTCCTGCCAGCGTTTGCCATTTTATCAGCCTCAAAACTGCTTTGGTCTCTTCCATTATAATTTACTTGAGGAAAAGAAGCATTTCTGACAGGTTTTCTTATTTAGATATCCATCATTCTGAGAATTCTTTCAAGTCCAGAACACAAGTGCTTTTCTTTTTATATCTCCAAGTTATACCACCCTGATTTTTATCATTATTCATTACTGTTATTATCCCAAATATCATCATTATTTTTTAAGTTTCCACACTTACTAGTTTATTTATGATTTCAATCATAAGCTTTCCATTTCTACTACTGATTCAATACCTAATGTATACATAATGACATGAGGTAAAGCAGCAGCACTAATACAGTTTTTGTTTTGTTAAAATACAGATGAATCAATACATGTTAGGGCATTCAGTCTCTCTCAGTCCCTATAGGATTGACCATTCATTTCCTGGGTTGTACGTTGTTAATGCTCCATCCTGAAGCGACTGGAGTTCGATTAAATAAAAGGCCCCATTCAGCACCATGTTAGAGATATTGGAGCTGGTTTCGAGCGAGGCAGCCTCTGTTAAAAGCACTGAGCCTCCCTACACAAAGAGGCTAGCTGACATCCTGGAGGTCTTTTTGGAGGGCTAATTAGCCTGGGCACAACACGAACACATAGGCTGCTTCTGAAATGGCGGTATCACTTGGCATATGGTGGGTTTCTCTGCAGTGCTGCTGTCAGCAAAGCAGCCCAGTTCAGCCCCAACCTAAGGGCTCGCAGCACCACCACCTTCACCCACAGCCCTCTCAGCTGTCTGGGGTTGAATTTGAGACTGATTATTTGGTCTTGGCTACTTCTAAAGTGTCATCTATGATAAAACCATTGACAAGCCTTATTCACTCCTCTTCCAAATGCCCACTTATTTATCCACCAACACTAAAGCAGTCTTTTGTGGCTGGGGAAGACCCTTCAGGAAAGGGTTAGCCAATTCTTGGCATTCACACACAAGCAACAGAATTTCTCCCTCCCTGAGCTGACCTTAGCCAAGTTGAATCCATTCCCAGGCTTGCCTAAGTTGCCGGTGCCTGTGTGGCCAGCCAAAGACTTACACAAAACACACCCCAGAGCAGATCCTCAGCAGTAAGGGAAGCTGTTATTTGCATCAGTATGATTCTCTCCTGCCCAAGACGGGAATAAGCTCTGCAGCACAAGTAACGACCTCGGCCATCCCCATGAAGGACTGCTCTGCTGCACATTTCTCTGTGTCGTTCCTGAAGTCAACCACAGCTTCCTCAACAAGGTCCCCTCACTGGAGCCACAGACAGAGAGCCTGCCTGCCTCTGCCCTGCCACCAGCACGCTGTGTGGCACACAGGTTTTCACTGGTCCTTGCTACCGTCATACTGCATTAAAAACTCAAGCCTCATTTGTTATGGGCCATCATTTTACATATTTTCTGTATGGCAAAGGATGGTATGGGGAACGGTTTCTAATTGAAATGGGTTTTTACGAAAAAGTGGGGTCAGATATCAGAACTGCTGGCAATAAATCTGCTGTGTTTCAAGAGACAAGATGCACCTTTTAAACTAATTTACTGAACAAGACAGGGGACACCACAAGATGGCACAATGGAGTGCTTCATTCAAATTTCCCTTTCTAAGACAGAGAGGACCCTTTTAATTGAAATGCTTGTTTAGCTATTGGAGAATTGTTCCAATATTCAGAGAAGTTTCTCCTTCAGAGACAGCAATGAACAAGACCATCCTGGAAGCTGGTTAAGAAAAAGTATCCTCATTTTAAAACTGACCAAAAAAAAGGCATGGACATACCAAGAGATTTGCCTAAAACAAAAGGGTAAAATGAAGCAGCAAGCTTGGAAGAGAAGCTTGAAGTTAATAGCTCCTAATTCCTCCTAAGGGAGGAAACAACGTAGCTTGGAGGTTTATCAGGAAATTAATCCAAAACCTCTTGCCTAAACCAAATACGTTCATCAGGTCCTCCAACAGCTACAACTATCACCTTTAGGCAGCGTGTCATCCCTGCAAACTGTTTGTTTTTAAAGGAAGCATGAATCAAATTGTGCTTCTCAAAGTCTGGAGCACAAATAAATATAAACACCTGCTGTAACCCTGTCTGTAACGTGCAAATGGCCCAGCTACTCCAGTAAAGGTGGGATTTCAGAAGATGCTGAGATGGGGGTTCACCTTTAGCTAGACACTGCGAATGGCAGCAACAGGAGCTTTGGTCACCCCAGCATCCAGCTCCTGCCACTTAAAGTACCTTGTGATGTGGTCACCAGTGGTTCAGACTGGGACTCCCTCGATTCAGAGATCGTACTCACACTCAACAATTTTGTATTGTAACCTATCGTTTCCATTAACTGCAGAGCTGCTTGTGGAGGGGCAGCCCTCTATTTTGTATGCACACAGGGGTCTTATTCTTCCAACCAGTCAGTCATGGAACAGATTTTCATGTCATTGTAAGAATCGTCCAACACAGAGAGCTTAAGCCGAGGCAACCCCCAGCAGACTTCAAAACTTCCTCACTGAACTTTCTCACCACCACACAATTCCCAACAACAAAAAACCCTAGTGGTGTAAAGCACTAAATACCAGAAGATCTAACTACCATGTTATTTAAGCCTGCTCTGATCCATAAAAATAGGAAACAGAAAGCAGCAGCATATCACTGATAAAAAAGTCCCTTCTGTGGCACTGGACCCAGCCTGGGCTGACCCCAGCAGAGGGGTGCAGAGGAGTGAAGCAGGAGGGGTGCAGGCTGAACCACATACATTCATTTGTAACTCATCAATGAGGCATAATCCCAAAGAAGTTTTTCCTTCTCTGCATCTACATTACACGTAAATAGGTCACTAGCACATTAATGCATTTATTTCAGATTTTTTCCCACTTTCCTTCTCCTCTGTATACAGCCATTACACAGATTCACTGCCCTGATTCAGGTTACGAAGTGCTACAGCAGGATACCTCCCCCATATGCTAGTCATTTATGATTTTCTAGCCCCTGATACTCGGCTAAATAACAGGTTGAAAACATTCAGTTCACTTGCAATTTGAAAGGCCCAGGGCTCCAGCATCTTCTATGCAATAATTTTTTATGCTCTCGCATTACTTCTCTGCATCCTTTAGAAAAGCCTTCCCACTACCTTTCCCTAGTGTTAATAGTAAGAAACATCCATACACCTGCCCTCTTCCTACATGGAGCCTCTTCCCAAGTTTACAGACAGCAGGTAAGACTCAAAGCATTTTGGTGTGCTGTGTATGATGCTGTTTCTATGCGGAAGCAGCTGGAAATAGCTTTTGCTATTGCAGTACTTTTATTCTTATCTTCTTCAATTTAATCACTAAGAAATGCCAGATTAAACATTTCACAGTGCTCCTTGGTGACGGGATTGCTCTCTTTATAAGTATGTCACATGCAACCATAATGCAAAATATTAAAGACCAGGAAACAAAACAAAAAACTTCAGGGACTGAAGAAATGAAATTTGATCCATAATGCAGGTGTTTTATAAGAAACTATTCTAAAACCATTCACATTTGCTTTTAAGTTATCAACAATTAAATGAAGATTCAATTAGTAAAGTGCAATGCACTTAGCTCCACTTAATACTAAAATAAAATAAATAAGCATGGTAAACCAATTTTCCCCAATACCCACTGCCAAAAACCAGAGTCTCAATAATGTTGATCTTGGACATGCCCGAGAGCTAATGGCCACAGAAAGATGTTAGCTTAATAAATCTGTAGAATTAAATCTTTTTTGTCCTCTCCATGGCGTATACAAATTGAAACACAAAATCAAATCAATGGGTGGAGAGTTATGAAAACCTCCAAGCCAAGGCAGATCTTTCACAAAGAAACCACTATTACAGGTACAAGACAAAATCCTCTTCCCCATTAGGTCTAGAGGGGATTACTCAAGATCTGCTGCTCTACATCACTTCAGGAGCCTCCCTGCAGTCCTCAGGTGCACTCCAATTTCTGTTTCCTCCTTTTGCTTCCCCACAGAATGCTTTTTCCATCTCTATCATCTGTAAAATACAAAGTACACACTGGAACTAACACGACTGTGACAGCCACTCCATCCTTAATCACTTGAGGTATGCTGCAAGTCTTCATCTTTTTACATTTTGATATCTTAAGACCATCAATATTTCAAGAAAGGAATAGTGCTTAAGTGCTGGAACCAGCCACCTGGGTCATTTAAAATCCTTAAAAGTCACCACTATAATCCAAATCCCTGAATCTGGATTTTCTGTTACATTGTTTTATGTTTTATAAAATGTTCGCTTTTACAGCTATTTTATTTCTCGGGTATCACATTTCCCCTCTGCTAAAGAAATCTTTACTTTCAGAGCTTTAAAACATCTTCCAGAAACAGGAAGAAGAGAACAAACTACTCCCGTTTCTGCACAAGAAGGCAGGGCTGGAAGGGACCTCCCTTTCACTGCCCATTGGCAATCCTGCATGCAACTCCTTTCCCATAGCTTCCATACTTTATTATTTAAGCGGTGGGAGCTGAAGATGGCTGAGGCATCCTCTTTGGGCTCACCCAGTGCCAATCGCCCACCCACCAGTTTAGAATCATAGAATCATTCAGGTTGGAAAAGACCCTTGGGATCAGAGTCCAACCATTAACCCCACTCTACAAAAGTTCTCCCCTACACCGTATCACCCAACACCACATCTAAACAACTCTTAAACACATTCAGGGACGGTGACTCAACCACCTCCCTGGGCAGCCTATTCCGGTGTCTGACCATTCTTTCTGTGAAGAATTTTTTCCTAAAAATTCCTAAAAATCAGCTTATCTGATTAGTAGCTATCATCTCCTGGGGAAATCACACAAAAGCTTCTCTGTCAGGTGCTTTACTCTTACAACCAGGGCAGCCAAATAAGCGAGGTGTGAACAATGTCCCCACTCCCCTGTCATGCAGGTGCAGGTTTCTGGATACATTTCTTTCTTACGAAATTCTGCACTAGATAATAAATCCCAGCTCGCTGGCCTTTCCCCTGCTCCCACGCTGTATCTAGCACAGGGAGAGCTGTAGGCAGGAAACCCAGAGGCGAGGCCGGCTTTGGGTAGTGACACAGCTGATTGCGCCTGGCTTCCCCTTCCACGGAAATTCAGGAATTGCCACATTCCAGGAAAACAATTTTGCCTCCAACATCCTGAAAAAAAAATACTTGCAGTTTCACCCCACTCCCAACACACATTCTGTCATGTCTGCCTAAATACTACAAGTTGCATGCACTGAGCAAAATCCACTAAGTAATCACTGATAAGAGGGTTATTATTCTTTGTGCAGATTTTTTTTAGAAGTCATATGGTGCCAATTATCTAACGCCGTTCACTAGTAAAAATGAATATGCTTCTGTCCAATATAAAAGCTATTTTAATACTTTCTGGCTTTGTGAGGATTCTTATTTAAATGTCTCACACTAACATCACCTGTGTTTTGCTTGTACAGCTTCTTATACAGTATATTAACCTGACAAAATGCATGTCATAACAAAATACCCCTGTTTATCTGACAACACCACCATTTTCTAACAGCCAAATGGAAACTAAACTTCAAAAAAAATGTCAGAAACCATGCTAAAAAACGGAAATTACAATCTGCTGAATGCAAAAGCAACAAATGATTCTGCTCTTCAAACTTAGAAGTACAACTGTTACAGTGGCTACCAAACACAGTAAAGAGTCAGCTCCTAGCTATGCAGGAGACACTAACAGTTTGTAAACCTTTGCCTCTGAAAAACCAGAAGAAACTCAGCCTGCTTCCCAAAAAAACCTTCACATGATTCTAATGCAAAGGTCTTCTAAGTGGAATTGCTTCTCAGAACAACTTGGTGGGTGAATTTTGGTTTTGTAAGCACTGAGCCGCGTGCTTAATGGTGCTTAATCACTGTTTATTTTAAAAGTGGGGCACAAGAGTCTCAGAGAACAGAGCTTTTAAAACCCTACTTCACTACTGCAAACTTGAACAACCCACTGAGCCCATCAGTGCAAGCTAGAAAAGTGTAAAGCTAACTAGATCCTTCTGGGCTTTATCATTTTATCTAGAATCATGACTTACAAGCTCTTCAATTTGCAGATCCATTTAGTTTTTGCTATGGAGGTGCAGTCTGTCAAAAAAAGGAACATAAACCGAAGAACAGCCTTTGCTCCTTTTAGATGCAGGTTTGCAGGCAATTCTCTGCCCCGTGCCCCTGCTAGCCAAGCCTTTGGTTCCTCTTAGCCAAGCCTTTCCCCTGCCCCTTCTGGAACTGCTTAAGTTCTGCTGACCAAGTGAAGCTGCTCCCCACAGGTTTTTGCTGAGGTATGTGAGGCACGGGGGTCTCATGGATCAGCATAAGGAGCAGCAGCACTGGCCGGGCAGAGCAGCCCCTGGGAGCTGGCAGGACAATTCTCCTAACTTGGGAGCTGACAGGTCAGCTTCCTGTGAACCAGGGTGCAATTTCAAGAGGTCACTTGCATGTACCCTAAAAACCATCCTGGGTAGTCAGAACACAGATTCAAAAACTATAATTGAGACATCCATGTTTTCTTTTTAAAAGAGCTTCTAACAGAGGAAAATCTGGTATAGGGCCACAAATAAGAAGGGAAGGTGAGCACCCACCTGGCTCAGCAGATCAGTGGCAGAGGGGAGACCATCTCCCCTCATGGCCTAAGCCCCATGAGCACCAGCACTGAACAACCAGATGGGCCCAGCACAGCCAAAGGCAGCCTTTTAAGCAGGCAAATGTCTGATAGCAACAAACCTAGGTCAGCTTAGCAGCAATACGGCCCAGCTACCCACAGAGGCACAGGAACATGGTGCTCCAGGTGAGCTAACTGCCTAACAATTTCCCCATCCCACCAGCAGGTCTTTCAGGCTAGGCTGAGCTCCACACTACTGAAGTTATCCTGTTTTAAGGAAATTTAAGGCTTCCTTGAATAAGACAAGACCAGTCAGAAGGTATCCCAACTGCAGCATGGATGCAGTTTATAGCCTGCCCTTTTCTAGGCTTCTGTTTTCCCAAGCACCACCATGCTCTTGCCACCAACACAGCTCCACTAGTGATGAAAACAGAGAGAAAAACCAGTACAGACAACTTTAAGAAGCCAGGATACCTTTAAGCACAGGGTCCCCAAGCCTATTATCTCTACCTATCCAACAGCATGGCTGAAAACCCACTCGCTCTCCCACCACTGGAGATGTACTGCTTTTAACAAAGATGGGAAGCCTTCAGCTGAAATTCGACACGTCATAGACAAAATTTTTCATGGTGTATCTTTTCAATGCTTTACCTTTTAAACTCTGACACAGGGTGTTTACACACACAATTTGTGTCTTTATTGTGTTCTTAAGTAGGCAGTTCCTAAAAAACCAAAACCCCAAAGGCCTTCAGCCTACTACAGGGAGACCCTTAAGCACAACTTTAACCCCAACATGTTATCATCACAGCTTCAAAGCCAACGTGAGACAAAACCCATGCTAAAAATCATCTTGAACCATCTCAAAGAAGTATTGCTCTTATTTTATTATTTATTTTTTTTTAAGTTGTGGTTTCTTAGATTCTTAATGTTGGTGAACGGGGGTTTTTTACTGCAAAACCAAAACCAAATGTTGGTAACTACATTTCACGAGAATGTACTAGTGCTTATCCTTCAAAACACTGCTACAAATGTTCAGTTTCAACTGACCATCCAGTTGCTACTGTTGCCTTTCCTTTTCACCTATTAACTTCAGGTGGGATTTTAATACTTTATTTAGGTAGTGCAAGATCTCACAAGTGAAGTTTTAGTTTCGTTCAAGGAGACTCCATCTAAGTTTAGTTTTTAAGAGCGAGGCTTGCAAGTGCAATTTTTAAGTTTATGCCAGTTATAAAGTATGGTATTAATACACACACACCAGTTTAGCTAAATTTCCTTCTAATGTGACTATCATTCTTAGCCTAATTAAGTTCACAGTAACATTGATTAACTATTGCTGGAGCTATACAACATCCATCAACTACTATAAAAAATCTCACCTGGATTCAGTCAATTTTGCTGGTCTTCTCACATAAGTCAGAAAGGAAAATATCATTCACTTGTGCTACATAAATGACTGATGAATGTATGTAATCATGACTTTTCAACCCACTTATAGCTTATCATCTCTTCTCAAGATATTTCATTGCTTAAAGTTCTAAATGTTTTCTTTCCTTTTGTTGAGCTTTGATACTTACATCAACACAGAAGCTTTGTACAAGTAAAATTAGAAGTTTAAAAAAAAAGCACTGTAAATTTTTTGAATTACGTGGATAGGCTCCCAAACACACTGTAAATGAATGATCACAGTCTTGTTAGCATGTTTGCAGAATACTGCACCCAAGAGAACATCAGATACACTGAGATTTGAACTCTGCCCACACACAAACACTCGTATTATTGGACTATTAACTTCATTATTCAGATGAGAGCATTAGTGATGTCAGTAAAGCATAGCCATTGAAACCCAAAACCTCCCACCACAACTGCAACACTGAAACAACAACCCCAGCCTTCTTTTATCTTCCATTTTTTCTATGTCAGGGTCCTGTGATCACTCAGTTTATCTACACTACCAGCTTTTACTTTTTTGCAAACTCATTACAGATGTCTCCTCTTTCCTTTCCTAAATCCCAGCATTTCTCACACAGCAAGTCCACCAAGAAATGAAGACAAGGAGAAGAAAGCATCCATGTCAACTTGTCCAAGATGGAATTTTGACTTTTCAAATTCAGTTGCATTGCAGAGCTCCCACCAATTCTGAAAGGGCCACTACTTCCCTCTTGGTCAGAAATTAGATGAGAAGGTAAGAGATCTTCTGTCCTCAGGTACAGATTTCTCCTAAAGCAGCAGTCAAGGGAGATGCAAACAATGGGACACTCTACTGACATCTACTCCAGGCTGAGTAAAGAAGCTCCAGGAGAAATTACTTTGCTCAAGCTAAAAAAGCAAGGGCACTCACTACCCAATACATTTAAAAGAAATAATTTCACCTCAAACAATCACATTATCATGGTCATAAAGTACGTTTTTAATGAGGTCATTGCCACCCGAAAAGCTATTACCATACACAGCTAGGTGATTAAGGCCCTAATTTAAAAATGCAGATCACAGAAGCAAGTAGGTATAACCCTTTCAAGAGAAGATGCCAAATACCAGGGGCTTAAATTAATATTAATATATCCTTATGTCCACCTCTTGCATGACAAAGACCACAGAGCTTCATTCAACAATATCAGCACAGGGCCTGTAACTTCAGCTCCTCAATCTGATGCCTCAGAGCAGTTTCAGAAGCTGAGTGTCTGTTGTGATTGCTCATAAAAAAATCTGAAGAATTTTGCTTTAAAATATGCAATAGTGGTAGGGGAGGCAGTTCCACTTTTCCTGGAGCCATATGAAAATCCATAAGAGCTTTAGAAGTGCATCATTGACCCACTTGTGGCACAAATCAATTAATTCTATGAAGTTTCTGAATCCCAGTAAATTAGTTAGGGAAGCAGAACCCTCTCCTCCTCCTCAAGGTTCATAATTTATGATCTGACCCTGGTTGTAATGATCGTGTCACTATAAACACATGCTGAATGAATCACAGCTGTCTGATGTGATAACACTGATAACTGAAACACTGATACTCAATAATGCTCCCTCTAAAGGGGTCAAAGCCTGTACACCACAGGCTTCCAGAAGCCCTGCACAGGGCCAGTGATGCAACAGTCTGGGCAGGGTCACCACAAACAAACAGGCTTAGCAACCTTGAAAAAGTTAGGTCACCATATGGAGATGTGATGTAAGACGCAACCAGACAGCGCCAAACCTCAGCTCTCAATCTGGGTATCATTCTTCGGGAGAGGAATGTGAAGTGGGTATGTCCCTACAGTCAAACTGGGAAGAAGTTTTAATACAAAGCAAAAACACTACAGATGTGACAAACGTCATGGTAATCTGATTTTGAGGACCTGAAATTTTCCTCTTCAATCAATTTCTAGTCTTTGCCAAGTTTTTGCTTCTGGAAGGCTGCATTGCCAATCCAAAGACTACAACATCCCCCACAAACCTTCATCAGTAAGGACAGTGATATTTATTTATACTGGCTGAAGTTGATACTTGTTGGCAACATGGAGACACTGAAGAAGACCTTGAAAGAAGAAAAATTAGGCTGAGGTTGGCCAACCTTTTCAATTGTGGCTCTGGAAGATTTATTCTATGTAGAAACAAGGAAGACTGCAGTTATACACAGCAAGTCAAATGCTTCTGGGACGCGTGGGCCTCTCTACCGCCTACAAATGATAGCTGCTTTGCTCATGCTTAGTAAGCCAACGTGCTTGAGACATGCTATGCTTCCTGACATGCAACTCATGCAAGCCATGTTTGACTGGCTATTGAGTTCATGCATACCTAGAGTAGATGTGACCACGATCTCCAGATTTCCAGCATCCTTTCAGAGCCATGGTTTCATCTGGACCACCACAGGCCTGGAAATCTGGGAGAAATGCACCATACCTTCAACATTTCACTCAGTTTTGGTGGTTGTTTTTTTTTTGCCCAAGCAGAAACAGATAACATGATCAGAGAAACCCAAATATGTATGGGCTGCAGAGACCAAGAATAGGGGTTCACAAAAGGGTTAATCTGTGCCAAGTCAAGCTGTCCTGATTTAACAGCTGTGAAAACCTGACACTAACTTGGGACTAAGCTCTCCCCCAAGGGCAAGTTCACCCTGGGCTACATTTGTCACCTTTCATATGCCTACATCTCAATCCCAGCGCACTCAATTCTTATGTTATCATATGTACAGCCTGCCCCTTTGTCTGCAGCTGCTTCAGTGCTATTTGCACCAGGTTTCTGCCTGGAGGTTCAGCCCTCTGCTCCTTTGCCCATAGCTTGAGAAGCTCATAATTGGCAGATCTGGGACACTAAATAATTCTTACAGAAAAAACAGGAAGCTTCTGAAACCAACAGACAAGACAAAAGAATATCTCAGCCAGGAATGTGTGTGTGTATAATGAATGAAAAGCAGTGACAACATAAAACTGTATGAAAATGTCTCTTTCCAGATCACTTCTACCATGGAACATGTTTTGATTCTCTAAATGCACTCTGTTGATGCTATAAACATACCCTTTTCAGCAGCAAATGTATAGATGGCTGCAGAAACACACTTCCTTTAAACAAGACAGTGCTGTCCTATTCCAGATTATTAGTTCAGAACACTATTCCTTGCAATGCATATTCTCCTGTGATTTATCCGCCTTAGTATTTCTTTTGTAATGAAACATTAATTCAAGTATTATTTTCTGTTTCACTGTAATAAATAAATGCAGAGAGACTACAAATACCAGGTAACCAAGAATTTTAAAGAAACAACAAATCCATATTGTTTTCTTTTGTGTTTAATTTGCTAATTCCTAAAGAAGAAAGAAATCTTTTGGAACTAAAACAAATTAAGCTCTCTGAAAACTATGGAGGAAAGAGTAAGACTTAAAAGCTAATGCCTTTTAAAAAAAAAACAACAAAAACAAACCAAAAAAGACAGTTAATGCTATCTCAGCAGTCCATAGAACTGGTACATTTCTAGTATAGCTTCAGAATTCAATTTTGTTATCAAAATACAGTCAGCAAATCTATAACACGCACAAAAAATAAAGACTGGAGCTGAACAGTCATCTCCGTCTTACCCTATTTATTGATGAAAGCAGATGGGGGAGAGAAGGAATAGCCACACACAATTTGGGATACTAAATAAAAAGACAGCAAGCTTTACAACAGTCACACACGTACATGGTGCCTTTTTTTCTAACCACATAGTCATGCAGAAATATTTGAAGATGATCCACCAGCACTAGAAGCAGGCTTCACCTCCTCTTTTTTCCTTGTTTATGTGTATGAACTGCTCTCTTCCAAGATCCAACTACGTCCACTAACCCATTGATAAGCAGCAGGAAATTCAAGTCACTCCACCCAAGACGAAAAATGTCCTAATTTAAAAAAGGGGAACTAAATTCATAACCTGTAATAATACATCAAACTGCTTGCAGTGCAAGTAGCACCAAATCAGCCTCAGCACCCTGTGTTCTAGGTCACACTTACATGAAGAAGCAGGAAATCAAGTGAGGGAAATCAATTAGAAGTGCAAAGCCTTGGTGCACGTGCCAAAATACAGCCTTACGATGCAGCTGTGTACTACGGCTAATCCAGTATAACCACAGGGCTATCCCTGAGAGGCTGAGCCCACGCTCGCCCCAATCCCACCCTGATGGCACCTGCAATGCCACACAGCTGCTGGGGTGGCTCATGCACATGGAATTAGTTTTTCAGCACCTGATGCCCATGTCCATGCCATTGACTCAGCTGGGGGAGTGGTAACCTCTGCCAGAGAGGCAGGTGGCCAACAGAAATGGAAACCTCCTAAAATTGGCACAGTTGGCTCAGCCAGAGCTTGCTGGTCATCTCATATTGGAAGGAGGGCCTTCCCTCAAAGCTAGACAAGTTCCACTATTTTAATTATCATCCTTTTGCTTTTTGTCAACAGGACAAACCACCAAAGAGAGAAGAGAATCCTAGCCTAACTTTTCTTTAGAAAGGACCAGACATAAGATGGGTATTATTATTGTAGGAAAGAGCAGAAGGGGGAGGGCAATGCAATTAAGTATCTGAATAGGTCAGTGAAGCACCACAACTGGATGACTTTGAGTTGTTCTGTGATTTAGGTACATAGCCCCAGCCCTGGCAGCCCTTCGCTCCAGTAATTACCACCTGGCAGTTCACCCCCAAGCATCCTACCAGACACAGATGCCTCGTTTGGAGATGTTTCTGCTGATAAACCTGGCAAAGCTGCTCCACGTTCAAAGGGCAGCAGCACAGCCATGGTGGAGGCCCCTGAAGGAGAAACAGACACTGGAAGCCACTGGAAGCTCCTATGGCAGATTACTGGGGCACCCAGCAGCAGAGTAACATGCCTGCACACAAGGGTTCATATATTTGTTCAACAGCTACACTAGAACAATCAGTGCCATTTGGGCTGATTAACCTTAAATAAATAATAATTTTTAAAAAGGTCACCACTTCCTACAATGGATGAAAGATGAAAATGCTACATGAATTTCCACTCAACTTTTCAGAAGCACCAGACCAAACTCCAGCTGTCCTGACACTGTGCTAGCAACACAGCATCCATTCTTTAATAGGTAGCAGCCTCTTATCCTCATTTATCAGGGACCTGGTCAAAGTATCTGTAGCCCAAGCTCTGAATTTTAGTTCAAGAGTTAACCTGCACATAGAAGTGAATACTTGTCCTGCTGGGCCTTGCCCACTCTCGGGAAAAAGGAAAGGACTTGGACATGCTGCGTAACTACTCATCGGCAGAGTCAAAGAACTTGAACAATAATTGGGAGACTAATATCACTGCTTCAAATAGGTACAAAAATACATGGTGAAAAAGCCCATTAACAGAATAGATGAGGAGACAGACATTCCGCTCCTCTCACTGTCAGGGCTTCTACATGGTTCAGAATAATTTAGCGCAGGATCCAAAGAAAATGTCCTCCCACGTGTATTGATGCTAATTCACAGAATTAAAAAGCGAACTGAAGAAGAGTGAAGCAAAGAAATGAGCTGACTGTAAAATCAGCTCTCAGTTTTGGCAAATTAACCCAGCAGCATGCTTCGTTCACATGCCCTAACATACATAAAGCATGTCATTTTGGTCAAGTCGGCTATAATTCTGGCACTTCGGCTATCTACACATATACAAGTGGTTTCCAGAGAACCCTTTCAGCTTCCATTTAGCTATCACATCAGTCAGGGTAAGTACATTTATACTTAAGGCAGTTTTCTAAAAGTTTCATGCCTGTTTTTTAAAAAATAAACCATAATCGGAAAAAACTTATGCTTGACTATGATCACACAAAGTTCGTTTTGCTAGCAAATGAAAAATCAGAGGTCACCTACACGGTAGCCTCCACAGCACCATGGAAGAAGACATTGTATCTACTTAGAATAAAAGAAAATAACCTTTAACACAAAGAGAGCTATAGATTAGCTATTCAGCTGGTGAAATAGGGAAAAACATGAACACGTAAGACCTGATAGTCCCCTTACTTCTAAAATAATCAGCAATTAAAGAGAGGAAAACGAAATACAGATATTTTTCAGTTGTTGGGGTTTTCCCCCCTCATAGAGATACATGCATACAGGTATACAGCGGAGGGAGAAAATACACAACAAGGGCATGCACACATTTTTCCATAGGACTGCTTTGGCACTAAAGGAGCAGAAAACATTATCAAGATTTTCTTAAAATATTCTTCACAACATTGCAGGTAGCAATCCATTTGTCATGTACGCTTAGCAACCCCTTGCAGATTACTAAAATAAAATTGCAGCAAATGTTCTTTCAGCAGAAAATAACATGCTTGGCAGCATAAAATCTTAAACAGTATGTAATAGAGTATCATAGGTTAGTCACAGCATTAACACTGCTATAGCTGTATTTATGTTTGCTTTCCAATGAAAGCAACATGACAACATACAGCATCTGTCCCAGAACTGTACGCAGTAGTAAGGTTTCATTTTATAAAATCATTTTCCCTGTCAAGGTCCCAAATTAACCAAAGACACCCCAAAAAACAACTGACTTCTCTTCCGGAAAAATGCTAATAAATTACAACCTAAAACTAGACATTTTAATACTCAATGTTCTCCAGGGTCTCTTTTTTAAACATTTGCAATGTACCACTTATCATCTTAATAAAAATAGCAAAGGTGGCCAGAGTGTCACTGTTTGGAGTCTGCACATTTGGGTGGCACTCCAGCCCTCACCAGCGCCCACCTCTCAGTTCCCAAGCTTATCCCTGGATCCTTGCCTGCTCCTGCTCAGACCCGGTCCCAGTCCATGGTGCCCACAGTTCTGCGGCCCCCAGACCCATCTTCTCCCTCCTGGAAGGCTGATATCGAGTGGCTAAACTAAATCGAGTGGCTAAGCAGCCTTCTCCAACCACTACTGAATTTCATCTGTAGAAAATAAGAACTAGAGGAATATGGGTTTGAAAAAACAAATACATACTGCAAATCCCACTTACCTAAGTGATTATCAAGCTCCCATGCTGGAGACCCAGGAGAAACCCTACCTCCTTCATGCTCTCTCAACAGCTGTCCTGAAACAAGGGCCCGAACTCTGTCAGAAAGGATTTTTTTTAACTGTTCATAACCCTTTGGCTCACTGACCCATACTACTGCTAGACAAAACGTGTTGTAGCCTGGCTGGAGCTCAGAGCAGACTTTTAACAGCTAAAAGCTCAGGAATTGTCTATTAACCACCCTTGAGATGCCTCCAGAAAGTATCTTATTTCAGGCTATTGTTTTGCTACCCGCTTTTCCAACAGCCTGTTGTTATTACGGCACATTCGCAGGATAACACCTCAATAGGTAACTGAATGGCACAATACAAGGTAAGATAACCTCCCTGTCGAATGAATAGGGCATTTTCTTACTTAATTACAGAGCAGCTGTACATTAACACATGCAGACCCAAATCCAGAATCTGCAATCATCAGAGAGCAGCCTTGTGTAAATACACCAGAAATACACAAATATGCTACTCACTACTGCCCTGAACAAACTGTAGATACATAATATGAATGGTAATATACCTGATGAAGAGCAGAGACGGAAAACTGCAAGGTTTTCATGGCTGGTTAATGAGATAAGCCATACCCCAAGGCAATAGCCTCTACCAAATACAGTAAGACTGCATTACCAGCTTATTTTAACAATCCAGATTTTTTCCTAAGAGATATAAATAACAATATACCAGCTGTATTATTTAGGATGCTAAACGTACACAAAACGAACAAGACAGAGAATTATATTACTGTTTGTCACTGTAAAGGAGTTAGAACTCAGTAGTGAACATCCACCCAGGTAAATGAAATAGTTAAAGAAGAACCTCAGGAATTAATTCTACTCTGCTCTCTAGGCAGCTGTCAGACTGCAATGATGAGCAATTTATCTTCCATCTACAGCACCCTCAGCAGACAAGAGCACTCACTGGGGAAGTCAGCTTCAGTCCACACCCTTTGCAGTATCAAATCCATGCCTCTGAGGAAGGAGACGCCAGGGAACTTAGTCATTTGCCCAACTGCTCCATGAATGGTGAAACGTTTGCACTCCAGGAGCCAGATAACTTCCATCCTTTTGCTTGTTTGATGCCTCCTGCCCTGAGCAAAGAAGAGCTGCCCCCCGAGGAGGGAGAAGTTACAAAGACATGCCAGCTACCAGCTACACTCTTCCACCCCAACTTGGCATTGGCTGTGCTACCAAGACCCGAGAAACCCCATGTGCAGCACCTCGGGAAGCTGAAATGCCCCACTCACCTCTGGTCTTGAGGGTAGCACAGAGAGGCAGTCGCACATGTGCAGCCAGAATACCTAACCCTGAGCATTAAACTCACTCCAACACAGGAAGAAACAACTTCAAACCTGCAGGCAGGCAAGGCGGCTCGCATCAATGACTGCCTCTGCCAAGCACGCACAGGCAGAAGTGCTTCACCTGGAAGAGCAGGCGAGAACAACACTTCCCTCCCACATCCACAGCTACCGAGCTAGAGTAACCGCTGCCATCCCCTTCCTTACTGCCAGGGACACACCTCTTTTTATTTTTAAAAACATCTGTAATTTCTTGAGGCTGAGCTTTTCTTGGGATAGCTCACAGTGAAGGCAATGCACTTTCATTTTACCTGAAATGCAATGAGAAGTCAGAAAGCACACAGACCCTAATTGATGGGACTGATCTTGAGCTAGCCTGCTGGAGATGGTGGACACCCCACTCACCTTACAGGACTGCAGAGGCAACAGTGGTCTGTGTGTTTTGCAAATCCTGGTATGTGTGCAATGGGAGAGCATGCTGAATCAGGCCAGGCCTTATCAGCTCATTGCAAAATCCCACGCCTCATTAAATCATAACCTTCAACAGTCTTAGCTATCTGTAACCACTGTCAGACTGTGGAAGCTCACAGTTCTTTGTCACAAATGACTCCAGAGGAGGTCAAAGACACCAATAGAATGAAACTTATGAACCACTTGGTCATCTTTTATGAGTAAATCCACAGCAGCAAACCAGAGTTCCATCTCCACGAATAACTAATGGTGCCTCAACTCCATGTTGCCAACTCAACGATGTTGCCCACAGTATCACCGTATCCAATTTACCTTTAGAAGCACTACTGACATGCTTTTCAGCTATGACTCACGGCCCAGAATACAAACGAAATTGTTTTACACCCTTAGGAAGAAAAAAAACTTCTAGTTGGTGGCCATGAGTCATGGGTATCTGAAGTTTTGTCTGAAAAGAGGCATCTGCTACAACTGAAAACTTCAGGAACAGGCTTGTTTCAAAGTTGTTTGCCTTGGGTCATGTAAATATTAACTTCCTAATTTTCATCAGCAACAATTACATTTGCTAAGCAAGGATATTAAATAAAGTGCCTCTATAAAGTATACAATGTTATCATCTGAAAGTTTTGGTTCTTTCCTTTTTGCCACTGTGGATTACGGAATGCAAAACTTATCTCAAAAACTCGACAACTTTTAGAGAACCTCACTCCTCAACAGGCAGCAATAAAATCTCCTTCCTACAAGGAGAGCACCAGTATTCCAGGCAGTACCATCTCGCTATCTGGATCTGCTTCCAATGGTTTTACATTAAATGATCTTACAATTAGTCTTCCAACAGTCTTACACATTTCAATTTTTTTCATGCATTAATTTTTGACAAACTGTCATGATTTCTCTCTCAATTCTATGGAAAAACATTTAAACAGCAATGGCATTTGCAATATTAAACAGGATCAGGAGTGTCACTAAAAAAAGCTAACAGAAAAAAAAAAACCCAAAATACAAAACCAAAGCAGTAATTTTACTGCTGGACACGGTTTTTGCCTTTGTTTAGGCTCTTTACGCAAGTAATGCTGCTCATTTATTGTTGCAGGTTAGGAAAAAGAAAAAGGGGGCGATGCTTTCTTTAATAAAGACATATTACACTGAAAATTCATTAATGATTGTGGGTGTTTACACTTAAAGTAATTCCCAGTTGATTCCTATAGTCATTTCTCTCTCCGAAAATCTAACTTGTCATAAAGGTGGAACCATTAACAAATGGGTATTGATTGCTAAGAACTCGCCTTTGATTTTACACAGCCCTTTTTGCTTCTAAACCTGATTCCAGCAGGGCTCTTTCCCCCTGGGAAACCCCTTTTAACAATGGAAACGTCACACAGATGCAGCATGAGACCTTGCTGACTTCTGAGTTTACAGATACCATTACAGATACCGATGTTCCCCTTCCTTGCTCTTCTCCGAAGAGGCAGCTTCAGTCACCGACATGACATACACGTGGAGGAGCTGAATCCCCTTCCCTATGGCCCAAAGCAGCAAGCAGGAGAGCAAGAAGAAAGCTGACAGAAAACAGTAAAACTGCAGAGAAATAACTGCACCACATACTGTAAGAGGGAAGGAAGACAGGAAAAAGGGAAGACTACAAATTATCCTGAGCAACATCAAAAAAGAGCCACCTACCAAACAAAATGCAAACATTAATTGAAATTTGCTCTGTAACTCATGAAGCATGGCTGTGGATTGTAAGCCAAAAGCATCTTTCCAATAGAGATGTGTCACCAGCTGTTTTATGGTGCTCAGACTCTGGTCACAAAGCAGTTGTGGCTGCATGTAGCCAAGTACAATATTTCCCATTTCTAGACTTACACAGTGCCACTTTCCACTCTTACCTTCAGTCAGCGAGTCCCACCTGCCATTCTCCAGCAATCCTATCACCACCAGGAACCTGGCACGCCGAGAAATTTTTTTTTTTAATTGTGGACATATTTCATTTAAGAATAAAAAAACCCCATTTAGTTCCAGCAATGTTGAAAAAAACTTTGAACGTGTGGAACTGCAGGTACGAAGCTGAACAAAACCAGCCTGCAATGCACTGCGAAACAACTCTCTGTCTCCCACTAAACAAGCAGGGCAGACATAACTCTGTGAAAACAACTGATTATTTTTGTGAGTGATCCACCTGCAATAGTTTAACCAGATTCAGTAACTGTTTAGCCAGACATACAGTCAGCTTTCTGCAAATTGGTTCACGGAGACAATTACTCATGAACATGCACGCATGTGTGCAGTCATGGACATGGTCCCTCCAGAGCAGGGCAAAGGGCCTCCTTTATTTGTATCCTCCACGCAAGCCACACCACTTGTGCTTGATGCTCCCTCTCTGGCTCCCGTCAATCACTTACACGTAACCTGTTTTGCTTACCAAGGTGCCAATTCAAGCGTGTATCATAGCAGGGTACATGAGCTTCCTAAACTGCTGGGGAGAGGCAGGGAATCAGTGTACAAAGGTCCCGTATAACAGCAACGGTCTGTTCTGTCTCAGAGCACTCGGAGAACAAGCTTCGAGTACACCCCAAATGCAGCTCTCTAACATGTACTCCTTTTTGACATTTTGATTTGGATTAGAATGTACTTTCATGTGTCTTCTGAACACAGTACCTTGAATTATAACAAGCAGGATCACAAGGATACCCTCTGAGATGCCCTTTATGCTATCTTATAAGTATGAAATAGCAAAATGTTAAGAATCCTTGGGTTTTCCTAACCAGCTAAAAACAAGCACTAAGCTCATACTGCAGAGCAAACATGAAGTTAGCTCTTGTACAAAGCCTCACTGTTCATCATTTGTACTCTATTCTCATCTTCCTAACCTGAGAGCTTTTCATAGAAAAAGACCAAAAAAAAAATCACTGTGGATCTTCTCTCTTATTCAAAGCGAGGAAACATCTGACAACTATGTGTCCACTAGCACAGGTCTTGCTTTCTAGAAAATAAGGTACACTTAGGAAGCTGAATAAAGCCTTCTCAGATGACTTCATGTGAGAAGTGGCTTCTTCCTCAGAAGAGCACCTGTCTCAGCAGGAAAGGCTGCCCAAGCAGCTGAGAACCTCCTTCTGTACTACACTCACAAGTTCTGGGAAGGAGCTACTGACGCTGTATGAAAGCACACACAAGATGAACTCTTCGCACACACCTGCAACCCAGCAGATTTACCTGGAAGCTGCTGCCTTCTGCCAGCAGTGCCAAGGAGATTTTTAAAAAAAGAAAACTTGACATCTGGCTCCACAAGACAGTAGTTTGGATAATGCCATCACAACAAACTCAGACCTACTGTAAATATACTAACAATGCTAGCCAGTTCATAATGAACAGGGCAGCATAGTACAGGACATCTTTGCCATTCTGACTCTGAAGCTGTAGTTTGGGCATATCACCACAAAAAACATTACCTGCTATAAATTAACAAGCCTAACTATTTCGTAATGAAAACAGCACTATTTTGCAGGGGATCTTAGACATCCTTGGTGTGGAATGCCATCCAGGTGTGTCAGTGCTCAGCAGGAGGTAAAATGCAGAAGAATTCACCTAACCCCAGTTTTGCCAGAACAGTCTAGGCAGTTATTTTCTCCCATGGATCATGCTTGCTGAGGAGTTAACACTGGAAGGTTGGAAAGGGATAGAAGTGAACAGCTGAGGGGGAAAGAGACGGAAGGCTGAGCCACAGAACTTCTTGGCTGGGGGGGGACTACGGCCTCCTGCAGAATATGGGTGGCATCTGCTCTGGAGCACTTCAGACTGGACACACAAGCATGCAGGCTTCTGTCTTCGCAGAAAAACTCCTACAGCAGGAACATACCGTGAACAGACATGGTATTTCATTCTGCAATACTTGTGCAGACATGTTTTTAATGAATGTATCCATCACCCTAAAAAAGAACGTGGAAATATCAACATCTGAGAGCAAAGTGAGGTGGGAGAACAACCCAATACACAGAACTATAAGGAAAAAATTCTACAGCTAGTAGCATAGCTACTAGCTATGCTATAGGTCTTAGAGAAAGAAAATACAAATTTTGCTTTTATATTCATACAGTGAAAGCACTTGGATAACTACAGTTCAGACAAGCAAGTTTCCCCAATAAATCTAAGGCAGAAAATACGTGACACCCAAGGCAGAGAACATCATGGCCTCTCCTCTAGGTCCTCTTTTTGCACTCTCCCCTTTCCATTTAACATCATCTCTGTCCTTTGCACAGCTAGAAAAAGAACAGAAATCTGCTGTCCCTCATCTTTGAGAATACTTTTATGTAAATAAAAATTATATCAAACTCTTTAGTGTACTAGGCACACGGAAACATACCCAGAATCAATCATAATTTTTTTGAGCATGTATTTTGAGCTTCTATAGATCAGAACACACCACCAACAGCTATCTCTGCTGTGTATACTTCAAATGAAAAATAGAGAAAGATTGTCTTTATGTGTCACAGGGTGCACAGATTTGCCATTTGTGATATTCAAGTGAAGGGGTGAGGGGCAAGGGGGTTTTTGGTGCCCAGGCGCTGTCCTTTCAACTTGACATGCTTGGTCACATAACAGCCTCTTCAGGTGCCTTGACTCTGAAACCCTGGAAAGACCCCAGATACACATCCTCACTTTTTAACCACTCTAAATTTAGCATCTCAGTGAAGTCACTCTTCCCTCCTTACCCTTCCCCAAGATAAAGGCGGCACTGAAAAGGAACACACAAAAATCAACCAATCTGGCCCATGAAACATGAGCTACATTCACAAGACAAAAATAGAAAGCTTTCATCTTTCATTATCAGGCACTCTACCGCACAGCACAGGAAGCTAAAGCTTGAGGCAATGGTAGGTTTCAAATACTGCTCAAAACATGAGCAAGGCTTTCCTTTCCTGCTATGTGAAAGGCTAAAAGAAGTTGGCTTGGCAATGACAAAAAACATTAGAGTCAAATAAGCCTCTCCAACAGCAATCCAAACAGAAGGGTCTAGGGGCAGGCAGTTGTTTAAGCGATAGCATCATCCCCACTGCATAAATTCTCCTGTTCAGAAAGACAGCCCTTGCCTCCTCACTTCTGCTGATTCTAAAATTCTACATTTTAAAATCTTAAATTCTAAAATTGTAAAGTTTTTAAGATTCAGTCCCAGCTCCCAAAGGAATTCAGAAGGACTTGCTTGAAGCCCTCCCATCTCCCTTTGTAAACAGCAGCCTGAATTTAATGAGGTTTATATCTACTCTCTAAGGTTTGGTGAGGGCAGATGGAAGGGAAGGTGGGACCGGAGGAAAGGAGAAACTGTACTGTTCCCCTGTCAGGGTGTGTCAAGTCCTTCCAGAAGTCCCTTCAGCCTCCATCTTTACAGTCTCAACAACAGATTAGGTGGCCATCTGCTGAGCTTCAATTTTTTTAAAATGTTTTTATTTTAAGAGAAGTTGTCAGTGAAAGAACCACCATGCAAAGTCACAACCCTTCCTCAAATACACTTTTTTTTTGTGGTGGCTTTATCTTCTTACCTGTTCTTGCCCACTCTACAGTTCCCCAGTGAAACCAGAGACAAGCTGCGTTCACTCACCTCACTAGCCGGGGAAATACTGTTTATGAATATGAATGGACTTTTAACACACTGTGAACTGGAAATTGCACAAACCATTTAAACTTACCAAAGCAAGTCAGTCTGGCTCTTTCCATCATTCACGTCTAACCCACTCCTGGTTTTACTACACACATTCAGAGAGCACCTTTTGGGGCCTATCATCTGTTGGGAAATGTGACATTTCATTACCCACCCATGCATTTCTGCCTCTCCTGTCCTTGCAAAAACCCGAGGGGTAGTAGAGAAATTGCCTCCTTTTTTATTGACGAAGTTCAGCACAACAGCAGCACAAGCACAACCCTCCTCCTGGGCAAAAGGATGAGGTGCCTGGAAGGGTTTCCCGTCAGATAGTACATCACTGAATAATGGGGCGAGCACTGGGAAGAGGAATTACTGCCGCTTCCAGACAGCATGAACGAGTGGTGTAGAGAAGGAGTGGAAGAAATATATCACTGGGGTGAAAAAAGAAATAAAGATACATTTTTGAACTTTTCCATGGCATCACTATCCTTACTTTTAAGCAATTAAATGAAAATTTCACTTAGGCATCCCACAACACTTGTGCAGAGCATCCGACATCAACATGCCTTACAGGCAACTTTCAACAGTCTCCAAATGGAATTAACTTTCTTATTTTACAGCCTGGGAAATCCAAGATGCCTACGAGGCAGAGAGCATGAAAACAGAAGCAAAATTCAGAGCTTAATCCACTCAAAGCTAGAAAAACCTCAATAATCTCCATCTAAGGATTCTTAAAGAACTGGCAAATGAAATTGCAGGGCTAGGTGCAAGGACTTTAATGAAACAATATTAAGTATAAGGTGGTATATGATCTGAAAACATTCAGCAAACACAGTAACTAGATTTAAAAAAAAAAAAAAAAAAACCAACAAAAAAGCAGAGGAAGTGGCAAACAAAAACAAGTCGTCCAGGCAACTACTGCTTATAAAAATCACCTCAGTAGAAACATATGGCATTGGAACACATTGTAAAGGGAGCCATAATTAAAGAAAGAAGCTAAAGGAAAACAGAATAAAACACATCATCAGTTTGCCAGCACCAAAAGGGAAAACACATCAGACCAACATGACATTCCTTCTAAACATAGAAGCTCATTTTCTAGATGAAGGAAATAGGTTAGCTCTAACACAGCTAAGTACCCCACAGCATGCATCAGTGTTGTTTAGGACACTGGGGCGGGAATTAAGAACTTAAAGGTGGATATGAAATTTGCTACGAGGTACAAAACAAGTGGTATACACAGACCAGACTATTAGACAAGTCAACGTTTCACCTAGGACATTGAGACAAAAATCTTCAGCATGAAGTCTAAAGGCTTCACCTGTAAATGGCCAAGGAGAAAGACAACTACTCATGTGACAGAACACCAGAAAAAGCTCAGTGTATCTGCACTCTGAGGGGACTGTAAGTGTCCCTCTTATTGATTCAGTAAATCTTGAAGAAGACAAGAACTACTTAAATTTACAATTATTTTAACTGGTACAAGAACCAATCATGGCCAAACTTATGACAACAACTCTGTCAGAAATTGGAAGGTTCCTCACCACCATGAAAGCAAGACATCAGATGGGTGCAGCAGAGGCAAGAACCCTAAAGATAGAGTTTGGTTAATATGTGAGCACTACTATGTGATGTGGGGTGCTTGTAACAGCAGGAGCTGGACTCAATGAACCAGTTGTCTCTTGAAAGGGGTTTCTTTAATTCATCAATATTTTAAAAGATTTTGGTACAGGTGCCTCTTTCTTCTTCCACAAGAGCTCATTCTAATAAGTAGTCATATAGCAAGGCTTGCCAGAAGACTTTCAGATTGCAGCTGAACTAACTTCTCAGTTAAATATTCCTACAGGCTGACAATACCAGAAGAGGTCCACTTTTGGGGAGTGGAAGGAGAGTTGCTTTGTTTGTTTTAAACCATATTACACCTCCTTGCTCTGAGCAAGTCTCAAAGGCACCGAGAACCTCTGCAGGAACAAGATCTGGGGCTGGGCTCAGGGCAGCAACATCCAGCACACCTTCTCAATGCTGCAGACCAAAAAGGGTACATAGCACTAGTCCAGTTAATATGTTACACAGCTGAAACGCAACAATCACAAACTTCACTGAGAAAAAGGGACATTTAATAAGAATTAGTAAAAGGGAATTTTAATAATGCCACTATAAAGTCTGGATTTTCTTGCAAGACAAAACCCAGACACCTAAATTCTACTTACATGCCCAGAGTTCTTAACTCCCCACTGCCTGGCCTTTCCTATTGCTACCTGGCTGTCTTTCTTACGACTTTCTTTCTTATGACTAGCCAGAGGAAGTCCAGTGGAATTTAGGTTGTTAAATTCTTGTAAAATCTTACTAGACACTTGGGACTCTGCAGGTCTGTAGGCGTAGCTAGCCCCAGCTTGATACAGGTAGGTCCAGCAGTGCATTCAGTTCTCATAGACTGCCTCCTGAATCTACAGAATTCACATCAGGTACATATAAAAAGCAAACTTCCATATCCCAATTCAGTTATACAAGAGTGCTCCCACTAATGCATCTCACTGGGAAGATGGAGAAAGGTAGATGTAATGATGGAAAAAAGCTTTAGTATGAGCCATGAAAAAATGGCTAGCAAAAAACACCCACCCACAAGCAACGGATCCAGAACAGCATGGTATGTAAGGGACACAGAATTAGCTGCCAAGTAAGATGTGAGCAGTAATAGAAGATAATCAACAACAACAGAAAAAACCCTCAACAGTTGCTCAACTTAGAAGAAAGAATCAAAATACCCTTAAAATGAGTCAGTAAGTCTGATCTTATTTCTTCCAGTAAGTTGCAGTAAAACGAACAATAACGTTCCCAAACTGGAAGTTATTGTTTACTTTATATAAATACTAAGCACAGTATTTCTATGTTGAAATAATGTGTACTTTAAAAGAAATGAATAATATTAAACAAAAACCTGTTACACTTTTAGATTCCTCTGCTGCAGAAGAAACTGCTGCCAGGAAACTGAAACATAATGAAATAAACACCTACAAATCCGAAATAGTTCACATTCACTAACAGAGGAAGTAAAAAGGCAAGATGGTAAAGAAGGGGAAAATCAAGCTCATCTAGCAAGTGCAAGTAGGTTTCTGTTTCTTATTAGTCCATCTCTTATTAGTCCTGCTAAAGAAAGATTACTGAGCATTCTCAAAGAGCACACAATTTCCAGATACAAGTGCTTCTGCATACACAGAAATACTACAATATTAGTCATAAGGTTAGGTACATACTGCGCTTCCCTCCATCCTACTGCAATACGCATAGTCTAGACTTTAAACCATTTTTGGATGCAATGCATTTGGGATCTCACAGAGAAAGTTCTCCTTTCCATAGTCTATGATTTGCAGCACACACCAAAAAATGAAGGGACAAAGGAAACTTGCTTGCCAGTCCCCAAACTACTATCCACACCACTCTGTCAAGAGGCTTTTAGTTTTCTGCACTACTTTATTTAGCCCCAGGCCCTTCATCTACTGCGTGATTAGGAAACAAGCTACAAAGGGTCCATATTGACTAACTTTGCTTATTTTAAAGCTTTTGAAAGAGACAGTGCCTTGGGCAATATGTAGTTATGTCTAGATGGCACGCGGATAAACCTGAGAGCCCAGGAAGCAGCCCAGCTATGATACTATGAAGCTGCTGTCACCTTCTCCTTTCTGTCTTATACAGCTTCTAGTATCCAACCTAGCGTGGGCTACGCTTGCCCAAGAATACCTCACCCATTCCACTGAATACTGTGGATAATTGCTTTTGGATTTCTAGACTCCATTATAATTAAAAATGACAGAAGACCAGATTGTATTGAAAAATCTTGGGGTTTTTTCAGATCAGGAAAGAAGAGAGCTCAGTCAAATGTCCTGTTTACTCTTATCTACCCAGGAAATAACCCGGGCAGAGTACGTGCGCTGCTCTGATTTCATCCAGCAATTCCAGCTGCTGCCTCAGTTTATGACTCCTGCTCACCTGCTTTCAGGGACCCATAGTGGCCACAGGTCCTACTCAGATCAAAACCCAAGGCAGCACAAACACATGGGGCAGTCTCCATTAAACCAGGCACTTCGGCAGACACAGCTCCTTCAACCTGCCAGCATTAAAACATGGCAGAGATACTTAGAGACCATACATAATGTGAGGGACTCCTTTTATTGGTAAGGAAGAAGTTTTAAAAGGCAGTTTGGATATGTTTATTATATTTCTTTAAGGCTTCCTTTCCTTATTTCAACTTCAGATTTTTCAATGCAGTCCAAACATGTATCTAACTGTCTTGGAATCCTTATTCAAGGGACATATAATTCATAGCAGAACCTGAGAATATACCATATATATGAAATATCTCATGGCTTTGGCTGATACCTTATGCAGCTGAAATACTGGGACATTTTGGCAAAATGTTGATTCTGTGGAAGGCTCAAAGCACCTCCCATATTCATAAAGGGTCCATTACACAAATGGCATTATTTTCCTTAACATTTTTATCCTGAAGAATGTTCAAGTCCCAATCAGGATCAGAGCCACATTGCGCTAAAACTGAGGAAAAGTATATTTAGATATTATATATCCCCAGGGATATTGCAAGAAGACATGCAGCATACGGCAGATTAAAAAAAAAAAAAAAAAAACAAAAAAAAGAGGAGAGAGAAAGAGATTGAACTGTTAAAAATACTTCAAATGAATACTTTACAAAAAAAAAAAGGGAAGAAAAAACCCGCACACCAAAACATTTTGTCAAGCTCAGCATTTCATGGAAACATGTAGAGACATACAGGCATTTTAAACTAAAATGACATTGACATTTCTATGTCAATTGTTTTGCCCTCTATCTCTTTATTCACTGGAGTAGACATGTGCCTTAGTTCTATTTAGTACTTTAAATTATTCATTTTAAAAAAATTTCACACCATTATTGAAATTCAACATTTCAATGCCTCCCCAACAGTATTTCAGAATTCTCATTTTAAGAATACTTCCCAAACTATTGGTTTGGGTTTTTTTCAATTTCAGATAAGAAAACTTTAATTTCCTGTTGCGATGCTAAAATTTCCAAAAGAACAAAGTATGAATAAACCGCAATATCATCACAAGCCAATGGTTCCTACTGCAACCTAGTGACCTTTTAGAGGTAACTAAGAATTTCCATGAGCTCACTTCAGGCAGAATTGCAAACGCATGTTAACTTACCTTTCACCATTTTACTGCCAAATCTTGTAATGGCTAGGGTTTTTTGCAAATCCCACATCCTGATGTTAGTATCAGAGTAATACCAGAGCCCATTTTATTCTCCAAAACCACCTGAGCACGGACCTCAAGCTTTCAAAGAAAAAATTGGATATGCTACCAAAGTTCACTCTAAAAGCTATGCAGTCAGAACACAAATAAAACCAAGCCACAGCTTTAAGAACAACCACAAACATCACAAACTCCTCAACTCAAATTCCAGAAAAAGGTCAAGTGGAAAAACAGAATTCAGGAGGTCCAGCTGCACAGGTTTGAAATATTTACCTTTCTTTGGTGAGAGAAAGGAGGCTCCTAGCACAGCTTCAACTACTCTGCCAAGGGACATGCCCAAAAGAGCGGGCAAAAGGTGCCATTTTCATAATGTCCTCTACCATCACTTGACTGTAACAGCCCTTGGCAGGCTATTTTAGAGCATGGTCCAGTACAGAAACACCCAAGCAGCATACAAAAGCATTCAGCACAGGTCAGTTACCCCTGGCTTGCTGCTTCCGTACCCCATGCCAGGAGACTAAGCCAGCTTTCTCAAGGAGTAAGTTGATCCACACAGAATTCTTCCCTGTCGTGATTCAGGCTGGAAACAACTTGACCAAGTCTTGAAACAAACCAGATCTCACTGCACTATCCTGCAGCCTTGGTATATACTGGGGAAGGTAGACGAGGAGTCTGATCAGTGGAGAAGCAGCAGGGAGGCTTCCTGAAGCACAAGCAAGGGCAGCAGCAGTAAGCATGGCCATGGAGAGCCCTCATACCTATCTGAGGCACTGGCTGGGATTAACACCTGGTCTGACCTGAGCTGCTTCTAGCACATCCCTGTCTATCAACGCTGACAGGTCATCAGCTGTCTGTGGGGCTAAGAACCAAAGCCAGAGCCTTTGGCATCTAGTGCTTACCTGTCATCTGGTATCTGTGGGGGAAGAAAGCTGTTAAAATGGACATGGTGGTGGCCTCCAATAAATTACTGGTGGCAGGCTAGCTGCCAGGTCCTGCTTGCAGAGTAAAGCCACCATCCCTGGCTGCCTCCACCCCAGAAATGATAGATGGCGGTACGGAGCTCCAGTAATGATGTCCCCCCTACATACTCCCCCACATCCCAAGGAGCTGCCTCCCAGAATTCCATTAGGAAACACCCACAGCTGAGCACACACCAGGCTACTGCAAGGGCCTCTTCAAGTAGCAGATGTCATTCACCCACAGAGAAATTTCCTCCCGGGGGTAAAATCTGAAGACACAGGTTTCAATAGGTGCATCTGCACAATCAGCAGAAGTTACTTCTGAATTTTCTCTCACTTTTTTGGCCTTCCCAACACCTCTTTGATAGGTCTTCTTGGATATGTGCAGTGACCACTCAGGACCCGCGTCTGTGTGCTCACCCTCCCCTTGCTGTTTATCTACGTCTCTCTCCGACACTCATTCAGCAAGCTGTTACACTAAGCATAAAACCAAGCAAATTATACAGTAGATAAAATGCCAAGCTTCTCTTGCACTGCCAAGCTCCATTAGAAAAAAAAGTGATGAAGTCGGCATGCATATAATCACAATAATTAGACACTTGTAACCAGCTGAATATCAGCATGCATTTAGAAATTAAAATAGCACAGTTGAAAAACGTAAGAGGGCAGGATCTGTGCAGTCTTCTCCTGCAAAAGAGGGAGGGAATATTTTTTGGCTAATTCAGCTCTATCTCAGAGAAAGCCCTACAGTGTTGGCTTTACCATCTATCGCTCGCTACAGAAGAGCTGTCACGTTTGTTGTAGATCAGCACTCTCGTCATAAACATTTTTTTAACTTAAGGAACTTAAAACTTGGCTGTGGTTGTGGGCTGCCAGACCTACATTTGGACAATTTAATAATGCTGTGTAGTCTGGGGATGTTTGTTGTGGTTTTTTTTTTTTAATTTGACTCTTCCGTTAGCATTAAAAATACCTCCTTTCTTTGCATGCTGGTTTTCTCTTCACATGTTGTGCAGCCACTCACTAAGAAAGCCACTTCAAAGTCTGGGAGTTTAAATAAGGATGAAAAGCCTTTTAGTTGGTTAGTGGTTTTGTTTAAGACTTGTCAGAATTGATACATCAACAAATGCATAAATCCAGCACCAAATCAATCTTCAATATTAGCACTTGTCACATAAATTAATCCTTTTAAAACCTGTCTGCTCATCCTGGAGACACTGTTGCCAACTTCAAACATCAAAGTAACCTCCAATCAAAGGATTACAGAAAGTTCAAAACTGTCAACCCACTCTTCCTCCCTTTTCAAAAACTCCATCTTCTATTGTATTTTAAAACTATATGTCTCGCTGAGTCTTCCCTTTTCCTTGCCAAAGCAATGACTTTACAACTTTAAGAATATTGCTTACTTTCTGGAAAACAAGATAGTAGAGAGATTCTTCTTGTATTTAGGATGACACAATCACTAAGTTTCTCTGGACGTATCAGCAAAGTTTTCCTGCAGTAAGAACTAGGAATAAAGTTAAGAGTGTTCTCTATTCATGTTTTTTTAATACAAAACAATTGCTTTTTCACTTTTTGGTTTTGTACATTATTTTTTCCATCTCACATTATCAGAATGTCTTGAACCTACAACCTTCTAAATCCACAGGCTACAGAAGCAATTAATTTTATACAATCCATAGTAGGTCCACTTCTCTCTCCCCTGCATTCACTGAGATTTTGAAAGACAAGTGTTTGAAACAATTTATTTCCTATTAAATTCTGTAATAGTGCATTGGTAAATAGGCACAGAATAACCAGAATGAGACTAGGGCAGGGGGGAGGGAGAGATAATTTTATCTCAGAACTGTATATTTCAAGTTGTCATACTTCACTGGGTAAACATATTACAAGGACGAGGGGTAATGGTTTTAAACTGAAAGAGGGAAGATTTAGATTAGATACTAGGAAGAAATTCCTTACTGTGAGGGTGGTGAGGCACTGGAACAGGTTGCCCAGGGAAGTTGTGGATGCCCCATCCCTGGAAGAGTTCAAGGCCAGGCTGGATGGGGCTTTGAGCAACCTGGTCTAGTGGGAGGTGCCCCTGCCCATGGCAGGGGGGTTGGAACTCGATGATCTTTAAGGTCCCTTACAACTCTAACCGTTCTATAAGTCAGTGGAAAAAAAACACTTCAATCCAATGCCACCGTTCCTAAGAAAACGGCACAGGCCTTGGCAGAAGTGCAATGTTTTACACTTATGCTTTGAATAATGCACCTGAAAAAGCAGGACTCCAGCGTGGTTACTTCATAAGCTTCCAATAGCCTGCCACTCAGCGTACACAACTGTAATACAGGACAAGGTGATTTCCATCCCAGTCCTGCCCAGCCAGGACTACCTGCCACCTCCTTCTTTCAGAATAAACTTCCTTCTTGATCTTTCTCTCTTTCACTATGTCCTCCAGGGCTTCTTCCTCTTTTTACTTCTCCCTGTAAAACCTCTGTAATAAAGGCTCAATCTAGAAGTGAAGACTACAGTGTCTCCACAAAATGCATCCATACAGAGCCAGGCAGTTCACCCCAAGTCAGCTGGGTGGCAGGTTAAAAAAAAGAGATACTATTGAAACTTGAATAAATAAAGATCAATCTTCATTTACTCTTTGGGGTTCAACATGCAGCCTTACTGGAGGTACGGCCATATCCAGCCAATGAAGCTGCCGTCTAGATGCACTTTAAAGGGTTGATTTTACTCTGAGGGATTTGCATGCAAGATACTTGTTCTCATTCTTACAGCAGGCAATCTGCTAGGAACTGGAAGTATGGAAGAAATTTACAGTGAGATAAGCTTAACTGAAAGCCTATTTGGTATGTTTCTTGCAGCACCCTAGCCACTTGGTTGTGAAAATGAAAGATCTAAACAATATGGCACGTGTAACAGTTAAAAAACCCTTACTTTAAGAGTCTGGGACAGCTGTACAGGAACATGAAAGAGATGTACACTTTCCAAAATAAACTGTAATCATAGCACATCATAGCACTTTGCAGTTGCTCCCTATTTCCTTAGCTTTGTACTATATATTCCTATAGGCATACACATATACTAAACAGGTCTTCAGATGTGCAGTAGTGATTTAGTCTTTGTTACCCTATGCCTGCACCCATTTCTCCATTCTGAAAACAACATGAAAACAGGGTCCCAGAGTAGAAAGTCCATGGCCATGTCCAGCCTCTCCAGTGCAATAGCCACAGCAACGAGAAACCTGCTGTCCCAACAGCCCATCCTTCCCTGCCACCCCTCATCTCTCTCCCGCCAGGCTGAAAATGCCCTAAGCCCTACATGTTTCACTCTGTTCTTGCTGCTTTAAAAAAGCAGACTCTGGGTGCTAGTGTAAACAGTATAAAAAACAACAGGAAGAGGGACAGAAAGGGGGGGGGGGAAGGCTTTTTCTTAGTATTTGAGTTTTTCCAACAGAATTAAACCATGTAAATCAAATCTCCACTAAAACAGCCACCAAAAACTTCTCTAAAATAAATACTACTATAGAAAGGAAAAGGAGCTAGAAGAAAAAACTTAATTCAGAAAAATTCACAAAAAAAACCCAAACATACTTATACAACACTTACCCAACAACAGTGTTTTTATCACCATCCATTCAGTAATCTAATCTTGCAAGAAATAAAAATAAAAAAAACTTGCCGGACTGCCAACAAATCACCTTCTTTCCTCCGCAGAAATCACAAAATTATTAATTCATGAATTCAACTAACCCCACAAGCCCAGTAGCAGAACACCTAATTAATTCAGAAATCAAGCATACCACTGCTGACACATCAGCTTTAGGCGGAAGGCGAGACTGCTGGAGGGCAGCCCAAGTCTGGGATCTGCTGCAGACTGACACCTATAAGCTGTGTGCTCCGACAACTTCGCATAGAAACCCCTATTGCGGATTAAACATGTTCAGCATAACTACATCATAAAGGCTACATTTAAAAAGAATAGAGAAGAAGGGGGAACACCCAGAATTATTGTGGAGGTCTTTTTAACTTTTTAAAATTAATTTAATCACTAAACATTATCATGAACATGATAGAGACTGTTTGCTAAGGAAGGCTGGATGGCAATGTGACCTGCTCGCTGGGTTTAAGAAGAGCTTTGTTCTTTGCTGCAGAAGTGACTTGCCCATTTGCAAAATATTCTTTCGTTGCAGTGAAGTGAAAAGGATCAAATTACGTTTATGAGAAATTTCCTATACAATGGAAATGAATAGAAAGGTTTATGCCTTGATCCCAAGCAGCAGGAGAAAACAATACCAGTATAGTCAACTACAAAATGAAGAAAGGACTCTAGGGCAGCCACAGAACAGGAATGAATGCTATTTCGCAGCCAAGGGAAAGGAATTATCTAATACAGATGGACCTCAATCAAGCCTGACATTTCCTAGAAAACTCGCCTGTCAAGAGAAGCCTTGGATAGACTCAGAAAATTTAAGCAACAAAATCACTTTTTCTCAGCAAATGGTACCTATTCAATTCATTTCAGAAAAAAAACACCACCAAAACCCAAACCAACCAAACCTAAAACAAACAAAAAAAAAAACCCCACACAAACCCACAACAAAAAAACCCCCAGTATTTAATTCAGCATTACTTGTTAAGCGCCTAATACATCAACATTTTATAGGACAATTTTCAAAGTCACTCAGTAGTCAATGAATTTGGAATAATGTTGTCATTAGTATCTGAAAAATCATCTGATCAGAGTCTTCTCTTTCTTTTTATTGCTGACGTGTATTTTATTTGAATTTTATCAAATTAATGTGAATCCTGATCTGAATTCTAAGAAATTCTTCAATTGTAGTTTATAGGAACTAATTCTTTACTGCAACGAACACTTAAAATCTTTTCCACTACACTAATGCTCTACAAAGTTTGCTAATCTCATCCTGTGTCCTCTGTAAGGCATAAATTCATTGAAACTCTTTGAGAAAAGCTTTCTGTTATGAAAAAAATAGTACTGTGATATTTAAAAGACTTACTACTAATGGCTAATAATGTAGCAATAACTATGAAAAGGTCAGTAGAGCACATAACTCCAGGCACAAGATTATTCAAAACCATTTTTAAATGATGAGTTACATTGCTGTCTTTCCTATATAGCTTAGAAATACTTCACTGATTTAAGTTTGGCTTTTTAAGCAATGCTAAGTATCACTGGATGTATTAAGAACAAACTAGAGGAGGCTGGTTCTCAAAACTAACAACTTGATGTCAGATTTGCAAACGAACTGTTAAAGAAAAGTCGATGATGAATGGCACTAACTGTAACTAGTAAACCTCATGACAGGGAATAGTCAGAGCAAGCCACAAAAAGCTCATTTCTCTACTCTTCCCAGCCTTCAGCATATAGCATTGAATAGTACAGACACCAGAGAATTTGCTGTAGAGATACTGGGCAATAAGGGTTTGGGGTTTATTACACTGTGCATCTTTACGAGGTTTATTTTACACTTTCAGAAAACATGAGCAGAGGAGGGACCAAAGTAAATTTCAGCTCACTTCATTATGAGAATGCTTATCTTGGGTTTGTTCAGAGAGGTATTCAAAGGCTTTGCTGAAGCCAGTAAAATGCCTAATTGCCACCTCGGAGGCCAGACTTTCCCCACAGAGCTGCACAAGGGTGTTTGTTCAGATGATGCAGGAGAGCTCAGCTAAACAGAAGGAGGAAGGCATTTAAACTTAAAGGTTAAAGGAAATCACCAGCTCCCAGCCAGCACACCGGCAAGACAGCAGGGAAGGGCATGGTCCTTGCTGCCCAGTCACCTCTGATCCACAAGGACAGCAAAAGCCAGTTCTTGCCCCCTGCCCCTCACAGGCAGTCCCACGACACTTCTACAGCAGTTGAGTGGACTTTCACAGGCAGCCACCCCAGTTTGCTGAATCGGCACCGCTGCATACAGAGGACACAGGCTCAAGCAGTAAGCTTGGTAGAAACTCCCAAGCCAATTTCTCCACATCAGCTGCAGTGTGTGGGCTCAATTTTTCTCTCTTTTGTCCTTTGTAGCCCAGGCTCCTGCAGCCAGCCTCCTTGGCTGTGCTCATTTCTTCCAGACAACCTTTAGACCCTCAGTGGATAAAGAGGAAGCAAGACTGAGACATTGGGCTCATTACTGTAAGAATGGAAATGGGAAGGCTTCCCCAACCTATGTTTTAGCTTGTATTAAGCCCATGCAGCTATTACGTCCTATAACCACTCGTCTTGACTTTTGGGATGTTCCCTCTCACATTGTTCCCTCCTGTAGCAATATTTCACCTCCTTTTGCCTTGTCTGAGGCATTACTGTTGCAAAAGCAGGAATGCCTCAGACATTACTTGAAGAAGTATGTTTGGTTTTGTCACAGAAGTCAAAGATTAATGTAAGGAACAAAAAACTTTTCTGTTGTAGCTCATCTCAGCACAAATTCTTCCCCAAAGTTCTAATATTACAGCTGTCTTGTTTCAATAGCAAGCTTTGTTTAACCTTGGTGTCTGTATTCTTCCGTTCAAAAACACCCAAACCGAAGTGCGGCAAATAATTTTGCACAACACCCTCTCAATGCCAAAAAAAAGAAAGATAATTAAAAATAACTCATTAGTGTAAGCTTTTTGTTCCATTGCTTTATTCCAGCTTCAAAACAGGAGACTGAAGTTTCAGTGAGCAATACAAACAGTCACGTAATCCACCAAAGCCCTGGATGCCTTGACGCTGCCCTTGCTCCCATAGTATACAGACTTCTGTGCTCTGGATCAAATCTTCAAACCCGTTACTGAATGGGCATCCAAAGGCATGTCTCATTATTTAATGCAAAAGGTGTTATGTTCTCCAAAAGGAGGGGAAATCTGACAGGTTTCCAGACCATCCAGAGAGAGGCAGCAGCACCCTACGGAGGCTAAAGTGCTTCAAGCAGGAGGTACTTTGTAAAATTCTTATGTAAGCCCCATTCCTGGACAGCACTTGGCGGCCTTAACCTTCAAGTAACTGACATGCACTTTCAATTTTTGGCTGTGTTCATGGCATTTGTTTTCTTTATAAATGCCTCTCTGTTTTGCACAGTTAAGGAAAATATTTATGCATGTAACCCTTCCCTCTCTAGGAAATACTCTAGGTTAGCTAAACAGTTAATGGGATGTTGTGGTTACCAGTACAGTACCAGTCATGTCAAAAAATGTGATGTAACTGCTCAGTTATGGTTTCCGGACACTAAAAGTACAGTATACCAGCATCTAAAAAACAACTTGAAAACATTTGTGTACAACATGGTTACATAGCTATATCTTGTTCAATGGGGGGAAAATCACTGTGTTTTCCCCAAATATCTCAAGAACCATTCGAAACATGTTCATAAAAGTAATTTCTCTTCTGTACAGATTTAAAACTCTCCAATGTTGTAGTTTCTCAAACCATCTACAGACCTATGAACAGTTTTCTAAGCTCTCTGTCCCTGTCAGTTACAAAGCACACAGGCAGGATGCTAAACACCTTGATTTTCAAAGAATGACCTCATCATTACCCTGTATCACAGTATAATCACAAAACCACAATGCTTTGTACATTTACCAAGTACTTTACAAATGGGTTAACTACTTAGGGACCAAATCCAAGACGCTTAAGCACAGGCTTTATTTTACATATAGTACGTACACATAAAGACCACATGCACACATAGTTCCATTGAGTTCAATATATTACTAGTTCGGGCAGTCATGCGTGCACATATTTTGGACCCAAATATGTACAATTGTGCTTTGTCATGAACACGCAGCTTGCTCTGAAAACACAGCACTTCTCACACCAGCTCCTCACCAGAGCTAAGGATGGGAAGTGAGCACTGCTGCTCCAGCAAAAACTACTGACCAACCTCTGTAGTTGGGATGGCCCTCAACAGCCAGAGCGTGACAACAGAAACTCTGTTTGTATTAGCAGTGAGTACCCACACTAGTTTTGTTCAAATGAATCATGTTTGCTGTGTTTGCCTCTACCCCTCTCCCTGCAAGGCTGAACAAGCCAGCCCTGCTGTAGGACACAACTAACTTCCCATTCTCTTTCAAGAGCTCTGACAATTTAAGCACCTTGTAAATAATTTATGCCATAGATAGTTATTGCCCATAAGCAATCAGCTCTTCCTATTGCTTTTGAGTCGACAGCATTTCTGCTAAAGTCTTCTAAGCGTTTATTACATTCCAGTCTCTCAGCTGAATAAATACGAGTTGATTATGTTAATAATGAGAAAGCGCCGTCCTCCTTGAGAAGCCTTTCCCTGAAGAGCTCCTGCAAGGTTACGAGGTGAGCTTTGGCTGAGCACAGAGCGCTGGAGGACGCACGGCAAGGAGGTGGCAGGAGTCCCGCAGGAAGGTGGCTGCAGTCTCCCGCAGCAGCAGCCCAGCCCAGGCACGAAGAGGCTGGGACTGTACCTTGAGGCAGTCGGGGATCAGCAACCCAGAGGTTGCCTCCTCCTCAGCATGGACATAGCAGCATAAAGCAGACTCTCTTCAATAATACTCAGCTTGCAAAGCTGACAGAGGTAATGCTGGCTCGTTAACACCTGAGAGCGCCTTGCTCTGGCAAGCCCCACTCACCAATAAGATCCATGGAACCAGGAGAGCCTTCAGTCAGCCCATCTCAGGCACTGGTTGCTACTAGATATATTTTCTTTCCTCCAGTAACTACCAGTACTACTCTTCCTGCAATAGTAGCCGGTGGTGACAAGCAGTTATGATACTGGTTTCTGTGCCTGCGAGACTTGCCAGGAAATAATATTCTGCCAGACGGAAACAGAGAGGAAATACCTTACCAAACAAAACAAACAATGCAGTGAAATATGCTTATTTTATGGATCCAGGTCAGGAGTCTCAGATACCAGGGATTAAGACATTAGTTCAAAATACAGAACTGTCTGGAGTTACAAGTGAGGAAGTCTGAGACAAGTGGCTTAAGTCTGTGCCACAAGTCTCACCCCCAGGACAGACATCCATCCTTCCTCATCTCACAACAGTTTACCCTGTCCCAAGGCAGAAACGATGTCTTCCAGTCCCATCTTCTACTGTTGACCAGGCCTTGATGACTGAATTCTCGTCTGCCAGCAAGTTCCTGGGCACGTCATTCAGCCTTTGTTTACCTCCCAACAATACACTGCACTGACTGACCGATAACAAAGTAGAGGCAGCCATATCACTGCATAAATGAGATTCCCCTGCAAAACGGGGCAGGGAAATCACCTACCATGCAAAGCCAAGAAGGGGCAGGTCACAATACTTTAGACAACACCATTAAATCACAACATCAGAGCTCAAACTACAAAGTTCATAAACATATGACTTTCATTTTACAAATTTATTTTCCAATGACTACAGCATCCTGGAACTAGAGCAATGCTATTACTTTAGTCCTGCTGTATTAATGTTACATAAAAATGGTCCTGTTATGGACAAAAATTAAGTAAAAATTAACGACTCAGTGTGAACCATATTTTAAATGTGGAGCCAGAGATCATTATAAAACAAATACAAGTTTCTTTTCACACGCTGATTTTTACATGTATTTCAACAGAAACATTTAACAGTGAGGCACCTGCAAAGATACAAAGTGAAAAGCCACACAAATATGTATTCTAAGAGAAAAGTAGCACATACTGATGAACAGGATTTGCAAATAAATAAGTAGCGATTTTCACTGCAAAGTTAATTAAGAACGGACAAATCCTTCTTTGAAATAGGCTTTTTCTAAGAGCACTATGGACATCCGCATTCCGAAGTGATGGGAAACAAGGAGTTAACTGCCAAACAAAGAATATACTCACTTGGCTTAACATGCTAATGAGTGAAAGGTAGAAAATCAGGAGCCAATCAAGCAATATGAAAACAAAGCATAAACAGACACTTGCTTTCAGCTCAGTTACCTGACAGTGAATACATTATTACTGTCCACCTTCCTGACACGTTATGCCCCCTTGTTGGGGCAAAATTGCTCATCCTAACAAATATGTTTTGATTTCTCATTGTTATAATTACTCGTTTCTTTGCTGCAAAGTTACAATCATGGAATTCATATTCCTCTAGAAAAACAACACTAGCTAAGAAAGCAACAGGTCAGTTTTAAACAATAGCAGATTAAAAAAAACAAAACAAAACAAAACACACACACACAAAAAAAAAAACCCAGGTAGGAAAGTTCATGTTCCTTCATGATCCGAACGTCCTGTTCTGGCCACCCGGTGTTAATCATCATCACGCATCACTTCCTGGTGGATCACCCACCGCAGCGGCGTGGGCAGCCTTTCTGCACCCGGCTGCTGGGAGAGGTGGAACAGAACAGGAGCAGATAGGTTTGGGGAGATTTCTTTTCCACTTACGTGTTTGCATACATGTAACCATAAGGTACCTGACACCAGCTGGTCTCTGGGACCCAAACTTGCAGGTACTAACACAGCCCACACAATCTTTTGAACACATGACTTAATCCATAGGTTTTACAGCACTGATACAGCGCAAAAACAACCCCCCACCAAATACAAGGCAATAAGCCTACAAAATGCAAGGCACAATCTTATAAAAGAAGAGTCACATGAAACACTAGCATTTTGTGGGATGGCAGTCGTGCGCAAACCTCCAATATTCAGCATCAGTGTTGGCCTTGAAATCAAGTGAAAACCCACACAATTCCTGGATAGTACAGCTTAGCCTTATAACTAATCATCAGGATAAGAAATTGCCCTTGCAGCATTCAACTTTTTTGCAAACCTGGGGTAAACAAAGCCTTAAAATCTTTATTTTTTTCACTGCAGTAAACTGATAAGTGTGCTATTAAAAGCAAGAGATACAGAACTGAAGGTCTGCCAGGAAGCTGGCTGGTTAAACAGATATTTGCGTGAATTAGAAAAGGCAAAACCTTGGGAACTAATGGCAGCTGCATCATATTCCTTTTGAAGAGCATTATCCAACCTTTCCTCAGATGGATATACATCTCAATGGTTAAAAAAAAAAAAAAAAAAAAAATTAAACAAGCACTGTGTTTCTTCTCCCTGTGCAGATAAAACAGCTGTGGGCATAGACCGCACATGGTGCTCTCCTGCAGAACTGTTTTGCCTGTTTCTGTATGTGGCACACCTGTATGTGGTCCCCTTCCTAGCGTGCTTCTGGGACCAGACCCAATGAGAGGATTCCTGGCCATCTGCCAACAGCCCATCCTTTTGGATAAGTGCAATCATTCTTCCTATTTTCAACCATGCCTACCAGGCAGTAACCCACAGCTATCCCCCAGCCATCACAGAGAACCTGCTGCACCTTCTAAAAGCAATTTTTTGTTGTTGTTGTTCATTTTTATTATGGTTTTTTCCCCACCTTTATTAAGATTTCTACTGTAGAAGCGTGCACTGTTTCAATATCTACCTGTAACTAATTAAATGTGGAAAGAAAAAGTAACCAGAAGCATCACCCTCAACAACCCTTCAATTCCAGACAATCTTTATCAGATATAAATGGCAGTATCTCAGCTGCAAAACAAGATAATGTTTCTCCAACACGTCCACAATAGCAACTTGGAGCGATACTTTGCTGGGCAAAGCCCGGGAAAGGAGAGGAACCCCACAGTGCCTTCCATTAGTCACCCAGTCCAGCTGCAAAATTCAGATTTGGGGATATGCAACACCTTATCATTATACTGCTTGATGGGTCGTCATTAGGTCAGTCTCCTCAGCTTACACAGAGCAGGGAGCATCACCAGTTTTCTACAGCCAGAGAGAATCTGCCTCTGCTGATTTCATCAGCCATGAAATAATAACTAATCTTTCATTTGATATAGTTTGAGGCCAGAGATGCATGACATACTTAGTGGTAAGGATAAAAATACATAATTAAATGTAGGCGCAAGTTCCAAGGAAAAAAAAAAAATAGTGCCTCTTTGGATGCTTTAACAGCTTAATCTCATTTCCTAGAAAACACTATACCATGAATACTAAACAAGGGCCTATCTAGCTATTAATTTTTTTCATTATAAATCCACTGAGCCAGTCAATGCAATTTACTTTTTTTTTTTAATTGTTAAAAAAAAAATAGAAGAAGAAAGGAGGAGGGGGAATAAACAATATTTAATATGCTAGGAAAATATTTCATATACTGTACACTGTTGGGGGACTAGTAATTCAATTCTTAATATGATAAACATGAAAAGAGGTCATTGGACCAGCCTATTTCTCTTAAATTCCCGCACTTCTGCCACTGCTGGTCGGTGAAGATCCTTCCCCCACCCCTACAGTGGCATTCCTCTCTGATGCAGTCATCCAGCAATACACTGACAAGTGACCGTTTTGTCAGCTGTGAGTGCAATGAGTGCCAAAAGCAAACACGTATGGCCCCTCACAGCATTTTCTATACTGTAGCACAAATTTAGAATTTAGAAGAATAGATACCTTCTGGAAGCAACAAAGTGATATGCAAAAAAAAAGACTTCTAAAAGGACTTGATGGGGGGGTTAACATAGATCCACCAAGCAGTTTCAGAGATGAAGAACGGCACTTATCAATACAGCCCATTTAAATTACACCGATAGCTTTTTATTCTAACAGTTATAAATGAAGTCTTCATTATCCATGCAGGCATAATACTGTCACGTCTGGGTTCCTGCCAAAAACTGAAGCAATAAAACTAATGAACTGTCAAGGCAAAACATTCTAAGGAAAGTTTAAAGCCCCTGAACTTGACACCATATGAATTTTTTTTTTTTTTTTTTTTTAACACCTATCCCTCACACTTACTGCACGCTGGAATTCTGAATTTGTGTGTAGTGGTAGAATAATGCTCCCTTTTTTATTCCCTCCCAAAAAACCTTACCCCTTCCACACCATGTTCTTCAGGTTCACGGTTCATGGCAGCAGAGGATATTCATATTGCTTAGGTGCAGCCAGGTAACTAAATATCTCAATTCAGAGGTAAATTGTAATCAACACAAAGATACAGCAGTCTCTACTAAGAGGTTCAGAAGAAAAGCTTAATCTGGATTCTCCCAATCACTATCCGGAGAAACCCCTATATCTATCTATATGCCGATAACAAAGGGAGCCTCACTAAACTAGAGTGGCTTCATTTACCCCTCCAGCCCTACCCTCCTATCACAAATGCATTCCTTTTCTTTCCTGGTTTTTCATTATCACAATCATATGAATATTTTCAGAAAGATGTACAAGACTTCTACAATATCTCAGAAGCCAAAGTATAAAGAAGTAACTGGTTATAAAAAGTATTGGTTTGTAAGACTTAATTCACAGAATGTTATGGGGTTGGAAGGGACCTCTGGAGATCATCTAGTCCAACCCCCGAATTCCCCTGTATTGGCTGTAGAACCATAGTAAAAATAATTCAGAAAATGTTGTTTCCCAAAAGCATCATTCACTTTGTTGATCCTTACAAAGAATACAAATTAATGGAATTTCTTCTCTATTTTTCCAGTAGTTACCAGCCTTAGAGCAGGTTTTCAAATGTATTCAGGGGGTTATAAATGCAGCAATGAAACAAGCTGGATTTTCTAAAGGTCTAGACAAGTTAGGTCCAGAATGCCCTTTACTTTAAAAGTCGGAAAATTCTACCCTTATATTCAAAAATAATTAAAGCAGCAAGAGACATGTGGAATTGCTATCAAAGTCCTATCCACACGTTGCCACACCTAGCTAATATCTCTGCTTAGTTAGTAGCCCTTTGTTTTCTACAGGAAACACTTCCACAGAAAAGAAAGTGATCCTATTTGTTTGCTCCACTAGGGTATACGGTAAATCTAATATACCTATCTCTTGAAAAGAATATGTCAATAAATTAGAAAAGTAGGATCTAAGCAGCACTCAGAGAGGTACGATGACAAACAAGGAAACACTTTAAGGTCTTCCCGTGGTGTGAATATTGAGAAATTAATGGAAGATGGGACACTAAACAATCTGGCTATGATTCATTCCTAACTATGCCTTTTTGAGGACACAGATGTATTCTCTTGTTGACAGTTCACTTCCTTTGAGATATTCCAGTTTTAAAACAAAATGGGAGATGTGTGCTATGTTTCTAACTCAGGTTTAAAAACAGCACCTTTGCACACAACTTTAAAAGATTAAATTTTCCATCACAGAAACCAATAGGAGGTGTCTGCTAATTTTAGTGGGACTATATAGCACCACACTCTAGAACAGACATGAGGCCTACTAGCACTGCATACATACTCTCTGTTTTTATTATTTATTTATTCTTTAAACTTAGCATTGTGTAACAGCCTCAATCTTTGTTCTCAGTTCTGCTGCTCTGCCAATAAATCCCAGTTTGCTCAGGGCATGTTATGCCTTGCAGTAACAGAGCCACTGGGCACTCAATGTTTCTGGTGGAATCTTTAGCAACTCCCCCGTTGTCCTCCCACTTTGCTACAGTGAGCAACACTTCTGTTTCCCACACGGCTGCCAGGTTGGCCTCTTGCCCCCATATTAACGTGCGACAGCACAAGGCAGGCTTGATTAAGGTCACCCTGGTTCCGCTTAAGTGTTGTGATTCACCTGGTAGCTCTTCCCCAGGGACCCTGCCCTGGGCTGCAGCGTGTTCCCCGCAGCTCCAGCGAGCCCCTTCGGAGAAGGTCACTGCAGAGCAAGGGCAGAAGACAGGGCAGGAGGACTCGAGGACAGAAGGAGCAAACTTCCCAACTTCAATTTTTACCTTCCACACCATTCACGGAATCTAAGAGGTTAAAATAAAAGCTACCGTCTCTCACCGCGCCATGCCCACACATGTATTCAACACCTGTCCTGTTAGGACTATGTTAACATATAACAGCAGCACAAACACTGGATTAGAGATCATCGTACACGACATACCCAGAGAGAGGCAGATACACCTGCAGTCACACTGAAGTGTATGTGACCACAGGGCTCATTCCTGTGGAGTTAATTCTCTCAGGTGTGTTTACACTTCCTACCTGGAGGATGACAAAAATTTGACAAACAAAAGTTTGTCATTATGTCAGTTGGAACTGCCTACAATTTCTACTAAACTGCATCAAGCACTATTTGCAGTTTCTATCTGTTCAAAACAATGCAAGACCGACAAGAAATACTGAGAAAGAATAAAAATGCCTTTTTTCCTCACAGTAAGAACAGCATTTACAGATCAAATCACGCTAGGCAGCTTCAAGAGAGGAAGTACACAGGCCATTACAAACCTACCCTTGGGAAGTCATTCTCCAAAAGAGAGGCAGGCAAACAAGCATCAGCTTCTCCATTGGACTGCAGTCCTGTTGGGGCAGAGACCAGGCAGAAGCAGCCAAGAATCCTTCACGGAAGCTGCTGCGTGCTCTTTTTTCTGCAAGGGCTAGAGGGTTCAGGGGGTTTTGTAGGGTTTGGGGTTTTTTTTGGTTTTTTGTTTTTTTTTTTTGATACCTGCTGATTCTAACCCAAATCCCTCTGGAAAGTGAGATGATGTACTGGAACATCATTTGCTGAGATGTCCTATTTGAGACATAAGTAGAATTGCTGAGAAAGAAAGAGACATCTCCCACTTTGGTGTAAAGAAAAAACAAACAAACAAAAGTCTTAGCAGCCTATTAATACACTGATAATTTTTTCTATGACCAGGGCAAAGACACAAGAAAACTTTTGCAAGATGCTTATCAGCACTTCCACAGGAACAGACACTTGTTTGAAGCACTCAGAAGAGAAGATCAATAGCTATATAAATGGCTTACCTATGTGGCAACCTTGCAGATCACATTCATTCATCAAGAGAAGCATCTTTGTTCAGATGCTTCTCATACCTGGTAAGCAAAACCCTAGACAACACAGTCTCTCCATGTCTTCGTGATCACCCTAAGCATCCTGGCACCATGTGTATTCATAACAGCCTGGCTCATTTAGCTTAATAGAGGCATCCAGTCACCCAGGTTGCCCAGACTCGCTGATCATCTGAGGAACGACCACAGTTGCCCTGTTCACCAGAGGACTGTGACATTCTGATTGTTACACTCACATCTGCCAACCACCTCTGACATTTTTTGGTGTTGATGAAGCGTAAGCCAGAAATGTTGCATACAAGAAAAAAAATGCTCTGGATTCCAGGCATTTTGAGTTTTTGCAAGAGTAGGCTGGGACTTTTTAATAGCTAGTCATTGAACTTCTCTTTTTTTTTTTTTTTTTTTTAAACCCCAAGCTAAACATATCACCACAAACACTTTACATTTCATTATCTCCACTCAAGCAGCACCTACAAATGCTTTTAGAACTGAGAGTCCACTGTCCTGCTCGAATACAGACATCACCCCCCAAAGCTTTCAAAATTTAAGACCAGACATTACAGTGCAACAAACAGCAGGAGGAAAGGAGAGAGGGAAGACAGAAATAAATCCACATGTTTACAGAGAGTAACTGCATGAAGAGCCTACAAAAATAATTAAGAGTTCTTGGGGGAAGGAGAAAGACTAGGAGCTCCATGAAATAAGGCATTCAGTGGCCATATCACATTTACAATGGTTTATTACCCTTCCCAGGATACTGTGTTTAAGCAAGCATTCCCTGAATACAAAATAAGATTACAAAATAAGATCCCACGGTTAATATAATAAAGTAGGATCACAGAGGGACTTTCAAAAACTGCCAAGATAATATTAAATCAGAGTGAAGCAAGTCACCAGTTCAGAGGTTGCATTCTGAGAGGCCTGTTACCAGCACCGCAACAAGAAATGCCTGTGTGAGGAGAAGACGACAAACTTACATTATTCCCTGAACTGACTTTACTGCTCCTGCAAGATTGTCCCCTCAAGACTGTTGCTATCTAGTTAAATTGGGCTTTGGTGATGGATTAGACAACACTTCCTTCTGTTCATCTTTGATTTCAAAGCATTTGCCTTAGCTTTTCTAAATAATTTGGATTTCTTTAAAGTAATCCTGATCTTTGGCTCTTTGAGAAAAATTTATTCTCAGGAACAAAGGGAAAACTTCTGGTATCACGGCTAGAGCAAGAGCAATTTGAGGCTTCTGATGAGAGGCACTTGTCTCAGAGGGAAGGGCACACCTCCCTCCTCCAGCACCTGGTGGGACACCAGCCATGCCTGCACCACAGAAGAGGCACCCACCCTGGCCACAGGAAAGGGACTGCCAAAGCACTCGCTGCATTTCCCACATATATCAGGACAGGATAGTATCAAAGATCTCTATCAAGATGGTGGAGGGAGCCTCCTCAGCTGCAACTCAAGAAAACTGTTCTTGATCAAATCCACAGTTGTTCAGGGTTACTTTACTGCATCTCCAAACATACTTTCCAACAGCTTCTTTTCCTCACAACCAGAATGTGACACATCATTAGTTTTATCCAGGACTCTGTTTGTACAATCGTACTCTAGTGCTATACTAGTTCCGGTCCTGTTTGCCTCTAAGCAATGGAGAGAGGAAAGCTGCACCACACACACTTTAAAGACCATAAGGAGGTAGAGCGACTGTCTAGCAGACTCCACAAAACATCTGCTAAATGCCTCACCACAGCCCACAGAAGGCATCCCCATACATCATTAGAGGCTTCAGCAGAAGACCAGAAGCCACAATTATAGCATGCCACAGCAAGGCAAATGGAGAGATCAACAGCACGACCAAGTACCATGCATTCGTGGAAACCCATCAGAGTAAAGACACCCTGTGTACGAGCAGGATATACTATTCAATCAAAAGGATGGTTATTCCACAAGGCAGCACCGAGCCACTCTTCCATTTCACAAACACGAAAGCAAAGCACAGACAAGCAAGGCAAAAAATCACTTGTTTTAGATGGCTCAAGTTAAAGACAGACATTTAGCCTAAGCTGAAATCTAGGTGCCCCCTTTCATCCCTCTACTCACAGAGAGCAACTCACCCCACCTGTTTCAGAGCTGTTCTCCAGCGATTTAAGTAGCTCCAGTAACAAACCCTTTGCTTTTAGCCAGCTAAACGTGCAGCAGGTTCTATCTTGCCCAGGCTAGCAAAGAATTGAGCTGTGGTCTCTGAAGTAAGATGGAGACATAAGGTTAAAACACCATCATGAAAGCCTGGATGCAGAGCATGCTCCTTACTCTGCAGCATGGCAGCACACGCAGAAAGCTGACCACCACGCAAGAGCAGGTAGGTTACCCAGGACTCCTCATAGAGTAAGAGCAGGCACGCAGGCAAGCACCAGCTGTAGCAAATATGTTAGACATCTCAACTCCAGCAATTCAGGCAATTGTTTGTGTAACCCACAGCTGACATTTTTAACCTGTGTAGCTACAACTGCTTCAATACTCCAGATACTTCTAAAACGTAAAAGATTTTTAAAGTAGCACACCCAAGGGATAGCTGTTCAAGACCCCTATACGAAAGGAAGAAGAGAACAGAAGTCCGTCTTTAAAACCTCATTTATAATTGGAAGTTTAGCCAACAGCAAGCTGTCACTGGAACTGCTGATGTGATGCAATTACCCAGGCAACAGTCCTCCTCCCTTTCCATCCCAAATAAAATTTACATCAGACTAAACTACTCCTGCTTAAAAGCTAAACTAATCAGTGCAGAAATCTGATAAACCTTAGCACAGCTACTCTTAGAGCTAACTGCTGATGTCTATGAATTGAAACAACTCCACAGCTGTGGATGAGCTCCAGATTTATGTATTTGTATCCTTTCAAACACTCCTTGAAAGTACACACTTCCTGAGTCGCTACTTTCATTCATTTTAACCATGATAATGCTGGCCACTATTGTTGCACATGCACTGCAGAATTTTGCCATGCTGCAATTATCCCTCAGAGAGGAAAAAAAACAGATCAATTCAATTCCTGGTCTTTCCAGGTTACTTCCGCATCCCTTTGCCGGGGCCTGATCCTGACAGGCATTGGCAGACTCCCCCAGCACGGACTCACATTTCCATTTTCTTCAGCAGGCAATGCAGACGTGCAGGTCTTGTCAAGACAGGGGTCTACAAAGTGAAGCTGAGCAATTGTTTTACTTGGCTCTGCAGCCTCTGATCTCCTAGTTTAAAAGCCTCCATTCCCTACCACCTCATTTTTATTGCAAATTGCACAACGGTTTATTTGTGCATTCTTTGTACACATAGAAAAGCCTCTGCCAAAACAAGTACTCCTAAAAAAAGCAGCTGGGTTAACTGAGGCAGACTGCAAGATCTTTGAGAAATGAGGCTCATTAAGTACTTAACACTAGCTCAGTGTAAGCCGTTCATTCAAAACTCAGAGCACAGATTTCCGTTGCTGACTGAAATAAAAGATCCAAGAGACAGGGAAGGGGAGGGAGGAAATGCAGTTGAACGTTTCCATCTGCTTTTTCCTTCTCAGCACTGTGAAGCCCGCTAGCTACAGCTCACAAGAGCTATTCCACCCCACTCTGATTTGATACCTGACTTCAGTCTACACCAACAGGTACAACTGCCCTGCAGCAGCCTGAGTCTGCTCAGCTTACTCACTGTCTGACACTCTGCTCATCACAGCAGCTCGCTCAGGAAAACACAGTGGACCACAGTGATGGGCAGTTTTTCTCTAGCCGGAAAGCCTTTTTCCCTGTTCTTCTCCCGCCTCCAATGAAACATGAAAACCCGCCATAAAAAGCCTGGTGTCTCACCTGCGGCTAGCATAACAAATAATAAAGGAAATTCCAGGGTAGGGAGAGGGATTAAAGTTGTTGCTGTGGGTTTATTCTTTCAAAAAATCCATAGGTTGTTGCTGCTCTCTCTCTCTCTTATTAGGGGTGGGGAAACTTACAAAGAAATCAGCACTTCTTTTTACTTTTTTTTTTAAAAACACAGGTAAGAGAAAAGCCACAAAAGCCAAGTGTGGCTTTGATACTAGGGCTCTCCTTCGCAGTCATACAACTATCCACATCGCCACCAATTCCATAAGCATCTTTCCCTTGATAAAGCGTCCTGTGAATCATAAACCTGAGTGCAATACCTTTCCTAAAGGGATGGAGCATTCAGAAAATGAAAAATAGAAAGGAAATCACTCTTCACAGAAATAAACTAGCAACTGTTGTATCAAGGTTTCCAGGGATCAATGGACTTCTCTACAGAGGAAAACAAACTGAGTGAAGCAGCTTCTTCACTGAAAAGACAAAACTGTCACAAAGCCTGGGGAATTTTGTTTAATAAGTCATATAGCTCAGCAGAAAAATTCTAACAGCACATGACTTCTCAAAGTTAGCAGCAAACAACTTTCCAAATACATTTTTAAGCACCAATGACCTTTTAAATAAAAACTAGTTGATTTTTAGAGAAAGGATTATGGATTATACTACATATTCCTCTATATAAGGGAAGAGTTTTCAGACTGAGTCAAACTTCAATCCTGTCCAGCACTTCACAAGTCCTAACTAAGCAATCTTTTCTTTTAAGATCATGAAGATTTAAGGTCAGTTTATTCAGTAAACACACAGACAACTGAGACGTGTAAAGAAATTAAACACTTGAACATGAACACCATTCAGCATGCCCCTTCTCCATTGTTACCCTATGGCAAAGGCCATCCTAGCCATGTAAATATTGTCTTTTCTTTCTACTGAATTGCACAAATCAAGTTGGTAGTCTCCATCCTAGATCTTTTGCATTCCAAACTGAGCCTAAGAAGTTAGAAACCTCCAGTTTCTCCAGCAATTTAAGTAGCTCATACCTAGTACTTAACTACAAAAGAGCAATAGCTCTTCTTTAAAAGCTGCAGCACTGCTTTCAAACTAGTTTCTTGGCAAAGATATCCCTTCCCCAGTGTGATCAATAAAAAAACCCAACAGATAAATACTCAGGCATGATTCCCAAATCTTAACACATTCCTAAAGTCTCCCTCAAACCTGTAGATCTTTCCAACTCAGTCAAACCAGATGCTAATGCCACCACAGTCACTAACTTCAAGGTTTTCACTCCCAGGGATCTGCCCCAGCTCCCACCAGACTCACGTTTTCCCAAGCATCCTTTCACATTAAATTAACAAGAACAGCTGCACTTGCATATTTTGAAGGTCATCTGAAAAATTAGCAGACCTATAATACTAAAAATATTTTTTCTTGTCCTTGCATACTGTGTATTTATTAAAATCTGTTAAATGCTTGTGTTGCCTCGCAATATGTTTTTCCCTACTTACTAACAATAAATCTGCCTGCATGAAGTTTCACTTCAGGGAAGAGCTTTACATCTCAGTTACAGGTGATATTCCCTAGAGTCAGAGACTGAGAGAATTCCCTTCTGGTTGGTTTTCCTTTTAATAACAAATATATTGCAATATACTTCGTTTGCTATAATGTGCAGGCAAATGATACAGATCTCATAAAAAATTAGCATTTTCAAAATAGAGGAATAGCTTACATTAGTGCAAGAAAAATGTTTAGCTATAGATAGTTATTTATTTGTCTAAGTTGGTGGGTATGTCTTCCTGAGCTTCCCAAGTTATAACAGCTCACCATACAGTTCAAGGACACTCTAAGTTGCAAAAACACGACACTTGTCCAGGAGAGATTATTGCATGGACATCACTGGGGAAGTACAAACTGGGAAGCACTGAACTACACTGAAATCACTTACGTTATCAGAGCACAGAGACAATTTTGAAACAAAGATATTAAACAAAACAAAAGTTGGTTTGTCAAACCCAACTCAAGCTGCATTTTTGCTTGGTATGTGTTTTCCCAGCTGTGGAGTGGAGCCTTTCCAAAAGCATCTGCCTTCTTATGAAAACAGACAGCTGCTGAAAGTTCCCAATAGTATTTATGACTCCAGGATCTTATCTTCCTGTCATTAAACTATTCCAACCACTCCATGCAAATGACCACCTTTTGAATCTGGTAGGGAAAAGAACACATTGATTTGAGTTGTCTTGGTTTGGGGATGTGGAGGAAGACCCAAGGTACACACTCAGCATGAATGGGTGTAAGATTATTTATCATAGAATCATCTGGGCTGGAGGGGACCTTCAAAGGTCATCTAGTCCGACCCCCCCCGCAGTCAGTGGGGACACCCCCAACTAGACCAGGTTGCCCAGGGCCTTGTCGAGCCTTACCTTGAATGTCTCCAGGGAAGGGGCCTCAACCACCTCCCTTGGCAACCTACTCCAGTGCTCCACCACCCTCATGGTAAAGAACTTATTCCTAATGTCTAATCTAAATCTGCTTTTTTCCAGTTTAAAGCCATTACCCCTTGTTCTGTCATTGCCGGCCTTTGTAAACAGACTGTCTCCAGCCTTCCTGTAGGCCCCCCTCAGGTACTGGAAGGCCGCTATTAGGTCTCCCCAGAGCCTCCTCTTCTCCAGGCTGAACAACCCCAGCTCCCTCAGCCTGTCCTCGTAGCAGAGGTGCTCCAACCCCCTGATCATTTTGGTGGCCCTCCTCTGGACCCTCTCTATCAGGTCCACATCCTTCTTATATTGAGGGCTCCAGACCTGCACACAGTGCTCCAGGTGAGGTCTCACCAGAGCAGTGTAAAGTGGCAGAATCACCTCTCTGGATCTGCTGGCAACACTTCTTTTGATGCAGCCCAGGATGTGATTGGCCTTCTGGGCTGCAAGTGCACACCGCCTGCTCAATGTGATGGCTTATGTGATGGCTACGCTAAATTGACAACCTCACTTGATTATTGGATGCTGCTGGCTAGGGGTTTTTATACATATGCACCTAAGTATTTAATGCTATTAAATAATCACACTTACCATTCACTCAGTTATCAATCTGCTGCTTAAAGCTTATGCTCAGGCATTTTTATTACCATCAAATCCAAAGAAGCAAGTGTGACAGCAGACACCACTGTCAATATGACCCGAGGTAACAGATTTTCCTTCTGGCTTTCTGTCACTAGAAACTGCTGTTATGAATGCTTGCGTGATAGGTTCCAACTTTTTAATTCCTCACCCATAAACACAACAGCTAAAATGCAGTGTAATTCAGAGTTAATGCTATCCTTGTGTACTCTCTTATAATGTTATCTGGTCAGACATCAGAAGCACCAAAACAACAACAACAAGAAAAAAAGAAGTTTTATTTTCAAGTTTAGATTTGTTCACAATTATTCTCAAAAAACAACAAAAGGAAAAAAAAAAAGCAGTAGAAAGAAATAAAGCACTGATTTTAGACAGTGAAGCTAAGCCAACCACACACTGTTCTCAGCAAGCACCAACAGCCATAGGCTAGCGTTCCCACACAAGCACTCACTCCTACCAATGTTTGAGAAACTAAGTTTACTGAAAAAGCACCCACAGAAATTAGAGTGGGGCTTCACCCCTGTGAGTCTTCACAGGAGACAAACATTAATATTCACACCAGAAATGCTTCCAGCATCCACAAGTTTGGGTGTGGAAACAATGTTCAAACAAATACCCTGTAAGCCAGACTCAAGCCTCTGAACAGTGAGCTCTGCACATCTGTCTGAGATTTCCAAGGAATGGTGTTAAATCCACCTTGAAAACAAACACCATGGCATTTTTGTAAACACATAACTAGACAGAGGAGGTAAGGATATAAATTTATCCAATTATTTATTCATTGCAGATGACACACTTGGTTCCAATTAGTGCTCCCACAACTTCCATGCGTTTTGCAGCACTAAAACAAAAAGGAAAGTTTGATCCTATGCCTTGGAAATGAAGCATTTCAGCAGATCCAGTGTTACTGGAAAGGAAGAGCTTGCACCTGATAATTGCACTAATGGCACTGAAACAGCATTCCTTAGTAGAAAGAGGTAGTGGTCCATTTGGTCCTAAAGCAGTACTGACTACACATCTACCAAGGGTCATGGTCCTCAGCTGCACACTTACCCTGGATTCCAGCATCTCTCCTCTGATGACATATTATGACCCAGAAGGAATTACCCTGCTATTTCAACACTGGGTGGGGGACCAAGAGCCTACCAGTCAGGAGAAACTGGTTTCTGGTGCCCAGCTTGCTTTACAGCATTTTGAGGAGACCTGTACATCACCTGTCATGCTCATGGCCTACCCTATGGCTACTTCACCAGCTACAGGACTTGGGACAGATGTACAGCTGCTCCTTGGGCAGGTAAGAGCGAAGCTATGGAACAGCTAAGATGATCACAGTTGTGACCAGATAAAAACCGTGAGTTTGAGTCACAGGAAGGCTCAATTCCTTGGTCTTCTTTACTAATAATGGCCATAAAAATAGCACATAGACTGATCCAAGATCCCCAAAGCCACTTGAGCTCCATTGATTTTTTTCAGTTTCTGTTCACCCAATTAGAGAAACACTAGTTGAGCCCTACTCTGAGAAAAAGATTATGCCTTTCTGTCCAGGCCTTCTGCTGTGTGGAGGACAAGGTTCACAGCTGCAGTCTATCAAGTACAGAAAGCAAGAGGGAGGCTCACTGAACAGTCTGAGTAATTCCTCTGGCCTTGATCTCACCCTCCCTGGCCTTTCTTTGAAATATTCTTCAGACAGCCTCCCATCTGCTGCTTTGTTCTTTTGTAGGGGAAGAGTCAGCTCTTCTGCTGTTAGCTATCTTGACAGTAAAACTGCTGTCCCGGGTTACTGGTGGTGTTGCATCCAACTGCATGAGAAGTTCTGAGGCTACCACTCTTGACCCAAGAGGTGAATCTTACAGAAAGAACCTTACAGTCCCCAAATTGGTTATTTTCAAAGCAAATACATACACACAGGTGAAGACTGAGCTAAAATCTACCGTGGCTGTATTGTCTAAGAAGAATCAGAATCAGAAAGCCTGTATTTGGAAAGATACCTTCTTATCAAACCAAGATCTAGTGGTTAACTCTGTTGTTCTCCCTTTAGAGGAAAAGTTGGTATCCTGGATTAGTATCGGGTATGTTTATAGCTCCCAAATACTGGAATGCTCATCTAAGGATAAACAAAATGCAGTGTAATAAAAACAAGTCAGAACGTGCTTAGTAAGAATGGAAAGACAAGATAGTGTTTACACAAGATAGAGCTTAGGAAGGAAATGCGAAGCCTTGATTTGTGTGTTGTTCTCAAATGATCATAAAACAAAAAAAAATTTTAACACAAAATAAACTGAGTTGCTTTAAAATTAAAACTTCAGAAAGCTTGAACCCTTGTAATTCATGTCAGAGCAGCATACCTTTCAGTTTTATGCTGTGTGTGCTTGTTCTTAATGGGGATTGCATACCAGCCACATTAATACACAAGTACATATAACAACACACATACTACACAGTATGAACATTCATTTTAATATAGACCTAATACATTAACAGACCTCTAGAAACATTTTCAAACACATGAGATATTCTTGTTTCTGTTTTCAGCAGAAATCTGGAAAAATCTAGCACTTCATTTTTACACAACCACACAGCTTAAAGAGCAGGATGGAGAGAATCTACCAGCCTGTTAAGTAGTCTGGTCTAAAGAGCACTTCAGTGGAAAGTAGAAACGCATAGTATTTGCATTTAAAAAAAAAAAAATTAATAACCTATCTAGACTCCCAATGGAGGTTCTTGGGTTCAGTACAGTGAAAGGGATTTTATAGCACTTGTCAAGCAGAAAGCATGCGTTTAATAATGAATAAACGAAGCAGATAAAGCTACAAGAACTCGGCAGCACAGAAGGTGAACCAGGCTACGGTATTTCACAGCAAGTGTCAACAGAGGAATATGCTCAGGCTGAAACAAATGGGCATTGCAGAATCTGCAGATACACTCTGTCTGGGGAAAAACACATTTAGTAACTAAACATCATCTTGAATCAAGAGGCAGCATGCTGGGCTCAGAAGATCTGATTTTATTGCCTCTTGTTTCAGTTACTCTACTGACCTTAAAATAACAGTATAACACAATAATTTTTGAAATGTATATAATCGACTCATAAAATATTGCCCAATATATTACAAACTGGCTCTTTCAATCACAGACCTATCTAAAGCATCAGTATGTGCAACATTATATGCATTGGTATACATTCATGGGAGGGGTGATTATTAAATACACTTAAAAGCTCAACATTAATTTTACGCATGAACTCTGCCTACAGAAGAGGAAAAACATCAATATCCCCATTACAGATGCTTGAAAGCAACCTGAGCACAGAGTGAGTAGTACAGTGACAACTGCAAAATGCTAGGATTTTTTACCTCTGTGTAATGCTAAAATCAGCTCAGGACAGATTTTCCATTACACGGAAAAAAAAAAAAAATTAAAATTAGAAAAGGACTATTTTTCTTACAGTAGCAGCTTAACGCTACTGCTGGAGGCTACTGTAACCCAGATACTAAATTTCCTCGTGTCAATGCATCCACAATGCCCTAAGCATTAACCTAATGCCTAGTCCAACTGGCCTGTCTCCACCATGCACCAACAGATCCACTAATCCTCAGGCTGTGCAAGAAACTCTGCCCAGGGCAGTCCAATCCGCTCCTCATCCTGCAAGCGTGAGGTCCAGAAACCACCTAGGAGTGCTCTATACTTAGACCACAAGAGACTACAGCTAAGAAACCAAAATCAGATTTTGGTGACATCTTCAGTAGATACAGGTTCAACATAACTGAACAGATGGGTTATTCAGAACGCCTAAAAACGTAACAGATCAGTGTTTAATTGATTTCCACTACCCAAGTTTAAATGCCATGGCAAGACAAATTCTACCTGAACACATTTTTTCTTGTTTGTTCTCTTAGACAATGCCATCGGATTATCCAACAGTCAATTATGAAAACCTCTTTACTCCCTACGGGAAGGTCATCCGATATCCATGAACGTAATGTTGATTATCCAATTTCCTCAGTGTCCTTCAAGATACTAGGTGGTAAGAAGCAACAGGGTGAGTTGGACTAGATGATCTATATGGTCCCTTCCAACTCTAAAAAAAATTCAGTGAAATTCAGTGAAACTCAGATGGCTCCCCAAAGATGCTTCTGGACCCCACACACCTAAGGATTTTCTCAGCATATTTTATTATATTAAATCTTAATTAAGAGAACTGGACCTCAAGGCTAATGCACAGCTTGAAGCAGTTTCAGGGGAGAGTGGAGCAAAGCCCATGCATTGTAGCAAGTCTCTTGGATTTTAAAACACTTCTGCAACCCTCTGTCAATTTGCTACATTTACCACAAGGGTACTCATACATCAACAAAACCCATGCAACTTGTGATAAAGCAATTTGTCTTTCAAAGGTAACTGCAATGGCGTAAATAAACAAAAGGTATGAAGATAACACATTTTACCAAAGGATCTCAAATTACTTCACCAAGAACTAAAGCCCTGTGAAATTGGTGCAGTATTTATAACCAGTCCCTTTGCCTGCTCCATGGAAAACACACTTCAAGAGAACATAAAAACACAACAACTAAGGCAGCTTGCTTAATTTCTGCCAGGCTTCTGACTGAGAGCCTTATGTCTCTGCCAGCTCTTCCTCTTTATGTTCCAGGAAAAGCTGCTATTACCACTTCAGAAACAGTGACACAGGGAGCTGGAGAAAGTTACTCTTCTTTTTGCCAGTTCTGTCAGGCGGCATATCTCCTTTTGCACAAGCTAAGGGTTTTTTTAAGAAGAATTAGCAATAAAAGTAAAAAATTAGCAGGTGAATATGACTTGGGAAAACATTTCTGAGGGTGGCCCCCCACAGAACGTGTATGGCAAAACGGCTGGTGAGAGCACGCAGTCCCCCTGATACAGCTCCCTTAGCTCATTCTTTGGTGCACTAACAGAAGCAGTAGAGGTAGCATATCTCTGCCTCCCATCATGTTCTGAAGTCGAGCAGCACCATGCAGATTCCTGCATCTGGCAAGAGAGAGGTCTAGCATTACAGAAGGAGCTGTGCAAGCACGGACACCTCCTCCTTCAAGCACAGCCCCAGCCTCTTCCAGCTCCCCAGGGGGCTCTGGCACAAGAACAAGGCTACACAAGGAACAGCCACACTGAACTTGCAATGCACAGGCTACCCCACAGCAAAGCCTTCTTTACAGCACATCTCAACGTACAAGCATGATAGCATTCCTCCTCTCGTTAGGATCTAAGCCACCCTGACACTACACTGCATTTACTCAGAGCCAGAAAGCACCAGCAGCAGGCAGGCCTGGCTCCCAAGCAGGCGGCACCTGGGAAGGCAGAGGAAAGGAGGTCCCTAGTGCTCTGTGTCAAGCAGAATTCATAGAATCATAGAACAGTTTGGGCTGGAAGGGACCTTCAAAGGTCATCTAGTCCACCCCCACCCTGCAGTAAGCAGGGACATCATCAACTAGATAAGGTTGCTCGGAGCCCCATCCAACCTGACCTTGAATGGTTCTAGGGATGGCATACCTACCACCTCTCTGGGCAACCTATGCTAGTCTTTCACCACCCTAATTGTAAAAAATTTCTTCCTCATACCTAGTCTAAATCTTCCCGCTTTTAGTTTAAAGCCATTACCCATTTATCCATGCAAGCTTGATGCCACTCTTGGCTGAAGGGAGAGGCACCATCAGCACCACACGAACCAGGTCCCAGAGCGCAGTGGAAGGCTGGAGCAGTTACAGAGGTGGAAGGGGAGGCTGAGATGCTGACTTGCCAACAGCCTTGATTGATTTCAAACAATTGTCTGCAATAATTTTCTTTATGGTGAGAGTAAACAGACCCTCCATAAAGGAAAAACAACGTAAGGATTGTGTAGTAAGTAAACAACAGAAGACAAAAATAGGAAAAAGAAGAACAACATAGAAAAATTGAAAAAATAAAATAGAAGAATAATCTATTTTGGGCAGACTTAACCACTCAAACTGAACAAAGACCTACTAAAATTGTATTAAGCCTACATTGTGATAAATTAATACCATACAAAAACCTGTGGGATTTTAATTTCACACAATTTCATGCACATACAAACAACACCAGATCCATCTAACAGTGTTACAGGAAATACCACATGAAACTAACTCACCTTTAGGTTCTATATTTTTTGCTAAATGTTTTCAAAATACATAACATGGAAAAAATATATTTCTAGAGCTCACAATAAGCATTTACTAAGTTTAATAAATCTTCGCCAGCTGACAAAAATCACAGTTTAACAATGAGGACAAAAAGGCAATGTGTTTTGAGCGCTGGCATTAATCCTGCAGCCACCTAAAAATCTTCCTAAATTGAACATGCAACTTTTAAGACTTGAGACCTGTAAGTCTTACCATTTTTAGTATTATTCAGTGAAGGCAAAAAAACAGTAACAGCTCACAACTGAGACAAAACATACATCACTGCAGTATTAAGTCGCTCCTGAAGACTTTTCTTTGCATGTGGCTAAAGACTGAAAACACACTCTTCCCCAGGTAACCAGCTTTTCCAACCTTTAGTTAATGTAACTACATAGAAGTCTAGGAAGAGCCAGCATTTAGCTTCTCCTGCAGTTTGCTTACACGCTGCAGCTAAGCAAGTAAAAGGTAGAAAAGCTGCTGTGAAATCCTTTGTGAGGGAAATAGTAGAGATTGCATAAGATAACACCTAAATTCAGCTGTGGAGTCAAATCTCTTAGAAAATGTCTTCCCAAAGCAAAGAGAAAACTATAATAATCAGGCAACTCAGCATTGTATTCACAGATTAACTTTAAAAAATATTTTTAAGCAGTATTTTAGACTGCTCTGGCACTATCCACAGCAAGTAATTGCATTTAAATTGCATGTTTTACTACAATTCTTTACTTGTTTTGTTTTTCCTTTTTTCTGATTCAACAGCTCATCTAGCTAGAGAGCTGGAGAGAGGAATGCCAGAGATAAGTTGTGCCCATCATACTATCTTGCTTTCCCTCAGGGCAACCACAATTTGTGCAGTACTCTCTTGAGATGCTAGCAGTATTTCTTTTTTTTTTTTTACCTAAGAAAGCTGCCATGGCAAAGGTGGAAAGAACCTAAAACCCAATTATACTAACACAGCCCCATAGCGCCCAGCATGAACCAAACTGCTTCCATGACACAAAGAGATCTAGCACAGAGTTTGATGAAATCAGAGAACAAGGAAGCAGAGAACTTGGTCAACAGGATAAGGTACAATCGTACACAGAACAAAGAAGAAATTTATGGCAGCCAGTAATCTTTTTTAGCATAGCAGCATTATGTTCTGTCCATCATCCTCATAGACATTGAAGTGCTGGAGCGTGTCCAGAGGAGAGCCACCAAGCTGGTGAGGGGTCTGGAGAACAAGTCCTATGAGGAGAGGCTGAGGGAACTGGGCATGTTTAGTTTGGAGAAGAGGAGGCTGAGGGGAGACCTCATTGCCCTCTACAACTACCTGAAAGGAAACTGTAGAGAGGCGGGGGTTGGCCTCTTCTCCCAAGGGAATAACGACAGGACCAGAGGAAATGGTATGAAGCTGCGGCAAGGGAGGTTTAGATTAGATATTAGGAAGAATTACTTTACTGAGAGAGTGGTCAAGCACTGGAACAGCCTGCCCAGGGAGGTGGTGGAGTCACCATCCCTGGAGGTATTTAAGAAACGTGTAGACGTGGCTCTTCAGGGCATGCTCTAGTGCCCGGGATTGTTGGTTTGTGGTGGGGTGTTGTGTGTGAGGTTGTGGGTGTGGGGTTTAGTTGATGGATGCTGCTTTTTTTTTTTTTTTTTTTTTTGGGGGGGGTGTTGTTGTTTGTTTGGTTTTGTGTTGTGTTTTTTTGTTTGTTTGTGTGTTTTTGTTTTTGTTTTTTTTTTTAATGTGGTTGGACTCGATGATCTCAAAGGTCCCTTCCAACCACTAAGATTCTGTGATTCTGTGATTTGTGGGGATATTAAGGTCTTTGGGGATGTTTGTATTATCTCTGCAAGGAAAGGAGACATTAGCGGAGGAATACAATGTTGGGAAAATGGGGATATTTTTGTGAGAGAAGGGGTAGACTAAAAAGCAAACCCAAGTCCTGACAGAACTTACACACAGGAAAGTTTCTGAGGACTTGCTGAAGCACAGAAGATGGCAGGAGAGCAAAGAGGCAGATGGAAAGGTAGGAAAGGCAACATAAAGACACCCATAGTATATGCAACAAGTGTACACAGCATATGCTGATACACTTCACAAAAAATGCAGGCATTCCAGCACCTTGAGGTGAGAGAACAGAAAGCTCAAAGCCCAAACACTGCGCTTTCCTGACACTTGCAAGGTGCAAATGTGAACAGCGACACAGCCAAGAAAAGTGCCTGTTATATATAAAATACATTTTATATGTTACACTTTAAAAAGTAGTAATAATAATATAAAATACATATTTTGTATTTTAGATTTGGAATATGAACAAGCGTACCAAGACTGGAGAAATTATTACTCAACAACGCATCAGTACCTAACGAATCTTGCGTTTCTTCACATATTTACTGGCAACATCGTAAACACCAGAAGAGAAGATCTTCAGTTAAAGTTGGCTGCACTAAAAATCCAACCATCTATACTGACCTACCTTCACTGCCCCACAACCAGGGCTCCTCGAGTCCTGCTTCAGAGTAGAAGCTCACATACAAGGCTGTAAGTTGGTATCATTCTTAAGCACCAGGCTCAAGTGTTTGTTAAGAGATGAGCCTGTGAAAGGCTTCCCCTTTATCAATGGTTTTGTATGAATAGTTTCGGTCTTGCTAATGGCCTTGAAGGCAGAGAGCCTTCATTCAAAGGTCAACCCTGAACAAACACAGCAGTGCCCCATCTCCCAATTCAGATCAGGGTCAACAGCCACTCACTTCCCCTAATCAGATCTGAGTAAGAACCCCTCAGCAGCAGCCACATCGCTGCCTTGTTTTCCTCCCGTGCCCCAAGAGTAAGTAGATACTTGTAACTTAGCTCAAATCCCCAAAATTTCACAAAGCTCTACAAAAGCAATGGTTTGTCAAAGTTTTAGGCACAAGGGGCAGAGGCTGTTCAGAGAGCTGAGGATGTATTCAGAGAAACAAAAAGAGACATGTACCTGAGGTACTTATTCCATAAAGACATGCCTCTGACAAGCGTCTTTCAAGCGCTGAGGAACACGAAATGGAAATGGTTTGCTCCAAGTGACCTCAGCCTTCTAAGCCCAGGCTATTAAGAGTACTTCCAGACGTCCTACCCACACCGCTGCCCGCCTTGGAGGCAGCATGCTGTTAGCCACCACTTTAAACTGCAGAAAGGGGGAAAAAAAATTAAATCTAGTCATCAACCTATATAAAAAGCACAGAAACAAACACCGCTTGAAAAAGCGATGCAGGACAGAAATCCTAAGGGGAAAATACACCCAGCTTCTCCCCTTCTGTTTTCCATCCCCACATACGCACTTTCTGAAGCCCATCCCGCTGTCACACAGGCCTTCTACTGTACACAGGGATACAACCATCACTTGTCAGCCAAGGGAATAAGCTGTAAAATACCCAAAACCCACGAGCCCAGCCCACAATTTTTTATTTTTTTTTTAAATAAAAGTCACTTTGCAAAGAAAATCCAGAAACACACCCTGCCCCTTGCTTGCTCACAGTTTCTATCCTGCAGGCACCTTTGCATTAGCCACACACGTCACGTGGACCCGTTTAATTTGTATTTGTTCAAAGGGGCGAGTGCTGTCAAGATTCATTTGCAGAGCCCCCCCCCAGTAATATAACAACAAGCACATACTGTTCAGCTGAGGAGGGAAGCCTTCCCCTTTGCTAAAACCCCACCTATCCATCGCACTCCCAGAAGCTACTGCTCTGGCCCCCATGGGGCCAGGCAACCACCTCTACCACACTCACCACCAGCCATGCAACTTCTCCAAACTTTGTACCAACAAAACTTTGTTTCAGTTTGCTAACGTTAAAATCCCAGCCCACAGATATTTGGACCTTGTACTGCAACCCCGACTCCCCAAGGCAGGGCAGCTCTTCCCTCACCCAGCAGGCCAATTAATTTTGTTAGGTCTGTTTTGGGAATGTTGGGTTATCAGACGCTGGTTCTTAGAATTAAATTTTCAATAGTTTGTTACCTTAAATGTTCAAATTAGGGAAGCTATTATTACAAAAAGACACTCATGAGTTGCCACAGAGGGGTATTCTGGACACAGGGAGAGATTTGACAGGAACAAGGGCAGAAATCCATAGCTTGGGGACTGGTAGCAGTACAAAGCACAGCTAGCAGCAGTTATATTTAAAGAATAATCTTACATCCTGGGCCTGTAATTACTTTACATAGAATTAAATTACCACCACCATGAGGACTAAATAAAGCAGAATTGTAGGTGATCCAAAGTATTTTAATCATCAGGCAAATCAGTGACATTCACCAATTTTTGCACAATGGCTGAAGAGAGGGGCTCTGCGCAACAAGACACATTTTTCACAGTACGCTGTGCTAACTTTTCAATTAACAGCCTTTCTCAAGCTTACTGCATCCTCCACACCACTTACTGTAAAGTGAACCACATGCCCTGCATGAGAAGTCTTTTCTTAGAATAAGTAATTTCAGGCAGACAAAACAAGCCATGAGAGAAAAAAAGAAAAGAAAAAAAAAACACACACACACAAAAAAACAACAAACATGGACAAGGTTTTTGCATTTATATTGGTCCACCATATAACACAGATTCTGTTCCCCTCCAAGTCTTCTCTTTCCTAGAAAAATGAAGCCATCAGTAGAGAAAAGTGAGTGAGACAAGAAGTTGACCCTAATGCTCATTTTCTATTTTTTATTTCCAGCTTTGGGGAAATTATATGTAATAGTCAGTCTTCTGCCACTTTTATGCACAAATTTCAATGCAAATCCTTGCTTAGGAAGGCTCCATTTCACAAATAATGGTGGCAGGGAGTCAGAAACAAAAGTACATTAGCAAACCCCTTTGGTACATTACATATTCAGCAAAAGAAGTAGAAAGAGTGTGACAGTTTAAAAAAAAAAATGTTTTTTAATTGGGTTATGAAAAATTGACAGGAGGAAAGATCCCATGAACAATTCAGAGCCATAGTGGATTCCTGCCTCTCACCAATCCTTTTTTCCTGATAGCTGTTAGAGCTGTGAACAGAAAAGCAGAAGCCGCTAAGAGTGAGATAATGTTTACATTTCCTCCTTCCAGAACACAGATAAGAATATATATGCCTGCAGATGGGTGTGCACATGCAAAGCACATGAGACCGAGCAAAGGCAGGTACTTTCAGGGCACCAGAAGATGAATTATCTTTCCTTACCTTTCCCTACATGCATCAGTTGCCCAAAACTAAAGAAAGGAGAGCAAATGAGTTGCTCTTCTGATGTAACGGTAATACCATCCTTCCAGAGCGTGCAAAGAATACACTACAGAAAAAGAGAGTGTTTATTTACAGTGTATTATTTATAGAAAAAGTGTGTTTCCCAAAGAAAAGGGAAGCATTCCTCTCAACTCGGTTAATTCCACTGATGGCCAGTTTCACCTCCTAGAAATGGAAACATCTCAACAAAGAGGACTTCAACGTTTGCAGGCACCATCACTGCATCAGAAAGTTAAATCTGTAAATCCTCCCACCAGTTATAGATTAGTGTATAACAAATGCAGATTTCAGTAAAACTTGCACATAAGTTAGTATTTTTTAAAACAATACCTATTTTGGGACTATGTACACAACTGCATGACTGGATTAATAAATTCTCCTTCCAGCAGTACCTTTATTATTTCCGTTTTCTGTAGCAATCTTATTGGCCACAGTTCAAATGTTTTCTAAGAGGCGTCTTGTAAATGTATTAAAATACATTTTCACATATAAGTATTTTTGATTACTCTACCTCACTTCATTTAGATTTCCTGACATGAGGGATGTACCAACACCTACTTCCTTTTATCTTCATAAACACACACTTAAGATATATGTCATAACACTCAGTGTTCTGGGCAGAGAAGAGGAAACACCACTATTTTAAAAGAATGTCCATATTTAACATCATTATCACACACCAGCTGTCATGATATAACGTGCAAGATTGCACACATTTTATGTAAAACTAACCTTGGACAACCCCGCAAGCTTCATGCTCTTAGTGATTTAATGTAAGTGCATATTTTTAAGGCAAGACATTTGCACCTAGACAGATAGAGAAATACATCTCTATTTGAATAGAATATCACAGATGGATCAAGACAAAAGATGAACAATGGAAAACAAGCTCCAGAGCTTTTAATCCCAAAATAGTTTTGGCAGTGTAACATATTGCTGCCTCTACCCAGAGACTGCCATCCTATAAGGATGAACAGGCGCAGCAGCTCACACATGCCTTTCTCAACTGCTTCGGTGTTACAGTCAGCCAGGTTGCTCAAGCAATATTCAGAGGCCACATGGACAGTGCACAAGATGGCCATAATCGTTCCTTTACAAGTAAATACAGGTAGATTATTTTTTTTTTATAATAGAATTTGAGCCTTTATAAGTGAGTCTGTAGAAGCAAAACATGAAATCTCAGATGATGTGCACAGAACAAATATAAACATGAGTCCACTAATTTTGTTTTAAAAGCCCATGGAAACATATGTCCCAAAGAAAGTGACAAGTACATACAAATCACTCCCACTGAATCCACATTGGGCATAGAGTACATTTTGAGGAGAGCCACCCACTAAAGCAACCGTCCCAGTTCCAGAAGGAGCACTGTGATATTTTAACAAAGAGAACATAAATGACCTGAGGGAGCAGCATAAAAGAAATTCCTTGATGTAATTTCTTAATAAAGTGCTCGTGGTCACGGCATCACATCACACTATTCTATGACTTTAAGGTTAGGAAAACATTAAAAAAACCAACCAAAACCAACAACCAAAAAAACCCATCAACAAAGCAAAAAAACCCCAGACCAGCCATATAAAGAGCATAGTCATTTGCAGCAAGTATGCAATTATAATATTTCCTCACCTTTGATGCCTAAAATAGTATTATTTTGGAAAGGAAAACTAATCTCAAAGGCAACTAGACTAGGAGCATTCTCTTTTACTAATAGTAAAGAAACAAAAAGTAAGAGGAATCCTGAATTCTGGCCTGTCATGAATCACTCCTGAAAACATCAGTATTTCATAACAAGCTGGTCAGGCATATTTAACATACTGCGTTTGTCTTACAATTTAAACTTCTCAGCCATTACTACCAATTACAACAAATCTGATTGGAAGAAACCACCACGGGAAACCTTCAGAAAAACACTGTAGAGCAACTCTGGGCGTTTTTTTTGGGGGGAGGGGGGGAAGCGGCACCACAAACAGTGAAATTAAAAAGCCCAGTTTCCTGCCAGAGTTTGTCTGTAGGTGATAATCTGATAACCGTTGAGGCCTCTGGGTTAAAAACCAAGACAAAACACTGAAATCTCTCATGGACATGGCATTCTGCCCGATCCCTTATGCTGCTAAAAGGTGGGGGCCCTGCAGAGAGGGAATAGGAGTAAAGTTTATTGTCTTTTTCCAACTGTTTCCCATGTACATACGCAAAACCGACACTATTATCATTACTGCTGAGACCACTACATACCCATCAGCTTGTGCTGAAACTAGAGAGAAGGTCAGAAGTTGTCAGTGTGAGGAGGAACACAGCAGCCACTCAGCACGATGCCTTAAACCTTGTCCTCATAAAAAAAAAAAAGGGGTTTAAACAAAACAATCCCACAAAACCAAAGCAATCCTGGACTGGATTACAAAACAGTGACATCCTTATCTATTTTAACCCAGTAAAACCACTCTTCTGAGAGCCATACTGAAGCCAAACACAGTGCAGTCTGCTCCCGCAGCGGTACCCTGCCTCTGGCTAAGGGCCACCTGGAGCCAGCCAGGGGAGCTTGCCCAAGGGCACTGCTGAAGTTTGGCTGCCCACACCTAAGGCCAGGTCTGGCATGGTGCAAGTGTGAGACCCAAAAAGCTGGGAGAAGCCTTGACTGGGGTTCCCCATATTGCTCCAGAGCTCCAGCACTCAGCCCCAGCCGGAGCAAAGCAGCAGCTATGGCTGTGTCCATCTATTTCCCTGGCTGTGCCTGTCCCACCGACCCGACTCCCTGGCTTGACCTTGGGTCTCATCACGGCCCAGACGGTGACCACCAGAGCACAGCTGTCCCCAGATACCACCCCAAGTCCTGCTTTGCTTGCCTCACTGGCCATCGGGGAGCCCCACGATGCCTGGCAACCTTGCCCCATGGGGCAGCTCCTCCTTGGTGGCTTGTCACCATTCAAGGTTTCCTCTATGCATGGGTGTTTCCTTGCCCTCCCTAATGACAGCTTTGCTGTGCTACAGTATAAAGAAGACTTGGATAGAGCTGGGGTTTGGCCCTAATTGCTAAAGGACTGATCTTCTGCCTGTTCAAGCTGGTTACTGACTTTTCGGGGTTGGATACCAGTTTGCTGCCTGCACACCTGAGACCTGGTACCAGCAGACCAGAAGCAGTTGAGCACCTCGCCATGTTTACTGGTTTGCATCATTATGACTAACTGAAAAACTAAATAACTGCAAATTGAGATTACTGAGACAGCAAGCTCATTGTGCAAACAGCAAAAAGGAAAAATGCTGTCTTACATCAAAACCCAGTTATAATTTCCAAACTCCAGCACCCAAAGCTGAGATCCTAAAGTACCTTATGGCAAGCATGGACTTTACCCACCAATTTTACCACTTTAACATAGGGACCTTATTTCAAGCAACAATTTTTTTTTTTTCACTGTTTTTTAGTTTAGTCTCAGATTCCAATTTCTATCTTAATTATCAGAGGAATTTCCTAGAGCAGAGTGACTTAAGTAGTGGTTATATCCATATTCTAGTACTCTGCACCTTGAATACACTGTGAACAACAGGGCCAGAGGTCAAGTGTTTTTATAGTTACCTGCAAAGTGCAGTCATTTTTAACTAATCTCCCTGTCTCAAAGTGGTACTGATTTTGCTGGATTTTCCTGGGAAGGAAGGATGAGAGATCATTTAATTAAAGCACTGATTTGGGTGCCAGGGCTCAGAGCCAGCCTCTGCGATCAACCTCCTCTAAAACCTTGAGCACATTCCACCACAGCTCTGGGGTTAGCTAGAGTGAAAGCAACTGGTATTTTGCACTGGACCCAACGCATGCTACCTATTTTGCTTGAAACACCCAACTACTAATAAAATTTAACCCAAAATCTCAAAATACTTCATTGCCACACGTGCACTCAAGAGACCGTACTCAGAAGAAGATTAACATTTCAAAACTAAGCTCTTGGGAGTCCAGGAGCGCTGGCATGAAGGTTGCCCATGCAATCACATTTGAGCCCTCTGGTGTATGCACTTAAGGATAGAGTCCTTAATTACTTAATTGCTTTTGCACCAACACTTCATTCAGCATTCAGTTTGACATGCTCACCCAAAGCATAGCAATTCAGTATTCAGCTTTACCTGCCCTGGTCAGAACACAGCCAGATGCATTATTTACAGAATACTGTTAAGTCCCAGGTTGGAGTACAAAAATTCTTAATTTTGTTGGCAGCTTTCCTGTGCTGTTTAGCATTAAGCACCTGCATGTTTCTGAAGCAAGGTTATTTATTTTCAGTATCACTCTTTTGGTAAGAGGAGGGTATATCTCCTCTACTTGACAGGTAAGAAGTGAGATTGTGTAGACACACAAAGTAAGGCCAAGTCTCTACCAATTTGAGGTACTCAGCTTAAGGTGTCGCTGGTGTCATTTTTTTCAGAGCACTCTGCATCCTCAAAAGGAACCACAGCTTCCACTGGCCTCTGCCACAGCAGACAACACTCCACAATTTTACAAAAAAACCCCACATAAAGTAAAGATGCACACATGCACTTAGAGAAAAGTTGTAAAAACTCGTTTTTAGTGATTTGTACAGCTTCACACAGGTCGGTTGTCTTTTTTGGCAAAAGAAAACACAAAATTCAGCCCCAGCAGTCAACAGTCCATTTCTCTAACCATGAAAACATCTTTTTTCTTTTCCCCATATAAATCCTCTGCAGTTCAGCATCAAAGAATAAATGGTTCTAGCAGACAACACCCCCACCAGCATTTCATCCCCTTGAAAACCTCATGCTATGCACTGACGACAACATGCATGCACCACAGAAGTGCTCACTAACTTGTGAGCCCCTTAAAAATGTTCCCTCCCTTTCAGTACCTCTTCAGTCATAAAAGGTTAAAGTCCCCCACCTAAGAGTTTAGGAGATTAAAGAGAGGGAAAAAAAAATAAATAAATAATCTGAGTCACCACATTTAGGCATTACTGCTGAGTAGTACCTCCCTCAGAAACTTCACTGACACTTCAAAGCTTGAAATGCTTTTGGTCCCATCGGATCAGAACAGTATTTCCACAATATATTTCACTATTGATAACTGTAATGATTCTGTGTAAGTCAATAGGTCAACCAAGTGGTAGTGCTTCAGTGAAACTGTCAGCCTTCCCCATAAACATGGCTTTCAAGTAAATAGAGACAATCAATCAACATTCACATACTCAATCTATTTCCAGTACAGAAAGTACAGAAACTGTCAATGCAGGAGCTACATGTAACATGGGTAGATATCATGCAAAAAATATTTCAAATTCTTTAAGTAGCTGCTCTTGCTGAAAAGTAAACCATTATCAACAGCTTTACTGCCCAGGAATATGCAACATGTACTTTATGAAGATAATTTAGAACAGATTAATAAACTGTGGTTTTTAAAGACAAAACAGAATATCTGCATGAGGCATGTACCTTAAAATCTGTAACAACAGTTTTGGCAATGAAATTTTCAACTCTGCAATAGCATTTTTACTGACACAAAGCACCAAATCTCAAATATCTTGCAAAATATTATAGCAGCACTGCAGTTATTTATGTTTGTTATTAGAGTTGTCCCGATAGAGAGGTATCAAAAGAACGAAGAAATAAAGTTCCATCTCCTTTTGCATATGTAAGTACTCAAGTATGCAAGCATACCAGCTCATTGCTACAGCTTTCTTCTTATCAAGAGAGGCCAGCAAAACTATTCTCGAGAAAACAGGAAAGCATACTCAAGTGAGATTAATTTGACACTTTCCTCCACTACAGTTTTAGGAATGACAATGGAGGATCCCACACATCAAGCATTTCTTTTAAATAGCAGATGTATGTATGACTTAACAGAGAATAATAAAAAGTACAAAAGGTCATTTGAGTTCAAAAAGCAAAACAGTTTTACTGTTACCCTTCACTGCATAAAAACTTCAGAAGGTTCTCAAAAGCTAAGCAATTCTCCATGCTTTGTTTTGCATTTCTTGTCCACAGAAAATTCCTACAGATGTGAAAGGGAAACCTAAGCAGCAAAATGAGCAAATTATTTTAGAACAGGTTCTAATAACAGCTTGCTTTTGCATCAGTCCACAACACAATACCCTAAACTCTGGAGAATAACTCAGTGATAAACTTGTATGTATTGTGTGCATGCCGGCACATCAACTTGCTGTGCGGGATAGCAAGGAAGTAGAAAAATATGTGTATCTTATAGCACACATAAAGTTCAAAGAATCCTTCCAGAGGAGAATTAATGCCTTCTGAAAAGCCTTCTGGCTTTTCCTTCACATATGTAATCAGAGTCATTCTATCATACTTACCAATATTTTGTTATCCACTTTATCGCCCTTGGTTTCCAGCTTTACTTTCTTCTTGACCGAAATTTTAATTTTCCTCCCAATAACATCCCTGACACTTTCTGAAATAAAAGAAAACACCTTAATTAAATACCTTCAGTGTTAACATGAGAAGGGAACAGGTATCACTGTCAATTCTTCAGGAAGACTCAGAGCTATGTTGTTCAACTGCTTGCACTCATGGAAGTCTACACATGCGCACCAATACTAAACACAACCTAACACAAGTACAACCTTTGTAACTATGTCATCTACAGGATAATTTATGTCTACTATGATAGGATTATTGATTTCATATGCCAGGATGTTAAACATAGTTTTGTATTTCTTTCCAGCACTACTTACACATCAAAAACTTTCTCAAGAGAAACCCCAGCACTGCTTTCTCCTCTGAGAAAATACAACAAATTCCTCACCTGTTATTATTTGTACCTCATAGCTTGCTAAAGCCAATTAGCTTCTTGCATTGCAAAAACTTTAGCCTGTTGTTGTTAATTTCAGGGAGGCTAAATGGGTCCAGTAATGGAAAAGCCAGTGTTCTAACTTTATGCACTCTGCACGTTTACGTTGCAAAGCAAATCAAGCAGACTTCCAGACACTAACGCCGGACCGCTATGCAGCGGATGCTACAGAAGGCAATACAGGTCTGGGTCCAAGTCTCAATGACAACGTAGCTACCTCATGGTGCCAACACCAAAGTTACACTGATTGCCACAATGTTTTAAAACTTAGAGGCATATACATGGTCTCTGCCAAGAAGCAAATGAGCCAGCCTCTCCCCTAAAGGTTTGCACCCTGGCCTGAAAGGAAAGTGTACACAAGGAACCATGTCAGAAAGCTTATACAACTACTGACACTGATGTAATTGGGAGATAAACAGAGGAGTTCATCTAGAAGAGCCAATTTGGCACCTTTTGTAAATTTCACTCCCCAGCCCCCACAGAAAAGGAATGAGAAAGGAATCTTTTAAAACACATTAACCTATTTCCAGCAATACAACTGGCATCTGTAAATGGCAAGTCTCCACCCTCCCCAGATACACACTTTGCCCTCATGCATGCTAAAGTTTAAAGGCTAAAATTGAAGATAATGGGCTCTTCCCAAGGCTTTTAATTATAGCACTCCGTATAGCACTTTTCTGCACAATTTTCATCCGGTAGCCAGAATGCGTTAGCGCAAACAACACACCATTTATTAAGCCTGGACGTTTAGCCGAGGCCACAGCATTCTGCCTGCAGGGCAGGAGGGTGTGCAAGTCAGAAACACGCCTGGTCGGAGCCACTCTCCACCAGAAAGAGCTCTTTCTGCAGAATCAGCATGTTTTCCCCAGGAATTTTAATTTTCCTATCAGGAAACAAAAGCTCCTCGGTAGCAGTGGCTTGCCCAGCCAGAAGCCTGCCCCAAGCCGTGCCAGCCCTGTGGCAGAGAGCCAGCACGGCCGGCTCCCTGGGCAACCACTTGGTCAGGAGCCAGGCTGCAAGCTCCCTGAGCAGTCAGGTAAGCAAAGCCCAGGGGAAAGTCCAGCTCTGTCATCCCCATGTGAACTCTTATCCTGAGGCTTCCTCTCCCATGGGTAATGCCTAATTCTGGTCTTTCTGTCCCTGCTTGGGAACCCAGAAGCAAGCTGATCACACTGGTTTTTTTCATCAAGTCCTATCACCTTGCAGAAGGAAAGGTATTACTGTTGTCTCTGCTACTCTTCCTCCACCCCCAGCCTCTCCCTTTTGGTTTCTCCTCTCCCACAAACAGCTCCAAGTGCCTGCGTCTAGCAAGGGACTTCCTCCTGAGGTGCCGGTGTGGGGAGACCTGCTTCCCTTTGTCTTCCCACAGGTCCCACACCGTTCCCACCCAGCAGCAGTGGGAACAACTGCAAGCCCTCAGCTCCAGCACTTCACACTTCAACAAGCGGTAGACAGCGAAAGGGCCTGGCACCTGAGACTCCTCCACAGAGCATCGGGATCTCAGCTGCCTCCAAGGCTCTATCTTCCAGAAAGGGCTAGAAATGCTTCTTCAAAGAATTAAGATATAAATTTCATAGATATTCCACATGTGACTGAGGACACTTCTTTACACATCAGCGGCAAGTGGACTTGCAAAGCAGTTTTTCAGACTGAGAGATGGAAACACAACATTAAGGCTCATATTTTCAAGTGCTCATTCATTTTTAACACCGAAGACCATGTGTACCTGCCTTCAGAAATCCACACCTTAGAAGAAGCAGATCCAGGTAAGCCAACAGTAAGACAGGGTTTTTTGAAGACTATGACCTACCAGACCTGACAAAGGTCACAAGGGAAGTGAGTAACAGAACAAAAACTGCAGCTCAAACACTCCTACCCCCAGTTCAATCTCCGCGCTCCAATCACTAAGTGCTAAAGCACATCCTTTCATCCTGTTCTCAAGACATAGGGTTACTACAAAAAGCCTATTTAAAAGGTTAAGTTTTATCATGCAGACACCAAAATACTGCTAGAAATCAAACCAATCTACATGAACATATCTCCATAGCCCAGAAAAGCCCTTGACGAAGCAAGCTGGGTGGGTGCAGGGTGCCAGGACTTAGGAGGTAATTCCTAAAATTATCCAAGGCCACCAGAGGACAGGATGCGTGAAGATGCTCACTTCGCTCTTCCTCGTAATACACACCACACCTCACCCATGGCATACTAGAATACAGGGCAGAGCCACAGTCAGCAAGTACCACGTATTAGCACCTCAACATGCCTGGCCATTTTCAAAAAAGATAAAGTTCATGGTTTTGACCATAGCTACTCCTAGCACACTTGCCAGCTTATCACTTCTTAGTAGTAAACTGTAGACTAAAGCAAACCCCACAGTTTGCACGCTACAAGGACTGCAAAATACAGCTATTTTGTCTATACAGAAAAAAATTATGTGACAGATGCAACTTTCCACACAGATTTCTACCAATATTTTATAAACGTTAAAGCCAGTTCCCAGCAATAGCACTGGCTGACGAAACTGAAGGAAATGCAACAGGGTACACGATCTAGGAGAGGTTTCTAAGGGCTGTATTTAATGCAACATGTACCTTGTTGCCTGACAAATTTCTGTTTCCATCTGTCATTAAGGCAACATTTTAAAATAAACCATTCATCCTTAGATCTCTCCTCAGCAGGCAACATCGCAAAGGAAGTTTGGCATAAGCAAGGTGGCTGAGACCAGGCCTAAAGCATCAGATCCGTTCCCCCCAAATGACAGCGGTTACCAAGTACCGTGTTAGTGATGCTTTTACCGAAAGCTCCCCCCACAGCGATGCCAGCATTTCCAGGGACCTTTACCACCACCTACGATTTCCTGAGCTTTACCATGGAAGGGGGGGGGGCGGGGGGGGCTGCGTGCAGGCGACCATAAAACTTTAATTACAAATACCCTCGCTCCCCTCGTACACACATAGGAAAATGAGTATTAAAGTATGCAAAGCCCAGGGGGGGTGGAAATCAAAAACAACGAACAGAGCCGCAGCTCGCAGCCTCAGCCCGCGGCGCCCGGCGGACCTGCCCCGGCCGGCCAACGGTGCGGCTGTCCCGGGCCGGGGCACTGTCACCGCGCCTCTGCCAGGCCCCCGGACACCCCCCGGGGACGGTGACACGGCTACAGCCCCTGCTCGCCCCCGCTGCCGCCTCCCCGCTCCCCGCCGCAGGCCCGCAGCCCCCGCCCGCCCGTTCCCCGCAGGCATCAGCGGGGTCGGCGCGGCCTCGCCGCCCCCCGGCGGCTCCTCCGAGTCCCCCCGATCCCCCTCCGGCACCCACAGAGACCCCTCTGCTCCCCCCCACATCCCTCGCGGAGCTCCCCCCGGCTCCACACGACACCTCCCCCCCCCCCCCAGCGCCGCGGCTTCCCCGGCTCCCCCCGCATCTCCCTCCCCTCAGCCCGGGGTCGCGCACGGCGGCCTCAAAACTTGCCCCCCTCCCCCCCCCCCCCTTACCGCAACACCTTCCCCCGGGACCCCGACGTCCCCGCCGCCATGCCCCGTCCCTTACCGATCAACTCTTTGGGGACGTCGGAGCTCTCCTCGGCCATGGTGGTGGCGCTGCCCGGGGGGCTGCCCGGCGGCCGGGGGCTGCTTCAGCGACGCGCCGTCCCTCCGCCAGGCGCGGCGGGCATGCACCCCAGCTGGGCGGGGGAAGAGGGCCGGCCGTGCGCCGCTCTGCGCTGCCTGTGTGCGGCGAGGGCGGACGGAGGGAGGGAGGGAGGGAGGGAGAGAGGGAAGGAGGCAGGGAGAGAGGGAGGCAGGGAAGGAAGGAAGGAAGGAAGGGGCTTCTCCCGCCCCGCCGAGCCCGCTCCCTCCGCGCTACATGACGCCCCCGGCTGCCGGCGCGGCCAGGAGGGGCATTTCCAGGGGAGGAACGGCCCCCGCGCCGGCTCCCTCCTTCCCCTTCACACGGCCGGCCCCTCCGCGCCGCCCGGCTCCCCCCGCCCGGCACCGGCGGGAGGAGGAGGCGGCGGCGGCTGCCCCC